>NC_135233.1:249219611-249854611 GCF_051348905.1 Ranitomeya variabilis | reverse complement strand
GAGCATTATATGGGGGATCTTTGTATATGGAGCATCTAAGGGGCCATAATGAACTGTATGGAGCATTATATAGGGCAGATTTGAAAAATATGGAGCATCTATGGGGTCATAATGAACTGTATGGAGCATTATATGGGGCATATTTGTATATGGAGCATCTTATGGGGCCATAATGAACTGTATGGAGCATTATATGGGGCATCTTTGTATATGGAGCATCTATGGGGCCATAATGAACTGTATGGAGCATTATATGGGGCATCTTTGTATATGGAGCATCTATGGGGCCATAATGAACTGCATGGAGCATTATATGGGGCATATTTGTATATGGAGCATCTTATGGGGCCATAATGAACTGCATGGAGTATTATATGGGGCATATTTGCATATGGAGCATCTATGGGGCCATAATGAACTGTATGGAACATTATATGGGGCATATTTGTATATGGAGCATCTTATGGGGCCATAATGAACTGTATGGAGCATTATATGGGGCATCTTTGTATATGGAGCATCTATGGGGCCATAATGAACTGTATGGAGCATTATATGGGGCATATTTGTATATGGAGCATCTTATGGGGCCATAAAGAACTGTATGGCGCATTATATGGGGCATATTTGTATATGGAGCATCTATGGGGCCATAATGAACTGCATGGAGCATTATATGGGGCATATTTGTACTGTATATGGAGCATCTTATGGGGCCATAATGAAAAGTATGGAGTATTATATGGGGCATATTTGCATATGGGGCCATAATGAACTGCATGGAGCATTATATGGGGCACATTTCTATATGGAGCATCTTATGGGCCATAATGAACTGCATGGAGCATTATATAGGGCATATTTTTATATGGAGCATCTTATGGGGCCCATCATGAACTGTATTGAGCATTATATGGGGCTCCTGATTCAATATGGATATTCAAAAACACTTAACCTACTGATGTCTCAATGAATTTTACTTTTATTGGTATCTATTTTTATTTTTGAAATTTACCAGTAGATGCTGCATTTCCCACCGTAGGCATATACTCGTGTCATTAAGTTTTCCCAGTTTTTTGTGGCAAAATTAGGGGGGTCGGCTTATACTCGAGTATATATGGTATTCATTTGTACAAAGATACCAAAATCCAACATAAAAGCCCATACCTTGCGCATGATCTTTCGTCCATAAAACATAACTTTGTCTCTTTTACGAAATCGGTAGCGTGGTACTTCTGGCTGTTGTTGTTCTGCAAGGGGGGACATAAAAAGGTCATTAACTGCACGCACACAGAGAAAGTGCCTAATCCTTACTTTCTGATTAGGGGCAATTGGGAGGACTTCACACGTACAAGGACGGCCATAACAGCACGGCATGTGCTTGCATACACTGGTTGTTAATGGCTGCACAGTTCTGCAAGTTTGCAGCAGTTTTATCTCTCCTTTAAATTACTTCATTTTTTAATGGAAATGAAAACACCTGGCTGCAAAAAAAAGAAACATTTGCGCATAGTAAAGAAACCATTTGGAGAGAAATATACTCTAGTAGTGCACAAGAGTGGGTTGTACAAAAGCATCTATGAGACTTCTACTCATGATAGCGTGACAGTTCTACATGTCGCCAAGTCTCACAAACACCTAAAAGGTAGCTGTACACCTTTAGGGTATGTGCACACGTAGCAGATTTGCCTGCGGATTTTTCTGCACTGAATCTGCATCTCTTGGCAGAAAAAACAGGTGCGTTTTTTATGCATTTTTTGAAAGCTAAATTAAGATGTATTATTGAACAAAAATAAATTGTGATGTAATTTCTTGTCCAACCTCCTCTTTTACATTTGTCCAACCCACACCCCATTACACACACAGATAGACAGATGGATAGATAGATAATAGATAGATATAAATATAGATAGAAAATAGATAGAAGGAATGAGCTAGATAGACAGATAGGTAGAATAGATGGATAGAAGGAATGAGCTAGATAGATGACAGATAGATCGATAGATAGATCTATACATAGATCGATAGATATTATCTATCTATAGATCTGTCATCTATGTAGCTCATTCCTTCTATCTATTCTATCATGTGTCTATCTAATTCCTTCTATCTATCTATTATATCTATATATCTCATTCCTTCTATCGATAGATAGATTAGATAGATAGATAGATGTGTAAGATGCGCCAATTCCGGCACTTAGCCCCTCTCTTCCCACTCTCCTGTAGCGGTGGGATATGGGGTAATAAGGGGTTAATGTCACCTTGCTAATGTAAGGTGACATTAAGCCCGGTTAGTAAGGAGAGGAGTCAATAAGACGCCTATCCGTTACTAATCCTATAGTAGTGAAAGAGTTTAAAAAAAAAAAAAAAGGAAAAACCAGAAAAAAGTATTTTAATATTCTTAATTTAACCATACTGGATCGCCTGCAAAAAAATTAAAAATAATAAACCAACCGTATACTACCTTTCCACAGTAGTCCAATTAATAACGAGTGTCCCATGACGATCTCCCCTATAGAACAGTGACATGGGGTGATGTCACTGCTCTATAGGGCCTCCAGTGACACACTGACAGGAGACAATGGCTCCTGCAGTGCACCACTGAAGAGGCTGAGTTCATTGGTCTCACTTTATGGCAAAGCTGCGTGGGAATTTTCCCACACAGCAGTGCCACACGTGAGAGTAGGAACTATTTCTCAGAGGCGGAGGGATACCTTCCGTCATTGTATCCTGGAGCCCGTGGAGAGTGGTCTCATGAGCTGATGTGGCTGCTTTCCATGGGAGATCGTCGTGAGACACTCGTATTAATTGAATATCTGCGGATCAGGGAGTATATTGTTTGTTTATTATTTTAATATCTTTTTACAGGTGAGCAAGGGTTTCGAGGATCAAGGTGATGGTGAGTATGTACTCTATGTTGTATGTACTGTATGTGTTGTGTTTATGTACTGTATGTCTATATGTATGTGTTGTATGTACTGTATGTATGTACTGTATGTTGTATGTACTGTATGTTGTATGTACTGTATGTCATATGTTGTATGTACTGTTGTATGTACTGTTGTATGTGCTATATGTACTGTATGTCATATGTTGTATGTACTGTTGTATGTTGCATGTACTGTATGTCATATGTTTTATGTACTGTTGTATGTTGCATGTACTGCATGTCATATGTTGTATGTACTGTTGTATGTTGTAGGTGCTATATGTTGTATGTTCTGTTGCATGTGCTGTATGTTATATGTTTTATGTTCTGTTGTAAGTACAGTATATTATATGTTGTATGTACTGTTGTATGTTCTGTATGTCATATGTTGTATGTACTGTATGTTGCATGTTCTGTATGTCATATGTTGTATGTACTGTATGTACTTTTGTATGTACAGTATGTACTGCATGTACTGTTGTATGTTCTGTATGTCATATGTTGTATGTTCTGTAAGTCATGTTGTATGTACTATATGTTGTGTGTACTGTTGTATGTAGTATGTACTGTATGTTGTATGTTATATGTTGTATATACTGTATGTTATATGTTGTATGTACTTGTTATATGTTGTATGCACTGTATGTGTGTATGTTTTTTGTTTATTTTTTACATTCAACACATTAGCCGGATGATGGGACTACTACTGTCCCATCATTGGCTAATGTGTCAATCACTGTAACTGTAGCAGGCATAGCCCGATGGGACTTGTAATCCCATCGGACGATGCCTGCACACACACACACACACACACACACACACACACACACACACACCCCAAAGACCTCCCCCCCGCACAGCCCCGCAGACCCCCGGCAGCCAAAAACGCGGCGGATCTGCAGGAAAATCCGCAACGTGTGCACATAGCCTTAATATGTCAGACTACAAATAGTCCTCCTGGTCCCTGCATGCAGATGCACACCCACTGGAAAGGGTAGTAAGCCCCTACCAGATTCCTCCTTTGAGGGGAAAAAAAGTGTTCTTTTGGCCTCCTTCAGCTATATAAGTGCTGCAACTGCACTTTCCTATGCAAAGAGTTACCGGAGAAAAGTGTAACATGCATATCTTGCTTTTTCACTTGTAGATAAAGGATGAAATTGTAATTGCTATAGATAAGAAAACAGCACCCTGAGTGAAAAGTGACAACAGGGCGAGTCACAGTACAGAATCTGCAGTATGTATGGGTCACACAATGTACTTCGTAATCACAGAGTAATTTCTGCTCCCATGAGATTACAGAATGTCTCAACCTAGAATGGTCAAGATAGTATCTTCACGATCACACGTTTTACTCTCCTGGTCGCCCCAGACACATGACCGCTTATTTCGTTATACTACTTTCAGCTGTTATGACACTTTTTTTTTTGCTGAAGACGTGAATAAAGTAACTCAACCATGGAGAGACGTCTCGCAATCTTCCACAGCTCCTGGCATACTTGTCCCCTTACTGACCGGGTGATTTCTCCATTTTTGCGCCTTTGTTTTTTACTCCCCTTCTTCCAAGCGCTACAATTATGTTTTATTTTTCCATTGAACTAACTAATAATGGGGCTTGTTTTTAAAATAAATCAAAAGTGTGGTAAAAAGGTTAAAAAAAAATAAAATAAAAAAATAATGAAAGAAACCAGCAATTCTGCTACTGTGTTGATGGTTTTGTTTTTATGGTGTTTGTCCAGGTCCGTATGATCATCGCAAAACGAAACTTGCATAGTTTCCAAATTTTAGTTAGTGCTACCATATTCTGATGGCCCGTAATGTTTTCATCCATTCGTGTATGAAGTATGTAGGGGCTAAATACAACGTTTTGATTGTTTCTTATTGCATTGTTGGTGGAATTATAGCAACAGATTAACCACAATTCTGGAGTGTCGATTTTTTCCCCCGATTTATGGCTACCGTATTTATATCATTGTTAAGTTTATATTTTGACCGATCCAACTTTTATGGATGCAGAAATGCCAAATGTTTTTTTCTTTTTTCTATTATTATTATTATTTTTTATTTCTTCAGTCTTCCGTTGGGGATTGCAGTTGGGCTTTACAGAAGGAAGGTTATGGTGTGTCCCTGGCTGCAATGGCAACCCATGGGCATCCCCCCGCTACTGTCATCTAGCAATAACCTCTGGAAGGTGGAGCCGCATATTCATGACTGTAATGGGCAGCACCACGTGACCGCTCATACAGGAAGAAGCTGCGGCGCGGAGAGGACGCTTCGAGGGAGTCGGGTGAGTATTTTCTTTCCAGCGGGGGGGGAGGGGGGGGGGATGCACAGGGCGTGGGGGGGGGGGGGAAACAAAGATCTTTATTTCTACTGCAAAAAAACAAAATACAATGATTTTTCATTTCTTCTCTCCAGCGAACGCTGCTGGAGAGAAGAAATGAATGGCGGCTTCAGCACCCAAAGCAGGGGACAGCGCTTACTGTAGCGCTGTCTCCTCCACGGTCCGTGTGGTACCCAGTCGGCACACGGCTGCCGCACGTGTGCCACACTGATGTGCCACGTGAGCTCACGGACACGGATAACTCCGGTACCGATTTTTCCGGTACCGGAATTATCTGGACGTGTGGGACAGGCCTTAGGGAGGTCAAGCTATTGTATCGTGTTGGAAGAAACTGGAAACCACTGGCACCACACACACCTCCCATGTGGCTGTGCAGCGCCAAGGCCTAATAACCAGCTGGTAACTGACTTTTGTATCATCTGCTTATACTTATTGTACTATCACCTGTATTTGCATATCGAACATTGTATATATAGTATATTGTGTAGTGTGCCCTTAAATATCTAATTTAACCTTGGGCTGCTTTTTTTATCTTGATTGATGAATATACACGTCCATGCTCTCGGTTTAATGTCATATGCTACTGGGGCTGGTTTCTGGCCTGATAGAATTCTCTTAACTGAATGAGTATATATCCAACGAGGAACTGATGGCAGTCCCACATGTATGTTATATCCTTGACTTTAATGTGGGCTATGACCCTCAGCCCGCATCTTTCCCTGCACATAAAAGCTGATTTAATGAGCCGTCATGTACCTTGACCAGCTGCAGGTGGATTGGAGCTCCACCAGCGGTTGTTAACTAGTTAAATCCTCTTGTCAATCATGAAGAACGGGATTCAACACACACCACTATGTATAGCACAGGCAATTGGATGAGTGCAGATTCAAGTCACCTAAGGGGACTATTAAATTCAGTAAAAAGTGAAAAAAAGAATAAAAAAAGGTTTAAAAAAGCAACAACAAAAAAAAAAAAATGTAAAAATCACCCCCCCCTTTAGCCCTACTGACAATAAAACAGAAGCAAAAATACACATATTTGGCATCGCTGCGTTCAGAAATGTCCAATCTATCAGAATAGAAAATAAATTAATCATAGCGGCAAACAGCATAATGAGAAAAAAAAATTGAAAAGCTATAATTAATTTTTTTTGGCTGCCGCAACACTGCAATAAAATGCAATGACAGTAGATCAAAACATCTTATCTACCTCAAAATGGTATCGAGGTGTCAGCTGAGGGCACAAAAAATAAGTCATCACACAGCCCCAGATCACGAAAAATGGGAACACTACGGGTCTCTGAAAATACCCACAAACGCAAAAACTCTATATGTGTGTGTATGTATGTATGTATGTATGTATGTATGTATGTATGTATGTATGTATGTATGTATGTACTGTATGTATGTATATATATATTTCGTAATTCTTTTTCACCGCTTAACAAAAAAGCCAAAAAACTATACATGTTTGGCATTTGCATACTAGTATTGACATGGGAAATCGTATTGACATGGGAAATCATATTGCCAGGCCAGTTTAACCATATAGTGAACATGATAAAAAAAAAAATTGTGTAATTGCACCTTTTTTGCGATTTCACCACACTTGGAATTTCTTTGCCATTTTCCAAAACATTGTATGGTAAAATCAATGGTGTGATTCAAAAATACAACTCGTCCTGCAAAAAACAAGTCCTCATATGGGGCTATCTTGATGGAAATATAATAAAAAAACAAAACGTTATGGCTCTTGGAACAAGAGGAGGAAAAAACGGAAAAGGGCCATGGCACGAAAGGGTTAATGTATATACTGGTAGCAGTGAGCACTTAGCTGTATTAGCTGTAGATATGCCACCATTGACTGATTGGTAGGGATTCAACCATTAAAATCTCAGCACTTGGAACATAATCTTTTGTCATTCTCAACCACAAATACTTCAAATAACTAATGACATTTTTGCATAGGGTTTTTACGAAATAAAAAATGCACCAAAATTTGTGTATTTAAAGCAACAACAAAAAAAAAAAAAACACTTACTAGACTGTCGAAATTTCTTGTACACAATAAATACAACAATCCCAATAAGGGAAAGGGCAACAACGGCTCCGATTAGGATCCCAGTCAGCTGAGAAAAGAGGAAAAAAAAAAGTTAGGACGCCATCAGCAAGGATTAAAGCTGCCTACTCCCTTGGCTTAGCTCAATAGCTATTCCTGCCGACCACTCGTAAAACACAGCATACAGGGGCTCACATAGGAAATAAGCCAATGCCAGGCACCTACAGCGACAGCTTATCTCATAGGAACAAAGGCCCCCGCCACAGACATCTGAAGGGTCAGAACATTAATATAGTTGGCTGGCCTACTTGACTTTCATCTAATGTATATGAGCACCTTTACATGCAAACACATCTAAAGTGCCTGGAATGATCTATAATTTGGAAATTGTTTGAATTATTGCAAATATCATTAGGCTTCACTTAATTATCATAAAAAAGTAAGAGCAGGAGCTCACCATGCTGTCAGTATACAAAAAACACGTCGAGAAGATAATGAACAGGTGCCAGTCCCGCTGGTGTCGCCCAGTCAGTACGAAGATTTGCAGCAGAAAAGGAATATGGCACATCCAGCCAATCAATAGAAGAAAACATCTTTTATTGATGAATCATTAAGAAGAGAGGGATCCGCTGTTCAAGATAAAAACCTGACGCGTTTCTGGAGTGGAAAACGTACTTAATAATGGGATATGCAAAGAATCATGGGACTGGTTTTAAAGGGGTTGTACACTACTGGGACAACCCCCTTCTTAAACTGAATGTTCTTCCCCAATAAAATAAATAAACCTACAGTGGGGAAAAAAGTATTTAGTCAGCCACCAATTGTGCAAGTTCTCCCACTTAAAAAGATGAAAAAGGCCTGTAATTGACATCATAGGTAGACCACAACTATGAGAGTTAAAATGAGAAAACTAATCCAGAAAATCACCTTGTCTGCTTTGGCAAGATTTATTTTGCAAATTATGGTTGAAAATAAGTATTTGGTCATTAACAAAAGTTCATCTCAATATTTTGTTATACAGCGGGTACAGAAAGTATTCTGACCCCTTTATTTTTTTCACTCTGTTTCATTGCAGCTAACCATTAGTGCGCATGCACCGGCGCACTATGTCCCGGAACACAGCGAAATGCTTCCGGGACATAGTGCGCCGGCGCATGCGCACTATTGGTTTTCGGCTTTGCCCGCAGTTGGGCAAAACATACTGTGCGTGCGCAAGGCAAGATTGCTTTGCGCACGCGTTAACTATGGAGGAAAGCGAATCAACGGCAAGTCAATTTCGCGATCAGCATGCGGCCAGCGGGACAAAAAGGGGTTAATAAAAGACCCGAAAACACCGCCCATATGACCCAAAACCGGACCCGCCAAATTCAGGTGACAGTTTCCCTTTAAGGTTGTGAACAGGTGTCTTTTATACTGATAAGTTCAAACAGATGCCATTACTACAGGTAATGAGTGGAGGACAGAGGAGCCTCTTAAAGAAGAAGTTACAGGTCTGTGAGAGCCAGAAATATTGCATGTTTTTTAGGTGACAAATTATTTAATTTTCCACCTTAGTTGGCAAAATAAATCTTGCCAAATCATGCAAGTTGATTTTCTGGATTTGTTTTCTCATTTTGACTCTCATAGTTGTGGTCTACCTATGTCAATTACAGGCCTCTCTCATCTTTTTAAGTGGGAGAACTTGCACAATTGGTGGCTGACTAAATACTTTTTATCCCCACTGAATACTCACCTTCTGTGCCAGCTCCAATCGAGAGTTGTCGGCACTCGCGGTCCCAGGGCTGTGATGCAGTGAAATGACACGTGATGCCTGGTGCCCGCTGGTGTCACTGTCTCCGCCTTTGAACAAACTGAGTGTAAAGCAAAAGTCCGAGCTACAGCTTATCTCGTACTTTTCATGTTCATTTCAACAGGAGGCGGAAACTGATGCCAGTGCTTACTGGGCACCGGATATCACGGGTCATTTCATCGCATCATAGCCATGGGACCGTAAGTGCTAACACCGCTGGAACAGAGACATCACAGGAGGGGAGTAGAGGTTTATTTTATCTGGGCCAAAGATTTAGTTTAAGAAGGTGTTGTCCTAGTAGTGGCCAACCCCTTTAAGTCTTAAAGAACCAATCTAGACAAACTGATTTGTAGAGACACTGCGGCGTATAAAAGCCTATCACGGATAAGAACAGAAATACTTAAATTGGTCAACGACGTTAAACATGCAAACAATAAGACACACTGAAGGCCATACTATACCATATATACTTGAGTATAAGCCGAGATTTTCAGCCCATTTTTTGGGGCTGAAAGTCCCCCTCTCGGCTTATACTCGAGTCATACCCAGGGGTCGGCAGGGGAGGGGGAGCGGGGGCTGTCTAATAATACTCACCTGCTCCTGCCGCGGTCCCTGCTTCCTCTCCCGGTGCCTCAGCTTCTTCCTGTACTGAGCGGTCACATGGTACCGCTCATTACAGTAATGAATATGCAGCTCCACCTCCCATAGGGGTGGAGCCGCATATTCATTACTGTAATGAGCGGTACCATGTGACCGCTCAGTACAGGAAGAAGCTGCGGCGCCGGGGAAACAGGGACTGCACCGCACCAGGAGCAGGTGAGTATAATGGGGAGGGGGAGCGCTGCGCGATATTTACCTCTCCTCGTTCCAGCCGCCGCTTCAGCATCTTCTGCAGAGACGCTCAGGTCAGAGGGCGCGGTGACGTGGTTAGTGCGCGCCCTCTGCCCGAACGTCAGTGCAGAAGACACTGAAGACGGAGCGGCAGCCGGAAAGAGGAAAGGTGAATATTTAAAGTGCCGGGGGCCTGAGCGACGAGAGGTGAGTATGTGATTTTTTTTTTATCACAGCAACAGCAAATGGGGCAAATGTCTGTATGGAGCATCTTGTGGGGCCATAATCAACGTTTGTGCAGGATTATATGGGGCAAATATCTTTATGTAGCATCTTATGGGGCCATAATTAACGTTTGTGCAGCACTATATGGGGCAAGTGTCTGTATGGAGCATCTTATGGGGCCATAACGTTTGTACAGCACTATATGGTGTAAATATATCTATGGAGCATCTTATGGGGCCATAATCAACAATTGTGCAGCATTATATTGGGCAAATGTGTCTATGGAGCATCTTATGGGGCCATTATTAACCTTTATGCAGGATTTTATGGGGCATATTTTAATATGGAGCATCTTATGGGGCCCATCATAAACTTTATGGAGCATTATATGGGGCATATTTTGTGTGGAGCATCTTATGAGGCGTATTTTGTGTGGAGCATCTTATGGGGCCCATCATGAACTATATGGAGCATTATATGGGGCTCCTGATTCAATATGGATATTCAAAAACACTTAACCTACTGATGTCTCAATTTTACTTTTATTGGTATCTATTTTTACTTTTGAAATTTACCGGTAGCTGCTGCATTTCTCACCCTAGGCTTATACTCGAGTCATTAAGTTTTCCCAGTTTTTTGTGGCAAAATTCGGGGGGGTCGGCTTACACTCGGGTCGGCTTATACTCGAGTATACACTATGTTCCAAATTATTATGCAAATTACATTTTTATCGGATTTCCCTAAATGGTTGGTGCAAATGACAGTCAGTCTAATAAAAGTCATCACCCATTAGAGTATACATCGAATTTTATTGAAGAAACCCCCCAATGATAACAGTATAATCTCCAAAATGAATAAAAACTCAAAATGCACTGTTCCAAATTATTAGGCACAGTAGAATTTCTAAACATTTGATATGTTTTAAAGAACTGAAAATGCTCATTTGTGGAATTTGCAGCATTAGGAGGCCACATTCACTGAACAAAAAAGCTATTTAACTCCAAAACATCCTAACAGGCCAAGTTATATGTTACCCTAGGAACCCTTCTTTGATATCACCTTCACAATTCCTGCATCCATTTAACTTGCGAGTTTTTGGAGAGTTTCTTTGCATGAAGCTGGAATAGCCTCCCAGAGCTGTTGTTTTGATGTGAACTGCCTCCCACCCTCAGAGATCTTTTGCTTGATGATACTCCAAAGGTTCTCTACAGGGTTGAGGTCAGGGGAAGATGGTGGCCACACCATGAGTTTATCTCCTTTTATGCCCATAGCAGCCAATGACTCAGAGGTTTTCTTTGCAGCATGAGATGGTGCATTGTCATGCATGAAGATGATTTTGCTCCTGAAGGCACATTTCTGCTTTTTATGCCATGGAGGAAAGTTGTCAGTCAGAAATTCTATATACTTTGCAGAGGTCATTTTCACACCTTCAGGAACCTTAAAGGGCCCCACCAGCTGTTTCTCCATGATTCCGGCCCAAAACATGACTCCTCCACCTCCTCCACCTCCGTTGCAGCCTTGTTGGGACATGGTGGCCATCCACTAACCATCCATCTGGACCATCCAGGGTTGCTCAACACTTATCAGTAAACAAGACTGTTTGGAAATTAGTCTTCATGTATGTGGGGCCCAATACAACCATTTCTGCTTGTGAACACTGTTTAGGGGTGGCCGAATAGTAGGTTTATGCACCACAGCAAGCCTTTGAAGGAGCCTACACCTTGAGGTTCGAGGGACTCCAGAGGCACCAGCAGCTTCAAATATCTGTTTGCTGCTTTGTAATGGCTTTTTAGCAGCTGCTCTCTTAATCCGATGAACTTGCCTGGCAGAAATATTCCTCATTATGCCTTTATCAGCACAAACACATTTGTGCTCAGATACAGCCACAAATCTCTTAACAGTACGATGATCACGCTTAAGTTTTCGGGAAATTTCTAATGTTTTCATCCCTTCACCAAGGCATTGCACTATTTGATGCTTTTCAGCAGCAGAGAGATCCTTTTTCTTTCCCATGTTACTTGAAAACTGTGACCTGCTTAATAATGTGGAACATCATTTTTAGGGTATGTGCAAACGTTGCGGATTCTCTGCGGATCCGCAGCGTTTTTTGCAGTGCAGAAACGCTGCAGATCCGCAATTGATTTACAGTACAATGTGCACACGTTGCGGAAAATCCGCTGCGGAAACGCTGCGGTTTAAAAGAAGTAGCATGTCACTTCTTTTTTGTGAATCTGCAGCGTTTTTGTACCCATTCCATTATAGAAAACCGCAGGGGTAAAAACCGCAGCAAATCCACAAGAAAACCGCAGCAAAAACGCACAAAAAAACGAAGGTGCGTTTTCTGCCAGGAGAGGCAGAATCCGCACCAGAAATTCCTAAGCCTAATCCACAACGTGTGCACATAGCCTCAAGTAGTTTTCCTTTAATTAGAATCACCTGGAAAACCAATTATCACATGTGTTTAAGATTGATTTCAGTGATCCATTGAGCCCTGAGACACAATACCATCCACGAGTTTATTTGAAAAACAAAACAATTAAATCTTTATGACACTTAAATCCAATTTGCATAATAATTTGGAACACAGTGTATACGGTAAATGTCAAATAAGAAATAATAAGATTTGGAAAGGAAAAGGAAAACAAAATAAACCAGAAATCACCTAACACAAATTATAAATGCCTATCCAAAAGTAAATGGATTTAAAAAAAATAATTTAAACGCTCAATTGCATGATTTAAGACAATTAATACATAAAAAAACATACATTATTCCTACAATTCAAGAAATATGGATATTTTGGGTTGAGGTTTAATATGAAACAATGCCTTGCATAGGGCAGGTTGTTTTTGCCAACTCCCCCTCTTGTAGATGTCACACTCGCGCCCAGATTGGTTGGCGTGGGCGAGCGGGGGTGTGGCACAGACAAAACTTCCCTGGAAGGGGCGTAACTAAGTAGCTTCCTAGGTGTTCGCTGGAGCCTCTGATGGTGAGGTCAGACTTGTGCAATAGGAAGCTACCAGGTACCACTCCAGGGTGGTGTCTGGCTGTGGCTGCTGATGCCACCGGGGAACGGAACATAGACAGGCAAGCGGGCACGGCTGGCACTCTGGCAGGCGGGCACGGCTGGGACACAGGCAGGCGGATGGGTACAACAGAGACACTGGCAGGCGGGCACGGCTGGCTCTCTGGTAGGCAGGCAGGTACGGCTGGCTCGCTGGCTGGACAGGCGGACAAGACTGGTACACTGGAAGAACCGGTAGGGACCGGTCTGCAGGCAGGTATGTAAAACAGGTAAGAACCTGTTCAGACAGGAGGACTTAAGAATAGGTAAAGACCGCAAGAGCGGATGCAGAGCGAAAGCACAGGAGCTAGAGCCAAGTGGATCAAGTGACCGCCCCACGTGACTACAAAGTTCAGCACGGATTGCGGTAAGGACCAACACAGCCTACGCGTTTCGAAAACGACTGTTTCCTTCCTCAGGGCTCTGAGGAACACAGCGTAGGCTGTGTTGGTCCTGACCGTGATCCGTACTGATCTTTGTAGTCACGTGGGGCAGTCACTTGATCCACTACGTCACGCAGGTCCTAGACGCGCCGCTCACATCGCTCGCACTGTGCGGCGCTGCCGGCCCAAGACGGAGTGTCTCCGCCCCCGGCTGAAGTTCGGTGCACGGAGCAGCTGCCACCGGCCGGGGCAGCCCTCCGATACAGTTCTTTGCTGAAGACTGCGCTTATGCCATCCAGGAATCCTGAGAAACTCACGGCAACTGACTGATGATTCATCTCTACTCCCAAGGTACTGACTATTTATCCAGTTTTTGTGATTTTCATATCGGAAGTTCTAGCTGCAGGTTGTTGCGTTCAGAATATTCTGGCTTAAGTGTCCATCTTTTCATACAGATACGGACTATGACCTAACCTGGCACACCATCACGATATTTGCTTTGGATAAATACACGCACCGTAGTGTATGAACGTAGGGTATACCAGCGCGAATTATATATATATTTTTTTTATTTTCTGCATTTTCACAATCTTGTGGTGATTGTTTATATTTCGCTGCAGGTACCTCATACCCTACACCAAAAACCAGCGCCGCTTTCATTTTTTATTTTAGATAGAAATATAGATATAAATAGATGATAGAAAATACCAAGGCCGATGTTTAGTAATGAACATAATAAAATGGTACATAAATTAGTTAAAGACACACACACAAAATCTGCACGCAATAGCTTTAAAAAAAACAAACAAAACAAAAATGGCGTGGGCTCCCGGGAAATTCTCTGCACCAGAGAGGGAAAACCGACGGCTGGGGGGACGATGTTTCTGTAACAACCCTGCCGGCATCACTGCATTGCCTTCCATTCCCCACCTGCCTGTTGCATCAACTCACTCACCCAGTGCCATGCTGTGAGATCTGTCTGCTGCCGGCTCCATGCCATGTGCTCCATGGCCGCTTACTCTGTGTACACTTACTGGCTGTGTGCATAGGGGGGCAGCGCCAGCAACTCCAGATTCTTATTGAGACTGTGTGCACCTCCCTAAGGTGTCCCTGGCCAATAGCCTAGAGGCCTCTGATACTTAAGGCATCCTCACTCATTGGAGGATGCCTGAGCAAACTATTTTCCTCAGTTAGCATTTGCTACTGAGCTGCCAGGCCGTGTCTGTTTCCGGTCTCTGAGGGCTGCAATACGCAGGCCTTCATCTGTGTTCCGTTACTTCTGTGTCTGAACTCTGGTCTATGTCCGTTCCTGTTCCTTCTTTGTTTGTTTACCATTCTCACTCTGCTGTGTTTACCTCTGCCTTACCTCTCTGCTCTGCTTGCCACTATCAGTGGCTCTGCATCTCTCTGCTCTGTTCGCCACTACCTGTGGCTCTGTGCTTCTGCTCAGTTCTGCCACAACCTGTGGTTCTGTGCCTCTCAGCTTTGTTCACCACAACCTGTGGCTATGCACTCTCTGGCTCTTGGCTTTGTCTCCTGCGGTTCTGGCTCTTGGCGTTGCCTCCTGCGATTCGTTCTTGGCTCCGCCTCCAGCGTCTCTGCTCTTGGCTCCGCCTCCAGCGGCTCAGTCCTTAGCTCTGCCTCTTCCTGCCTTCTCCTTCTCTGCTCTTAGCTCTGCCTTCTCCTTCTCTGCTCTTAGCTCCACCTCCTGCTCTTACTCCGCCTCCTGTGGTTCTGCTTTGCATCTGCTCTTGCTCTACCTCTGTTCAGCAACTTGCCGTACAGGTCTCTACCCGTTTCTTTATATTCACCAGCCTGAACAGGTTCTTACCTGTTTCCATACACCCGCCTGTATACCAGTGCCTACCAGAGTGCCAGCCGTGCCCGCCTGTCTGCCAGAGTGCCCATCTGCCTGTCTGTATCTCTGTCAAGCCAGTCTGCCCGTCAGGGCTTCTGCCGTACCTGTCCGTTAGCCAGTGTCACAGCTGTGCCTGCCTGTGTCTTGTCCCCAGTGGGATCAGCATCCCCAGTCAGACTCCACCCTGGTAGCTTCCTATTGCACAAGTCTGACCTCACCATCAGAGACTCCAGCGAACACCTAGGGAGCTACTTAGTTACGCCCCTTCCAGGGAAGTTTTGTCTGTGGTCCAGTGGGGCCACACCCCCAGATGCCCGCGCCAACCAGTCTCAGCGCGAGTGTTACAGTTTCCAGCCTGGGAAGGGGTTAATACCCATGGAGCTTCCCAGGCTAAGAATATCAGCCCGCAGCTGTATATTTAGCCTTTACTGGCTATTAAAATAGGGGACCCCCCCCCCAAAAAAAAAAAAAGACGTGAGGTCCCCCTATAATTTTTAGCCAGAACAGGCTATGCAGACAGCTGCAGGCTGATATTCATAGCCTAGAGTTGGGCCATGGATATTGGCCTCCCCAAGCTACAAATACCAGCCGCCCCAGAAATGGCGCATCTGTAAGATGCACCAATTCCGGCACTTAGCCTCTCTCTTCCCACTGCCCTGTAGCGGTGGCATATGGGGTAATAAGGGGTTAATGTCACCTTAGATTGTAAGGTGACATTATGCCCGGTTAGTAAGGAGAGGCGTCAATAAGACACCTATCCATTACTAATCCTATAGTAGTGAAAGAGATAAAGACACAGCCAGAAAAAAGTATTTTAATATTCTTAATTTCACCATACTTACAACCACACCTAATTACTAGAAGCCATCTATCATCTGCAAAAAATAAAAAATAATAAACCAACAGTATACTCCCTGGTCCGACGCAGTCCTTAATAATGAGTGTCCCACAGCGATCTCCCCTATAGCGCTGTCACATCAGGAGATGTGACCGCTCTACAGGACCTCAAGTGACACTGACAGGAGACAATGGCTCCTGCAGTGTTACCACTGAGGATTCAATGGCCTCTCACTTTATGGCACTGCTGCGTGAGAATTTTCCCACGCAGCGGTGCCGCAAGTGACAGTATGAACTCTGCACTCACAGTGGCAGAGGGATACAGTGCGGAAGGATACCCTCAGTGATTGTATCCCGGAGCCCCTGGAGAGAGGTCGCATCTGCCGATGTGACAGGTCTCCATGGGAGATCGTTGTGAGACACTCGCTATTACATGGACTACATCGGATCAGGGAGTATACTGTTGGTTTATTATTTTTAAAATTTTTTTACAGGTGATCGAGGGCTTCGGGGATTAGATGTGTGGTGAGTATAAACTGTATGTTGTATGTACTGTATGTCTGTGTTTTTTGGGGTTTTTTTTACACTTGAACACAGTAGCCGGATGATGTGGCTACTGCTGTACCATCATCTGGCTAGCTGTCACTGTAGCAGGCATAGCCGGATGGGACTAGTAGTCCCATCAGACCATGCCTGCCTACACACAGACCCGCACGCGCACACAGCCCCACACAAACACCCGCACATCTTCTCCGCACACACACAGTCTCCGCCCACACACTCTCTCCCCTCCAGATCTGCAGTGTTTCTCGCAGGCATATCCGCAGATCTTTTTTAAACCTGCGGTTTTGCTGAATATTGGCCTGACACAATGGAAGTCAATGGGTGCAGAAATGCTGCAGATCCGCAAAAAGAATTGACATGCTGCGGAAAAAAAAAAAGCTGCGATTCCGCGCGTTTTTTCCACAGTATGTGCACACCAATGTCAATTGCACATTGACTAACATTGCTTGTGCACTACACTGAGGATTTGATGCAATTCCGTGAGTCTAAAAACGCTGCGGATCCACATCTAAATCTGCAACGTGTGCACATAGCCTCTCAATAGCATAGAATTGAAAATGAGAAGTGTCTTCTTTACGTGCGGTAACAAAATGTTTTACTGCACCAGAATATGCCACTGCTAATATTAGACAAATGTTCAGCTATGCGTTTTTTTTTAGTTTTTTTGTGGTGTAGTCCACATATCACAAATTGATTATAATGCAAACAATGCAATACACCACATGGTGTAGATAGCAATTACAGCCATTGTAATCGTCGATTTACCTGTAATATTCCTAGTAGTAATATTTTGCTTTTAGATATTACATTGGTGGGTAATTCAGCAACTCGTAGGTTATCTACATCCTTGTTTAGAAAAGATGATGCTGGTAATACGATTTTGCAATCCACAAGTTGTCATACACCAGCACACCAACATGATTCCTTATGGAGAATTCCGCTGATGACTCAGCTTTCCTGCAGTTACATGCCAGAGGATATAACAAATAGTTATATTTAAAGTTAAAAAATGGGTTTATATTAGTACCAAAATTTAAATCTAGGAGATGTTCTATAAAAACAAGGTAAAAATCCTAATTTCTCCTTAACCCTCTCCCAATCGTTCAGTCCTCAGTTCACCAAGACAAAATCATCATCCTAAAATATTTACCTGTAGGCAATCAGGTTGATATTATTTGATAGGTCATCAGTGGAGGTTGTAGATGTGTTGCCAGAAGAAGGCGTTCTTTTGGTAATATCCTTTCTCCAAGCATGGTATGTAAGCCTAGATCTCCACCTGGCTGGCTTACTGCTAAAGTATTTTTCACATGTGCGGGGCACTAGATGTAAGGTTTACAAATTCACTCAGAACAAAAAAAAATATTTCTTTCTTCTTCCAATAGGTGAAGAACGTAAGATTGATGACTTTATTAATTGTGATTCACACCACGTGGTGTATTGCATTGCGTGCAAAATTTGCTATTTTACATTTGTGTAACATTAGCAGTAGCAATGTAACGTATTCCGGTGCAGTAAAAAATTTCATTACTGCATATAAAAGGAGACATTTCTCATTTTTAATTCTATACTACTGAGAAGGTGTTATGTCCCATAAGGGGGGGCAGAGGCGTATCTAGGAGGGGGGGGGCAGCCGGGGCATGTGTCCCGGGCGCAGTCGGACCGCCGCCTAATGTGCCGGTCCGAGGTGTCTTCCCTGGCGGCTGCATTCTGCCGCCCCCCGGACTGAGAGTAGGCTGTTCTCTGTGCCGACTGTCAAGCTAACAGCAGGCACAGAGAAGCTGCAGCGTGCCCGAGCTTCCTCTCACACATACAGCAGCGCCGCTGGATGAAGTAATCATTCAGCGGCCGGCTGTGCCAGAGAGGAAGCTGCCGACAGTGATGCTGCAACAGAGCGGTGAGTGTGTGTGTGTGTGTATAGCACTGTGGGGGAATGTGCAGAGAGGTGAATGGTGCCGTGTGTGTCTGCGTGTGTAGGGGGAGGATACGGCAATGATGAGGCAGATGGGGAGAAGGCAATGATGGGGTGATGGAGAGAGCAATGATGGAGATGGTGGGGGAGGAGGAAATGATGGTGGTAATGGAAAAGACAATGATGGCAGTGGTAGAGAAGGAGGCAATGAATGAGGGTGGTGGAGGAGAAGGCTGTGATGGAGGTGGTGGAAAGGGCAATGGTGGTGTGGTGGGGGAGAAAGCAATGATGGAGGTGGTGAAAAGGGCAATAATGGGGTGGTGGGGGAGAATGCAATGATGGTGGAGGTGGAAAGGGCAATAATGGGGGTGTAGGAAATGATGGAGGTGGTGGAAAGGGCAATGATGGTGGTGGTGGAAAGGGCAATGATGGTGGTGGTGGAAAGGACAATGATGGTGGTGGTGGAAAGGACAATGATGGTGGTGGTGGAAAAGGCAATAATGGGGGTGGTGGGGAGAAAATGATGGAGGTGGTGGAATGGGCAATTATAGGAGTGGTGGGGGGAAAAGACAAAGATGGGGGTGGTGGGGGAGTAGAAAATGATGGAGGTCGTGGAATGGGCAATGATATGGGTTAGGGAGAAAGCAATGATAATGGTGGTGCAGAAGGCAATGATGAGGTGGAGGAGAGGACAATAATGGGATGGGGGGACAATGAGGGGTCTGGGGTACTGGGATGAGAGGAAGGGGGACTTATAATGGACTTAGGAACAGGGGAAGGTGGAGGAAGACATTATTATCGCTTATTATGTCTAACACAGTCCCTTAGTATAGAGTGTACGTACTTATTATGTATAGCGCCACCTTTAGTTACATAGTTTCCTCTTTTATTATGTATTACACCGTCCCTTATTACATACCATCCTCTCTAGTTATATATGGCGACACCTCTTATTGTATAGCTTCCACTGCTGTTATGTACAGTACTGTCTCTTACATAGTGCATTCTTGTTATTTTTATTCACAGCGCCATCTTTTATTACATATTCCCCTCTCTTTTTAGATATAAAAAGACTGCTGATGGAGGAGCCGGTGACCAAACAACCAGGCCGTCAGCTCCTGCATTACAAAAGAAGCTTTCCCATGCTCCATCAGCCATCATTGCATTATACACCTAATAAGACAGGACGGTATGTAATAAAAAAAGGGCTCTATATAATCCAATATATAAGGGACGGTGCTGTACATAACAAGAGAGGGCACTGTATAATAAGGGACGGCAATATACATAATAAAGGAGACTATGTAATTATATATATATATATATATATATATATATATATATATATATATATATATATATATATATAAATATATATATATATACACACACACATACACTGTGTTCCAAATTATTATGCAAATTGGATTTAAGTGTCAAAGATTTAATCGTTTTGTTTTTCAAACAAACTCATGGATGGTATTGTGTCTCAGGGCTCAATGGATCACTGAAATCAATCTTAAATACATGTGATAATTAGTTTTCCAGGTTTTTCTAATTAAAGAAAAACTACTTAAAAATGATGTTCCACATTATTAAGCAGGCCACAGGTTTCAAGCAATATGGGAAATAAAAAGGATCTCTCTGCTGCTGAAAAGTGTTAAATAGTGCAAAGCACTATAAAGCAGCAAAAAGTTATTTGAAGTTGCTGATGCCTCTGGAGTCCCTCAAACCTCAAGGTGTAGGATCCTTCAAAGGCTTGCTTTGGTGCATAAACCTACAATTCGGCCACCCCTAAACAGCGATCACAAGCAGAAATGGTTGCAGTGGGCCCAGACATACATGAAGACTATTTTTCAAGCAGTCTTGTTTACTGATGAGTGTCGAGCAACCCTGGATGGTCCAGATGGATGGAGTAGTGGATGGTTGGTGGATGTCCACCATGTCCCAACAAGGCTGCGACGTCAGCAAGAAGGTTGAGGAGTCATGTTTTGGTCCAGAACAGCTGGTAGGGCCCTTTAAGGTTCCTGAAGGTGTGAAAATGACCTCTGCAAAGTGTATAGAGTTTCTGACTGACAACTTTCTTCCATGGTATAAAAAGCAGAAACGTGCCTTCAGGAGCAGAAGCATCTTCATGCATGACAATGCACTATCTCATGCTGTCATGCTGCAAAGAATACATCTGAGTCATTGGCTGCTATGGGCATAAAAGGAGATAAACTCATGGTGTGGCCACCATCTTCCCCTGACCTCAACCCTATAGAGAAACTTTGGATTATCATCAAGCAAAAGATCTATGAGGGTGGGAGGCTATTCTGACTTCATGCAAAGAAATACAAGCAGAAACTCTCCAAAAACTCACAAGTTCAATGGATGCAAGAATTGTGAGGGTGATATCAAAGACGGGTTCCTATGTTAACATGTAACTTGGCCTGTTAGGATGTTTTGGAGTTAAATAGCTTTTTTGTTCTGTGAATGTGACCTCCTAATGCTGCAAATTCTTCAAATGAGCATTTTCAGTTCTTTAAAACATATCAAATGTTTAGAAATTCTACTGTGCCTAATAATTTGGAACAGTGCATTTTGAGTTTTTATTCATTTTAGAGATTATCCTGTTATCATTGGGAGGTTTCTTCAATAAAATTCAATGTATATGCTAACGGGTGATGACTTTTATTAGACTAACTGTCATTTGCACCGACCATTTAGGACAATCAGAGAAAAATGTCATTTGCATAATAATTTGGAGCATAGTGTGTGTATATATATATATATATATATATATATATATATATATATATATATATATATATATATATATATATATATATATATATGATATAGATAGAATAGATAGAATATATATATATATATATATATATATATATATGTATATATATATATATATACATACATACATACATACATACATACATACACACACACACACACACACACACACACACACAGTCATGGCCAAAAGTATTCACACCCCTGCAATTCTGTCAGATAATACTCAGTTTCTTCCTGAAAATGATTGCAATCACAAATTCTTTGGTATTATTATCTTCATTTAGTTTGTCTTAAATGAAAAAACACAAAAAGAATTGTCCTAAAGCCAAATTGGATATAATTCCACACCAAACATAAAAAAGGGGGTGGACAAAAGTATTGGCACTGTTCGAAAAATCATGTGATGCTTCTCTAATTTGTGTAATTAACAGCACCTGTAACTTACCTGTGGCACCTAACAGGTGTTGGCAATAACTAAATCACACTTGCAGCCAGTTGACATGGATTAAAGTTGACTCAACCTCTGTCCTGTGTCCCTGTGTGTATCACATTGAGCATGGAGAAAAGAAAGAAGACCAAAGAACTGTCTGAGGACTTGAGAAACCAAATTGTGAGGAAGCATGAGCAATCTCAAGGCTAAAAGTCCATCTCCAAAGACCTGAATGTTCCTGTGTCTACCGTGCGCAGTGTCATCAAGAAGTTTAAAGCCCATGGCACTGTGGCTAACCTCCCTAGATGTGGAGGGAAAATAAAAATTGACAAGAGATTTCAAAGCAAGATTGTGCGGATGTTGGATAAAGAACCTCGACTAACATCCAAACAAGTTCAAGCTGCCCTGCAGTCCGAGGGTACAACAGTGTCAACCCTTACTATCCGTTGGCGTCTGAATGAAAAGGGACTGTATGGTAGGAAACCCAGGAAGACCCCACTTCTTACCCCGAGATATAAAAAAGCCAGGCTGGAGTTTGCCAAAACTTACCTGAAAAAGCCTAAAACGTTTTGGAAGAATGTTCTCTGGTCAGATGAGACAAAAGTAGAGCTTTTTGGGCAAAGGCATCAACATAGAGTTTACAGGAGAAAAAAGAGGCATTCAAAGAAAAGAACACGGTCCCTACAGTCAAACATGGCGGAAGTTCCCTGATGTTTTGGGGTTGCTTTGCTGCCTCTGGCACTGGACTGCTTGACCGTGTGCATGGCATTATGAAGTCTGAAGACTACCAACAAATTTTGCAGCATAATGTAGGGCCCAGTGTGAGAAAGCTGGGTCTCCCTCAGAGGTCATGGGTCTTCCAGCCGGACAATGACCCAAAACACACTTCAAAAAGCACTAGAAAATTGTTTGAGAGAAAGCACTGGAGACTTCTAAGGTGGCCAGCAATGCGTCCAGACCTGAATCCCATAGAACACCTGTGGATAGATCTAAAAATGGCAGTTTGGAGAAGGCACCCTTCAAATATCAGGGACCTGGAGCAGTTTGCCAGAGAAGAATGGTCTAAAATTCCAGCAGAGCATTGTAAGAAACTCATTGATGGTTACCGGAAGCGGTTGGTCGCAGTTATTTTGGCTAAAGGTTGTGCAACCAAGTATTAGGCTGAGGGTGCCAATACTTTTGTCTGGCCCATTTTTGGAGTTGTGTGTGAAATGATCAATTTTTGCTTTTTGCCTCATTCTCTTTTGTGTTTTTTCATTTAAGACAAATTAAATGAAGATAACACCAAAGAATTTGTATTTGCAATCATTTTCAGGAAGAAACTGAGTATTATCTGACAGAATTGCAGGGGTGTGAATACTTTTGGCCATGAGTGTATATGCATATATGTGTCACCATAAAAGGAGGGGGGCCCAGATACATTTCTTGCACAGGGGCCCCAAGCTGTCTGTGTCCGCCCCTGCTGCCGGGTCAGAGCGACGCCAGCAGAGTGATCAGACCATGTGATCACGCTGCTGACGTCACTCTCCCGTCGTGCAGAGACGAACACTGGTAGTAAGTGGAGCTGAAGACTCCAAAGATTAAGTGGGGGGGGTGGATTTATTATGTGTGGGGAGAATTGGAGTGGGGATTGGCAAATTTATTATGTGTGGGGAGAATTGGAGTGGGGATGGGGGATTTAACCCCTTCCCGACCTGTGACACAACGTATGCGTCATGAAAGTCGGTGCCAATCCGACCTGTGACGCATATGCTGTGTCACAGAATGATCGCGTCCCTGCAGATCGGGTGAAAGGGTTAACTCCTATTTCACCCGATCTGCAGGGAGAGGGGGAGTTGTACTTCAGCCCAGGGGGGGTGGCTTTTCCCCCACGTGGCTACGATCGCTCTGATTGGCTGTTGAAAGTGCAACAGCCAATCAGAGCAATTTGCAATATTTCACCTATGAAAATGGTGAAATATTGCAATCCAGCCATGGCCGATGCTGCAATAGCATCTGCCATGGCTGGAAATCATGTTCTGCCCCCCCCACCGCCCCCGATCTCCGCCCCAGTCGTCCGTTATGTGGCCCGGTCCTCTCCGTCCTCCTGTCCGCTCCCCCGTCCTCCTGCCCGCTCCTTCCTTGCTCCGATCCATCTCCCCTGTGCTCCGATCCACCCCCCCGAGCTCCCCCCCTTACCCCCACATACTTACCGAGCCTCCCGGTGTCGGTCCGTCTCCTCCCTGGGCGCCGCCATCTTCCAAAATGGCGGGCGCATGCGCAGTACGCCCGCCGAATCTGCCTGCCGGCAGATTTGTTCCATGTACATTTTGATCACTGTGAAAACCTATCACAGTGATCAAAATAAAAAAAAATGTAAATGACCTTTATCACCCTTATAGCTAGGGACAACAATAAAATAAAGAAAATATATATATTTTTTTTCCCCCCACTAGGTTCAGAACCAGGGTTAGGGTTAGGGTTTTCTGGTCCTCTGTGGATTTTTCCTTAGGGTTAGGGTATTCTGGTCCTCTGTGGATTTTTCCACAGCACATTTGATAAATTCGCAGTGTAAAACCGCTGCGGACTTATCGCGGATTCAACATGGTTTTTCTGCGGATTTCACTGCGGTTTTACAACTGCGGTTTTCTATTGGAGCAGTTGTAAAACCGCTGCGGAATCCGCAGAAAGAAGTGACATGCTGCGGAATGTAAACCGCTGCGTTTGCGCACAGTTTTTTCCGCAGCATGGGCACAGCGTTTTTTGTTTCCCATAGGTTTACACTGAACAATAATCTCAAGGGAAACTGCTGCGGACCCGCAGCTGCGGAAACGCTGCGGATCCGCAGCGTTTTCCGCAGCGTGTGCACATAGCCTTAGAATTAGGCTATGTGCACACAGTGTGGATTTGGCTGCAGATCCGCAGCGGATTGGCTGCTGCGGATTCGTAGCAGTTTTCCAACAGGTTTACAGTTCCATGTAAATCTTTGGAAAACCAAATCCGCTGTGCCCATGGTGCGGAAAATACCGCGCAGAAGCGCTGCGTTGTATTTTACGCAGCATATCAATTCTTTGTGCGGATTCCGCAGCGTTTTACACCTGTTCCTCAATAGGAATCCGCAGGTGAAATCCGCACAAAAACCACTGGAAATCTGTGGTAAATCCGCAGGTAAAACGCAGTGCCTTTTACCTGCGGATTTTTCAAAAATGGTGCGGAAAAATCTCACACGAATCCACAACGTGGGCACATAGCCTTAGGGTTAGGGATGGAATTAGGGCTAGGGTTGGAAATAGGTTTAAGATTAGGCTTGTGGTTAGGGGTGTGTTGGGGTTAGGGTTGTGGTTAGGGTTGAAATTAGGGTTGGGATTAGGGTTAGGGGTGTGTTGGGTTAGGGTTGTGGTTAGGGGTGTGTTGGGGTTAGGGTTATGGCTAGAGTTGGGATTAGGGGTGTGTTGGGGTTAGGGTTGGGATTAGGGTTAGGGGTGTGTTGGGGTTAGTGTTGGAGTTAGAATTGAGGGGTTTCCACTGTTTAGGCACATCAGGGGTCTCCAAACGCAACATGGTGCCACCATTGATTCCCGCCAATCTTGCGTTCCAAAAGTCAAATGGTGCTCCCTCCCTTCCGAGCCCCAACGTGCAACCAAACAGTGGTTTACCCCCACGTACGGAGTACCAGCATACTCGGGACAAACTGGGCAACAACTATTGGGGTCCAATTTCATCTGTTACCATTGTGAAAATAAAAAATTGCTTGCTAAAACATCATTTTTGAGGAAATAAAAATGATTTTTTATTTTCACGGCTCTGCGTTGTAAACTTCTGTGAAGCACTTGGGGGTTCAAAGTGCTCAACACTCATCTAGATAAGTTCCTTTGGGGGTCTAGTTTCCAAAATAGGGTCACTTGTGGGGGGTTTCTACTGTTTAGATACATCAGGGTCTCTGCAAATGCAACGTGACGCCCGCAGACCATTCCATCAAAGTCTGCATTTCAAAACGTCACTACTTCCCTTCCGAGCCCCGGCGTGTGCCCAAATAGTGGTTTACCCCCACATATGGGATACTAGCATACTCGAGACAAACTGGGCAACAACTATTGGGGTCCAATTTCTCCTTTTAGCCTTGTGAAAATAAATAATTGCTTGCTAAAACATCATTTTTGAGGAAAGAAAAATGATTTTTTTTATTTTCACAGCTCTGCGTTGTAAACTTCTGTGAAGCACTTGGGGGTTCAAAGTGCTCAACACTCATCTAGATAAGTTCCTTTGGGGGTCTAGTTTCCAAAATGGGGTCACTTGTGGGGGGGGTTTACTGTTTAGGGACATCAGGGGCTCTGCAAACGCAACGTGACGCCCGCAGAGCATTCCATCAAAGTCTGCATTTCAAAATGTCACTACTTCACTTCCGAGCCCCGGCATGTGCCCAAAGAGTGGTTTACCCCCACATATGGGGTATTAGCGTACTCAGGAGATACTGGACAACAACTTTTGGGGTCAAATTTCTCCTGTTACACTTGGGAAAATAAAAAATTCTGGGCAAAAAAATTATTTTTGAGAAAAGAAAAATTATTTTTTATTTTCATGGCTCTGCGTTATAAACTTCTGTGAAGCACTTTGGGGTTCAAAGTGCTCACCACACATCTAGATTAGTTCCTTCGGAGGTCTAGTTTCCAAAATGGGGTCACTTGTGGGGGAGCTCCAATGTTTAGGCACACAGGGGCTCTCCAAACGCGACATGGTGTCCGCTAATGATTGGAGCTAATTTTCCATTCAAAAAGCCAAATGGCGTGCCTTCCCTTCCGAACCCTGCCGTGTGCCCAAACAGTGGTTTACCCCCACATATGGGGTATCAGCGTACTCAGGAGAAACTGGACAATAACTATTGGGGTCCAATTTCCCCTGTTACCCTTGGGAAAATAAAAAAGTCCGGGCTAAAAAATCATTTTTGAGGAAAGAAAAATTATTTTTTACTTTCACGGCTCTGCGTTATAAACTTCTGTGAAGCACCTGGTGGTTTAAAGTGCTCACTATGCATCTAGATAAGTTCCTTGGGGGGTCTAGTTTCCAAAATGGGGTCACTTGTGGAGGAGCTCCAGTGTTTAGGCACACAGGGGCTCTCCAAAGGCGACATGGTGTCCGCTAATGATTGGAGCTAATTTTCCATTCAAAATGTCAAATGGCGCTCCTTCCCTTCCGAGCCTTACCATATGCCCAAACAGTGGTTTACCCCCACATATGAGATATCGGCGTACTCAGGAGAAATTGGCCAACAAATTTTAGGATCCATTTTATCCTGTTGCCCATGTGAAAATGAAAATATTGAGGCTAAAAGAAATTTTTTTGTGAAAAAAAAGCACTTTTTCATTTTTATGGATCAATTTCTGATGCACATAAGGGTTTAAAGTGCTCACTATGCATCTAGATAAGTTCCTTGGGGGGTCTAGTTTCCAAAATGGGGTCACTTGTGTGGGAGCTCCAATGTTTAGGCACACAGGGGCTCTCCAAACGCGACATGGTGTCCGCTAACGATGGAGATCATTTTTCATTCAAAAAGTCAAATGGCGCTCCTTCCCTTCCGAGCCCTGCCGTGCGCCCAAACAGTGGTTCACCCCCACATGTGAGGTATCGGTGTACTCAGGAGAAATTTCCCAACAAATTTTAGGATCCATTTTATCCTGTTGCCCATGTGAAAATGAAGAAATTGAGGCTAAAAGAATTTTTTTGTGTAAAAAAAGTACGTTTTCATTTTTACGGATCAATTTGTGAAGCACCTGGGGGTTTAAAGTGCTCACTATGCATCTAGATAAGGCTACGTTCACATTTGCGTTGTGCGCCGCAGCGTCGGCGACGCAATGCACAACGCAAACAAAAACGCAGCAAAACGCATGCACAACGCTGCGTTTTGCGCCGCATGCGTCCTTTTTTTGATTGATTTTGGACGCAGCAAAAATGCAACTTGCTGCGTCCTCTGCGCCCGGACGCGTGCGCCGCAGTGACGCATGCGGCGCAAAACGCAAGTGCAACGCATGTCCATGCGCCCCCATGTTAAATATAGGGGCGCATGACGCATGCGGCGACGCCGCGGCGCCCGACGCTGCGGCGCAGACCGCAAATGTGAACGTAGACTAAGTTCATTGGGGCGTCTAGTTTCCAAATTGGGGTCACTTGTGGGGGAGCTCCAATGTTTAGGCACACGGGGGCTCTCCAAACGTGACATGCTATCCGCTGAAGATTGGAGTCAAATTTTCATTCAAAAAGTCAAATGGCGCTCCTTCCCTTCCGAGCCCTGCCGTGCGCCCAACCAGTGGTTTACCCCCACATATGAGGTATCAGCGTACTCAGGACAAATTGGACAACAACGTTCATGGTCCAGTTTCTCCTTTTACCCTTGGGAAAATAAAAAAATTGTTGCTAAAAGATCATTTTTGTGAATAAAAAGTTAAATGTTCATATTTTCCTTCCATGTTGCTTCTGCTGCTGTGAAACACCTGAAGGGTTAACAAACTTCTTGAATGTGGTTTTAAGCACCTTGAGGGGTGTAGTTTTTAGAATGGTGTCACTTTTGGGTATTTTCAGCCATATAGACCCCTCAAACTGACTTCAAATGTGAGGTGGTCCCTAAAAAAAATGATTTTGTAAATTTTGTTGTAAAAATGAGAAATCACTGGTCAAATTTTAACCTTTATAACTTCCTAGCAAAAAAAAATTTTGGTTCCAAAATTGTGCTGATGTAAAGTAGACATGTGGGAAATGTTATTTATTAACTATTTTGTGTCACATAACTCTGATTTAACAGAATAAAAATTCAAACTTTGAAAATTGCGAAATTTTCAAAATTTAGCCAAATATCCATTTTTTTCACAAATAAACGCAGAAATTATTGACCTAAATTTACCACTAACATGAAGCCCAATATGTCACGAAAAAACAATCTCAGAACCGCTAGGATCCGTTGAAGCGTTCCTGAGTTATTACCTCATAAAGGGACACTGGTCAGAATTGCAAAAAACGGCAAGCTCATTAAGGCCAAAATAGGCTGGGTCATGAAGGGGTTAATGTGTGTGTGGGGAGATTTGGAGTGCAGATGGGGTTATTTATTTAGTGTGGGAAGATTTGAAGTGGGAATGGGGCACTTTAATGTGTTGGGGAAAATTAGAGGACACAAAATGAAGAGCAAAGGGGGAGATGGGGGGCATGTATGAGGAAACAGTACAGGGGAATGGGGGGCATGTACGAGGAAACAGTATGAGGAATGAGGGCATGTATGAGGAAACAGTACTGGGGAATGAGGAGCATGTATGAGGAAACAGTATGGGGGATGGGTGCAGACAGTATGGGGAGCAAATGGGGGAATGTATGCGGCACAGTATGAGTAGCAATGTGAAAAATGTTTGTGGACAGAGTACGAAGAGGGAGGGTGATGGTGGGATGTGTGCAGACACAGTATGGGGAGTCAGGTGAGCCGGCAGTATAGAAAGTGAGGGGGTAAATATATGAGGAGACAGTATGGTGAACAGGGGGGATGTGAGAGGAGACAGTATGGGGGGAGAAAAGTGAGTGGGCACAAAATAGAAACTGAGTAGTGGGGGGCGTAGCATGGAGGACAGTGTAAGGGCACAGCCAGGAGGGGACAGTATACCAAGGAGGGGGGTGTGATGAAAGGGTACAGTATAGAGACTGAGCCCTATGGGGGGGGACACAGTATGAGAGGACATTGTGAAGAGGCGGCCGGTAGGGAAAGGAGAGGTCAGTTTAAAGAGCATGTACCATAAGAGGGACAATGTGGGGGTCATATTTTGTGCAGACAATATAGTGAGATGCAATTTTGTATTCAGGAGCATTATAATGACACTTCTATCTTTAAGGGCATCATGTGGAGATTTTCTGCAAAAGAGAAGATGGAAGTCTGCAGAGACGAGCTGTGGATGAGAAAACTCATCATGGGGTCTGGACAAGATGAAGAAAAGAAGGAGAATGACTGCAGAGATTACATCATCTATAAGGTATTGTCCAGCATTAACCCCTTCACCCCCGGAGCTTTTTCCGTTTTTCCGTTTTCGTTTTTCGCTCCCCTCTTTCCCAGAGCCATAACTTTTTTATTTTTCCGTCAATTTGACCATGTGAGGGCTTATTTTTGTGCGGGACGAGTTGTACTTTTGAACGACATCATTGGTTTTAGCATGTCGTGTTCTAGAAAAAGGGAAAAAAATTCCAAGTGCAGTGAAATTGCAAAAAAAGTGCAATCCCACACTTGTTTTTTGCTTGCCTATTTTGCTAGGTTCACTAAATGCTAGAACTGACCTGCCATTATGATTCTCCAGGTCAGTACAAGTTCATAGACACCTAACATGACTAGGTTATTTTTCACCTAAGTGGTGAAAAAAAATTCCAAACTTTGCAAAAAACAAAACAAAACAAAATTGCACCATTTTACGATACTCGTAGCGTCTCCATTTTTCGTGATCTGGGGTCAGGTGAGGGCTTATTTTTTGCGTGCCGAGCTGGCGTTTTTAATAATAGCATTTTGGTGTAGATACGTTCTTTTGATCGCCCGTTATTGCATTTTAATGCAATGTCGTGGCGACCAAAAAAACGTAAATCTGGCGTTTCGAATTTTTTTCTCATTACGCCATTTAGCGATCAGGTTAATGGTTTTTTTTTTATTGATAGATCGTGCGATTCTGAACGCGGCGATACCAAATATGTGTAGGTTGGGTTTTTTTTTAATTGATTTATTTTGATTGGGGCGAAAGGGGGGTGATTTAACCCCTTCACCCCCAAGGGTGGTTTGCACGTTAATGACCGGGCCAATTTTTACAATTCTGACCACTGTCCCTTTATGAGGCTATAACTCTGGAACGCTTTGACGGATCTTGGCGATTCTGACATTGTTTTCTCGTGACATATTGTACTTCATGTTAAAGGTAAAATTTATTCGATATAACTTGCGTTTATTTGTGAAAAAAATGGAAATTTGGCGAAAATTTTGAAAATTTTGCAATTTTCCAACTTTGAATTTTTGTGCCCTTAAATCACAGACATATGTCACGCAAAATACTTAATAAGTAACATTTCCCACATGTCTACTTTACATCAGTACAATTTTGGAACCAAAATTTTTTTTTGTGACGAAGTTATAAGGGTTAAAAGTTGACCAGCAATTTCTCATTTTTACAACACCATTTTTTTTTAGGGACCACATCTCATTTGAAGTCATTTTGAGGGGTCTATATGATAGAAAATACCCAAGTGTGACACCATTCTAAAAACTGCACCCCTCAAGGTGCTCAAAACCACATTCAAGAAGTTTATTAACCCTTCAGGTGTTTCACAGGAATTTTTGGAATGTTTAAATAAAAATGAACATTTAACTTTTTTTCACACAAAATTTATTTCAGCTCCAATTTGTTTTATTTTACCAAGGGTAACAGGAGAAAATGGACCCCCAAAGTTGTTGTACAATTTGTCCTGAGTACGATGATACCCCATATGTGGGTGTAAACCATTGTTTAGGCGCATGGCAGAGCTTGGAAGGGAAGGAGCGCCATTTGACTTTTCAATGCAAAATTGACTGGAATTGAGATGGGACGCCATGTTGCGTTTGGAGAGCCCCTGATGTGCCTAAACATTGAAACTCCCTACAAGTGACACCATTTTGGAAAGTAGACCCCCTAAGGAACTTATCTAGATGTGTGGTGAGCACTTTGACCCACCAAGTGCTTCACAGAAGTTTATAATGCAGAGCCGTAAAAATAAAAAATCATATTTTTTCACAAAAATGATCTTTTCGCCCCCAATTTTTTATTTTCCCAAGGGTAAGAGAAGAAATTGGACCCCAAAAAATGTTGTGCAATTTGTCCTGAGTACGCTGATACCCCATATGTGGGTGTAAACCATTGTTTGGGCGCATGGCAGAGCTTGGAAGGGAAGGAGCGCCATTTGACTTTTCAATGCAAAATTGACTGGAATTGAGATGGGACGCCATGTTGCGTTTGGAGAGCCCCTGATGTGCCTAAACATTGAAACTCCCTACAAGTGACACCATTTTGGAAAGTAGACCCCCTAAGGAACTTATCTAGATGTGTGGTGAGCACTTTGACCCACCAAGTGCTTCACAGAAGTTTATAATGCAGAGCCGTAAAAATAAAAAATCATATTTTTTCACAAAAATGATCTTTTTGCCCCCAATTTTTTATTTTCCCAAGGGTAAGAGAAGAAATTGGACCCCAAAAAATGTTGTGCAATTTGTCCTGAGTACGCTGATACCCCATATGTGGGTGTAAACCATTGTTTGGGCGCATGGCAGAGCTTGGAAGGGAAGGAGCGCCATTTGACTTTTCAATGCAAAATTGACTGGAATTGAGATGGGACGCCATGTTGCGTTTGGAGAGCCCCTGATGTGCCTAAACATTGAAACTCCCTACAAGTGACACCATTTTGGAAAGTAGACCTCCCAAGGAACTTATCTAGATGTGTTTTGAGAACTTTGAACCCTCAAGTGTTTCACTAAAGTTTATAGCGCAAAGCCGTGAAAATAAAAATTCTTTTTTTTATTTCACAAAAATGATTTTTTAGCCCCCAGTTTTGTATTTTCACAAGGGTAACAGGATAAATTAGACCCCAAAAGTTGTTGTCCAATTTGTCCTGAGTACGCTGATACCCCATATGTCGGGGGGAACCACTGTTTGGGCGCATGACAGAGCTCGGAAGGGAAGGAGCGCCATTTGGAATGCAGCCTTAAATGGATTGGTCTGCAGGCGTCACGTTGCATTTGCAGAGCCCCTGATGTACCCAAACAGTACAAACCCCCCACAAGTGACCCCATATTGGAAACTAGACCTCCCAAGGAACTTATCTAGATGTGTTGTGAGAACTTTGAACCCCCAAGTGTTTCACTACAGTTTATAATGCAGAGCCGTGAAAATAAAACATCTTTTTTTCCCACAAAAATGATTTTTAGCCCCCCAAATTTTTATTTTCCTAAGGATAACAAGAGAACTTGGACCCCAGAAGTTGTTGTTCAATTTGTCCCGAGTACGCTGATAACACATATGTTGGGGTAAACCCCTTTTTGGGCGCACGGGAGAGCTCGGAAGGGAAGGAGCACTGTTTTACTTTTTCAACGCAGAATTGGCTGGAATTGAGATTGGACGCCATGTCGCGCTTGGAGAGCCCCTGATGTGCCTGGACAGTGGAAACCCCCCAATTCTACCTGAAACCCTAACCCAAACACACCCCTAACCCTAATCCCAACGGTAACCCTAACCACACCCCTAGCCCTGACACACCCATAATTCTAATCCCAACCCTAATCCAAACGTAAATGTAATCCAAACCCTAACCCTAACTTTAGCCCCAACCCTAACTTTAGCCCCAACCCTAACTTTACCTCCAACCCTAGCCCTAACCCTACCCCTAACCCTACCCCTAACCCTAACCCTAAACGTGACTGAAATACGTGGCACTGAAATACGTGGCACTGAAATACGTGGCACTGAAATACGTGGCACTGAAATACGTGGCACTGAAATACGTGATACGTGGCACTTAAATACGTGGCACTGAAACACGTGGCACTGAAATACGTGGCACTGAAATACGTGGCACTGAAATACGTGGCACTGAAATACGTGGCACTGAAATACGTGGCACTGAAATACGTGGCACTGAAATACGTGGCACTGAAATACGTGATACGTGGCACTGAAACACGTGGCACTGAAACACGTGGCACTGAAATACGTGGCACTGAAATACGTGGCACTGAAATACGTGGCACTGAAATACGTGGCACTGAAATACGTGATACGTGGCACTGAAATACGTGGCACTGAAATACGTGGCACTGAAATACGTGGCACTGAAATACGTGGCACTGAAATACGTGGCACTGAAATACGTGGCACTGAAATACGTGGCACTGAAATACGTGGCACTGAAATACGTGGCACTGAAATACGTGGCACTGAAATACGTGGCACTGAAATATGTGATATGTGGCACTGAAATACGTGGCACTGAAATACGTGGCACTGAAATACGTGGCACTGAAATACGTGGCACTGAAATACGTGGCACTGAAATACGTGATACGTGGCACTTAAATACGTGGCACTGAAACACGTGGCACTGAAATACGTGGCACTGAAATACATGGCACTGAAATACGTGCAACTGAAATACGTGGTACTAAAATATGTGGCACTGAAATACGTGATACGTGGCACTGAAATACGTGGCACTGAAACACGTGGCACTGAAATACGTGATACGTGGCACTGAAATACATGGCACTGAAATACGTGGCACTGAAATACGTGGCACTGAAATACGTGGCACTATGACTGTCAGAAAATGTTCATTAAACGGTTAGGGGTGAGGTTAGGGGTAGAGTTAGGGTTAGGGTTTGGATCTCTATCACCTTGATGGTGGTGGGTGGCTTTTCAGTGTGTTTTCTGTTTTTTTCGATAAAAATGCATGCGTTTTTAACGCAAACAAACGCATGTGCTTAAAAACGCAAGAAAATACTGCAGGTTGTATTTCTGAAAATGAACGCATGCAGAAAAAAACCGCATGCGTTTGAAAACGCGACCAAACGCGTACAAAAAAACCGCATGCGTTTTCAATGTTAAATATAGGGAAAAAACGCATGCGTTTTTTTGTGCAAAAAACGCTGCAGACAAAAACGCAAGTGTGAAACCAGCGACGCTTTTTATAGCAAAAAAGTTTTTGCGTCTCCACATTTTGAGACCTATAATTTTTCCACATTTGCTCCACAGAGTCATGTGAGGTCTTGTTTTTTGCGGGACGAGTTGACGTTTTTATTGGTAAAATTTTCGGACACGTGACCGTTTTTGATCGCTTTTTATTCCGATTTTTGTGAGGCAGAATGACCAAAAACCTGCTATTCATGAATTTCTTTTGGGAGAGGCGTTTATACCGTTCCGGGTTTGGTAAAATTGATAAAGCAGTTTTATTCGTCGGGTCAGTACGATTACAGCGATACCTCATTTATATCATTTTTTTATGTTTTGGCGCTTTTATACGATAAAAACTATTTTATAGAAAAAATAATTATTTTGGTATCGCTTTATTCTCAGGACTATAACTTTTTTATTTTTTTGCTGATGATGCTGTGTGGCGGCTTGTTTTTTGCGGGACAAGATGACGTTTTCAGCGGTACCATGGATATTTATATCAGTCTTTTTGATCGCGTGTTATTCCACTTTTTGTTCGGCGGTATGGTAATAAAGCGTTGTTTTTTGCCTCGTTTTTTTTTTTTTTTCTTACGGTGTTTACTGAAGGGGTTAACTAGTGTGGCAGTTTTATAGGTTGGGTCGTTACGGACGTGGCGATACTAAATATGTGTACTTTTATTGTTTTTTTTTTTTAATTTAGATAAAGAAATGTATTTATGGGAATAATATTTTTTTTTTTTTTTCATTATTTTGGAATATTTTTTTTTATTTTTTTTTTTACACATTTGGAAATTTTTTTTTTTACTTTTTTACTTTGCCCCAGGGGGGGACAATACAGATCGGTGATCTGCCAGTTTGCATAGCACTCTGACAGATCACCGATCTGCGAGAAGTGCAGGCTGCTTCACAGTGCCTGCTCTGAGCAGGCGTCTGTGAAGCCACCTCCCTCCCTGCAGGACCCGGATCCGCGGCCATCTTGGATCCGGGTCTGGAGCAGGCAGGGAGGGAGGTAAGACCCTCGCAGCAACGCGATCACATCGCGTTGCTGCGGGGGGCTCAGGGAAGCCCGCAGGGAGCCCTCTCCCTGCGCGATGCTTCCCTGCATCGCCGGCACATCGCGATCATGTTTGATCGCGGTGTGCCGGGGGTTAATGTGCCGGGGGCGGTCCGTGACCGCTCCTGGCACATAGTGCCGGATGTCAGCTGCGATATGCAGCCGACACCCGGCCGCGATCGGCCGCGCTCCCCCCGTGAGCGCGGCCGATCGGCTATGACGTACTATCCCGTCGGCGGTCATACGGGCCCACCCCACCTCGACGGGATAGTACGTCAAATGTCGGGAAGGGGTTAAACTTTTATATTTTTTTTATTTTTTTCACATTTTTAAAAACTTTTTTTTTTTACTTTTGCCATGCTTCTATAGCCTCCATGGGAGGCTAGAAGCAGGCACAGCCCGATCGGCTCTGCTATGCAGCAGTGATCATAAGATCGCTGCTACACAGCAGATTTGCAGGTGTGCTGTGAGCGCCGACCACAGGGGGGCGCTCACAGCCACCGGCAATCAGTAACCATAGAGGTCTCAAGGACCTCTATGGTTACAATGGAGGAGCATCGCCGACCCCCGATCATGTGACGGGGATCGGCGATGCGCTCATATCCGGCCGCACGGCCGGATGCGGTAGTTAAATGCCGCTGTCTGCGTTTGACAGCGGCATTTAACTAGTTAATAGCGGCGGGTGATCGCGATTTCACCCGCCGCTATTGCGCGCACATGTCAGCTGTAAAAAACAGCTGACATGTCGCGACTTTGATGTGCGCTCACCGCCGGAGCGCACATCAAAGCGGGGGTCCCGACATGTGACGTACTATTCCGTCACATGTCGGGAAGGGGTTAAAGGGGTTGTCCAGGTTTGTAATGAGTCCGCAGTCATTCTTTGTGACTGCAGACTTCTGAATTCTCACAGTGCGCACTGCATGCTGTCAAGATTCTCTCGTGCTGGTGATTTATATACACGCGGTCACATGCTGACTAGACGGAATGTGGTCAGAAGTATACAAATCACAAACTTGTGCTGACATGACTGTCGACCGGCAAGGGAGAATCCTAAAAGTGTGCAGTGCATGCGTTGTGAGAATTCAGAAGCTGCAATGTCAGAATTCAGCTCTGCAGGTTCCAGTAGTCGTCACATGGACACTTCACTCATATGTGACTTTCAGACTTATGGTCCTGTGACGACGAGCTTCCCTTCTGCTTCTCTCAGTTTTTCACTGAACACTGAGCATCAGGGAAAAGGAGCTCATGGGTACATGACTAAGTGTGCAAATCGCATATGTCCTTGGTAGAGGGGAGGGGGGGGGACCAAACTGAATTCTTGCCCCGGGTGCCAGAAAACCTAGATACACCTCTGAAGGGGGGGGGGGGGGGTTATTCGCAAAGACAACTGGTCTTAGGAGACACAGTTTGGACATTAAATCTCTAATCAAAATATCCTATGGCACGAATTATACAAATTATTTATTTTTTTATGTATTATTTGTGATTCTTGCCTTAAATCATGCATTTGAGTTTATTTGATCATTCCTTTAATCAATTTACTTTTGGATAGGAGTTTATAACAGGTGTTATAGGTGATTTGTGGTTCATTGCTTTTTCCTTTTTCATTCCAAATGTGATTATTTCTTGTCTGACATTTATATTATGGCCTTCAATGTGTTTTATTTTATGCATGTTCACGTCATTGACCAATATAAGCATTTCTGTCCTTACCTGTGATAGGTTTTCATACGCAGCAGTTTCTCTACTAATCAGTTTGTCATCATTGATGTTACTGGTTCTTTAATACTTAAAACCAGAGTCCCATGATTCTTTACATAGCCTATGATTAAAGGGCATTTTCCATGACAAAAACGTCAGGTTTTTATCTTGTACAGCAGATCACTCTGTTTTTATTGATTCCTCAATAAATATTGTTCCTTTATCGATTGAATAGATGTGCCGTATTCCTCTTCTAATGCATATTTTTTTTAAAAGAGACTTTTTTTTAGCCAATATGAAAAAGTGCAAAGGATAATTTAATAAAAACTGTTACTTCAGTCTTACCATGGTGGTCTGGAGGCGCTCTTCCACAAACTGGAGAACTCTGCTAGGAAGGTCTATGCCCATAGCAAAAGTTGGCTGAAGAAAGAAAAAAAAATAAGCACATGATTACACATACATAATAAAAATAAAATACCTATATAATTATATTAAAACACATCAAAGGAATGACCTCAGATATTAATGGCTTTTCCTCAGTCAACAAAGCCAAAATCCTGCTAAGTACCCCTCTGGAGGGGCAAGCCGTGTTTCCAATGAATACCATGTCTCCTATTCGTGCCAGGAGCCCCATGGGCGACTGTCATCAGTGGCCGAAATCAGGAAGAAGAGCACAAATGGCACGGGAGGATAGACCTACGTTGCTTCTACCCATGACTCTGGCACAATACACAGTTTTCCAATCTCCAAGCCTCATATCACACATCGGACAGCTGCTGGAAGCCACCGCCATTGGGTGGAAGGTCAGCAGATCAGTTTTCAGAGTTGTGACACTATGAACAATTACTGCTGCAATGAAAACGACTCGAGCCTCTGGGCACAGAGAAAAAGCAAGGTCAAAATCACAGCACAGTCATCAAATGCAAATCTGCCAGTGCTGGGCAGAGGGCGTTATCAACGCTGTCCTAATTCTGATCCTTACTGAAAGGGCATCCTGAATACTGTATTATTATAACATTTTGTATATACACATAGCACTCTGATACATGGTATATATGTATACAATACCTCCATGCAACTGCCGTTTTCCTCAGCCATGTCTGAAAATAACAGAAATGCAATAAAATTAAAATATAGAAAATACGTTAATTTGAAAAAAAGAAGAAAAATCTGTATACAATGTATAAATGTATTTTATTTTTACTGGCATCCGACAGCGGATACATGCTGGCCCGAATCACAGACAGCGTGTATCAGCCAGCGGCTGTATCGTATCAGCCAGGTAGGTTTTTCTCTGTAACAGTCCAAGAGGCCAGTCCCTGTCGGCTTCTCCCCACCGCTCCTGAGTGACAGGCCTCTCCCTATATGTATCGCCTAAAGATGGATACAGAGTATCCATAAACCACAAATAAAATCAGTAACGTTTATTTAACAAATATTAAAAACATGTATCACAAAAACAGGACATATACATGAGGTATTCATAGAGAGGATGTGCCAAGCTATATGTGTAGACCTGTCAGCCTGGGGGAGAAGCTGACAGTGACCCTTTTCTTCGGCTGGACACCTCTGCGGCGTGGTCCCACTCCCCGGGCCGGCTTGTAAATGGTTATTCGCATTATCATAAATGAGCATTGTTGGATAGAGCTTGTAAAAGCAAGTAATTCATCAACTTACAGCTTATTAAAATTTCTAGTCATTCTTGATGTATTAACATTTTTGTTTGTGGCTCGTTGCCTTGGAGACCGACCACTGCTGACAGGCAGCAGAACATATGCAGAGCTTACAAGCTCTTTTCAGTTGAAAAGGGTTCAAAGCTGGCCAGTATCGCTGGGGCAAGCGGTTACCTTTTCATCCCAGCTTGCTTCAGCGTAGAGCTTATGAGCTACACAGCAGCAGTGGTCAGTGTCCAAAGGCAACAAGTTGAAAACAAAAAAAGTGTTAATAGGCTTTAACATTTTAAAATGCAGTAAATTACAAAAGTACTATCTGAGAATGTCCATCTATGAAGATGGGACTAATCCTTTAACCCTTTGATTGGCCGCAGCGTTTCAGAGTGAAACATACCTAGATGAAATGATAGCAAGTGTCTGATAGATGCTGCACGTGGTTTGGGCAGCAGGTATCAGCGTTCCCTGAACGATAAAAAAATAACATTACGGAAAACAAATGTATAGAAATGAATAGGATTCTCACTTTTTCATTTTCCAACATTTACCTGCAAAATAATGTTAGGAACACAAGTAATGATTGGCGCCAACAATATTAGTGTGTAACCTCGCAATGCAACCTGAGAACTGTAAATTATAATCGACAAGAGAGCTCAAGGATTCCACTAGTGATAAACAAAATGGAAAAGTGCAAAGAAGCTCTGTGCAAGCAGGAACAAACGGCTGGAAACAAGATGCAAAATAAGGAACTTTGCACCATAAAACCACATTGCACAACAACCTGTCACAATGTAAGCAGCAAAACAACAGGGTAATCCGTCAGCCAATGGGCACCGCAAGAGGAAAGATGTCTAACTTCTGACATGTGTCCATGGTCTTGTTGGGGTCTGGGCACCGAGTCCATTCACTGACAGATAAGGGGCTGCGATGCTCTGCAGACTGCTGTATCCCTTTAGCTTTACTTTTACAGAAGTCAAACAGACTTGCACTAAAAAAGCCCTCCTCCTCCCATCAGATTTTATTCTCTTAATATACTGCAATCATCATAGTATATGGCACTGTGTACATACAATTGCCCATTTTGCCTTTCTACCCAGCTAATTCTTCTCTTTTCTCTGCTCTAAGTAGAAACAGGAAGTCTCTTGTCCCTGCATTTATCATCCCCTTTTCAACTCCTGACCCAGCTGTTCTGTTCCTCCCCCGACAGGGACTTTTGCAGTGACTTATGAATCATACAGGGAAAATACACCTCCTGTATCTACATAAAGCTTAGAAGTACTCAGCTAGTTGGTTTAAATCACGTGAAGTCATAGACCTAAAGGTACCTTCACATTAAGCGACGCTGCAGCGATAGCGACAATGATGCCGATCGCTGCAGCGTCGCTGTTTGGTCGCTGGAGAGCTGTCACACAGACCGCTCTCCAGCGACCAACGATGCCGAGGTCCCCGGGTAACCAGGGTAAACATCGGGTTGCTAAGCGCAGGGCCGCGCTTAGTAACCCGATGTTTACCCTGGTTACCAGCGTAAAATGTAAAAAAAACAAACAGTACATACTTACATTCGCGTCCCCCGGCGTCCGCTTCCTGCACTGACTGAGCGCCGGCCCTAACAGCAGAGCGGTGACGTCACCGCTGTGCTGTACTTTCACTTTCACTTTACGACGCTCAGTCAGTGTGGGAAGCGGACGCCGGGGGACGCGAAGGTGAGTATGTACTGTTTGTTTTTTTTACATTTTACACTGGTAACCAGGGTAAACATCGGGTTACTAAGCGCGGCCCTGCGCTTAGTAACCCGATGTTTACCCTGGTTACCAGTGTAAAACATCGCTAGTATCGTTGCTTTTGGTGTCAAACACGACGATACACGCCGGTCTGACGACCAAATAAAGTTCTGAACTTTGTTCAACGACCAGCGATATCACAGCAGGATCCTGATCGCTGCTGCGTGTCAAACTAAACGATATCGCTATCCAGGACGCTGCAACGTCACGGATCGCTAGCTATATCGTTTAGTGTGAAGGTACCTTAAGGGTAAGTTCACACAGGGCGTTTGTGCTGCTTTTTTTATGCTAATTTTCAGCTGCTTTTTTTATGCTAATTTTCAGCTGCTTTTTACAATACCAGCAAAGCCTATGAGATTTCAGAAATCTCATGCACACATTGTTTTTTTGTGTGATCAGTATTTTGTGCTTTGCTACGTTTTTGGACATAGAGCATGTCAGTCCTTTCAGCGTTATTTCACCCATTGACTTGAATGGGTGTTGAAAAAGTGCAGCAAAAAAGCAGGTATTATTATTTGCTGCATTTTTGCTGCTGAAAATTCAAGGACATTAGCAATGACAAAGAGAAAAAAAACGCACCAAAAAACGCACCTAAACCTGTGTTTTTGATGCAGCTTCTTTCCTGCCAAGAAGATCAAGTTTTGCTGCAGAAAAAAAAGCAGCAAAAACGCCCTGTGTGAACTTACCCTAATGGAACAGAGAAGAAAAAACTGGACAGACAGGCAAAATGAGCAATTGTAAATAAATAGTGCCATACAACATGATGATTGCAATATATTAATAGGATAAACATTTTGAAGGGAGTGCTCTTTAAAGTACAATTATACTAAGCTATTTCGGCCAAGACCTTTTTTGCCATTATTCTAAAGAGAAAAAAATGGCATTGATTGAAAAGATTATATACAATTTACTTTAATGCACTTATTGCAAAATTGCAGAAAAAACAAAAACAGTTTATAAATCACCAAGTTAGGCTAATTTCACATATACGTATATGTCCGCAGCGTATCGCCTGCATGTGCAAAAGCATGCCAAAGCGCATGCAAAAGCATGCTTACGCCTGCGCATCATCTTGCGCATGAGGCAAACAAAAACGCTGCATGTGCATGCATTTAAATGCGTTTTGGCATGCGTTTGCCGTTTTTATGCGCATGGTGGGGGCGGTGACATTTTCTGGACATGCGAATTCTAAAGTATGAATGCGTATCGAACGCATGTGTACGCATGTCCTTGGGTACCAATGCGTTCCCATAGACAGTAATGCGTTTTTTTGACGCAATCATCCGCAATCACCTGCATGCAGATGATTGCACAATATTTGACGCCTCAAAAAATGCAACATGTTGCGTTCTCCGGACACAGCCGCACACCGCGAAACGACGCATGCGTAGGCATCCGCATGCAAAAGCATGTCCCTGCGGATCATACGCTGCGCACAGAAACGCTAATGTGAACCCGGCCTTAATGGGGGAGTAGGTTAGGAGGACAGATGTTGAGCCAGGAGAACAGATGTTTTTCAGCAGACAGGATGGAGAAAAAGAGACCTACCTCCCGTAAGGGCTGCAGGATCGAAGACTGGAACGCAGGCATTATGGGAAAAAGTCCACAACTAGGGATAGGGTCAGCATTAAGGACAGGAGACAGAAAGGAGAGCAGGGAAATAGTTAATGCTCAGCCACACATGTTAGGAAGGAAATGCAGATGCACCTACCTGGTTACAGGTAACGTTCTTAACCCTCTCTATTTAATTGATGATTACTACTATATGTATTATGTGTGCCCAATAATCACAAAAGGCAGAGTCTTGCTGACCCAGGGTATGAAAAAAAAAAGTGAGATTGAACCCCGCGTACCTTATGATCTCAAGGGGTTTGTCGCCTCACAAAAAAAAAAACAACTATCCATCTGCCAGATTAGGAAGTTGCCCATATGCCAAAATGTAGAGCCACTCTGTAAAAACACTCTGGCATGTCCATGGATGCCACGAATGGTTGTATAAAAGGCCAGCATGCAATGCTACAGTAGTCGCTTCATGAGAAGTTGTGGGTGTAGAGACATTAAGGCTATGTGCACACTTTGTGGATTTGTAGAGTTTCTGCAGCGTTTTTTCCGCCCGGAAAAAAAACGCAATGGGATTACTTAAAGGGCCACTGTCACCCCGCTCCAGCCGTTATAAACTAAAAGAGCCACCTTGTGCAGCAGTAATGCTGCATTCTAACAAGGTGGCTCTTTTAGTGTTAGGTTCAAGTATACCCCAAATAAAGCGTTTTTATACTTAGCCACCATTCCTGTCTCTAGCCAGGTAGGCGGGTCCTCACTCCCCAGCTTGGCCAGCTCCTCTGCCGTCACTCACATCTTCCTGCGCTTTCGGCGCCGCCCCCTCAGCGCTGTTATCTTTCAAAACCGGCCCCTGCGCTGTGTACTGGTGTCCTGCGCAGACGCAGTAAGCTCTGGCCGTCTGATGTAATGGCTGATACCAGAGAACAAAAGACATCCACAGAACACCAGGATGGATCTGCTGCACAGCAAAAAGCTGTAAGACCTGCGATGATGTCACTGCCATGTGATTAGTGCAGTCACATGGCAGTGACATCATCGCAGGTCCTACAGCTATTTGCTGTGACCGCTCAATACAGGAAGAATCTGCAGCGCTGGAAGAAGCAGGGACGTCCAGGGACCGTGCCGGGAGTAGGTGAGTATACAGCGCTGCGCGATATTTACCGCTCCTCGTTCCGGTGCGGCTCTGTCATCAGCGTCCTCTGGCAGTGACGCTCAGGTCAGAGGGCGCGGTGACGTAGTCAGTGTGCGCCCTCTGCTGAACGTCAGTGCCGAAGACGGAGCAGCCAGGTAAATATTGAAAGTGCCGGGGGTCCTGAGCGAAGAGAGAGAGGTGAGGTGAGTATGTGATTTATTTTTTTTATGGCAGCAAAAGCATAAGGGGCAAGTGACTGTACGGAGCATTTTATGGGGCCATAACGCTTGTGCAGCGCCAGCACTATAAGGGGCAGTGACTGTGCGGAGCATCTTACGTGGCCATAACACTTGTGCAGCACTATAAGGGGCAAGTGACTGTGCGGAGCATCTTACGTGGCCATAACACTTGTGCAGCACTATAAGGGGCAGTGGCTGTGCAGAGCATCTTATGGGGCCATAACGCTTGTGCAGCACTATAAGGGGCAAGTGGCTGTGCGGAGCATCTTATGGGGCCATAATGAACGGTGCAGAGCATTATATATGGCACAGCTTTATATGGAGTATCTATGGGGCCATAATGACCGGTGCAGAGCATAATACATGGCACAGCTTTCTATGGAGTATCTATGGGGCAATAATGAACGGTGCAGAGCATTATATATGGCACAGCTTTCTATGGAGCCATAATGAACGGTGCAGAGCATTATATATGGCACAGCTTTCTATGGAGCATCTATGGGGCCATAATGAACGGTGCAGAGCATTATATATGGGGCAGCTTTATGTGGAGCATCTATGGGGCAATAATCAACGGTATGGAGCACTATGAGGGGGGCTGCGTTGTATTCTATGGGGGTTACCTTGAGTTGTATGGCAGGGCTGCGGGGGGGGCCCCATTTGGAAGTTCGCACCGGGGCCCATAACTTTGTAGTTACGCCACTGTGTGAGTGTGTGTGTGTGTGTGTGTGTGTGTGTGTGTGTGTGTGTATCTGGGCGGAGAATATGTGAGTGTGTCTCTGTGTGTGGGCAGAGAATATGTGTCTCCCTCTCCCACACCTCACCCCGTCTGTCGGTGTTCCCCAAGGCTCAGTCCTAGGGCCCCTGCTATTCTCCATCTACACCTTCGGCCTGGGGACAACTCATAGAATCCCACGGTTTGCAGTATCATCTCTACGCCGATGACACGTAGATCTACCTATCTGAACTCGACCTCACCTCCACTGTCCAAAATCCCACAATGTCTGTCTGCTATTTCAGCTTTCTTTTCTGCTTGCTTTCTAAAATTGAACATGGACAAAACAGAATTCATCATCTTTCCCCCTTCTCACTCTACCCCTCCATCAATGTCAATGGCTGCTCACTTTCCCCCAGTCCCGCATGCTCGGTGCCTCGGGGTTATCCTCGACTCTGCCCTCTCTTTCAAGCCTCATATCCAAGCCCTTGCCTCCCCCTGCCGACTCAAACTCAAAAATATTTCCCGGATCCGTGCATTCTTTGACCATGAAACCACAAAAACGCTAGTGCACGCCCTTATCTTCCGCCTCGATTACTGCAACCCCCTACTCTCTGGCCTCCCGTCAGCACTCTGGCACCACTCCAATCCATCCTACACTCTGCTGCCCGACTAATCCACCTGTCTCCCCATTATTCCCCAGCCTCTCCTCTCTGCCAAGCCCGTCACTGGCTTCCTATTGTCCAGAGGCTCCAGTTCAAAACCCTTGCCATGACATACAAAGCCATCCACAACCTGTCTCCTCCATACATCTGTGACATGGTCTCCAGAGACTTACCCACACCCAACCTTCGATCCAGCCGCTGGCGATATACTGAAAGGAGGTGATCGCTCCCGCAGTGTATCACTCAGCCGCTGTGAAAATTCATCGGAGTTCATCAGTTGTGTGGGAAAGTTCTTACGCAGCGGTGCCGAGAGAGCACCAGAGATGATGAACTCCAGTGAACTCTCACGGCAGCACAGTGATACACTGCAGGAGCGATTACCTCCTTTAAGTGTATCGCCGTCGGCTGGGTAGAGCGGTCACATCTCCCAATGTGACTGTTCTACACGTGAGATCACCGTGGGACACTCGGTATTAAATGGACTACATCAGACAAGATAGTATTACATGTTGGTTTATTATTTTATTTTTGTTGCAGGAGATGAGGGCGTCGTGGATTAGGCATTCAGTAAGTATGGTAAATTTAGATTCAATAAAGGAGTCTGTGTATTTCAAATAAAGGACTTTATTCTGGCTGTGTCTTTATTTACCATGTAACTATAGAAATAGTAATGGATCGGCGTCTTATAGACCGCTCTCCATTACTAACCTGTGAGCTTGATGTCACCTGACAATACAAAAGGTGACATCAACCCCACTTGCTATTGCTGCAGGGCATGTGGGAAGTGCAAGGCTAAGTGCCAGAATTAGCGCATCTGTTAGATGCACCATTTCTGGGGTGGCTGAGAGCTGATGTTTTTAGCCTGGGGGATGCCAACATTCATGGCCCCTTCTCAGGCTTTTAATATCAGCTCTCAAATGTCTGCCTAACCTTTGCTGGTTCGAATTTTATAGGGGGACCACATGTCAATTTTTTTCTGGGGTTCCCTTGTAAACTAGGCAGTAAAGGTTAAGCAAACAGCTGTGAGCTGATATTAATAGACTGTGAACTTTCATCTATTGGCTCCTTCCCAGAATATAAACATCTGCCCTCAGCTGTCGGCTTTCCCTCTGCTGGTTATTAAAATTATGTGGGAGCCCATGCAATTTTTTTAAATTTTTTGAAATATAAACAGATATTGCATTTCACGCAGATTTCTGACAGTAGCTTTTTCTGTTACAGCATATGTAGGTTAATTATCTTAATGCTCCTACATAGGCTGGTGTGTGTTTGTGCTTTTATTTAATACTAATGAGGGTATGTGGCTGAAGAGGTTGAACAAGGAAATTACATCACAATCCCTTTTTTTACCAATAATATATCTTTACTAGCTGAAGAGCCAGGCGTTGCCCGGGCATAGTAACTAACTGTGGTTAGTTATAACAAATAATATAATAATGATTATCCTCCATCCCATAGTCCCGTGCCCATATACCCATCATCCATCCCATAATCCCCTGCCCATATACCCATCACACACATCATCCATCCCATAATCCCGTGCCCATATACCCATCATCCATCCCATAATTCCGCGCTCATATACCCATCATACACATCCTCCATCCCATAGTCCCATGCACCCATCATGTACATCCTCCATCCCATATTCCCGTGCCCATATACCCATCATACATATCCTCCATCCCATATACTCATCACACATCCTCCATGCCCATACACCCATTATGACACAATATTCGCCATGGCAACCATTCTGACATCATTGTCGCCAGGACAACCTACTATGACATCATCATCACCATGGCAAACATTATGACATAACCATCAATTTTACATCCTATTATGACATCACCGTTGCCATGGCAACCATAATGACATATCTGTCACCACTGCAACCTATTAGTATATCATCGTCGCCATGGCAACCATTATAACATGTTCGCCATGGCAACCTTCATATCGTCGTCGCCATAGCAACCAATATGACATCATTGTAGATACAATATATATATATATATATATATATATATATATATATATATATATATATATATATATATATATATATATATATATATATATATATATATATATATATATATATATATATATATATATAATTGTCTAAGGGTTTTTCCGTCTGTCTGTCTGTCTGTCTGTCTGTCCTGGAAATCCTGCGTCTCTGATTGGTCGAGGCCGCCAGGCCTCGACCAATCAGCGACGGGCACAGCATGGCGACGATGTCGTCATAAAGGTTGCCTTGACCAATCAGCGATGGGCACAGTCTGCCGCCAGGCCTCGACCAATCAGCGACGGGCACAGTATCGACGTAGATGTCATAATGGTTGCCATGGCGACGATGATGTCATAAAGGTTGCCTCGACCAATCAGCGACGGGCACCGTCTGCCGCGAATTCTGGAATCATCATTGTCCATATACTACGGGGACATGCATATTCTAGAATACCCGATGCGTTAGAATCGGGCCACAATCTAGTATATATATATATATATATATATATATATATATATATATATATATATATATATATATATATATATATATATATATATATATACTAGACTGTGGCCCCATTCTAATGCATCGGGTATTCTAGAATATGCATGTCCCCGTAGTATATGGACAATGATGATTCCAGAATTCGCAGCAGACTGTGCCAGTCGCTGATTGGTCAAGGCAACCTTTATGACATCATCGTCGCCATGGCAACCATTATGACATCTACGTCGATACTGTGCACGTCGCTGATTGGTCGAGGCAAATTCGCGGCAGACTGTGCCCGTCGCTGATTGGTTGAGGCAACCTTTATGACATCATCGTCGCCATGCTGTGCCCGTCGCTGATTGGTCGAGGCCTGGCGGCCTCGACCAATTAGAGACTCGGGATTTCCAGGACAGACAGACAGACAGACAGACAGAAAAGCCCTTAGACAATTATATATATAGATACACATATATAATCGTCTAAGGGGCACTTCCTTCTGTTTGTCTGTCACGGAAATCCCGCATCGCTGATTGGTCGCAGCTGCCAGGCCGCAACCAATCACCAACGGCCACAGCCCGGCCGAGAATTAGTCCCTCCGTACTTCCGTCCAGTCAGTGCCCGGCGCCCGCTCCATACTCCCCTCCAGTCAGCGCTCACACAGGGTTAATGGCAGCGTTAACGGGCCGCGTTGTAACGCACTCCGTTAACGCTGCTATTAACCCTGTGTGACCAACTTTTTACTATTGATGCTGCCTATGCAGTATCAATAATAAAAAAATCTAATGTTAAAAATAATAAAAAAACAAAAAACCTGCTATTCTCACCTTCCGTCATACACCAATGCACGCGCGGCTGCCGCCAGCTTCTGTTCCCATGAGACCGCTAAGTCATCTGGGTAATTTCGCAATGCATCTCTGGGAATGGAAGCTGGCGGCAGCCGCGCGCTCATCGGGACAGCTTAGCTGGAAGACGGAGAGTGAGTATATAACTAATTTTTATTTTATTTATTTTATTTTTTTTAACAGGGATATGGTGCCCACACTGCTATATACTGCGTGGGCTGTGTTATATACTACGCCACTGGGCAATATACTACTTGGGTTGTGCAATATACTACGTGGACATGCATATTCTAGAATACCCGATGCGTTAGAATCGGGCCACTGTATATATATATATATATATATATATATATATATATATATATATATATATATATATATATACACATATATATATATATATACACATATATATATATATATATATATATATATATATATATACACATACATAGTGTGTGTGAGTGTGAAGAATAAAAAAGGATAACAGCACAAAAAAATATAAAAAAAGTGGGCTTTAATGCCTGAACGGCGTGGCAACGTTTCGGATATGGTTTCCTTTTTCAAGCTATGAAAATTGTACATTCACACTGAAGGCATCAAAACTATGAATTAACACATGTGGAATTATATACTTAAAGTGTGAAACAACTGAAATGATGTCCTATATTCTAGGTTCTTCAAAATAGCCACCTTTTACTTTGATGACTGCTTTGCACACTCTTGCCATTCTCTTGATGAGCTTCAAGAGGTAGTCACCGGGAATGGTTTTCACTTCACAGGTGTGCCCTCTCAGGTTTAATAAGTGGGATTTCTTGCCTTATAAATGGGGTTGGTACCATCAGTTGTGTTGTGCAGACGTCTGGTGGATACACAGCTGATAGTCCTACTGAATAGACTGTTAGAATTTGTATTATGGCAAGAAAAAAGCAGCTAAGTAAAGAAAAACTAGTGGCCATCATTACTTTAAGAAATGAAGGTCAGTCAGTCCGAAAAATTGGGAAAACTTTTAAAGTGTCCCCAAGTGCAGTGGCAAAAACCATCAAGCGCTACAAAGAAACTGGCTCACGAGGACCGCCCCAGGAATAAAATACCAAGAGTCACCTCTGCTTCTGAGGTTAAGTTTATCCGAGTCACCAGCCTCATAAATCGCAGGTTAACAACAGCTCAGATTAGAGACCAGGTCAATGCCACACAGAGTTCTAGCAGCAGACACATCTCTATAACAACTGTTAAGAGGAGACTTTGTGCAGCAGGCCTTCATGGTAAAATAGCTGCTAGGAAACCACTGCTAAGGACAGGCAACAAGCAGAAGAGACTTGTTTGGGCTAAAGAACACAAGGAATGGACATTAGACCAGTGGAAATCTGTGCTTTGGTCTGATGAGTCCAAATTTGAGATCTTTGGTTCCAACCACCGTGTCTTTGTGCGACGCAGAAAAGGTGAATGGATGGAATCTACATGCCTGGTTCCCACCGTGAAGCATGGGGGAGGTGTGATGGTGCTTTGCTGGTGACACTGTTGGGGATTTATTAAAAATTGATGGCATACTGAACCAGCATGGCTACTCCAGCATCTTGCAGCGGCATGCTATTCCATCAGATTTGCCTTTAGTTGGATCATCATTTATTTTTCAACAGGACAATGACCCCAAACACACCTCCAGGCTGCGTAAGGGCTATTTGACGAAGAAGGAGAGTGATGGGGTGCTACGCCAGATGACCAGGCCTCCACATTCACCAGACCTGAACCCAATCGAGATGGTTTGGGGTGAGCTGGACCGCAGAGTGAAGGCAAAAGGGCCAACAAGTGTTAAGCATCTCTGGCCAAGAGTGTGCAAAGCAGTCATCAAAGCAAAAGGTGGCTACTTTGAAGAACCTAGAATGGAAGACATAATTTCAGTTGTTTCACACTTTTTTGTTAAGTATATAATTTCACATGTGTTAATTCATAGTTATGATGCCTTCAGTGTGAATGTACAATTTTCTTAGTCATGAAAATACAGAAAAATCTTTAAATGAGAAGGTGTGTCCAAAATTTTGGTCTGTACTGTATATAGATATATATCTATGGATTTACAAAAACACATGAAAAACCTCAACAAAAACGCATAAAAATCATGTGGATTTCCCACTGCATTTTTCTGCCAAGAGATGCAGAAATCTTGCAGAAATTTCTGCAAGCAAATCTGCAACAGAATTAGAGAAATCCGCCTTACAGAGTTAGAGAAGTCAAAACCCTGAAGATCAGCTTCTCTTTTTTATTTATTTTTTTTAAAAGTTATCTTCATGATATGAGGTTCCCCCCCCCCAATCTGATACTGATGAACTTTCCTTAGGTTATCAATTTCAAAGTCCTAGTCAACCCCCTTGAAGAGAAAATCTGACCTTCAGACTGCTTAATCCAGCGCTGTTTACATAAGACCATAAGCCTGAAGTCATTCTTTACCTCCTGTCCTTTCCACTGAATACAGTTGTGAATACAATAAAGTATTATCCATGGAACAGCGTACTCCTACGTAACATTATTACATTTATTCATGGAACAGCGTACTCCTATGTAACATTATTACATTTATCCAGGGAATAGCGTACTCCTATGTATCATTATCTATTTATATAATTGCGTTGTAATGTTTTCATTTCATGTTCTGTCCAGATGTCACTGTATCTCAGAATTCCAAGAGGAGGAAGTTCACCGACCGCCAAAGTGGGTCACCCAAGTGATGGGTGTCTCAATATGGAAACTGCTGTTGATACCAGCCTATTGCGCGGTACCACCAGCGGAACACAGTCGCAAACACGCCACCACCGGAATCAGCTGAATGATTCACTGACTGCCGGTCTGATCTACTGCGCCTGCGCGAATTACGCGCAGGTGGAGTGAATCATTCGGCTGATCCCGGCTGCAGATGTGCAAAGTGTCCACAGGCAGAGGAAGCCACATTAACCCCTTAATCCCATATGACGTACTATCCCCTCAAGGTGACCTGGGACTTAATTCCTAGTGACGGCATAGTATGTCATATGCGATCGGCCGCGCTCACGAGGGGAGCGCGGCCGATTGTCAGCTGCCTATCGCAGCTGACATCCGGCACTATGTGTCAGAAGCGGTCACGGACCGCCCCCGGCACATTAACCCCCGGCACACCGCGATCAAACATGATCGTGGTGTGCCGGCAGTACAGGGAAGCATCGCGCAGGGAGGGGGCTCCCTGCGGGCTTCCCTGAGACCCCCGGAGCAACGCGATGTGATCGCGTTGCTGCGAGGGTCTCTTACCTCTCCTCCCTGCAGCAGGCCCGGATCCAAAATGGCTGCGGCATCCGGGTCCTGCAGGGAGGGAGGTGGCTTACCAAGTGCCTGCTCAGAGCAGGCGCTGGTAACCCTGCAGCACTGTAAGTCAGATCGCCGATCTGACAGAGTGCTGTGCAAACTGTCAGATCAGCGATCTGTGATGTCCCCCCCTGGGACAAAGTAAAAATAAAAAATTTCCGCATGTGTAAAAAAAAAAAAAATTCCTAAATAAAGAAAAAAATATATATATATTATTCCCATAAATACATTTCTTTATATAAATAAAAAAAACAACAATAAAAGTGCACATATTTAGTATCGCCGCGTCCGTAACGACCCAACCTATAAAACTGTCCCACTAGTTAACCCCTTCAGTGAACACCGTAGGGAAAAAAAAAAAAGGGGGTGGCAAAAAACAACGCTTTATTATCATACCGCCGAACAAAAAGTGGAATAACACGCGATCAAAAAGACGGATATAAATAACCATGGTACTGCTGAAAACGTCATCTTGTCCCGCAAAAAACAAGCCACCATACAGCGTCAAAGAAAAAATAAAAAAAATATAGTCCTCAGAAGAAAGCGATGCCAAAATAATTTATTCTATAAAACAGTTTTTATCGTATAAAAGCGCCAAAACATAAAAAAATGATATAAATGAGGTATCGCTGTAATCGTACTGACCCGAAGAATAAAAATGCTTTATCAATTTTACCAAACGTGGAACGGTATAAACGCCCCCCCCAAAGAAATTCATGAATAGCTGTTTTTTTTGTCATTCTGCCTCACAAAAATCGGAATAAAAAGTGATCAAAAATTGTCTCATGCCCGGAAATGTTACCAATAAAAACGTCAACTCGTCCCGCAAAAAAACAAGACCTCACATGACACTGTGGACAAAAATATGGAAAAATTCTAGGTCTCAAAATGTGGAGACGCAAAAACTTTTTTGCTATAAAAAGCGTCTTTTAGTGTGTGACGGCTGCCAATCATAAAAATCCGCTATAAAAAATGCTATAAAAGTAAATCAAACCCCCCTTCATCACCCTCTTAGTTAGGGAAAAATAATAAAATTAAAAAAAAAGTATTTATTTCCATTTTCCCATTAGGGTTAGGGCTAGGGTTGGGGCTAGGGTTGGGGCTAGGGTTGGGGTTGGAACTAAAGTTAGGGTTGGAACTAAAGTTAGGGTTGGAACTAAAGTTAGGGTTGGAACTAAAGTTAGGGTTGGAACTAAAGTTAGGGTTGGAACTAAAGTTAGGGTTGGAACTAAAGTTAGGGTTGGAACTAAAGTTAGGGTTGGAACTAAAGTTAGGGTTGGAACTAAAGTTAGGGTTGGAACTAAAGTTAGGGTTGGAACTAAAGTTAGGGTTGGAACTAAAGTTAGGGTTGGAACTAAAGTTAGGGTTGGAACTAAAGTTAGGGTTGGAACTAAAGTTAGGGTTGGGGCTAAAGTTAGGGTTGGGGCTAAAGTTAGGGTTGGGGCTAAAGTTAGGGTTGGGGCTAAAGTTAGGGTTGGGGCTAAAGTTAGGGTTGGGGCTAAAGTTAGGGTTGGGGCTAAAGTTAGGGTTGGGGCTAAAGTTAGGGTTGGGGCTAAAGTTAGGGTTGGGGCTAAAGTTAGGGTTGGGGCTAAAGTTAGGGTTGGGGCTAAAGTTAGGGTTGGGGCTAAAGTTAGGGTTAGGATTACATTTACGGTTGGGATTAGAGTTAGGGGTGTGTCAGAGTTAGGGGTGTGGTTAGGGTTACCGTTGGGATTAGGGTTAGGGGTGTGTTTGGACTAGGGTATCAGTTAGAATTGGGGAGTTTCCACTGTTTAGGCACATCAGGGGCTCTCCAAACGTGACATGGTGTCCGATCTCAATTCCAGCCAATTCTGCATTGAAAAAAGTAAAACAGTGCTCCTTGCCTTCCGAGCTCTCCCGTGCGCTCAAATAGGTGTTTACCCCAACATATGGGGCATCAGCGTACTCGGGACAAATTGGACAACAACTTTTGGGGTTCAAGTTCTCTTGTTACCCTTAGGAAAATATAAATTTGGGGGGCTAAAAATCATTTTTGTGGGAAAAAAAAAGATTTTTTATTTTCATGGCTCTGCGTTGTAAACTGTAGTGAAACACTTGGGGGTTCAAAGCTCTCAAAACACATACAGATAAGTTCCTTGGGAGGTTCAATTTACAATATGGGGTCACTTGTGGGGGGTTTCTACTGTTTGGGTACATCAGGGGCTCTGAAAATGCAACGTGATGCCTGAAGACCAATCCATCTAAGTCTGCATTCCAAATGGCGCTCCTTCCCTTCCGAGCTCTGCCATGCGCCCAAACAGCGGTTCCCTCCCACATATGGGGTATCAGCATACTCAGGACAAATTGGACAACAACTTTTGGGGTCCAATTTATCCTGTTACCATTGTGAAAATACAAAACTGGGGGCTAAAAAATCATTTTTATTTTCTCGGCTCTGCGTTATAAACTGTAGTGAAACACTTGGGGCTTTAAAGCTCTCAAAACACATCTAGTTAAGTTACTTAAGGGGTCTACTTTCCAAAATGGTGTCACTTGTCAATGTTTAGGCACATCAGGGGCTCTCCAAACGCAACATGCTGTCCCATCTTAATTCCAGTCAATTTTGCATTGAAAAGTCAAATGGCGCTCCTTCCCTTCCAAGCTCTGCCATGCGCCCAAACAGTCGTTTACCCCCACATATGGGGTATCGGCGTACTCAGGACAAATTGCACAACAACTTTTGTGGTCTAATTTCTTCTCTTAACCTTGGGAAAATAAAAAATTGGGGGCGAAAAGATCATTTTTGTGAAAAAATATGATTTTTTATTTTTACGGCTCTGCATTATAAACTTCTGTGAAGCACTTGTTGGGTCAAAGTGCTCACCACACATCTAGATAAGTTCCTTAAGGGGTCTACTTTCCAAAATGGTGTCACTTGTGGGGGGTTTCAATGTTTAGGCACATCAGGGGCTCTCCAAACGCAACATGGCATCCCATCTCAATTCCAGTCAATTTTGCATTGAAAAGTCAAATGGCGCTCCTTCCCTTCCGAGCTCTGCCATGCGCCCAAACAGTGGTTTACCCCCAAATATGGGGTATCAGCGTACTCAGCACAAATTGTACAACTTTTGGGGTCCATTTTCTCCTGTTACCCTTGGTAAAATAAAACAAATTGGAGCTGAAATAAATTTTGTGTAAAATGTAAAGTAGACATGTGGGAAATGTTACCTATTAAGTATTTTGTGTGACATATCTCTGTGATTTAAGGGCATAAAAATTCAAAGTTGGAAAATTGCAAAATTTTCAACATTTTTGCCAAATTTCCATTTTTTTCACAAATAAACGCAAGTTATATCGAAGAAATTTTACCACTATCATGAAGTACAATATGTCATGAGAAAACAATGTCAGAATCATCAGGATCCGTTGAAGCGTTCCAGAGTTATAACCTCTCTGACAGTGGTCAGAATTGTAAAAATTGGCCCGGTCATTAACGTGCAAACCACCCTCGGGGCTTAAGGGGTTAAAGGGGTTTTCCCACAAACGAAAGTTCATTTTAAAAATTGCCTGTGTCTGACTGTGTACGGAGCATAGCACATCTCCTGGGCAGGGGAGGAAGCAAAACACAATACTGACATTACAGCAGGGGATCACAGTGGATTCATTTTGTGAGGTAAAATATTTCACTGGTTTTAAAAAATATTTTACATCACAAAATGTATCCTCTGCGATCTCCTGCTGTAATGTTAGTATTGTCTTTGAGGGGAGAACACAGCACAGGAAGGAGAGAGACGGGGGGGATAGCACATGAGGTAGACAGGTCAAAGGAGAGAGCACAGACGGGAGAAGTTAGCACATGGGGAAAGAGAGAGTGGATAGGTGGGTGACCACATGGGGGGGGGGAGGAAGAGATTCTCAATGCAGCAAAGCCTGCCCTCAGCGTGCCATTACCGCCCTCTCGATGCCATAGCATCGGGCCTCCATTTAGTTACATATATTCAGGGAATAGCATACTCCTATGTAACATTATTACATGTATCCAGGGAAAAGCATACTCCTATGTAACATTGTTACATACAGTGGGTACGGAAAGTATTCAGACCCCTTTACATTTTTCACTCTTTGTTTCATTGCAGCCATTTGGTAAATTCAAAAAAGTTCATTTTTTCTCATTAATGTACACTCTGCACCCCATCTTGACTGAAAAAAAAAAATGTAGAAATTTTTGCAAATTTTGTAAAGCAAAACTGAAGTATCACATGGTCATAAGTATTCAGACCCTTTGGTCAGACACTCATATTTAAGTCACATGCTGTCTATTTCCTTGTGATCCTCCTTGAGAAGATTCTATTCCTTCATTGGAGTCCAGCTGTGTTTAATTAAACTGATAGGACTTGATTTGGAAAGGCCCATACCTGTCTATATAAGACCACACAGCTCACAGTGCACGTCAGACCAAATGAGAATCATGAGGCCAAAGGAACTGGCCAAGGAGCTCAGAGACAGAATTGTGGCAAGGCACAGATCTGGCCAAGGTTACAACAGAATTTTTGTTGTAACAGGCCTCCATAATCCTCAAATGGAAGAAGCTTGGGACCACCAGAAGTCTTCCTAGACCTGGCCGTCCAGAGCAATCGTGGGAGAAGAACCTTGGTGAGAGAGGTAAAGAACCACAAGAGCACTGTGGCTGAGCTCCAGAGATACAGATGCATTACATGGCGGCAATCCCATGCGCCCCCCCCGAATAGCTCTGTATAAATAGACCTTTGCCTTACATAAAGTAGGATTTGTGTGGAAAATGCACAGCAGCAGGGTGCAACATATTTTCTTGGCATTATGTTACAGAAATGTGTTTATTGTAGGTGGAGTCAGGCAATAAACTCAAAGGCTGCAATAGTTTGCGATGACCCAAACTGTAAAATAAGAAAACTAATGGCGTTAATGAAAAAAAAAAAGCCAAAGTCCATGTGATTTAATTGGCTTCAATACCGATTACTGCAAGAAAGTTCTGTGCCAGTTCGGCACACCTCGTGGGACATCTATATATATATAATCGTCTCAGGGGCACTTCCGTCTGTCATAGAAATCCCAAGTCGCTGATTGGTCACGGCCAGCCGGCCGCCCGTGACTAATCCGCGACGGGAACTGTCCGGCCGCGAAATGGCCCCACCCACTCCCCTGCAGTCAGTGCTCCCTCCATACTCCCCCCCCCCCCCCCCATAGCGTTTTAGCAGTCCGTTAAAACGCAGTCTAACGCTGCTGTTAACACTGTGTGACAAACTTTTTACTATTGATGCTGCCTATGCAGCATCAATAGTAAAAAGATATAATGTTAAAAATAATTTAAAAAAAAAAAAAAAAATGGTGCTATTCTCACCTTCCGCTGTCCACCGATGCGCGCGAGCAGCGAGGCTGCCGCCAGCTTCCGTTCCCAGAGATGCATTGCGAAATTACCCAGATGACTTAGCGGTGGATATATAACTTTTTTATTTTAATTCTTTTTTTCTTTTTTTTTTTAACAGAGATATGGTGCCCACACTGCTGTATACTACATGGGCTGTGGTATCTACTGCGCGGGCTGTGGTATCTACTGCGCGGGCTGTGGTATCTACTGCGCGGGCTGTGGTATCTACTGCGCGGGCTGTGGTATCTACTGCGCGGGCTGTGGTATCTACTGCGCGGGCTGTGGTATCTACTGCGCGGGCTGTGGTATCTACTGCCCGGGCTGTATTAACGCATCGGTATTCTACAATATGAATGTATATAGCAGCCACATAGTATATAGCACAGGCCATGTAGTATTTGTCTGCTATATAGTACATGGCTCCTATATACCACGTGGCCTGTGCTATATGCTATGTGCCTGCTATATACATACATACATATTCTAGAATACCCGATGCGTTAGAATCGGGCCACCATCTAGTATATTATATATGTGTTATCTTTAACTTTAAGCCTTTTTGGGATCATTTCAACTTTCTTAACTGTTCACAATAACAGTAATTTTGACCAAGGGTGCCCAAACTTTTATATGCCACTCTATGTTCACATATAGAGGGTTTGGTTGCAGCAATCATTTGCCATTGCTGCTCAGAGATGGGAGCCATGATGCCAGTAATGCAGTCCTTGACTGCTGCAGTTAATGATTGCTAAAAGGCAACAGCAAACAAAGATGGGAAGTGCGACTGAAGGGTCAGTGTTAAGGTACCTTCACACGAAACGACTTTGTAACGATATCGCTAGCGATCCGTGACGTTGCAGCGTCCTGGCTAGCGATATCGTTTAGTTTGACACGCAGCAGCGATCAGGATCCTGCTGTGATGTCGCTGGTCGCTGAATAAAGTCCAGAACTTTATTTGGTCGTCCGATCGCCGTGTATCGTTGTGTTTGACAGCAAAAGCAACGATACCAGCGATATTTTACACTGGTAACCAGGGTAAACATCGGGTTACTAAGCGCAGGGCCGCGCTTAGTAACCCGATGTTTACCCTGGTTACCAGCGTAAAATGTAAAAAAAACAAACAGTACATACTTACATGCATCCCCCGGCGTCCGCTTCCCACACTGACTGAGCGCCGCAAAGTGAAAGCACAGCACAGCGGTGACGTCACCGCTGTGCCCTGCTACTGCCGGTGTTCTGAAATTTGTCGGCATGTCGTAGATAGTAGGGATGGGCGAGGCTACGGAGTCACGTGGCGCAAACTGACCAATCACGGCCAAGCAACAGCTGAAGATGCAGGGTGGAGAGAAGAGGAGCTCTGGGCGGCAACATGCCTGAAAATTTCAGGGATGGGCGTGAGTATGGCACCTGGGGGCCTGGTTAAAACCACAATAGTGAGGGAGGGGGCGTGACAAAGGGAGGGGGGCGTTACTATGCTCAGAAATTTCAGGGCGTCTTCATTAACGCCCCCCTCCCTTTGTCACGCCCCCTCCCTCACTATTGTGGTTTTAACCAGGCCCCCAGGTGCCATACTCACGCCCATCCCTGAAATTTTCAGGCATGTTGCCGCCCAGAGCTCCTCTTCTCTCCACCCTGCATCTTCAGCTGTTGCTTGGCCGTGATTGGTCAGTTTGCGCCACGTGACTCCGTAGCCTCGCCCATCCCTACTATCTACGACATGCCGACAAATTTCAGAACACCGGCGCTCAGTCAGTCAGTCAGTGCAGGAAGCGGATGCCGGGGGACGCGAATGTGAGTATGTACTGTTTGTTTTTTTTACATTTTACACTGGTAACCAGGGTAAACATCGGGTTACTAAGCGCGGCCCTGCGCTTAGCAACCCGATGTTTACCCTGGTTACCCGGGGACCTCGGCAACGTTGGTCGCTGGAGAGCGGTCTGTGTGACAGCTCTCCAGCGACCAAACAGCGACGCTGCAGCGATCGGCATCGTTGTCGCTATCGCTGCAGCGTCGCTTCGTGTGAAGGTACCTTTAGATCCCTGTGTAATATGCATCCTACACATGTGAAAGTGGATCACTGAATTTTGTCGGTGTGGTGAAAGATAAGTACATAATGTTGAAAAAACGACATAAGGGTATGTGCACACGCTGCGGATTACTCTGTGGATTTTTCCGGACTGATTTTAGTAAATCCGCAGGTAAACAGCACTGCGGATTTCCTGCGGAATTACAGCGGATTTTTTTTGCGGATTTTGTGCGGATTCCTATTATGGATCAAGTGTAAACCGCTGCGGAATCCGCACAAAGAATTGACATGCTGCACCCATACATAGCGCAGCACCCATACATAGCGCATCGTCTGTGATGAAGCAGCCTTTGATCTTGAATTACGCCCATTTTGACCAAATGCGGATATCTCCTTATACTATGGCCTTACAAAATGGTGTATACATCGACTTTGTCCAGCAGTGTAAGAGACAATACTGCTTAGCGTACAATACATCCAGATATAGTATAAATTTACCTCACCATGCAGTCTATACACAGATATATAGTGTGAAGTAATGCATCACTGTATATAGTTACATCACCGTGCAGTGTATACAGATACATTACTGCACACTATATATCACTGTATATACACACATGGTCAAAATTGTTGGTACCCGACATTTAATGACAGAAAATCCCACAATGGGCACAGAAATAACTTGAATCTGACAAAAGTAATAATAAAAAAATCTGTGAAAATGATCAAATGAAAGTCAGGCATTGCTTTTCAACCATGTTTCCACAGAATTTAAAAAAATAAAACGCATGAAATAGGCCTGGACAGAAATGATGGTACCCCTAAAAATAATGTGGCAAAAGGGACATGTTAAAGGGAAGGTGCCGCATTTTATTTTTTGTATTAAAAATGATTGTTTATATAAACAATTATTCTTAATACAAATTTACATTTTTTAACTTTAACTTTTTTTATTATTAATTTCTTTTTCAGCCACTGGGCGCCGCCATTTTGCTTTGCGGGAGTTTAAGTGTAGCTGCACGACACTTAGGGTACTGTCACACAGTACCATTTTAATCGCTACGACGGCACGATCCGTGACGTCGCAGCGATCGTATGATTATCGCTCCAGCGTCGTAGACTGCGGTCACACGTTGCAATCACGGCGCTGGAGCGATGCCGAAGTCCCCGGTAACCAGGGTAAACATCGGGTAACGAAGCGCAGGGCCGCGCTTAGTAACCCGATGTTTACCGTGGTTACCAGCGTAAACGTAAAAAAAACAAACAGTACATACTTACATTCCGGTGTCTGTCCCCCGGCGTTCTGCTTCTCTCCACTGTGTAAGCGCCATAGCCGGAAAGCACAGCGGTGACGTCAGACGTCACCGCTGTGCTCGCTTTCTGGCTGGCCGGCGCTCACACTGCAGAGAAGCTGAGATGCCGGAGGACAGACACCGGAATGTGAGTATGTACTGTTTGTTTTTTTTACGTTTACGCTGGTAACCACGGTAAACATCGGGTTACTAAGCGCGGCCCTGCGCTTAGTTACCCGATGTTTACCCTGGTTACAAGCGAACACATCGCTGGATCGCTGTCACACACAACGATCCAGCGATGTCAGCGGGTGATCAAGCGACGAAAGAAAGTTCCATACGATCTGCTACGACGTACGATTCTCAGCAGGATCCCTGATCGCTGCTGCGTGTCAGACACTGCGATATCGTAACGATATCGCTAGAACGTCACGAATCGTACCGTCGTAGCGATCAAAATGGTACTGTGTGACAGTACCCTTACACTCTGCAAATACGGCTGCCCTGGGCATAGAGATCTGCAGTCGGCGTCCGACCCCATTACTATCATTGTGCTTCTCCCTGCTGTGACTGGCCACGCCCCCTGAGCCGTCCACACCACAGCAGAGGCAGGAGGTCAGCGCCATCTTCCTGGAGCTCACACTGCATCTGTGAGCTCCAGCTTCCCAGGATAATCGCAGGAGCCCTGCGGTTATAGGAGGAGGAGGAGACCAAGGACGGGAGGGAGAAAGGACTCAGCAGGGAGCCGTGAAGTAAGTATCAGTGGGGAGGGGGAGAGGTAATCTAATCCTATCCTTTGTGGTGCTGACTCTGAGCAGTTATAATAATAATATAATAATAATCTTTATTTATATAGCGCCAACATATTCCGCAGCGCTTTACAGTTTAACAGTTTCAAACACAACAGTCATAGGTAACAATGTTAACAATACAGCAATAAAGCAAAATAAGACGACCCTGCTCGTGAGAGCTTACAATCTACAATGAGGTGGGGGAGATACAAAGTACAGGTGTGTATTTACAATGATGTATTTACAATGATGGTCCAGCCATCTTCAGGGGGTGGGGGGTAGGTGAGATAGTGAATGGGCTACACACACACACAAACATAAAATGACTGATTAGGGAACGCGATAGGCCGCTCTGAACAAATGAGTTTTGAGTGAGCGCCTAAAGCTATGCAAGTTGTGGATGGTCCTAATATCTTGGGGTAGAGCATTCCAGAGGATTGGCGCAGCACGGGAGAAGTCTTGGAGTCGGGAGTGGGAGGTACGGATTAGTGCAGAGGTTAGTCGAAAGTCGTTTGCAGAGCGCAGAGGTCGGTTAGGCCGATAGACAGAAATGAGGGAGGAGATGTAAGGGGGTGCCGCACTGTGGAGAGCTTTGTGGGTGAGAACAAGTACTTTGAATTGTATCCTGTAATGAATGGGCAGCCAGTGTAATGACTGGCGAAGAGCGGACACGTCCGAGTAACGATTAGCCAGATGGACGACCCTGGCTGCTGCATTAAGGATAGACTGGAGAGGGGAAAGTCGCGTGAGGGGGAGGCCAATTAAAAGAGAGTTACAGTAGTCCAGACGGGAGTGGATTAGGGCGACAGTGAGAGTTTTTGTTGTCTCCATGGTGAGAAAAGGGCGGATTCTAGAGATGTTCTTTAGGTGTAAGCGGCACGAGCGGGCAAGAGATTGTATGTGGGAGGTGAAGGAGAGATCGGAGTCAAACATGACACCCAGACAGCGTGCCTGCTGCCGGGGTGTTATTATGGTGCCACCCACGGAGAGGGAAATGTCAGATTTAGGGAGGTTAGTAGAAGGCGGGAGCAGAAGAAGTTCAGTTTTGGAGAGGTTGAGCTTCAGATAGAGAGCGGACATGATGTTAGAGACTGCAGACAGACAGTCAGTGGCGTTCTGTAGTACAGCGGGGGTAAGGTCAGGGGCTGATGTGTATAGTTGTGTGTCATCAGCATAAAGATGGTACTGAAAGCCAAATCTGCTGATGGTCTGTCCAATTGGGGCCGTGTAGAGGGAGAAGAGAAGGGGGCCAAGGACTGAGCCCTGAGGTACCCCGACAGTGAGAGGAAGAGGAGATGAAGTGGAGCCGGAGAACAGAACACTGAAGGAGCGTTCAGAAAGATAGGAAGAGTTATCTCCTCCCATGTGTGTTAAGGTACCGTCACATTAAGCGAAGCTGCAGCGATATAGACAACGATGCCGATCGCTGCAGCGTCGCTGTTTCGTCGTTGTGTGGTCGCTGGAGAGCTGTGACACAGACAGCTCTCCAGCGACCAACGATGCCGAAGTCCCCGGGTAACCAGGGTAAACATCGGGTTACTAAGTGCAGGGCCGCGCTTAGTAACCTGATGTTTACCCTTGTTACCATTGTAAATGTAAAAAAAAAAAAAAAACACTACATACTTACATTCCGGTGTCTGTCGCGTTCCCCGGCGTCCGCTTCCCTGCACTGTGTAAGTGCCGGCCGTAAAGCAGAGCGGTGACGTCACCGCTGTGCTCTGCTTTACGGCCGGCCGGAGTTGACACAGTGCAGGGAAGCGGACGCGACAGACACCGGAATGTAAGTATGTAGTGTTTGGGTTTTTTTACATTTACAATGGTAACCAGGGTAAATATCGGGTTACTAAGCGCGGCCCTGCGCTTAGTAACCCGATGTTTACCCTGATTACCAGTGAAGTCATCGCTGAATCAGCGTCACACACGCTGACTCAGCGATGTCAGCGGGTGATCCAGCGACGAAATAAGGTGCTGGCCTTCTAGCTCCGACCAACGATGTCACAGCAGGATCCTGATCGCTGCTGCGTGTCAAACACAACGATATCGCTATCCAGGATGCTGCAACGTCACGGATCGTTAAGTTGTTCAGTGTGAAGGTACCTTTACTGTGCTGAGCTGTGTATCTAATCCTCTCCTGTGTGATACTGTCTGCTTAGCCATGCATCTAATCCTATCCTGTGTGATACTAACTGAGCTGTGTATCTAATCCTCTCCTGTGTGATACTTTGCTGAGCTGTGTATCTAATCCTCTCCTGTGTGATACTGTCTGCTGAGCAGTGTATCTAATCCTATCCTGTGTGATACTGACTGAGCCATGTATCTAATCCTATCCTGTGTGATACTGACTGCTGTGCCGTGTATCTAATCCTATCCTGTGTGATACTGACTGCTGAGCCGTGTATCTAATCCTATCCTGTGTGATACTAACTGAGATGTGTATCTAATCCTCTCCTGTGTGATACTTTGCTGAGCTGTGTATCTAATCCTCTCCTGTGTGATAGTCTGCTGAGCCATGCATCTAATCCTATCCTGTGTGATACTAACTGAGCTGTGCATCTAATCCTATCCTGTGTGATACTAACTGAGCTGTGTATCTAATCCTCTCCTGTGTGATACTGTCTGCTGAGCCGTGTATCTAATCCTATCCTGTGTGATACTGTCTGCTGAGCCGTGTATCTAATCCTATCCTGTGTGATACTGTCTGCTGAGCCGTGTATCTAATCCTATCCTGTGTGATACTGTCTGCTGAGCAGTGTATCTAATCCTATCCTGTGTGATACTGACTGAGCCATGTATCTAATCCTATCCTGTGTGATACTGACTGCTGTGCCGTGTATCTAATCCTATCCTGTGTGATACTGACTGCTGAGCCGTGTATCTAATCCTATCCTGTGTGATACTGTCTGCTGAGCCGTGTATCTAATCCTATCCTGTGTGATACTGACTGAGCTGTGTATCTAATCCTATCCTGTGTGATACTGAAAGCTGAGCCGTGTGTCTAATCCTATCCTGTGTGATACTGTCTGCTGAGCCGTGTACCTAATCCTATTCTGTGTGTTACTGTGCAGAGATGTGTATCTAATCCTCCCGTGTGATATTGACTGCTGAGCAGTGTATCTACTGTTATCCTTTGTGATACTGACGGCTGAGCCATGTATCTAATCCTATCCTGTATGATACTGACTGAGCTGTGTATCTAATACTGTCCTGTGTGATACTGACTGCTGAGCTGTGTATCTAATCCTCTCCTATGCACTCCTCTCCCCCGTTATGTGTGATCTATATGGTGGTATTATTTGCGATCTATATGATGGTATTATGTGAACTATAGGACAGTATTTTGTGTGCTCTATTTGGCGGTATTATGTGAGATCTATATGGCGGTATTATGTGAGATCTATATGGCGGTATTATGTGTGCTCTATATGGCGGTATTATGTGTGCTCTGTATGGCGGTATTATGTGAGATCTATATGTCGGTATTATGTGAGAACACTGGCGTCGTTATTTGCGATCTATATGATGGTATTATGTGAGAACTATAGGACAGTATTATGTGTGCTCTATTTGGCTGTATTATGTGTGCTCTATATGGCGGTATTATGTGAGAACACTGGCGGTATTATGTGAGATCTATATGGCGGTATTATGTGTGCTCTATATGGCGGTATTATGCGAGATCTATATGTCGGTATTATGTGAGAACACTGTGGCGTCGTTATGTGCTATCTAGATGATGGTATTATGTGAGAACTATAGTACAGTATTATGTGTGCTCTATGTGGCGGTATTGTGTGCTCTATATGGGGGTATTATGAGTGATCTATATGGCGGTATTATGCGAGATCTATATGGCGGTATTATGTGTGCTCTATATGGCGGTATTATGCGAGATCTATATGTCAGTATTATGTGAGAACACTGTGGCATCGTTATTTGCGATCTATATGATGGTATTATGTGAGAACTATAGGACAGTATTATGTGTGCTCTATATGGCGGTATTGTGTGCTCTATATGGGGGTATTATGAGTGATCTATATGGCTATGTGTGATCTATATGGCGATATTATGTGTGATCTATATGGCGATATTATGTGTGATCCATATGGCGATATTATGTGTGATCTATTTGGCGATATTATGTGTGATCTATATGGCGATATGTGTGATCTATATGGCGGTATTATGTGAGAACACTATGGCGTCGTTATTTGCGATCTATATGATGGTATTATGTGAGAACTATAGGACAGTATTATGTGTGATATATATGGCGGTATTATCTGAGAACACTATGGCAGTATTATCTTCAGAAAGGGGACCCATTCTAGGGTTGTTCTGGTTGAGCAGCTGCACACGGGTCTGGGGTAATAGAGGGGGCAGCATGACCTCCAGTTAGGTGCCGTCAGGGGAAGGCTGGTGAGCAGGGCCGGACTGGCCATAGGGCACTTCTGGCAAATGCCAGAAGGGCCGGTGCCAGTGGTGGGCCGCTCAATCCGCCGCCTCCGCCGTCGCATTCAACTATACCGGCGTATAGACGCCGGTACAGTTGAATGCAATGATGGAGGAGAGAGCGTCTACAGACGCTCCTCTCCCATCATTTCCCGCTCTGCCTCTGACACTGCGGGTGCGCGATGATGTCATATCATCGCGCACCTGCTGTGTCCCGGGCAGACTGCAGCTGCTGAGACAGGAGCAGGAACCAGGAAGCAACGCTGGGCACGAGGAGAGGTGAGGAGAGTTTTTTTTTTTCTGGACTGTGGGGCCATTCTCGGAGGAGGTGAGGGGAGGAAGAGAAGAGATGTGGGCTGTATATAGTTCTCTGTGGGCTGTGCTCTGTGCTGTATACTGCTGTGGGCTGTATATAGTTCTCTGTGGGCTGTGCTCTGTGCTGTATACTGCTGTGGGCTGTATATAGTTCTCTGTGGGCTGTGCTCTGTGCTGTATACTGCTGTGGGCTGTATATAGTTCTCTGTGGGCTGTGCTCTGTGCTGTATACTGCTGTGGGCTGTATATAGCTCTCTGGGCTGTGCTCTGTGCTGTATACTGCTGTGGGCTGTATATAGCTCTCTGTGGGCTGTGCTCTGCTGTATACTACTGTGGGCTGTATATAGCTCTCTGTGGGCTGTGCTCTGTGCTGTATACTACTGTGTGCTCTGTGCTATATATAGTTCTCTGTGGGCTGTGCTCTGTGCTGTATACTGCTGTGGGCTGTATATAGTTCTCTGTGGGCTGTGCTCTGTGCTGTATACTACTGTGGGCTGTGCTCTGTGCTGTATACTGCTGTGGGCTGTATATAGCTCTCTGTGGGCTGTGCTCTGTGCTGTATACTACTGTGTGCTCTGTGCTATATATAGTTCTCTGTGGGCTGTGCTCTGTGCTGTATACTACTGTGGGCTGTATATAGTTCTCTGTGGGCTGTGCTCTGTGCTGTATACTGCTGTGGGCTGTATATAGTTCTCTGTGGGCTGTGCTCTGTGCTGTATACTACTGTGGGCTGTATATAGTTATCTGTGGGCTGTGCTCTGTGCTGTATGCTACTGTGGGCTGTATATAGTTCTCTGTGGGCTGTGCTCTGTGCTGTGTATATAGTTCTCTGTGGGCTGTGCTCTGTGCTGTGTACTACTGTGGGCTGTATATAGTTATCTGTGGGCTGTGCTCTGTGCTGTATGCTACTGTGGGCTGTATATAGTTCTCTGTGGGCTGTGCTCTGTGCTGTATATAGTTCTCTGTGGGCTGTGCTCTGTGCTGTATGCTACTGTGGGCTGTATATAGTTCTCTGTGGGCTGTGCTCTGTGCTGTATATAGTTCTCTGTGGGCTGTGCTCTGTGCTGTATACTACTGTGTGCTGTATATAGTTCTCTGGGCTGTGCTGTATATAGTACTCTGTGGGCTGTGCTGTATATAGTACTCTGTGGGCTGTGCTGTATATAGTACTCTGTGGGCTGTGCTGTATATAGTACTCTGTGGGCTGTGCTGTGTATAGTACTCTGTGGGCTGTGCTGTATATAGTACTCTGTGGGCTGTGCTGTGTATAGTACTCTGTGGGCTGTGCTGTATATAGTACTCTGGGCTGTGCTGTATATAGTACTCTGTGGGCTGTGCTGTATATAGTACTCTCTGGGCTGTGCTGTATATAGTACTCTCTGGGCTGTGCTGTATATAGTACTCTCTGGGCTGTGCTTTATATAGTACTCTGGGCTGTGCTTTATATAGTACTCTGGGCTGTGCTGTATATAGTACTCTGGGCTGTGCTTTTATATAGTTCTCTCTGGGCTGTGCTGTATATAGTTCTCTGTGGGCTGTGCTGTATATAGTTCTCTGTGGGCTGTGCTGTATATATTACTTTGTGGGCTGTGCTGTATATATTACTTTGTGGGCTGTGCTGTATATATTACTCTGTGGGCTGTGCTGTATACTACTGTGTGGACTGTGCTGTATACTTCTACGTGGGCTGTGCTGTATACTACTGTGTGGTCTGTGCTGTATACTACTGTGTGGTCTGTGCTGAATACTGCTGTGTGGGCTGTGTTATCTACTACGCGAGCTGTGCTATAGTATGCAGGCTGTGCTGTATACTATGCGGTTTGTGCTATATAATATGCGGGCTTTGCTATATACTATGGGGAGTATATTATATTCTATGGGGGAGGCCATGTTATGTACTATGTGGCTGTGTTATATACTATTGTGGGGGTATATTATATTCTATGGGGGAGGCTGCGTTATATACTATGGGGGGCTGCATTATATTCTATGGGGGGCTACATTATATATTATGGGGAGGTGGGCTGTATTATATTCTATGGGGGTTACATACTCTGGGGTGGCTGCATTATACTCTGTGGGGTGGCTGCATTATACTCTGGGGTGGCTGCATTATACTCTGGGGTGGCTGCATTATACTATATGTGGGCTGCATTATACTGTATCGAGGACTATGGGGAATACGTTATACTATATGAAGAACTATGGGGTGCATTATACTATGGGAAGTGAATTGTACTACATGGATGACTGTGGCGGTGCATTATACTATATGGAGCACTATGAGGATTGTATTATGCTATATGGAGGACTATGAGGATTGTATTATGCTATATGGAGGACTATGAGGAGTGTATTATACTATGTGGAGGACTGAGCAGTGTATTTTAATATATGGAGGACTATAGGGAGTGTATTATACTATATGGAGGACTATGGAGCACATTATAATATATGGAGGACTATGGGGTGTATTTTACTAAACAAGTAAAATGCTGCATATTCGGATTGTTTTTGCTGGAACAAAAAGCCTTGTTGTCAGCAGCACATTGCCAGTGTAAACTGTAGATGTGCTGCTGAAAACATGATACTGTATGGTGATCTATTAGTGATCGTTCTGTCTCATCATTATTCCTCAGCTGGTGGAAAGAGGCCGGGAAACAAGCGAACAACTTCAGTATTGTCGATCAAACTCGTTTAGCGGCCTGAACTCAGCGCACGTAAATACAACAGAAAGGCTTCTGTGTGATGTGCAATATGTTGGCATTTGGGGACCCATTATAAACTTTGCCTAGGGCCCCACTTTGCCTAAAACCGGCCCTGCCTACAAATGTACAAAGATATTATACAGTCACCATGTGACAAGTGGGCCTGTGTAACTTCAAATGCCAGGGCTGAATTTTAGTCCCAGTCCGGCCCTGCTGGTGAGGCAGCTGAAGAGGCGTCTCATGTTTATCGTTACTATATGGCTACATTTCCTTCCCAGCGTCACCCCGTACTTCGCCTGTCACCTCGTTTTCACACATTGCCAGGACAGGATGGAGAAGACAGGATCTGAGGAGGGGAATGGGGTTCTTTGCATGCAAAGTCTGGATCAGAACAGGCCATCAATCCACAGAAATGTTTCCTGGATTTCTGTGGAGCAGACAAGCAGACAGTCCATCCATGTGTATAAAAAACAGCGCTCTATGTACAATCCCTGGCTGCTCCGCGCACTGAACATGGTGCCACCCCATAGACCAGCACACTGCTCTCCTGAAATACTCTGTGCTGCTGTCACCCTGTTCCCTCCACCACATATCTCCCAGAATCCTTGCTGCCTGCCATCCTCGGTGACTGTCTACTTGTCAGTATAAGGCAGCCGTCACACTAGCAGTATTTGGTCAGTATTTTACCTCAGTATTTGTAAGCCAAAACCAGGAGTGGGTGATAAATACAGAAGTGGTGCATATGTTTCTGTTATACTTTTCCTCTATGAAGGAACAGATGAATGACCTCGGGGAGACCAAAACATCCAACACTGCGGAGACACCATCACGTGTTTCTCAACGCAGTGATCCAGAACACTGCCCCCATCCCTTATGGGAAATATGCAAACGCATGTAAAGTAAGCTGCGGAGACACCATCACGTGTTTCTCAACGCAAGCAATGAATAGCCAGGCTTTTCTCCGGGAAGGAACAACCACGGGAAGGGCAGCATCCAATAAAGGAGAATATCCAATAAAGGAAGACCACCTATGCCAAGCATGGTATCCATCCACAAACAGCTGTTTCGGGGTTTTTGCCCCTCATCAGTGTGGAGTAGGAAACTGGCTATTAGGAGCAGTGCCTGGTGAAAGGCTATGAAGGAACAGATGAATACTTTTCCTCTATTTGTTCCACTCCCGGTTTTGGCTTACAAATACTGAGGTAAAATACTGACCAAATACTGCTAGTGTGACGTCAGCCTTACTCTGCAGTCACCAACAAAATGGCTGCTCACTGGGTTCCTGAATATCATCCTCTCTTATCCCTTAGCAAACACCCAGAAGGGGAGGAGAGGAGTGACATCACAAACGTCAGCAGACTCCGCCCATAATTACTGCAGTGCAGTAATGTGAGCTAGTTGTACACTAGGTTTTTGTCAAATTTCATTAGCTGCTCCCCCTAGTGTTTAAAAGTGGAAATGCCAAACTTAGTAAAATATGAAAAATAATTTTAAAAGATTATAAACAAATTATAATATTTTTAAAGAAAATTTAAACATTAATTCTTTACATTTTTTCAATCGCTGGTAAAAAAAAAAAATTTTGATGGCACCTTCCCTTTAAATCAAGGTGTGTCCACTAACTTGCATCACAGGTGTCTACAATCTTGGAATCAGTGAGTGGGCCTGTATATAAGGCTACTGTGCTGTTTGGTGACGTGTGTATCACACTCAACATGGACCAGAGGAAGTGAAGGAAAGAGTTGTCTCAGGAGATTAGAAAGAAGATTATAGACAAATACGTTAAGGGTAAAAGTTATAAGACCATCTCCACGCAGCTTGATGTTCCTGTGACTACAGTGGCACATATTCAGAAATTTAAGATCCATGGGACTTTAGCCAACCTCCCTGGACGTGGCCGCAGGAGGAAAATTGAAGACAAATCAAAGAGACGGATAATACGAATGGTAACTAAAGAGCCCAGAAAAACAGATTAACTGTGAACTTCAAGCTCAAGGAACATCAGTGTCAGATCGCACTATACATCGTTGTATGAGCCAAAATGGACTTCATGGCAGACGACCAATGAGGACACCATTGTTGATCATAAAAAAGCCAGACTAGAATTTGCCAAACTACATGTTGACAAGCCAAAAAGCTTCCAGGAGAATGTCCTGTGGACAGAGGAGACAAAAACTAAAAACTTTTTGGCAAGGCACATCAGCTCTATGTTCAGACGGAAAAATGAAGCATATCAGAAAAAAAAAAAAACACTGTCCCTACTGTGAAACATGGAGGAAGCTCTGTTATGTTCTGGGGCTGCTTTGCTGCATCTGGCACAGGGTGTCTAGAATGTGTGCAGGGTACAATGAAATCTCAAGACTATCAAGGGATTCTAGAGAGAAATGTGCTGCCGAGTGTCAGAAAGCTTGGTCTCAGTCACAGGTCAGGGGTCTCGCAACAGGATAATGACCCAAAATATAAATCTAAAAACACCCAAGAATGGCTAAGAGGAAAACATTGGACTATTCTGAAGTGGCCTTCTATGAGCCCTGACCTAAATCCTATTGAGCTTCTTTGGAAAGAGCTGAAACATGCCGACTGGAAAAGGCGACCTTCAAACACGAGACAACTGGAGCAGTTTGCTCTTGGGGACTGGGCCAAAATACCTGTTGAGAGGTGCAGAAGTCTCATTGACAGTTACAGGAATCGTTTGCAGTTATTGCCTCAAAAGGTTGTACAACAAAACATTAAGTTAAGGGTACCATCATTTCTTTTTCAGGCCTATTTCATGAGTTTTATTTTTTTTAAATTCTGTGGAAGAATGGTTGAAAAGCAATGTCTGACTCTCATTTGTTCATTTTCATAGATTTATTCAGGGCTGTGGAGTCGGTAAGCCAAACCTCCAACTCCAAATCCTCAATTTCCATGACACAAACTCCACCAAAATGGGCTCCAACTCCGACTCCACAGCCCTGGATTATTACTTTAGTCAGATTCAAGTTATTTCTGTGACCATTGTGTGTTTTTCTGTCATTAAACGATGGGTACCAACAGTTTTGACCACGTGAGTAGTTACATCACCGTGCAGTGTATACAGATGCATTACTGCACACTACACCATGTTCCAAATTATTATGCAAACAACATTTTTCTCAGATTTTCCTAAATGGTCGGTGCAAATGACAGTCAGTCTAATAAAAGTCATCACCCGTTAGAGTATACATCGAATTTTATTGAAGAAACCTCCCAATGATAACAGTATAATCTCCAAAATGAATAAAAACTTAAAATGCACTGTTCCAAATTATTAGGCACAGTAGAATTTCTAAACATTTGATATGTTTTAAAGAACTGAAATGCTCATTTGTGGAATTTGCAGCATTAGGAGGTCACATTCACTGAACAAAAAAGCTATTTAACTCCAAAACCTCCTAACAGGCCAAGTTACATGGTAACATAGGAGCCTTCTTTGATATCACCTTCAGGCTATGTGCACACGTTCAGGATTTTTAGTTTTTTAGCGTTTTTTTCGGCCGTTTTCCGCAGAAAAAAACTCTTACATAAGCACCCCATCATTTTCAATGCATTCCGCATTTTTTGTGCACATGCTGCATTTTTCTCTGCGGCGGAATCGCATTCCGGAAAAAAACGCAGCATGTTCATTCTTTGTGCGGAATCGCGGGGATTCCGCACACATAGGAATGCATTAATCCGCTTACTTCCCACATGGGGCTATGCCCACCATGCGGGAAGAAAGCGGATCACGTGCGGTTTGTACCCAGGGTAGAGGAGAGGAGACTCTTCTCCAGGCCCTGGGAACCATGTACCTGTTTAAAAAAAAAAAAGGAATTAAAATAAAAAAATCGTGATATTCTCACCTTCCGGCGTCCCCCGCAGCCTCCCCGCTCCTCGCGATGCTCCCGTTCCCAATAATGCCTTGTGACAATGACCTGTGATGACATAGCAGTCTCGTGAGACAGCTACGTCATATGGGGTAATTGCCGCGAGGCATTATTGGGAAAGGGAGCATCACGAGGAGCGGGAAGGCTGCAGGGGACGCCGGAAGGTGAGAATATCACGATTTTTTACTTTTGTTTATTATTTTTATCATTCTATCTTTTTACTATTGATGCTGTATAGGCAGCATCAATAGTAAAAAGTTGGTCACACTTGTCAAACACTATGTTTGACAAGTGTGACCAACCTGTCAATCAGTTTTCCAAGCGATGCTACAGATCGCTTGGAAAACGCTAGCATTCTGCAAGCTAATTACGCTTGCAAAATGCTAGTGTTTAGCGGGAATATGTATGCCAATTCTGCAAGCGTATTTCCCGCAGCAGGAGGCGCAGAATTGCCACGGAAATTCTGCAACGTGTGCACATAGCCTAAGGCTATGTGCACACGTCAGGATTTCTGGCAGAAATTTTCCTGACAAAAACCGGACATTTCTGCCAGAAATCCGCATGCGTTTTTACCGCGATTTTACCACGTTTTTACTACCGCGTTTTTTGTGCTTTTTTTCCCAATGCATAGAATAGCGGGAAAAACGCAAAAAAAACGCAAAAATAATGAACATGCTGCTTTTTTTTACCACGATGCGTTTTTTTTCACGGAAAAAAACGCACCATGTGCACAAAACATGCAGAATTCATTCTAAATGATAGGATGCATAATGTATGCGTTTTAATGAGTTTTTATAGCGTTTTTATCGCGAAAAAACCTGAACGTGTGCACATACCCTAAGGGTATGTGTCCACGTTCAGGATTGCATCAGGATTTTGTCAGGATTTTACGCAGGTAAAATCTGCACCTGAGGTCACTGGCACGTCACCTGCAATGTTCATGCCTTGTTTGAGGATTGTAAGGACATGCTGTCTTCTGAAAAGACGTGCCGCATGTCCGTTTTCGCAGGTCTGCCGCATGCGTCTTTTAATGCATAGTGGAGACGGGATTTCATGAAATCCCCTCCACTATGCTGTAACATCTGGATGCTGCGTGTTTGACGCCGCATCAAACATGCAGCGTTTCCTGAACGTTGAAACATACCCTTACAATTCTTGCATCCATTGAACTTGTGAGTTTTTGGAGAGTTTCTGCTTGTATTTCTTTGCATGAAGTCAGAATAGCCTCCCAGAGCTGCTGTTTTGATGTGAACTGCCTCCCTTCCACCCTCATAGATATTTTGCTTGATGATACTCCGAAGGGTCTCTATAGGGTTGAGGTCAGGGGAAGATGGTGGCCACACCATGAGTTTATCTACTTTTATGCCCATAGCAGCCAATGACTCAGAGGTTTTCTTTGCAGCATGAGATGGTGCATTGTCATGCATGAAGATGGTTTTGCTCCTGAAGGCACGTTTCTGCTTTTTAGACCATGGAAGAAAGTTGTCAGTCAGAAACTCTATATACTTTGCAGAGGTCATTTTCACACCTTCAGGAACCTTAAAGGGCTCTACCAGTTGTTTCCCCATGATTCTGGCCCAAAATATGACTCCTCCACCTCCTTGCTGACGTCGCAGCCTTGTGGGGACATGGTGGCCATCCACTAACCATCCACTACTCCATCCATCTGGACCATCCGGGGTTGCTCAACACTCATCAGTAAACAAAACTGTTTGGAAATTAGTCTTCATGTATGTCTGGGCCCACTGCAACCGTTTCTGCTTGTGAACACTGTTTAGGGGTGGCCGAATAGTAGGTTTATGAACCACAGCAAGCCTTTGAAGGATCCTACACCTTGAGGTTCGAGGGACTCCAGAGGCACCAGCAGCTTCAAATAACTGTTTGCTGATTTGTAATGGCTTTTTAGCAGCTGCTCTCTTAATCTGATGAACATGTCTGGCAGAAACCTTCCTCATGATTCCTTTATCAGCACAAACACGTCTGTGCTCAGATTCAGCCAAAAACCTCTTAACACTACGATGGTCACGCTTACGTTTTCGGGTAATATCTAATGTTTTCATCCCTTGACCAAGAAATTGCACTATTTGATGCTTTTCGGCAGCAGAGAGATCCTTTTTCTTTCCCATGTTGAAAGCTGTGACCTGCTTAATAATGTGGATCATCATTTTTAAGTAGTTTTCCTTGAATTAGAATCACCTGGAAAACTAATTATCACATGTGTTTAAGATTGATTTCAGTGATCCATTGAGCCCTGAGACACAATACCATCCACGAGTTTATTTGTAAAACAAAACAATTAAATCTTTATAACACAAATCCAATTTGCATAATAATTAGGAACACTGTGTATATATCACTGTATTTAGATACATCACCGAGCAGTGTATACAGATACATTACTGGACAATATACTTCACTGTATTTAGTTACATCACCGTGCAGTGTATTCAGATTATATTACTGCACACCATATACCACTGTACAGCATAGTTACATCACAGTACAGATTTTACCGATTACATTACTGCACACTATATATCACCGTGCAGAAATATTTGGTCTTGAATATTTCTGACAAAAATAAATGCTATTACATTTTGACAAGTGCTGAGTTTTAGCAGAAAAGGTTCTGTCATTTTAGAAATTGTAATTAAGAAAGTTCGGAACATCAGCAAACACTTTCAAAAGCATTTTGTGGTTTTTGTTTACAGGCTAATGCGCCTCCCACAAGGCTCATATTGCCCTCCTAAAACACAATAAAATATTCTTTGACATAGTTGATCATCCACCAGACACTCTTGATTTGGCCTCATCTAATTATTATCTCTTTCTGAAACTCCCTCATCCAAAAAAAAAAAGCATTGGAAGGGCAAAAATTTAGGACAAACGAGATGGTATTTGATGCTGTGGAATAGCGGTTTGCACAACCGGATAACTTTTTTTTTTTCCTCAAAAATTACAATTAGGGTATGTTTCCACGGTCTGGAATGGCAGCGCTTTGGACGCAGCAGATACCCGCTGCGTCCAGAGCGCTGCCGGCTTTTGTACGCGATGTGATTCCACATGTGTTCATTGAACCATGCGGAATCACTGAATCCTATACATAGACTGTGTAATTTAGATTGCGAAGACTGATCGCACAGTGCAGTATATACAGAAACGCCACAGTATATAGATATCCTACATGCAGTGTATACAGAGACGCTACAGTATATAGATATCGTACCTGCAGTGTATACAGAGACGCCACAGTATATAGATATCCTACATGCAGTGTATACAGAGACGTCACAGTATTTAGATATCGTACAGTGCAGTGTATACAGAAACGCCACAGTATATAGATATCGTACAGTGCAGTGTATACAGAAACGCCACAGTATATAGATATCGTACAGTGCAGTATATACAGAAACGCCACAGTATATAGATATCCTACATGCAGTGTATACAGAGACGCTACAGTATATAGATATCGTACAGTGCAGTGTATACAGAGACGTCACAGTATATAGATATCGTACAGTGCAGTGTATAAACGCCACAGTATATAGATATCGTACAGTGCAGTGTATACAGAGACGTCACAGTATATAGATATCGTACAGTGCAGTGTATACAGAAACGCCACAGTATATAGATATCGTACAGTGCAGTGTATACAGAGACGTCACATTATATAGATATCGTACAGTGCAGTGTATACAGAGACGTCACAGTATATATATATCGTACAGTGCAGTGTATAGAGAGGTCACCGTGTATATATATATCGTACAGTGCAGTGTATATAGACGTCACAGTATTTAGATATCGTACAGTGCAGTGTATACAGAAACGCCACAGTATATAGATATCCTACATGCAGTGTATACAGAGACGCTACAGTATATAGATATCGTACCTGCAGTGTATAGAGACCTCACAGTGTATATATATATATATATATATATATATATATATATATATATATATATATATATATATATATATATAGCAAAAAAAAGAAAAAACTTAGCGGCACTGCCCCAAGAACCAAGGAAAACCGACTGCGGACTCTGCGTGGGAAACACAAATGGAAGGCTCCTTATTGCAAAATCAAGTGTGACCCCGGTGCTCCTCAACAGAAACAAAGTCCATGTGTAAATGTTGTAGATGAGATAAAGTAATGAGGGCACTCACCGGTCTTCTGTAAAATCACTTCTTTATTTAGAAAGTAACATCCAGAGTAAAGGCAGCGGCCGGGGGAGAGAGAGGGAGCAGGGGTGGACGACGGCCGTTTCGCGCTTGTCCTGCGCTTCTACTTCTACTTCTATATATATATCGTACAGTGCAGTGTATAGAGAGGTCACCGTATATATATATCGTACAGTGCAGTGTATAGAGACGTCACAGTATATAGATATCGTACAGTGCAGTGTATAGAGACGTCAGTATATATATATATATATATATATCGTACAGTGCAGTGTATAGAGACGTCACAGTATATATATATCGTACAGTGCAGTGTATAGAGACGTCACAGTATATAGATATCGTACAGTGCAGTGTATAGAGACGTCAGTATATATATATATATATATATCGTACAGTGCAGTGTATAGAGACGTCACAGTATATATATATCGTACAGTGCAGTGTATAGAGACGTCACAGTATATAGATATCGTACAGTGCAGTGTATAGAGAGGTCACCGTATATATCGTACAGGGCAGTGTATACAGGTACATTACCGTGCACCGTCTCCTTTGCGGTCAGGCACCACACAGACACATACGGTATGAGCACTGACCGGCTGCCCCCCGCCTGCCCTGTAACTTGGGGGAGCTGCTGGTATCCCCGGGGCCCTTGTCTCCTGCAGTGCTCGCTCTTGCTATGTCCTCGGGGCCTTACACAGATGCCGGTCCACAATGACAGCTGTCACCGTGTGTAATGACACTGGCCTGCCGCACTCAGAGCCGGCCACTTACCGGCGGTCCCGTACGCAGCGGTCAGCGCTGCCCTCCTCTCCGTGTTTTCCCCACCTGACACGCGTCACATGACTGCAGATCCCTACTGTGGATTGGCAGCTAGGAGCTAGACCACTGACAAATCACAGCGCTGCTTCCCCGGCGATCACTTCCTGTGCCGCCCCCATCCCCCGCAGGCGGGAGCCCGAGCACACTGACAAGTTGGGACTGTGCTCAGGGTGACAGCCGGAAAGTCCCGGCATGGTGGCACCGTGCTCGCTCACAGCACAGGCAGAGCGCTCAACGAGGGTGAAGGTGGTTTCTTATTCGGCAATTTTTTCTTTTCTGTTTTTTTTATAGGGTTAACCTCAAAAACTAAGCATCACAATAATAACATACAAAGCAGCGAGGAGCCATGATGTGAATACACTTAAAAACAGCTGCAAAAATTATAAAACTGGCACAAAAATGGGCATTGGAGGGCACTAATGAAAGGGTTAAATGCCTTTGGGCCACTGATCTCACACTGCAGACATATAGAACAGGGCGCCCCAAATCAAAACCAGGTCCCTCCAGCCTGGCCCAAATGTGATCTGGGCATCTGAACTGGCATCAAAGTGGGCAGACAGTCGATTTTGGCCATTTGAATAAGTAACTGGTGTTTTTAAGGGGTTAAATGACTTTGGGCCACTGATCTGACACTTAAAATACACAGATAGTGATGCCCTGCGTCAAGCCCAGGTCCATGTAGTCATGTGGATTCTTAGGCTACGTGCACACTTTGCGGATTCTGCTGCAGATTTTTCCGCAGCGGATTTGATGAAATCCGCAGTGCAAAAAGTACTGCGGATTTATCGCGTTTTTTTGTGCGGTTTCCACTGCGGTTTTAGACACCTGCGGTTTTTTAACATGGAGCAGGTGCCAAACCGCTGCGGATTCCGCACAAAGAAGTGACATGCTGCGGAATGAAAACCGCTACGTTTCCGCGTGGTTTTTTCCGCAGCATGTGCACAGCGTTTTTTGTTTTCCATAGGTTAACATTGTACTGTACACCACATGGAAAACTGCTGCGGATCCGCAGCGTCCAAAAACGCTGCGGATCCGCAGCAAAAACCGCAAAGTGTGCACATAGCCTAAATGTGAGGTCAGTGACCCAAAGTCATTTAACCCCTTATAAACATCAGTTACTTATTTAAATCGATGAAAATGGGCTGTTTGCCCACTTTGATGCCAATTCTGATGCTCTGAAGAACCCATTTTGGCCAGGCTGGCGAGACCTGGTTTTGATGTGGGGGCTCCATGTTCTATATGTCTGCAGTGTGATATCAGTGGCCCAAAGTCAATTTAACCCCTTAAAAACACCAGTTATTCAAATGGCCAAAATCGACTACCCACTTTGATGCCAGTTCTGATGCCCAGATCACATTTGGGCCAGGCTGGAGGGACCTGGTTTTGATGTGGGGTGCCCTGTTCTATATGTCTGCAGTGTGAGATCAGTGGCCAAAGTCAATTAACCCTTTCATTAATGCCCTTCGGTGCCCATTTTGATACCCATTTTTGTGCCAGTTTTGTATATGTTTAAGTGTATTCACATCAGGCACCTAGGTGCATTGTATGTTATTATTGTGATGCTTATTTTTTGTTGTTAAACCTGTAAAAAAATAAAAATAAATTGCTGAATAAGAAACTAACAAATAAGAAACCAACTTCAGCCTTGTGAGTGCTCAGTCATACACAGTACCGGCAGAGTGCTCAGTCATACACAGTACTGTGTAAAACCAATCACCAGAACTATGGAGCAGAACCCAAGAAAGCACTAGCAAGGATATATACTTGAATAGACTTTATTTGCAACAGTTAAAATACAACATACATAGTGTGCACATATTTTAGGACAAAAGATAATAAAAAGCAAGAATGCATAACCTCATTTACTATATTGAAAGCTAAGTAGGAATAAGAGGCACCCAAAAAAATATATATATGTATGTATATATCTGTGCAGATCTCCTGTAAAGCTAGGTATGAACAGAAAAAACTATGCAAGTGATCCCATTGACCCCTAGATTAACAAAAGGATCATGTATCACTATGAGAAATCAATAAAGGGACGTGATCAAATGAATCAAGCAATAAAAGGCCCATACATAAGGTAACATTGTGCAAAGTGCAAACAAAAAATAAAGAAGCGTGATCAAATGAATCCAGCAGCAAAAAAGCCCATAGGGCAACAATGTGCAAGGTACAAAAGTGCAAAGTGCCAGCAAACGGAAAATACTTTAGGAGAATCTGTACCTTATAGGTGCCACTCGGTCCCAGCAATGCTGACGAAGGATTTCCAATCCGAAACGCGCGTCGGGGTGTGCGCATTGCTGGGACCGAGTGGTTTCCACTTCTTTTTTTGTTGCACTAGGGGATGAATATATAATTTCATTGTTATATACTCATGTTTGGATTGTATTGATTATTTTTGAAAGTTATCAGTCCTCTGAGGTGTATACATTATTGCCTAACATACACAGTACCGGCAGAGTAACCAGTCATACACAGTACTGGCAGAGTAACCAGTCATACACAGTAGCAGCAGAGTAACCAGTCATACACAGTACTGGCAGAGCGATCAGTCATACACAGTACCGGCAGAGCGATCAGTCATACACAGTAGCAGAAGAGTGCTCATACACCGTACAGGCAGAGTGCTCAGTGATACAAAGTACCAGCAGAATGATCAGTCATACACAGTACCGGCCGAGTGCTCACTCATACACAGTACCGGCAGAGTGTTCACTCACACAGTACCAGCAGAGTGATCAGTCATACACAGTAGCGGCAGAGTGACCAGTCATACACAGTATTGGCAAAGTGATCAGTCACACACAGTACTGGCAGAGTGATCAGTCATATATAGTACAGACAGAGTGATCAGTCATACACAGTACCGGCAGAGTGCTCAGTTATACACAGTACCGGCAGAGTGCTCAGTCATACACAGTACCGGCAGAGTGATCAGTCATACACAGTACCGGCAGACTGATCACACAGTACAGGCAGAGTGCTAACTCATACACAGTACCGGCAGAGTGATCAGTCATACACAGTACTGGCAGAGTGCCCAGTCATACACAGTAGCGGAAGAGTGCTCACTCATACACAGTGCTGGCAGAGCAATCAATCATACACAGTGCTGGCAGAGCAATCAGTCATACACAGTGCCGGCAGAGTGCTCACTCATACACAGTACCGGCAGAGTGCTCAGTCATACAGAGTACAGGCAGAGTGCTCACTCATACACAGTACCGGCAGTAGTAGTACCGCTACTGTGTATGACTAATCGCTCTGCCAGTACTATGTATGACTGATCACTCTGCCGGTACTGTGTATGAGTGAGCACTCTTCCGCTACTGTGTATGACTGAGCACTCAGCCTGTACTGTGTATGATTGGTTACTCTGCCGGTACTGTGTATGAGTGAGCACTCTTCCGCTACTGTGCATGACTGATCGCTCTGCCAGTACTGTGTATGACTGATCGCTCTGCTGGTACTGTGTATGACTGATCACTCTGCCGGTACTGTGTATGAGTGAGCACTCTGCCGGTACTGTGTATGAGTGAGCACTCTGCCGGTACTGTGTATGAGTGAGCACTCTGCCGGTACTGTGTATGAGTGAGCACTCTGCCTGTACAGTGTATGACTGATCACTCTGCCGGTACTGTGTGTGACTGATCACTCTGCCGGTACTGTGTGTGCCTGATCACTCTGCTCTGCCGGTACTGTGTATGACTGGTCACTCTGCCGCTACTGTGTATGACTGATCACTCTGCTGATACTGTGTATGAGTGAGGACTCTGCCGGTACTGTGTATGACTGAGCACTCTGCCTGTACTGTGTATGACTGAGCACTCTGCCTGTACTGTGTATGACTGAGCACTCTGCCTGTACTGTGTATGACTGATCACTCTGCCGCTACTGTGTATGCGTGAGCACTGTTCCGCTCACTCATGCACAGTAGCGGCAGAGTGACCAGTCATACACAGTACCGGCAGAGTGCTTAGTCATACACAGTACCGGCAGAGTCCTCACTCATACACAGTATCAGCAGAGTCCTTACTCATACACAGTACCAGCAGAGTGCTTAGTCATGCACAGTACCGGCAGAGTGATTAGTCATACACAATACCGGCAGAGTGCTCAGTTATACACAGTACCGGCAGAGTGCTCTGTCATACACAGTACCGGCAGAGTGATCAGTCATACACAGTACCGGCAGAGTGCTCAGTCATACACAGTACCGGCAGACTGATCACACAGTACAGGCAGAGTGCTAACTCATACACAGTACCGGCAGAGTGATCAGTCATACACAGTACTGGCAGAGTGCCCAGTCATACACAGTAGCGGAAGAGTGCTCACTCATACACTGTACAGGCAGAGTGCTCACTTCTACACAGTACTGGCAGAGTGCTCACTTCTACACAGTACTGGCAGAGTGCTCACTTCTACACAGTACTGGCAGAGTGATCAGTCATACACAGTACCGGCAGAGTGCTCAGTCATACACAGTACTGGCAGAGCGATCAGTCATACACAGTACTGGCAGAGTGCTCACTTCTACACAGTACTGGCAGAGTGCTCACTTCTACACAGTACTGGCAGAGTGATCAGTCATACACAGTACCGGCAGAGTGCTCAGTCATACACAGTACTGGCAGAGCGATCAGTCATACACAGTACTGGCAGAGCGATCAGTCATACACAGTAGCATGATATAGAAAATGTTCAGCACAGCCTAAAAGAGGAGGTGCATAGATATAGGTTCCCAAACCTTAATACGTGGAATAGTTACAACTAGCACACTGCAATGTGATGCAAAAAAAGGGGGTGTTTAATATCCATACAGTAACCACAAACGTTTCGGTCTGCAATGGACCTTCATCAGTGTGCTAAATGTAGCATGAATGGTATATATAGTGGAACCCCGGTAGGAATTAACTGATTTGCATCAAAATATAAGTTTTACTTGAAAAATTGCACTGAAAACAGTTTTGAATGGTAGGTCAGTCCGGCTAGCGGGAGAGAAAGAGACACGAGAGCCACGCGGTATCCACCGCAAGTGGAGTCACTCATACACAGTACCGGCAGAGTGCTCACTCATACACAGTACCGGCAGAGTGCTCAGTAATACACAGTACCGGCAGAGTGATCAGTCATGCACAGTACCGGCAGAGTGATCAGTCATGCACAGTACCGGCAGAGTGATCAGTCATACACAGTACCGGCAGAGTGATCAGTCATACACAGTACCGGCAGAGTGCTCAGTCATACACAGTACCGGCAGAGTGCTCAGTCATACAGAGTACCGGCAGAGTGCTCAGTCATACACAGTACCGGCAGAGTGCTCAGTCATACACAGTACCGGCAGAGTGCTCACTCATACACAGTACCGGCAGAGTGCTCAGTCATACACAGTACCAGCAGAGTGCTCAGTCATACACAGTACCGGCAGAGTCCTCACTCATACACAGTACCGGCAGAGTGCTCACTCATACACAGTACCGGCAGAGTGCTCACTCATACACAGTACCAGCAGAGTGCTCAGTCATACACAGTACCGGCAGAGTGCTCAGTCATACACAGTACCGGCAGAGTGCTCACTCATACACAGTAGCGGAAGAGTGCTCACTCATACACAGTAGTGGCAAAGTGACCAGTCATACACAGTACAGGCAGAGTGATCAGTCATACACAGTAGCGGCAGAGTGCTCACTCATACACAGTAGCGGCAGAGTGCTCACTCATACACAGTAGCGGCAGAGTGCTCACTCATACACAGTAGCGGCAGAGTGCTCACTCATACACAGTAGCGGAAGAGTGCTCACTCATACACAGTAGTGGCAAAGTGACCAGTCATACACAGTAGCATGATATAGAAAATATTCAGCACAGCCTAAAAGAGGAGGTGCATAGATATAGGTTCCCAAACCTTAATACGTGGAATAGTTACAACTAGCACACTCCAATGTGATGCAAAAAAAGGGGGTGTTTAATATACATACAGTAACCACAAACGTTTCGGTCTGCAATGGACCTTCATCAGTGTGCTAAATGTAGCATGAATGGTATATGTAGTGGAACCCCGGTAGGAATTAACTGATTCGCATCAAAATGTAAGTTTTACTTGAAAAATTGCACTGAAAACAGTTTTGAATGGTAGGTCAGTCCGGCTAGCGGGAGAGAGAGACACGAGAGCCACGCGGTATCCACCGCAAGTGGAGTCACTCATACACAGTACCAGCAGAGTGCTCACTCATACACAGTACCGGCAGAGTGATCAGTCATACACAGTACCGACAGAGTGCTCACTCATACACAGTACCGGAAGAGTGATCAGTCATACACAGTACCGGCAGAGTGATCAGTCATGCACAGTACCGGCAGAGTGATCAGTCATACACAGTACCGGCAGAGTGATCAGTCATACACAGTACCGGCAGAGTGCTCAGTCATACACAGTACCAGCAGAGTGCTCAGTCATACACAGTACCGGCAGAGTGCTCAGTCATACACAGTACCGGCAGAGTGCTCAGTCATACACAGTACCGGCAGAGTGCTCAGTCATACACAGTGCCGGCAGAGTGCTCAGTCATACACAGTACCGACAGAGTGCTCAGTCATACACAGTACCGGCAGAGTGCTCAGTCATACACAGTACTGGCAGAGTGCTCACTCATACACAGTAGCGGAAGAGTGCTTACTCATACACAGTAGTGGCAAAGTGACCAGTCATACACAGTACAGGCAGAGTGATCAGTCACACACAGAAGCGGAAGAGTGCTCACTCATACACAGTAGCGGCAGAGTGCTCACTCATACACAGTAGCGGCAGAGTGCTCACTCATACACAGTAGCGGCAGAGTGCTCACTCATACACAGTAGCGGCAGAGTGCTCACTCATACACAGTAGCGGCAGAGTGCTCACTCATACACAGTAGCGGAAGAGTGCTCACTCATACACAGTAGCGGAAGAGTGCTCACTCATACACAGTAGCGGAAGAGTGCTCACTCATACACAGTAGCGGAAGAGTGCTCACTCATACACAGTAGCGGCAAAGTGACCAGTCATACACAGTAGTGGCAAAGTGACCAGTCATACACCGTACCGGCAGAGTGTTCAGTCATACACAGTAGCATGATACAGAAAATGTTCAGCACAGCCTAAAAGAGGAGGTGCATAGATACAGGTTCCCAAACCTTAATACATGGAATAGTTACAACTAGCACAATCCAATGTGATGCAAAAAAGGGGGTGTTTAATATACATACAGTAACCACAAACATTTCGGTCTGCAATGGACCTTCATCAGTGTGCTAAATGTAGCATGAATGGTATATATAGTGGAACCCCGATAGGAATTAACTGATTCGCATCAAAATGTAAGTTTTACTGGAAAAATTGCACTGAAAACAGTTTTGAATGGTAGGTCAGTCCGGTTAGCGGGAAAGAAAGAAACGAGAGCCACGCGGTATCCACCGCAAGTGGAGTCACTCATACACAGTACCGGCAGAGTGCTCACTCATACACAGTACCGGCAGAGTGCTCACTCATACACAGTACCGGCAGAGTGCTCACTCATACACAGTACCGACAGAGTGCTCACTCATACACAGTACCGGAAGAGTGATCAGTCATACACAGTACCGGCAGAGCGATCAGTCATGCACAGTACCAGCAGAGTGCTCAGTCATACACAGTATCGGCAGAGTGCTCAGTCATACACAGTACCGGCAGAGTGCTCAGTCATACACAGTACAGGCTGAATGCTCACTCATACACAGTAGCGGCAGAGTGCTCAGTCATACACAGTACCGGCAGAGTGCTCAGTCATACACAGTACAGGCTGAATGCTCACTCATACACAGTAGCGGCAGAGTGATCAGTCATACACAGTACCGGCAGAGTGCTCACTCATACACAGCACAGGCAGAGTGCTCACTCATACACAGTACCGGCAGAGTGATCAGTCATACACTGTAGCGGAAGAGTGCTCACTCATACACAGTAGCTGCAGAGTGACCAGTCATACACAGTATTGGCAAAGTGACCAGTCATACACAGTACCGGCAGAGTGATCAGTCAAACACAGTACCGGAAGAGTGATCAGTCATACACAGTACTGGCAGAGTGATCAGTCATACACAGTACTGGCAGAGTGCTTTCTCATACCCAGTACCGGCAGAGTGCTCAGTCATACCCAGTACCGGCAGAGTGTTCAGTCATACCCAGTACCGGCAGAGTGCTCAGTCATACCCAGTACCGGTAGAGTGCTCAGTCATACACAGTACCGTCAGAGTGCTCACTCATAAACAGTACCGTCAGAGGGCTCACTCATACACAGTAGCGGAAGAGTGCTCTCTCATACACAGTAGCGGCAAAGTGACCAGTCATACATAGTACAGGCAGAATGCTCAGCCATACACAGTAGCGGAAGAGTGCTCACTCATACACAGTACCAGCAGAGCGATCAGTCATATACAGTAGCGGCAGAGTGACCAGTCACACACAGTACCGGCAGAGTGCTCACTGATACACAGTAGCGGCAGAGTGCTCACTCATACACAGAACCAGCAGAGTCCTTAGGCTAGTTTCACATTTGCGTCTAAATCCACAGCGTTTAAAACGCATCCGCAAGTGGTGGAAAAAACACATGTAAACGCGTACAAACGCAGCGTTTTTTTGACGCATGCGTTTAAAAAAACGCCGCGTTTGTACGCGTTTACATGCGTTTTTTCCTGTGTTTGCGTTTTTGGTGCGCATGATGAGAAATTTCACAAGAGAAAAATAAAGATAACCAGACACCGCCAATGGGACTACAGAGGGCGTGTGTTATGGAATCTCTATATATAGACCCTAGGGCTACTGAAATTTTTACAGTTTGCTACTGTATCCTGTGTCATAATGGATCTTCGCATGGAGAGCTTTTATTTCAACCTGGATTTCAGCTTCAAGCTGTTTCTTGCCTGTGCTTTCGCTTGGGAGCAAGACAGATATCGCCAAAGATGGAGAAGGAGACAACGTAGGCGTTTTTGGAGGCACCCCATTATCGAACTACGTGAGAGCCGTGGAGCCTACCACACGTTCTATGCCGAGCTTAATGCCAACCCGGAGAAATTCCAGGAATACACACGAATGTCGCAAGACTCATTCCTGGATTTGTTGTCTCGTGTCCAAGGAGCCATACGGCGACAGGACACCCAACTCCGTAAAGCTATTCCACCCGAGGAACGTCTGCTGGTTACATTAAGGTACGTTCAAAATCTAAACCAATGACAGTCCAAATTTAGTGTTTTCTGACATGTATTTTTTGGGTATTTTCCTTTCTTTCTTGAGCGTAATCACACCATAAAAAGAATAGATTGTAATGGTTTTTGTGTTTGTTTTTCTTACAGATTTCTGGCCCCCGGAGAGAGTTTATCATCCCTCCACTTCCAATACCGGCTTGGAATATCCACCCTGTCCGGAATAGTTGCGGACACCTGCCGGGCTTTGTGGAATGTACTCCGGGATGAGTTTATACCCCTACCCACCTTGGACATGTGGCTAGAAATTGCAGAGAAATTCTGGAGTGTGTGTGATTTCCCCAACTGTTTAGGAGCGGTGGATGGAAAGCACATCCGCATTATCAAACCTGCCAGAACAGGATCGGAGTATTTCAACTACAAAAAATATTTTTCTGTTGTGCTCATGGCAATAGCCGATGCGAACTGTCGCTTCATCGCCGTGGACATTGGAGCTTTTGGCCGTGGCAACGATTCCCAGACTTTCAAGAACTCGGATATGGGCCGCCGTGTGTATGGCAAAAATTTCAATTTTCCCCCACCACAACCTCTTCCCAACACTCAAGGACCACCGATGCCATTTGTTATGGTTGGGGATGAGGCCTTTCAGATGTGTGAAAACCTACTGAAGCCCTATTCCAGTCGGGATTTGAAGCACACTAGAAGGATCTTTAACTACAGGCTGGCCAGGGCCCGAAGAACTGTAGAGTGTACCTTTGGCATTCTGGTCGCTAAATGGCGCATTCTTGCATCAGCCATGAATCTAAAAGTGGAAACAGTCGACGAGGTGGTCAAAGCCTGTGTGGTCCTGCATAATTATATAATGGTTAAGGAGCAACCCCACATTGAACTTGATGAACCAGTTGCACACCCACTGCCCGATTTCCAGCATCACCCGTTGCAGTCAACAGCAGCAGTTGGTCAAATGCGGGACCAATTTGCGGCCTTTTTTGATTCAGATATTGGACGTGTGTCATGGCAGGACAATGTAGTGTAAATGTCCTGTTGTAATTCGATCTGTACCAGTTATTTTCTACAATGATAATAATATTTCTCATTAATAAACTTTATAATATTTCTCATTAATAAACTTTAGTTTTGGTTGAGTTGACCAGGTCTCCTATCTTTTTCCTCTCCAAACCCCCGGTGTCCTAAACTTCCAATATTTAATCTGTATGTAATATTAGTTTTTATAATCCAAAACCAGGAGTGGGTGATAAAAGCAGAAGTGCTAGTTATTATGTTAATATCATAATTTAACTCTAATGGTTCCACTCCTTGTTTTGGCTTACAAATACTGATATACAACACTGGCCACATACTGCTAGTAGTGGCAGCCATGTTGCTTTATTGGTAAGCTTGTTGCGTCATGATTCTCTTCTCCTGTATGCATTGGACACAAGATGAAGAGACAATCACTGTCACACAATCTATACTCATCAAGTCAGGTGTCAGAAATAATGAATTCATGATAAACATATACAGGCTCATTAATTCACTATTTCTGACACCTGTGCAGGTGAGCATAGACCACCATTGTCCCTCAAGTTGTGTGTAATATAAGAAGAGAAAATGGTGGTTATACAAGGTATTTCTCTAATCAACAGGTCAGGTGTCAGAAATAAAGAGTTTTTGACACCTGACCTGTTTAGTAGAGGTCTGCACTGTATTTCCACCATTTTCTCTTCAGAGTGGCACACTAAGCACAGACCAAAAGAGATTATGGAGATACATGTAATATTTTTTGGGCCACCTCATATCTGTATACTAAAGACACATAAAGCTGCAGTCTTTTTATTTTTAATTAGTGGAGATATGATGTGGCCCAAAAAAAATAGTGTGTGGCGAAGTTTCATGGCGCACGGTGTGTGTTGCCGGCGGCAGAAGACACAATAAACCAAACATAATTGTGGCAAATCAAACTTTTTTTATTTTGTTAACAACTGAAAAAAAATTATTTTTTACTGCGCCGGCTTGGGGTAGAGTGATGTAAACGGGGGGTGTGAAGTACTGAGGCCTGGCTAACCGTGGATGACACAGAGGTGGCAGGAGAAGGGGCAATGAAACTAGACGGGTCTGGAAGTTCGGGGATGGGGCTTGACACATGAGAGGCTTCAGACACACTGGAAGGGTGAGACAAACCTGACATTACAGACACATTGGGAGGTGAAGGGGGAGGAATGCTAAGAGTCCTCGGTTTTTTAGTTTTTGGTCCTTTTTTTTTTGCTTGCCTGGTTGTGGGAGGTCTTGGTGGGCTCATATGTGGTGGCGGGTGACCTGTCAGGGTCCGGCTGCTCTGTGTCAGAGTCCATACCGCTCGTAGAGGGTGCAGCCATGCCAGAGTCCATAGCGCTCGTAGAGGGGAAGGACATGCCAGGGTCCTGCTGCATCGTGGAGGAGGCGGTACGGAATGCCATGCCAGGGTCCTGCTGCATCGGGGAGGAGGCGGTACGGAATGCCATGCCAGGGTCCTGCTGCATCGTGGAGGAGGCGGTACGGAATGCCATGCCAGGGTCCTGCTGCATCGTGGAGGAGGCGGTACGGAAGGCCATGCCAGGGTCCTGCTGCATCGTGGAGGAGGCGGTACGGAAGGCCATGCCAGGGCCCTGCTGCATCGTGGAGGAGACGGTACGGAAGGCCATGCCAGGGTCCTGCTGCATCGTGGAGGAGGCGGTACGGAATGCCATGCCAGGGTCCTGCTGCATCGTGGAGGAGGCAGTACGGAAGGCCATGCCAGGGTCCTGCTGCATCGTGGAGGAGGCAGTACGGAAGGCCATGCCAGGGTCCTGCTGGATCGTGGTGGTGGCGGTACGGAAGGTCATGCCAGGGTCCAGCTGCATCGTTGAGGAAGTGAAGGAGGTCCAAGCAGGAGCAGCGGATGTGGTGGCGGTGGGATGTCCAACTGCACTCGGCATGGTTGTGGTACTGTAGTGGTGTCCTGCTGTGGAAGGAATTGAGGTGGCCGTGCAGTGGGATGCAGCAGAGGTGGACATCATGTAAATAAGAGAAGGCGGAGGGCACCACTAAATATACAAATATTGGGGCTCACCATGGACTTGAAAAAACAGTATGACCCAAAAAAAGAGAAAGATCATGTCCATACATGTGGGAGCACCACAAACAAATATCAAAATTGAAGAGCAAGTAAGGTTTTTATTGATAAATAACATAACACTCACATAATACACAGAAAGCCAATTTAAAACATTTAAAAGTGCAAAAAATGCAGCAAGACACTGCACAACAGTCATCTCCTAGTATAGGGAAGAATGACTAACCACATACCTATCCCTTACACCAAATTAAAATATGTATACAATACAGGGGTATGGAACTTAGTAATGTAACCCCCAAAATATGACTCTCAACACACAGCTAGGAAAGATCCATGAACAACCTGTGTGCACATATATGAGAGCACTTGTAAGCTTAGGCTCATTATATGCCTGTAAACATTTTTTCATGTTTTATGTTGTACAACTTTACTATATTTTTCTAGGGCTGTGTGGTGCTGTGATACAAGTGCTCTCATATATGTGCACACAGGTTGTTCATGTATCTTTCCTAGCTGTGTGTTGAGAGTCATATTTTGGGGGTTACATTACTAAGTTCCATACCCCTGTATTGTATACATATTTTCATTTGGTGTAAGGGATAGGTATGTGGTTAGTCATTCTTCCCTATACTAGGAGAAGACTGTTGTGCAGTGTCTTGCTGCATTTTTTGCACTTTAAGGGTATGTTTCCACGGTCAGGAAATGCTGCTTGTTTGACGCTGCGCAGAGCTGCAGCGTCAAACAAGCAGCGTCCAGATGTTCCAGCATAGTGGAGGGGATTTTATGAAATCCCGTCTCCACTATGCGTGGAAACCCGCACGCGGCGGCCCTGCGACTACGGACATGCTGCGCGTCTTTTCAGATCGCAGCATGTCCGTACACCTTGCGGGGACGCAGCGTCCCCGCAAGGCATATCACAGGGCCCTATGGGAGAGAGCGATCATCCCGGATGTGAAGAGTTAACACATCCGGCATGATCGCGTCCCAGAAAGGGGGCGGGGCTTAGCGCCGAGCGGCTTCGCCGCTGCGGCGATACCGCCGGCCATCCTGACAGTGGAAACATACCCTTAAATATTTTAAATTGGTTTTCTGTGTATTATGTGAGTGTTATGTTATTTATCAATAAAAACCTTACTTGCTCTTCAATTTTGATATTTGTTTGTGGTGCTCCCACATGTATGGACATGATCTTTCTCTTTTTTGGGTCACAGAGGTGGACATCAAGCGTGACAGTGAAGGCACAGGTGGATATGCCCCCACTGTCTGCTGAAAATACCGACTCTGCTGCATAGCCTGCACGTAAGCAGCATTGCAGGCCTGCATGACACTCAGCTGGAGATCAGGAGCAGGGCCGGACTGGCCATAGGGCACTTCTGGCAAATGCCAGAAGGGCCGGTGCCAGTGGTGGGCCGCTCAATCCGCCGCCCCCGCCGTCGCATTCAACTATACCGGCGTATAGACGCCGGTACAGTTGAATGCAATGATGGAGGAGAGAGCGTCTACAGACGCTCCTCTCCCATCATTCCCCGCTCTGCCTCTGACACTGCGGGTGCGCGATGATGTCATATCATCGCGCACCTGCTGTGTCCCGGGCAGACTGCAGCTGCTGAGACAGGAGCAGGAACCAGGAAGCAACGCTGGGCACGAGGAGAGGTGAGGAGAGTTTTTTTTTTTTCTGGACTGTGGGGCCATTCTCGGAGGAGGTGAGGGGAGGAAGAGAAGAGATGTGGGCTGTATATAGTTCTCTGTGGGCTGTGCTCTGTGCTGTATACTGCTGTGGGCTGTATATAGTTCTCTGTGGGCTGTGCTCTGTGCTGTATACTACTGTGGGCTGTATATAGCTCTCTGTGGGCTGTGCTCTGTGCTGTATACTACTGTGTGCTCTGTGCTATATATAGTACTCTGTGGGCTGTGCTCTGTGCTGTATACTACCGTGGGCTGTGTGCTATATATAGTACTCTGTGGGCTGTGCTCTGTGCTGTATACTACTGTGGGTTGTATATAGTACTCTGTGGGCTGTGTTCTGTGCTGTATACTGCTGTGGGCTGTATATAGCTCTCTGTGGGCTGTGCTCTGTGCTGTATACTACTGTGTGCTCTGTGCTATATATAGTTCTCTGTGGGCTGTGCTCTGTGCTGTATACTGCTGTGGGCTGTATATAGTTCTCTGTGGGCTGTGCTCTGTGCTGTATACTGCTGTGGGCTGTATATAGTTCTCTGTGGGCTGTGCTCTGTGCTGTATACTACTGTGGGCTGTATATAGTTCTCTGGGCTGTGCTCTGTGCTGTATACTACTGTGGGCTGTATATAGCTCTCTGTGGGCTGTGCTCTGTGCTGTATACTACTGTGGGCTGTATATAGTTCTCTGTGGGCTGTGCTCTGTGCTGTATACTACTGTGGGCTGTATATAGCTCTCTGTGGGCTGTGCTCTGTGCTGTATGCTACTGTGGGCTGTATATAGTTCTCTGTGGGCTGTGCTCTGTGCTGTATATAGTTCTCTGTGGGCTGTGCTCTGTGCTGTATACTACTGTGGGCTGTATATAGTTATCTGTGGGCTGTGCTCTGTGCTGTATGCTACTGTGGGCTGTATATAGTTCTCTGTGGGCTGTGCTCTGTGCTGTATATAGTTCTCTGTGGGCTGTGCTCTGTGCTGTATACTACTGTGGGCTGTATATAGTTCTCTGTGGGCTGTGCTCTGTGCTGTATACTACTGTGTGCTGTATATAGTTCTCTGTGGGCTGTGCTGTATATAGTACTCTGTAGGCTGTGCTGTATATAGTACTCTGTGGGCTGTGCTGTATATAGTACTCTGTGGGCTGTGCTGTATATAGTACTCTGTGGGCTGTGCTGTGTATAGTACTCTGTGGGCTGTGCTGTATATAGTACTCTGTGGGCTGTGCTGTATATAGTACTCTCTGGGCTGTGCTGTATATAGTACTCTCTGGGCTGTGCTGTATATAGTACTCTCTGGGCTGTGCTTTATATAGTACTCTGGCCTGTGCTGTATAAAGTACTCTGGGCTGTGCTTTATATAGTTCTCTGTGGGCTGTGCTGTATATAGTTCTCTGTGGGCTGTGCTGTATATAGTTCTCTGTGGGCTGTGCTGTATATATTACTTTGTGGGCTGTGCTGTATATATTACTTTGTGGGATGTGCTGTATATATTACTCTGTGGGCTGTGCTGTATACTACTGTGTGGACTGTGCTGTATACTTCTACGTGGGCTGTGCTGTATACTACTGTGTGGTCTGTGCTGTATACTACTGTGTGGTCTGTGCTGAATACTGCTGTGTGGGCTGTGTTATCTACTACGCGAGCTGTGCTATAGTATGCAGGCTGTGCTGTATACTATGCGGTTTGTGCTATATAATATGCGGGCTTTGCTATATACTATGGGGAGTATATTATATTCTATGGGGGAGGCCATGTTATGTACTATGTGGCTGTGTTATATACTATTGTGGGGGTATATTATATTCTATGGGGGAGGCTGCGTTATATACTATGGGGGGCTGCATTATATTCTATGGGGGGCTACATTATATATTATGGGGAGGTGGGCTGTATTATATTCTATGGGGGTTACATACTCTGGGGTGGCTGCATTATACTCTGTGGGGTGGCTGCATTATACTCTGGGGTGGCTGCATTATACTCTGGGGTGGCTGCATTATACTCTGGGGTGGCTGCATTATACTATATGTGGGCTGCATTATACTGTATCGAGGACTATGGGGAATACGTTATACTATATGAAGAACTATGGGGTGCATTATACTATGGGAAGTGAATTGTACTACATGGATGACTGTGGCGGTGCATTATACTATATGGAGCACTATGAGGATTGTATTATGCTATATGGAGGACTATGAGGATTGTATTATGCTATATGGAGGACTATGAGGAGTGTATTATACTATGTGGAGGACTGAGCAGTGTATTTTAATATATGGAGGACTATAGGGAGTGTATTATACTATATGGAGGACTATGGAGCACATTATAATATATGGAGGACTATGGGGTGTATTTTACTAAACAAGTAAAATGCTGCATATTCGGATTGTTTTTGCTGGAACAAAAAGCCTTGTTGTCAGCAGCACATTGCCAGTGTAAACTGTAGATGTGCTGCTGAAAACATGATACTGTATGGTGATCTATTAGTGATCGTTCTGTCTCATCATTATTCCTCAGCTGGTGGAAAGAGGCCGGGAAACAAGCGTTGAACAACTTCAGTATTGTCGATCAAACTCGTTTAGCGGCCTGAACTCAGCGCACGTAAATACAACAGAAAGGCTTCTGTGTGATGTGCAATATGTTAGCATTTGGGGACCCATTTTAAACTTTGCCTAGGGCCCCACTTTGCCTAAAACCGGCCCTGCCTACAAGTGTACAAAGATATTATACAGTCACCATGTGACAAGTGGGCCTGTGTAACTTCAAATGCCAGGGCTGAATTTTAGTCCCAGTCCGGCCCTGATCAGGAGTAAGGTGTTCCGACATGCCCTGCTCAATTTGATTAAAAAAATGATGTGCTGGCCTCTGGAGGTCGGCTTTAACTTGATCAAGGCTTTTGCTGACCTCCTGGATACGTGCATTCAAGAGGTTATGCGAAGCATCCATTCGGTCACCCAAAGCCTTGATCGCATCGTGTAAAACCGAGCTCAAGTGCAAAAACTCGGGCATGAGTGACCTGTCCGAAGCCCTCTGCCACTGCCGGGAAGAGCCCCAAAAAAAGGGGGCAGTGGAAGAGGACTGCGAAAGGGGAAGACCTGATGGACCAGCTCCCTGGTCTCCAGTTAGTGTGGAAGGCCCACTTGCTGCTGCGCTGGTGGATGGCTGGGATGGGTCCATGGCTGTCGGATGAAGGACCGCTCCAGAACCTGGGCCGACAGTCGTGCTGTATGTGCTGTGAAAAAAGGAAAAAGATAATATCAAAAAAATTACCAGACGCAATATTCTGTGGAATTAAAAAATACAGATTATGGCAATACAATACAATCTAATGCACGTGATAAATACTTACGTTCTCTGGGCAAGGACCGGTCTTAAAAATGCCAGAACTCGATGGTATTTGTATCTTCTGATCCTTGCTCCTGAACCACTGGGAACACGGCTCTCTTGACACAGGTCCTTGTTGAAGCGGTCCTTCATCGAACGCCAACGTGTTTTGACTTTGGCTACTGTTAAAAAAAAAATTGTGGTCAGAAAAAGTACTTTTGGCCGTGCTCACACAACTGTGTGTGATGAGAGAAACTCCTGAGAGTTTCTTTCATCACACACAGTCGAGTGAGCACAGCCAAGGTCTCTGCTACTTCACACTGCAGTGCAATACTTACCAAATGCAGCTCGGACCCGTGTCGGGGCGTTGTCCCAGCCATCCCACATCGCTTGGGCCACCTCATTCCATAACCGCCGGATCGTGACGTTGTTCGAGTGCAGTGGATCCCGGGTGTCCCACAACGGGACTCGCTCCTGGACCAGGGTGATAAGGAGGTCATTCTCAATTAGGTCATCTTCCCGTTGTGAAACCTAAAAATTAAAGAAAGTCATTAGAGTTTGCTGAATTTACATAAGGAAAAGAAAGAAAAAAAGATGCTGAGAAATGGCATGAATAGGAAAGTCAACATACAAAAGGATTCCAGAAGAAAAAAGTAAAGAAATACGAGTGTAAAGAAAGGAAGATTCAAGAATAATACACTGAGGACAGTCAGCCTTGTAAACGTACCCGCTGCCGTCTTTCCACCGGACCTTGACTCCGCTGCTCCTGCCCTGTCTCATCTGCAGTAGAAGAGCTCTAAAAAACAGAAAAAAACAAATTGTCACATGTGTCGATGTGACAGTGAATACTTACCAATCTGACGAGGCAAGTCCTCACCTCAATGACATGCTCCACTTCCGACTGTCCTGGCCGAAACTCCTCACCAGATGAAGAATCCGAAGAAGACATTCTGATGCATGTAGATAGACAGAAATGGCAGAAATTAGGACATGTAGAGACAGAAAATAGAAAATGAAGGCATTGGCTAGGATATACTCACTTTGTTCAGGGTCTTTTCCTCCAAGATGTAGCCTGTCTGTGTCTCGTCTGCTTCAGAGTCTGGTGAGAAGTGACCTGCAACTGTCCACACCCTCCTTTTTATCACCTTGATGGTGGGGGGTGGCTTATCAGTGTCTAGACATGTTTTTCTCAATTGAAACGCATGTGTTTAAAAACGCAACCAAACGCATGTGCAAAAAAACGCATGCGTTTACATAGACAGCAATGCGTTTTTTTGCCGCAAACCTTGCGCAATCGACCGCATGCGTTTCCTGGCGGCAAATAGACGCCTCTAGAAATTACTACATGTTGCATTTCCGCGCCAAGCCGCAAACGACGAGACGACGCATGCGTCGTCAAACGCGGCAAAACGCGAACAAAAAAAACGCATGCGTTTTTAATGTTAAATATAGGAAAACACGACGCATGCGTTTATATGCGGTACATACGCTGCGGCAACAAACACAAATGTGAAACCAGCCTTACTCATACACAGTACTGGCAGAGTGCTCAATCATACACAGTTCCGGCAGAGTGCTCACTCACATCAAGGGGCCTAATTGTTTTCCTGATCTGATAGAAACCGCAGGGAGAAAATAACGCGTATACTATGTGTGTAGTCCTACAAGATATAAAATCCCGAACCTGTTGCACACAAGGGCCGATTTTTACCACTTTATCCGTCATATGGTACCTGCAATATTTACAGTGGCCGCATTTACCTTGTGGTGTCCCTGTTTGTAGCCAGTGAAATCGTTTGGTGTCAATGTGATTTCGTACCAATATATCTTTTAAGTTCCTCCCTCGACGGCACGCAAACAAGGGACCCCTACTGGCCAACTGGGATAAATCAGGATCTTTTTCCAATATGTGCCAACTCTTCCTGACGGCAGTTCTTATTATAGAATCCATAGGGCTGAAGGTAAAACTAAAAGTAAATCTCTTCTGTTTATTGTCTGTCCTGTTATTTATAGCCTGTTGCATCTGATCTCCAGACGCATCGATTTTTGCCAGAGGCTGGTTTCACACTAGCGTTTTGATCTGCAGCATTTTTTAAAAAAACGCAGGTGGTGAAAAAACGCATGTAAACGCATGCAAATGCTGCATTTTTTTAGACGCATGCGTTTTTACATGCGTTTTAAAAAATGCAGCGTTTGACCGCGTTTACATGCGTTTTTTAATGCGTTTGCGGGTTTTTTTGCGCAAGAAGAGAAATTTCACAATAACAAAAACAAGATAACCAGACACCACCAATGGGACTACAGTGGGCGTATATGATGGGCTCTCTATATTTAGACCCTACGGCTACTTAAATTTTAACAGCTTGCTGCTGTATCCTGTGTCATGATGGATCTTCGCATGGAGAGCTTTTATTTCAACCTGGATTTCAGCTTCAAGATGTTTCTTGCCTGTGCTTTTGCTTGGGAGCAAGACCGAAACCGCGAAAGATAGAGAAGGAGACAACGTAGGCGTTTTTGGAGGCACCCCATTATTGAATTGCGTGAGAGCCGTGGAGCCTATCACACGCTCTATGCCGAGCTGAATGCCAACCCGGAGAAATTCCAGGAGTACACGAGAATGTCGCAAGAATCGTTCCAGGATTTGCTGTCTCGTGTCCAAGGAGCCATACGGCGACAGGACACCCAGCTCCGTAGAGCGATTCCACCAGAGGAACGTCTGCTGGTGACATTAAGGTACGTTCAAAATCTAAACCAATGACAGTCCAAATTTTTTATTCTGCCTTTTTTGGGGGGGTATTTTCCTCTTTTTTTTTTTTTTTTCAATTTTTAACCACACCATAAAAAAAGTAGATTGTAATGTTGTTTTTTGTTTGTGTTTTTCTTCTAGATTTCTAGTCACAGGGGAGAGTTTATCTTCCCTCCACTTCCGATACCGGCTTGGAATATCCACCCTGTCCGGAATAGTTGTGGACACCTGTCGGGCATTATGGAATGTACTCCGTGAGGAGTTTATACCACTACCCACCACGGACATGTGGCGTGAAATTGCTGACAAATTCTGGAATGTGTGTGATTTCCCCAACTGTTTAGGAGCGGTGGATGGAAAGCACATCCGCATTATCAAACCTGCCAGAACCGGATCGGAGTTTTTCAACTACAAAAAATATTTTTCTGTAGTGCTCATGGCAATAGCTGATGCGGACTGTCGCTTCATCGCCGTGGACATTGGAGCTTTTGGCCGTGGCAACTATTCCCAGACTTTCAAGAGCTCGGATATGGGCCGGCGTGTGTATGGTAAAAAATTTAATTTTCCCCCTCCACAGCCTCTCCCTAACACTCAATGCCCACCGCTGCCATTTGTTATGGTTGGGGATGAGGCCTTCCAGATGTGTGAAAATCTCCTGAAGCCCTATTCCAGTCGTGACTTGGACCACGCTAGAAGGATCTTCAACTACAGACTGACCAGGGCCCGAAGAACAGTAGAGTGTACCTTTGGCATTCTGGTCGCTAAATGGCGCATTCTTGCATCAGCCATAAATCTAAAAGTGGAAACAGTTGACGAGGTGGTCAAAGCCTGTGTGGTTCTGCACAATTACATAATTACTAAGGAACGACCCCACACTGAACTGGATGAACCAGTTGCACACCCTCTGCCTGATTTCCAGCATCACCCGCTGCAGTCAACTGCAGCCGTTGGTCTCATGCGGGACCAATTTGCTGCTTATTTTGATTCAGATATTGGACGGGTGTCATGGCAGGACAATGTTGTGTAAATGTCCTGTTGTATCTTTATCTGTAACAGTAATTTCCTACAATGAAAATAATGTTTCACATTAATAAACTTTAGTGTTGGTTGTGTTGACCGTGTCTCCTATCTTTTTCCTCTCCAAACCAAGGTTACCCAAAAACGGGCAGTAAACCATGTCATATCCCCCTTTTTTTTGCATATTCCACACTAGAAATGTTAGTAGTGTGTATGTGCAAAATTTTGGCGCTGTAGCTTTTAAAATAAAGGGTTAAATCGCGGAAAAAATTGTCGTGGGCTCCCGCGCAATTTTCTCCACCAGAGTGGTAAAGCCAGTGACTGAGGGCAGATATTAATAGCCTAGAGAGGGTCCATGGTTATTGGCCCCCCCTGGCTACAAACATCTGCCCCCAGCCACCCCAGAAAAGGCACATCTGGTAGATGCGCCAATTCTGGCACTTGGCCTCTCTCTTCCCGCTCCCGTGTAGCGGTGGGATATGGGGTAATAAAGGGTTAATGTCACCTTGCTATTGTAAGGTGACATTAAGCCAGATTAATAATGGAGAGGCGTCAAATATGACACCTATCCATTATTAATCCAATTGTAAGGGTTAAAAAAACACACACACATTATTAAAAAGTATTTTAATGAAATAAACACACCGGTGGTTTTAATATTTTATTGCTCTCTCAATCCACCTGAAGACCCTCGCTTGGAAAAATAATAAACCAACAATATACATACCTTCTGATGATCTGTCACGTCCCACGAGGTAAATCCATCTGAAGGGGTTAAAATATTTTACAGGCAGGAGCTCTGCTAATGCAGCTGTGCTCGTGCCTGTAAACCCCGGGGAATGAAGGAAATGTAGGTCAATGACCTATAGTTACCTTCAGTCGCGGTGATGCGCCCCCTGCTGGATGTCCTCATGAACTGCAGCCTGGGAACTTTTTCCCACGCTCGAGGTCATATGAGGACATCCAGCAGGGGGCGCATCACCGCGACTGAAGGTAACTATAGGTCATTGACCTACATTTCCTTCTGTCGCGGTGATGCGCCCCCTGCTGGATGTCCTCATGAACTGCAGCCTGGGAACTTTTTCCCACGCTCGAGGTCATATGAGGACATCCAGCAGGGGGCGCATCACCGCGACTGAAGTTAACTATAGGTCATTGACCTACATTTCCTTCTGTCGCGGTGATGCGCCCCCTGCTGGATGTCCTCATATGACCTCGAGCGTGAGAAAAAGTTCCCAGGCTGCAGTTCATGAGGACATCCAGCAGGGGGCGCATCACCGCGACAGAAGGTAACTATAGGTCATTGACCTACATTTCCTTCATTCCCCGGGGTTTACAGGCACGAGCACAGCTGCATTAGCAGAGCTCCTGCCTGTAAAATATTTTAACCCCTTCAGATGGATTTACCTCGTGGGACGTGACAGATCATCAGAAGGTATGTATATTGTTGGTTTATTATTTTTCCAAGCGAGGGTCTTCAGGTGGATTGAGAGAGCAATAAAATATTAAAACCACCGGTGTGTTTATTTCATTAAAATACTTTTTAATAATGTGTGTGTGTTTTTTTAACCCTTACAATTGGATTAATAATGGATAGGTGTCATATTTGACGCCTCTCCATTATTAATCTGGCTTAATGTCACCTTACAATAGCAAGGTGACATTAACCCTTTATTACCCCATATCCCACCGCTACACGGGAGCGGGAAGAGAGAGGCCAAGTGCCAGAATTGGCGCATCTTCCAGATGTGCCTTTTATGGGGTGGCTGGGGGCAGATGTTTGTAGCCAGGGGGGGCCAATAACCATGGACCCTCTCTAGGCTATTAATATCTGCCCTCAGTCACTGGCTTTACCACTCTGGCGGAGAAAATTGCGTGGGAGCCAACGCCAATTTTTTCCGCGATTTAACCCTTTATTTTAAAAGCTACAGCGCCAAAATTTTGCACATACACACTACTAACATTTCTAGTGTGGAATATGCAAAAAAAAAGGGGGATATGACATGGTTTACTGTATGTAAACCATGTCTCATATCATGTTCGGTTTGTAAATCCGGGAATTCAATTTCCGGCCTTTAACATATATCGCGCTGAAGTAAATATAAATGTGTGTGTGTGTGTGTGTATATGTGTATGTATGTATGTATGTATGTATGTATATATATATATATATATATATATATATATATATATATATATAATCAAGAAACCCGACTTTGGAGCGAAGATCGCCGTCGGCCGACCCGATCCCACAGTGAGATCGGGTGGGGTTGCACCAAACCCGACTTTGCCAAAAGTCGCCGACTTTTGAAATTGGCAGATCTGTTTCGCTCAACCCTAGTGGTTATACAAGGCAGTTATCTACTCAACAGGTCAGGTGTCATAACTTTTTAGTTTATGGACACCTGACCTGTTCAGTAGAGGACTGCACTGTATTTCCACCATTTACTATAAATACTGCCACACTAGGCATATACAAAAAGAGATTATGGAGATAAATGTTATATTTTTGGGGCCACCTCATATCTGTATACTAAAGACACACATATAGCTGCAGTCTTGTATGTTTAACTACTGGAGATATGTTGTGGCCCAAAAAATAAGTGTGTGGCGAAGTTTCTTGGCGCACGGTGTGTGTTGCCGGCGGCGATAGACACAATAAACCAAACAAGATTGTGGCAAATCAAACTTTTTTTTATTTAGTTAACAATGTTAAAAAATTATTTTTTGGAACCGCGCCGGCTTGGGGTTGAGTGATGTAAACAGGGGGTGTGAAGAACTGAGGCCTCTGGCTAACCGTTGACGACGCAGAGGTGGCAGGAGAAGGGGCAATAAAGCTAGAAGGGTCTGGAAGTTCGGGGATGGGGCTTGAAACATGAGAGGCTTGAGACACACTGGAAGGGTGAGACAAAACTGACAATACAGACACATCGGTAGGTGAAGGGGGAGGAATACTAAGAGTTTTTTTGTTTGTTTTTTTCTGATTTTTTTGGGGGGTTTGCCTGGTAGGGGGACGTCTTGGTGGGCTCATATGCTGTAGCGTGGTGGCGGGAGACCCGACAGGGTCCGGCTGCACTGTCTCACAGTCCATTGCGCTTGTCGAGCGCTCACCCATGCCAGAGTCCTGGTGCGTCGTGTTGGGGGGGAAACATAAAGCCACGCCAGGGTCCTGCTGCATCGTGGTGGGTCCGGTCATGAAAGACACGCCAGGGTCCTGCTGCATCGTGGTGGGTCCGGTCATGAAAGACACGCCAGGGTCCTGCTGCATCGTGGTGGCTCCGGGCCGGAAAGACACGCCAGGGTCCTGCTGCATCGTGGTGGGTCCGGGCCGGAAAGACACGCCAGGGTCCTGCTGCATCGTGGTGGGTCTGGGCCTGAAAGACACGTCAGGGTCCTGCTGCATCGTGGTGGGTCCGGGCTGGAAAGACACGCCAGGGTCCTGCTGCATCGTGGTGGGTCCGGGCCGGAAAGACACGCCAGGGTCCTGCTGCATCGTGGTGGGTCCGGGCCTGAAAGACACGGCAGGGTCCTGCTGCATCGTGGTGGGTCCGGGCCTGAAAGCCACGCCAGGGTCCTGCTGCATCGTGGTGTCAGTGGAGGAGGTCCAAGCCGGAGCAGCAGTGGTCACGGTGGTGGCGGTGGGATGTCCAACTGCACTCGTCATGGTGTTGGCGCTGTAGTGGAGTCCGCCTGTGGAAGGAATTGAGATGGCCGTGCAGTGGTATGCAGCAGAGGTCGGCAAGGAGGTTAATCGTGACAGTGACGGCACAGTTGGATATGCCGCCACTGTCTGCTGTAAATAACAACTCTGCTGCATAGCCTGCACAAAAGCAGCATTGCAGGCCTACTTCACACTGAGCTGGAGATCAGGGCTAAGGTGTTCCGACATGCCCTGCTCAATTTGGTTGAAAAAATTATGAGCTGGCCTCTGGAGGTCGGCTTTCACTTGATCAAGGCTTTTGGTGACCTCCTGGATACGGCAATTCAAGAGGTTATGAGAAACATCCATTCGGTCACCTAAAGCCTTGATTGCTTCGTGTAAAACCGAGCTCAAGTGCAAAAACTCGGGCATGATTGACCTGTCCAAAGCCCTCTGTCGCTGCCGGGATGAGCCCAAAAAAAAGGGGGCAGTGGAAGAGGACTGGGAAAGGGGAAGACCTGACGGGCCAGCTCCCTGGTCTCCAGTTAGTGTGGAAGGCCCACCTGCTGCTGCGCTGCTGGATGGCTGGGACGGGTCCGTGGCTGCCGGCTGAAGGACCGCTCCAGAACCTGGCTCGACATTCGTGCTGTGTGTGCTGTGAATAAACGAAACAGAAAATTAATACCAAAAAAAAAAACAGACGCTAAATCCTGTGGAATTTTAAAATACAGATTATGTCAATACAATACAACCAAAAGCATGTGAGAAAAACTTACGTTCTCTGGGCAAGTACCGGTCTTAAAAATGACAGCACGCGATGATACTTGTACAGTCTGATCCTTGCTCCTGAACCACTGGCAGCACGTCTCTCTTGGTCCAGGTCCTTGTTGAAGCGGTCCTTCATGGAACGCCAACGTGTTTTGACTTTGTCCACTGTTAAAAAAAAAAAAAAAATTATGGTCAGGACATTGAATTTTTGCCGTTCAAATAAAACTGTGTGTGATGAGAGAAACTCCGGAGAGTGGGCAGCACGGTGGCGCAGTGGTTAGCACAACAGCTTTGCAGCGCTGGAGTCCTGGGTTCTAATCCCATTCAGGACAACATCTGCAAAGAGTTTGTATGTTCTCTCCGTGTTTGCGTGGGTTTCCTCCGGGTACTCCAGTTTCCTCCCACATTCAAAAGACATACTGATAGGGAATTTAGATTGTGAGCCCCATCAGGGACAGCGACGATAATGTGTGCAAAATTGTAAAGCGCTGCGGAATATGTTAGCGCTATATAAAAATAAAGATTATTATTATTATCACACACAGTCAAGAGAGCACGGCAAAGGTCTCTGCTGCTTCACACTGCAGTGCAACACTTGCCAAATGCACTATGTACTACTACCCGTGGCGGGGCATTGTCCCATCCATCCCACAATGCTTGTGCAGCGCCCCAGAGTCCTGGTCGTTGCAGTACTGTGGCTCCGCCACTAAGGGGAGCTATGGTACGTCTGATGGCACTGAAGGAGTTCATCTGAGCAGGTATCACAGACACCAATTCATTTCACTGCCGGGCCTTCAGGGGGAGCTAAGGGTTCTATTCATTAGGCCACTCCTCACACACTGGTAAAACTGGGGGTCAGGCAGGAAGTTAGAGAGAAAGCTGACTGGGTTGGAGCCAGGCAACACCTTGTGGCAGAGGGTGTTGCAGGGGAAGATTCGGTAGGGTCTCTGGCAGGAGTGGGATCCTGACAGAGGCTTGGCAACTAGAGAGAACGAAACGGGACCGTGCCTGCTCAGTATAGCGGCGGTGCCCAAGGAAGGATTGGAAGCGAGATAGATTGTGCTGAGTGAGAAACGAGATCAAAGCAAGAGGAGAATACCAGTAGGGGTTATGCTGTAAGACCGAGGCAACACCCTACTGAGGCGCACAACCGGCGGCCCGAATGCCGAGGGAGTATTACAATATTCAGCTTCAAGCAATACTCTAAACAGCGGCAGGACAGTCAGTCTAAGGCGGGCTGTCTCACCTAAATCACCTATGCAGTCTTGGGGGGCAACTTGTGGAGAGGGGCGACTCTAGGGTCCCGGAAGAGCTCCGAGCCTACCCGTCAAACGGGTGCCGTTCTAACCGTAACAACAGGGAGGAACGGAAGAATTAGCAGAACATCATCTAATTGAGTTGTGAGGGAACTTAAGAAACGGACACAACAGTTGTGAGGACTTTCCGTAAGCACAGCAGGGAAGGACCGCAACACCTAGCGCTAGAAGGAAGGCACAGATTTCCACCTGCTTAGAGAACTCTGGAGGTGCCATTGGACCGGCCGGACTTGCGCAGCCTGGTGATCTGGATTCCGGACTGAGGACCCAGAGATCTTCAGTAAAGAGGTAAAGAGACTGCAACCTGGTGTCCTCGTTATTTACTGCACTGCACCACTACACCATATTTATTCTCTGTGCGCCCTACGGCAGGGTCACGGACCGGGCCTAGCCACCGTGACAACCCCTGAGCAGAGACTCGCAGGCCCGGTACCGGGTACCCCTCGGCCCTGCGGCGGTGGGGGCGCTACATCTTGGCGTCACAAACAGGATCTACTTAAGCCTGAAGAATCAGGTCATGTGTGCCTTGGAACTGTGATTTACTGCGCTTGGACTGTACTTTATTGCAAAGACTGTGGATTGTCACTTGCCGCCAAAAGTTCGCGCCAAAACCGCCGCCATTACAGCGCTAAGGAGAGCGCAGGAGAAGAAGAAGGGCGTGGAAGTGGGCGTGAACAAGCTGAAGAGCGCGAAAGACAATGGCCGCCCAGTCTAAATATCTCGGCCCCTTGAGGACGTGTCCGTCAGCAGCCGAGATCCGCCTCCTGATCCTCAATGGTGGGCAGAGACAGAGAAAACTAAACCGCCCACGAAGGAGAGAGCGGGAAAAGGACCAGGAAGAAGAATTCAGCGACATGGAGGACGCCATGGCCAGCCGCCTGGAGCCGGAGCGTGGGGTCGGAGCCGAGGACTCCCCCAGCTACCCGGAGAGGCACCGCAGCCAGACCTCCGCAGTTGACGCTGACCTCCTGCAGATCGGAGCGGACGAGCTGACCCACCAACTCCTGCAGACGCAGCTGAGCACTGAGGCCAGGTGGAAGAAGACCATCATCGGGAGCCTCACCAGACGCCTGTCGGCAGCCTCACTTGGTCCGAAGCTGGAAAGCAAGGCCCTGCCGGAAAGCGGTATGTTGCATGCAGAGATGACAACGCCGCAGCACAAGGCCCCGCAACCAGCGTTCCAGACCCCAGCGGAGACGGAGCAGACCGGCATCGGAGGGACCGCATCTGAAGCAGGTATGAAGGACGACCCTGCCCTGATGACCGACACCCCTCCAGTGACTGCTAGTGCCACAGCTGCTGACTCCGTTCCAGTGACTGATCTTGCAGCAGCCGCTACCTCTGCTGCAGCAAATGCCCATACTCAAGCTGCGCAGACCTCCATAGCTGCACATGATTTAACCATACATGAAAGACGGATTAACGGCGTGTGTCCAGCACTGGGTGTAGCCCTGGACCTCACTTTTCCCAGGCCAGGAAGGGTTAAGTGCCAGGTGCAGCCCTGGAAGCCATCCAACTAAACCTCGGAAACCTGAAACTGTACATAGTTAACTGTTTGTTTCCCTGCTTTTTGCTACTAATACCCGACCTGGGTTATTCTTAAAGGGATCCCTTAGTTTACCCGGGATCCCTATTGCTTTTATTTTTGTTTTTATTTTCCTTTTGCTCCTTGTTTACCCAAGTTTACAAAGAACTGCTGGATCATGAACAGTGCATGATACAAACTTTTTGTAAATAGTTTGCACCTTCTTAAAGGTGCACCCTACTGGTTTTACTTAAAGAGAGACTCTTTGCGAAGATACCGCACCGGAGCCTTTGATGAGTATGGACTGGTAGCCTGAGAAGATATGCTACCTCATAAAGACTTGGTCCCCTCTTAAAGGGGATGTTCATCTGTGTACTTATGAGTAATACTGCCTTAGAACAGTAAAGTGATAACGATGCCTTGAAAGAAAGTGATAATGTTGATATGTAATCGTTAATGTAACTAACTAGTTAATTGTAAAAGAATGCTGATAATGTTTCCCGAAGGAAAGTGAAAGTTAGAAGAAAGATGCAGTGGGCCCGTAGGGGTAGACGTAGTGTCCTGCATACATGTCAGTAAGAAAGTAATGAGAAAGTTTAATGTTTTATAGAAAGTGTTTAATAATGTGTTGAAGAACGAGGACAAGAAAGTGAACCCGTAGGGGTTAGTCAGTGAGTCCTCCTAGGAGCCATATAGAGATGGCTCAGTGCTCTCAAACTGAAAGTAAAGTTATGTTCTATACTGTGTATAGTAGTTGAAAAGACAGAAGGCTCGGGCTGAAAGGAGCGGTCCTGTAAGAAAGGAGAGGCAGTAGGTCTGGTGCCGTTAGGACAGGCGGTCCTGCAGATTTAAAGAAGGAGAATGTAAAAGTTAAATTGCCTTATAATGTGATTATAAGAAGGTCTTTAGCGGATTAAGAGTGTACATCCTTAAAGGCGATGTTAAATTATTGTTCAAGAATTTGTACTAAGTAGAATACCCGGTTGGGTAAGAAAAGTTATTTATAGCATGTTGCTATGATATTTAACCATGTTTGTAACGTTCAAGTGTCCTCACCTCCCATAAAGGGAAGCTCTGTTTAAATATACTTATTGTTATTGCACTCAACAAAATTGTATGTCTTTTTGCTAACTTGTATTGTTGTTTTCTTCCCAGTCCCGTAGTACTGGATTTAACCAGGGGGGAGTGCAGCGCCCCAGAGTCCTGGTCGTTGCAGTACTGTGGCTCCGCCACTAAGGGGAGCTATGGTACGTCTGATGGCACTGAAGGAGTTCATCTGAGCAGGTATCACAGACACCAATTCATTTCACCGCCGGGCCTTCAGGGGGAGCTGAGGGTTCTATTCATTAGGCCACTCCTCACACACTGGTAAAACTGGGGGTCAGGCAGGAAGTTAGAGAGAAAGCTGACTGGGTTGGAGCCAGGCAACACCTTGTGGCAGAGGGTGTTGCAGGGGAAGATTCGGTAGGGTCTCTGGCAGGAGTGGGATCCTGACAGAGGCTTGGCAACTAGAGAGAACGAAACGGGACCGTGCCTGCTCAGTATAGCGGCGGTGCCCAAGGAAGGATTGGAAGCGAGATAGATTGTGCTGAGTGAGAAACGAGATCAAAGCAAGAGGAGAATACCAGTAGGGGTTATGCTGTAAGACCGAGGCAACACCCTACTGAGGCGCACAACCGGCGGCCGGAACGCCGAGGGAGTATTACAATATTCAGCTTCAAGCAATACTCTAAACAGCGGCAGGACAGTCAGTCTAAGGCGGGCTGTCTCACCTAAATCACCTATGCAGTCTTGGGGGGCAACTTGTGGAGAGGGGCGACTCTAGGGTCCCGGAAGAGCTCCGAGCCTACCCGTCAAACGGGTGCCGTTCTAACCGTAACAACAGGGAGGAACGGAAGAATTAGCAGAACATCATCTAATTGAGTTGTGAGGGAACTTAAGAAACGGACACAACAGTTGTGGGGACTTTCCGTAAGCACAGCAGGGAAGGACCGCAACACCTAGCGCTAGAAGGAAGGCACAGATTTCCACCTGCTTAGAGAACTCTGGAGGTGCCATTGGACCGGCCGGACTTGCGCAGCCTGGTAATCTGGATTCCGGACTGAGGACCCAGAGATCTTCAGTAAAGAGGTAAAGAGACTGCAACCTGGTGTCCTCGTTATTTACTGCACTGCACCACTACACCATATTTATTCTCTGTGCGCCCTACGGCAGGGTCACGGACCGGGCCTAGCCACCGTGACAACCCCTGAGCAGAGACTCGCAGGCCCGGTACCGGGTACCCCTCGGCCCTGCGGCGGTGGGGGCGCTACACTTGGGCCACCTCATTCCACAGACGTCGGAGAGTGGTGTTGATCGAATGCAGTGGATCCCGGCTGTCCCACAACAGAACTCGCTCCTGGACCAGGCTTATTAGGAGGTCATTGTCAATAAGGTCAACGTCCCGTCGTGAAACCTAAAAATTAAAGACAATCATTACAGTTTGCTCAATCACATTAGGAAAAGAAAGAGAACAGATGATGAGAAATGGCATGAATACGAAAGGGCAACAAAATTAATAAAGGGGATGGGAGAACTACAATACCCAGATAGATTAGCGAAATTAGGATTATTTAGTCTAGAAAAAAGACGACTGAGGGGCGATCTAATAACCATGTATAAGTATATAAGGGGACAATACAAATATCTCGCTGAGGATCTGTTTATACCAAGGAAGGTGACGGGCACAAGGGGGCATTCTTTGCGTCTGGAGGAGAGAAGGTTTTTCCACCAAAATAGAAGAGGATTCTTTACTGTTAGGGCAGTGAGAATCTGGAATTGCTTGCCTGAGGAGGTGGTGATGGCGAACTCAGTTGAGGGGTTCAAGAGAGGCCTGGATGTCTTCCTGGAGCAGAAAAATATTGTATCATACAATTATTAGGTTCTGTAGAAGGACGTAGATCTGGGGATTTATTATGATGGAATATAGGCTGAACTGGATGGACAAATGTCTTTTTTCGGCCTTACTAACTATGTAACTATGTAACATACAAAAGGATTCCATAAGAAAAATTTAAAGAAATACGAGTGTAAAGAAAGGAAGATTCAAGAATTTTACAATGAGGACAGTCAGCCTTGTATATGCAGCGCCCCAGAGTCCTGGTCGTTGCAGTACTGTGGCTCCGCCGCTAAGGGGGGCTATGGTACGTCTGATGGCACTGAAGGAGTTCATCTGACCAGGTATCACAGACACCAATACATTTCACAGTCTGGCCTCCAGGGGGAGCTAAGGGTACTATTCATTAGGCCACTCCTCACAGTCTGGTAAAACTGGGGGTTAGGCAGGAAGTTAGAGAGAACGCTGACTGGGTTGGAACCAGGCAACACCTTGTGGCAGAGGGTGTTGTAGGGGAAGATTCAGTAGGGTCCCTGTCAGGGGTGGGATCCTGACAGAGGCCTGGCAAACAGAGAGAAAGCTACGGGACCGCGCCTGCACTTCATAGCGGCGGTGCCCTAAGAAAGGATAAGAAGCGATATTTATTGTGCTGAGTGAGAAACGAGATCAAAGCAAGAAGGAGAATACCAGTAGGAGTCGTGCTGTAAGATCGAGGCAACATCCTACTGAGGTGCAAACAACCGGCGGCCGGAACGCCGAGGAGGTACTGAGCTCTAAGCCATACTTCAAACCAACGGCAGGACAGTCAGTCACAGGCGGGCTGTCTCACCTAAATCACCTACGCAGACATAGGGGGCAACCTTTGGAGAGGGGCGACTCTAGGGTCCCGGAAGAGCTCCGAGCCTACCCGTCATACGGGTGCGTCCCAACCATAACACCAGGGAGGGACGGAGGATTAGCAGAAGATCATCTAATCGAGTTGTGAGGGAACACGAGAAACAGACACAACAGTTGTGGGGACTACCCCGTAAGCTCAGCAGGGGAGGACCAAAACACATAGCACTAGTAGGAAGGCACAGATTTCCACCTGCAAAGGGAACTCTGGAGGTGCCATCGGACCGGCCAGACTTGCGCAGCCTGGTTAACCGTATTCCGGATTGAGGACTTTGAGACCTTCAGTAAAGAGGTAAAGAGACTGCAACCTGGTGTCCTCGTTATTAACTGCGACCGGCACTACACCTCACTACCAACACCATCCACACCTATTCTTTATTTGGAGCGCCCCTCAACAGGGTCACGGACTGGGCCTAGCCACCATGACAACCCCAGAGCAGAGACTCAGAGGCCCGGTACCAGGTACCCCTCGGCCCTGCGGCAGTGGGGGCACTGCAAACTGGGCGTCACGAACAGGATCTACTTAAGCCTGAAGAATCGGGTCATGTGTGCCTTGGAACTGTGATTTACTGTGCTTGGACTGTACTTTATTGCAAAGACTGTGTGTTGTCGCTTGCCGCCAAAAAGTTCCCGCCAAAAGTCGCCGCCATTGCAGCGCCACAGGGAGCGCAGAGGGAGAAGAAGGGCGTGCCATGGGAGGAGACTACCAGTGCGGCGCCAGAAGTGGCGACCGCCCCCTCCGACTCCTGCTGCGAGAGGACGACCTACCCAGCAGCAGAGGAGAACCGCCCCCTGTTTTGCAACGGCGGGAACGAGGTGAAGAAGGAGCCCGACCTCTGAGAAATGGCGGAGCCAGGTGCATGCGTTGCCGCCGAATGCCAGACAGCGACGATGAGCAGCAAGTGCCCGAGCAACGGCGAGGTGATCCCGGCTTGCCCTCACCCATCAGAGGCGGACTCGCGTCCACCGCCGGTGAAGGACCTGAACTCCTTGGAGCCGCCAGTGGAGGAGCCGAGCCTACCTATCCAAGCCACGGAGCCATGGAGGGCAGAGCCACATCAAGAGGCCACTCCGGAAGAGCCGCGGTCCGGGCTGCAGCCGATTCCAGTGTCCTCGTCAACGGAACAGATCGACATCGGTGGAATCACATCAGGCGCAGGTATGGACGGCACCCCTACTCCCCCGGCCGATTCTGCTCTCCCGACTGATCCGGCTCCCCTGACCGATCCCGCTCCTGTGACCGCTCCTCACCCCAGCAACAATAACCGTTTCCTCTCAGTGGAGCGGGTAGTCCTCACCCCCGACGCGATGGGGAAGCTGGTACCTCCACTACCGACCAAGATGGGGGAACCCATAGATGTAGGCCCGGACGGGGTGATCCTCCAGTGGGACACCCCCTGGAACGAGCCATATGGAGCTCCGGGGGAGAGCCTCACCCTTGCTGTGCTCACTTGGGAACAGTATAGACAATGTCTGATCCAACACTGGAAAAACCGAGATGGAATGGAACAATCTGATATGCCGAAGACGCAACGCAGGAAGCCTGCGCACAACAGGAACGACGTGGTAAAGCGGGGGACTGTGCTAGCCTTGCACCCGAAGAGGGGTTGGGGCTCCATACAGAAACCGGGACTACCAACTGACGTCTTCGTTACTAGCTACAACGTAAAAACTCCCTGCTGCAGTCGAGATGGTGACCCATTGCAAAGGGGGGGATCAGGTGACCTACACTCGCCGCCGGAATGCACAAGGATGGTGCGCTCGGAACGTCCACCGGTGTGAACCTGAGGGAGCGTCACCTGTTGCCGTGGCCCCGATTGATCCAGATTTGACAGATCTCGTTACTATCACCACCGTCCGCCTTGTAGCAGCCGCCGAGCTTGCCAGCAGGGTTAGCCTTCAGATCCAGACACCGAGTGATCTGACGGCACCTGAGAGATCAACCACTGGTACTGACACCGCATCGGCCACGGATGGGAGACCACCCCCTGCACAGCCCACATCAGAGTAAGCAAAAATGCTTTAATGATTGTAAATAGTTCATTGTTTTTCTCTGCTATTTTGCTGCTAAAACCCGTCTAGGGTTATTCTTAAAGGGATACCTTTGTTGACCCGGGATCCCTATTGTTTCTTATTTTTGTTTGTTTTCTACTTTTTGCACAAGTTATCCAGGACTGCTGAATCATGAACAATGCATGATACAAACTCCTTGTATATAGTTTGCACCTTCTTAAAGGTGCTCTCTACTGGTTTTATATAAAAGACGGACTCTTTGCGAAGATACGGTTCTTGGAACTTGTACTGGAGTCCTTGCTGCATACGGACTTGCAGCTTGAGAAGTTGCACTACCTCATAGAGACTTGGTCCCCTCTTAAAGGGGATGTTCACATCCCGCACTTATGAACAGTGTTGCCTTTAGATGGTTGAATGGCAATAATGTCCTGAAAAGAAAGTATTGATGATGTTGATATGTGAAAGTTAAATGTAACCAATTAGTTGATTGTAAGAAATGTTCAATAATGTTAATAGAGGAATGAGGACAGGAAGTGAACCCGTAGGGGTTAGTAGTGAGTCCTCCTAGGAGCCATATAGAGATGGCTCAGTGCTCTTAAACTGAAAGAAAAATGATATGTTCTATACTGTGTATAGTAGTGGAAGGACAGTAGGCTCGGGCGGAAAGGAGCGGTCCTGTAACAGAAAGGAGAGGCAGTAGGTCTGGAGCGGTTAGGACAGGCGGTCCTGCAGATTTAAAGAAGGAGAATGCATAAAAGTTAATTAGCCTTATATGTGATATAAGAAGGTCTTTAGTGGATTTAGCGAGTACGTCCTTAAAGGCAATGTTAAATTATTGTTCAAAATTTTGCACTTAGTAGAATACCCGGTTGGGTAAGAAAAGTTATTTATAGTAAAGTTATTTAAAAAGTATTTAACCATGTTTGTAACGTTCAAGTGTCCTCACCTCCCATAAAGGGAAGCTCTGTTAAAAAGTTGACTTGTACTTGCATTTTCAAAATTGTATGTCTTTTTGCTGACATGTATTGTTGTTTTCTTCCCAGTCCAGGAGTACTGGATTCAACCGGGGGGGAGTGCAGCGCCCCAGAGTCCTGGTCGTTGCAGTACTGTGGCTTCGCCGCTAAGGGGGGCTATGGTACGTCTGATGGCACTGAAGGAGTTCATCTGACCAGGTATCACAGACACCAATACATTTCACAGTCTGGCCTCCAGGGGGAGCTAAGGGTACTATTCATTAGGCCACTACTCACAGTCTGGTAAAACTGGGGGTTAGGCAGGAAGTTAGAGAGAACGCTGACTGGGTTGGAACCAGGCAACACCTTGTGGCAGAGGGTGTTGTAGGGGAAGATTCAGTAGGGTCCCTGTCAGGGGTGGGATCCTGACAGAGGCCTGGCAAACAGAGAGAAAGCTACGGGACCGCGCCTGCACTTCATAGCGGCGGTGCCCTAAGAAAGGATAAGAAGCGATATTTATTGTGCTGAGTGAGAAACGAGATCAAAGCAAGAAGGAGAATACCAGTAGGAGTCGTGCTGTAAGATCGAGGCAACATCCTACTGAGGTGCAAACAACCGGCGGCCGGAACGCCGAGGAGGTACTGAGCTCTAAGCCATACTTCAAACCAACGGCAGGACAGTCAGTCACAGGCGGGCTGTCTCACCTAAATCACCTACGCAGACATAGGGGGCAACCTTTGGAGAGGGGCGACTCTAGGGTCCCGGAAGAGCTCCGAGCCTACCCGTCATACGGGTGCGTCCCAACCATAACACCAGGGAGGGACGGAGGATTAGCAGAAGATCATCTAATCGAGTTGTGAGGGAACACGAGAAACAGACACAACAGTTGTGGGGACTACCCCGTAAGCTCAGCAGGGGAGGACCACAACACATAGCACTAGTAGGAAGGCACAGATTTCCACCTGCAAAGGGAACTCTGGAGGTGCCATCGGACCGGCCGGACATGCGCAGCCTGGTTAACCGTATTCCGGATTGAGGACTTTGAGACCTTCAGTAAAGAGGTAAAGAGACTGCAACCTGGTGTCCTCGTTATTAACTGCGACCGGCACTACACCGCACTACTAACACCATCCACACCTATTCTTTATTTGGAGCGCCCCTCAGCAGGGTCACGGACTGGGCCTAGCCACCGTGACAACCCCAGAGCAGAGACTCAGAGGCCCGGTACCGGGTACCCCTCGGCCCTGCGGCAGTGGGGGCGCGGCATATACATACCCGCTGCCGTCTTCCCACTGGACCTTGACTCCGCTGCTCCTGCCCGGTCTGTGCCTCAGTAGAAGTGCTCTAAAAAAAAAAGAAAAATCAAATTGTCATATGTGTCGATGTGACAGTGAATACTTACCAATCTGACGAGGCAAACACTCACTTCACTGACATGCTCCACTTCCGACTGACGTGGCTCAAACTCCTCACCAGATGAAGACTCCGAAGAAGACATTCTGAGGCATGTAGAAAGAAAGAAATGGAAGAAATTAGGACATGTAAATTAGAAAATAAAGGCATTGGTAGGATATACTCACATTGATCTGGGTCTTGTCCTTCAAAATGCGTCCTGCCAGTGTCTTGTCTTCTTAAGAGTCTGATGAGAAGTGTCTGGAAACTTTCCCCAACCTCCCTTTTATCACCTTGTTGGTAGGGGGTGTCTTATCAGTGTCTAGACATGGTTATCTTAATGGAAACGCATGCGTTCAAAAACGCATGCAAACGCATGTACACAAAAACGCATGCGTTTCCATAGACATCAATGTATTTTTTGACGCAAATCAAACGCAAATGAACGCATGTGGTTTTTTGCGGCAAAAAAACGCCCCTGAAAGTTACTACATGTTGCATTTCTGCAACATGCCACATGCAGCAAAAAAACGCATGCGTCGTTAAACGCAGACAAATGCGTACCAAATAAAGCGTGCGTTTTTAATGTTAAACATAGGGAAAAAAAACGCATGTGGTTTTTTTTCCAAAAACGCTGCAGATCAAAATGCAAATGTGAAACCAGCCTAATATGGAGCAAGGGTAACCCCTATCTCTAAACCTGTTGTATAACGCCCGAGACTGTCCCTGAAAACCTTCTTGGCTGCTATTCACCCATTTTACCCTTAAAAATTGACTGAAGGGAAGGGAATTTTTCGTGTAATATGGATGTGCACTCTTGAAATGTAACAAAGAATTTGTGGCTGAGGATTTACGGAAAATCTCGGTGTGCAAAGTGCCATTCACTGCACTGACTTTGACATCCAAAAACTCCAAAGTTAACCCCCCATAAACTGAGGCGAATTTCATGTTCATTGTATTTATCCTTTCCAAATACTCCACAAATCGCTGAAAAATGGATATATCCCCATCCCAGATTATGAACACATCATCCACAAATCTAAGGTATAGTTTTATATGTCTCAAATAAGGGTTCTCATCCGCATAAACATACCTGTTTTCAAAAACCGCTAAAAACAAATTAGCTAATGTGCATGCAACTGGCATATCCATTGCGGTACCTTCTATTTGGAGGAACCATTTGGAGTCAAACCGAAAAGCATTATGTGTCAAAATAAACCGCAAGCCACTACTGATGAAACCAATGGTATTGTCATCTGTATTAGTGTAAGTGAGAATTTCCTTTACCGCTTCCACTACCTGCTGTTCCGGTATACGAGTGTACAAACTTTCCACATCTATTGATGTTAATGCAAAACCTTCCTGCCATGTGAATCCCCTCAAAACCTCTAAAAAATGTTTTGTGTCCCTTATGTAGGAAGGAATGTCGGGGAGCAACGGGTGAAGGAGCCAATCTAAATAAGGTGACAGGGGTTCTGTTAAAGAACCCACCCCAGACACAATTGGGCGGCCAGGTGGATCTGCTAATGATTTATGTACTTTTGGTACATGGTACCAATACGGCTTCTTAGGAAAATCTGGAAGTAATTTTTCTGCCTGTTTTTTTGATAATACTCCAAGTTCTACTTGAGTTCTTAATTAAGTACGTAGTTCGTTCTTATACTTGGTAGTTGGATCAGATTTTAATAGAAAATTAATCTCAGATCTAGATAATTGTCTATTAGCCTCCAACAGATATAACTCTTTAGAAAGGAGGACCGTATTACCCCCCCTTATCTGCTGTACGTATCACTACGTCTGGTCAACTTTTTATATCAGATAACGCATGCCGTTCTGCTAGGGTTAAATTTGGAGTTGATTTACAATAGATCAAGGCTTCTACATCTTGTATAACTTGTCTCTCAAACACCTCTATCAAACTACCAGGATTAATGGGAGGCATATATGTTGACTGTACACCGCCTGTAAAAAGTGTTATAGGACTAGGCGTAGTAATGACCTCCGAAGACTCAGGGTTGGTTAAACTCAAAAGTAATTGCGCATCATGCCTGGTACTGTCCTCCGTATCCTTATCTACCATGAACCTCAGCGGACCTACTGTACAAGGCACTTCCCCTGGGTAATTGGTTCTATCCTCTCCTGATTGAGAAGAAAAGGACTTAAACAGATGAATTTTTCTGACTGCTTTAAATAAATCAATTCTAAAAGCAACCATGTCAAAGTCTTCTGGTAAGCAGAAATTAAGCCCTTTAGACAACAATGTCGTATGTGCCGCACTGAGTTAATGAGAAGATAGGTCGATTATCGTGGTTGGCGGTATGGCTGATGATTGTGTCGTTTCCACGATACTTGTTTCCTTTTCCTTGGATTGTCGGGATCTATTCCTGCCTCCTCGGCGTGTCCTGCGCCTAAAGGGGCCGTTGATGTAGTTGGAAGATCCAAAGGTAACATGTTCGTCATACCTGACGGTTCCTCATTGTTACTGGAGTCCGAATCTGTAGTAAGGTAGTCCTTCTTTAAAATGTCTTTTAGGACTTCTGTTCTTATTATATCTTGTTCTGGAAAATTTTTTGAAGCCCTGCGTATTTCTATTCTTATTCCAAGAAAACACCTGGCCCGAATCAAAATCAGTCTTTTCACGGATTAATTTATCGCTTTTTCGTTGTTTGATGTCCGCTTGGAATGCTACCATTTTATTATCCAACTTTTTGTCAAGTGAGGACCATTGGTTGTCTGTTAAACGGGTTTTTATTTCCTCCTTGGTTTTAGTTAACTCTGTTTTAACTGCGTTGTAATTAGTGATATTCTGTTGCAAAACCAGCTGTAAGAGATCCTGGGAACATTTTAATAATATCGATTCCCAGGCTTGTACAAACTCTTTGTTATCATTAAACTGTGACATATCTTTATATACCCTCAATCCCCATGGAACTCTGCCACAGTCCACATAGGATTTTAAGGAATTATTCGTCCAGAAAAGATTCACTTCTCTTTCTGCCAGGTTGAACATTTATGTTCTAAAGTGTTTGTACTCAAAGAAACTCAAAGAAAAAATTTCATCTCGTTGCTCAATTTCTGAAAAGTAAGAATCCACATTCTCCCTGCCTGCTAACAATCCAGTGGATAAGGGCTGCGCTTCAGGATCCATCAAGGACTGAATGAAGTGAGCTGAGCAAAATCTGGTGTAACTATCTTGAGGTGATAATCCATAACGCTGTGTGCTTGCTGGATTACAACGGTTGGAGCACGCGACATTCGCATGGGCTTATATGCGCCATATGAGGATATTGAGTGAGCGGGTGTAGGTGATTTAACCAGCTAGTGGTGCTGCTTTTTGTTTTTTCTTTTGGTATTGCATGAATTAGGAATGGGTGCCAAACAGAGGCACTCCTGGACATGGGGATTAAAGTGACTCTGGTCCATAGGTCCCTTGTGCCGGGGTCAACCCCAAAGGACCGAAAGTGGAGGTGATGGACATCTACGGGGAAATCTGAGAGTACCCGAACGCGGAGGTTAATTTTTCCACACCATGTGGGGACATTAACCCTTTAAGCCCCGAGGGTGGTTTGCACGTTATTGACCGGGCCAATTTTTACAATTCTGACCACTGTCCCTTTATCAGGTTATAACTCTGGAACACTTCAACGGATCCCAGTGATTCTGACATTGTTTTCTCGAGACATATTGTACTTCATGATAGTGGTAAAATTTCTTTGATATTACCTGCGTTTATTTGTGAAAAAAAAAAAACGGAAATTTGGCGAAAATTTTGAAAATTTTCAAAATACTTTGGGAAAACAAAATACTTAATAAGTAACATTTCCCACATGTCTACTTTACATCAGCACAATTTTGGAAACAATTTTTTTGTTGTTAGGGAGCTATAAGGGTTAAAATTTGACCAGCAATTTCTCATTTTTACAACACCATTTTTTTTAGGGACCACATCACATTTGAAGTAATTCTGAGGGGTCTATATGATAGAAAATAACCAAGTGTGACACCATTCTAAAAACTGCACCCCTCAAGGTGCTCAAAACCACATTCAAGAAGTTTATTAACCCTTCTGGTGCTTCACAGGAATTTTTGGAATGTTTAAAAAAAAATGAACATTTAATTTTTTTACACAAAAAATGTACTTCAGCTCCAATTTGTTATATTTTACAAAGGGTAACAGGAGAAAATGGACACCAAAAGTTGTTGTACAATTTGTCCTGAGTACCCCGATACCCCATATGTGGGGGTAAACCACTGTTTGGGCGCATGGCAGAGCTCGGAAGGGAAGGAGCCCCATTTGACTTTTCAATGCAAAATTGGCTGGAATTGAGATGGGACGCCATGTTGCTTTTGGAGAGCCACTAATGTACCTAAACTTTGAAACCCCCCACAAGTGACACCATTTTGGAAAGTAAACCCCCTAAGGAACTTATCTAGATGTGTGGTGAGCACTTTGACCCACCAAGTGCTTTACAGAAGTTTATAATGTAGAGCCGTAAAAATAAAATATAATAATTTTTCACAAAAATAATCTTTTCGCCCCCAATTTATTATTTTCCCAAGGGTACCAGAAGAGATTGTACCCCAAAAGTTGTTGTTCAATTTGTCCTGAGTACGCTGATACCCCATATGTGGGGGTAAACCACTGTTTGGGTGCATGGCAGAGCTCGGAAGGGAAGGAGCGCCGTTTGACTTTTCAATGCAAAATTGACTGGAATTAAGATGGGACGCTATGCTGCATTTGGAGAGCTTCTGATGTGCCTAAACATTGAAACCCCCCACAAGTGACACCATTTTGGAAAGTAGACCCCCTAAGGATCTTATCTAGATGTGTTGTGAGAGCTTTGAACCCCCAAGTGTTTCACTACAGTTTATGACGCAGAGCCGTGAAAATAAAAATTATTTTTTTTTCCCAAAAAATTATTTTTTAGCCCCCAGTTTTGTATTTCCCCAAGGGTAACAGGAGAAATTGGTCCCCAAAAGTTGTTGTCCAATTTGTCCTGAGTACGCTGATACCCCATATGTGGGGGAGAACCAACGTTTGGGCGCATGGCAGAGCTCGGTAGGGAAGGAGCGCCATTTGGAATGCAGACTTAGATGGATTGGTATGCAGGCATCACGTTGCATTTGCAGAGCCCCTGATGTACCTAAACAGTAGAAACCCCCACAAGTGACCCCATATTGGAACCTAGACCCCAAAGGATCTTATCTAGATGTGTTGTGAGAACTTTGAACCCCCAAGTATTTCACTACAGTTTATAACGCAGAGCTGTGAAAATAAAAAAATAATTTTTGTCCCACAAAAATTTTTTTTATTTTCCCAAGAGAAATTGGACCCCGGAAGTTGTTGTCCAATGTGTCCTGAGTACACTGATACCCTATATGTTGGGGTAAACCCCTGTTTGTGCGCACGGGAGAGCTCGGAAGGGAAGGAGCACTGTTTTACTTTTTCAACGCAGAATTGGCTGGAATTGAGATCGGACGCCATGTCGCGTTTGGAGAGCCCCTGATGTGCCTAAACAATGGAAACACCCAATTCTAACTGAAACCCTAACCCAAACACACCCCTAATCCCAACCACACCCCTAACCTTAACCACACCCCTAACTCCAACACACCCCTCACCCTAATCCCAACCATAACCCTAACCACACCCCTAACCCTGACACACCCCTAACCCTAATCCCAACCGTAAATGTAATCCAAACCCTATCCCTAGCCCTAACCCTAACCCTAGCCCTAACCCTAATGGGAAAATGGAAATTAATACATTTTTTTTTTTTTTTCCCTAAGTAAGGGGGTGATGAAGGGGGGTTTGATTTACTTTTATAGCGGTTTTTTTAGCTGATTTTTATGATTGGCAGCTGTCACACACTAAAAGATGCTTTTTATTGCAAAAAATATTTTTTGCGTTACCACATTTTGAGAGCTATAATTTTTCCATATTTTGGTCCACAGAGTCATATGAGGTCTTTTTTTTTGCGGGATGAGTTGACGTTTTTATTGGTAACATTTTCGGGCATGTGACATTTTTTTATCGCTTTTTATTCTGATTTTTGTGAGGCAGTATGACCAAAAACCAGCTATTCATGAATTTCTTTTAGGGGGGGCGTTTATACTGTTCCGCGTTTGGTAAAATGGATAAAGCAGTGTTATTCTTCGGGTCAGTACGATTACAGTGATAACTCAATTAGATTTTTTTTATGTTTTGGCGCTTTTATACGATAAAAACTATTTTATGGAAAAAAGAATTATTTTTGCTTCGCTTTATTCTGAGGACTATAACTTTTTTATTTTTTCACTTATGATGCTGTATGGCGGCTCTTTTTTTGCGGGACAAGATGACGTTTTCAGCGGTACCATAGTTTTTTATCTGTCTTTTTGATCGCGTGCTATAATAATAAAGGGTTGTTTTTTGCCTCGTTTTTAAAAAAAAAAAAATTACGGTGTTCACTGCAGGGGTTAACTAGTGGGACAGTTTTATAGGACGGGTCGTTACGGACGCGGCGATACTAAATATGTTTGCTTTTATTGTTTTTTTTATTTAGATAATGGAATGTATTTATTGGAACAAAATATATATATATATATATATATTATTTTTTTATTTGGGAATTTATTTATTTATTTTTTTTACCCATGTAAAAATTTTTTTTTTTACTTTGCCCCGGGGAGGGGGGGGGGGGGCATCACATTTTAATGATGGATCGCTGATCTGACACTTTGCTGTGCACTGTGTCAGATCAGCGATCACACAGGCACAGCAGGGAGGCTTCCCGGCGCCTGCTCTGAGCAGGCGCTGGTAAGCCACCTCCCTGCAGGACCCGGATGCAGCCCCGCGGCTCGGCCATTTTGGATTCGGGCCTGAAGGGAGGAGGAGGTAAGAGACCCTCGGAGCAACGCGATCACATCGCGTTGCTCCGAGGGTCTCAGGGAAGCACGCAGGGAGCCCCCTAAAAGCAACCATGTCAAAGTCTTCTGGTAAGCAGAAATTAAGCCCTTTAGACAACAATGTCGTATGTGCCGCACTGAGTTCATGAGAAGATAGGTCGATTATCGTGGTTGGCGGTATGGCTGATGATTGTGTCGTTTCCACGATACTTGTTTCCTTTTCCTTGGATTGTCGGGATCTATTCCTGCCTCCTCGGCGTGTCCTGCGCCTAAAGGGGCCGTTGATGTAGTTGGAAGATCCAAAGGTAACATGTTCGTCATACCTGACGGTTCCTCATTGTTACTGGAGTCCGAATCTGTAGTAAGGTAGTCCTTCTTTAAAATGTCTTTTAGGACTTCTGTTCTTATTATATCTTGTTCTGGAAAAAAAATTTAAGCCCTGCGTATTTCTATTCGAATCTGCATCGTGTGTCTGCCCTCAGCTCTTGGATGTAGCAGAGCTCAGTGTGCGTGATAATAGACAATCAAATACCTCATATTTCTGACACCTTCTCACGGAAAATGTTGTACCGGGTGTAGAACCCGAAGATGGTGAGATACCTCCCATAGGGGTCGCCAACCTAGGGACAGAGTGTAATCCTGATAGGCTCCCCCTAGAGGTAGCGGCAGGAGAAATTGAAAATGTTGTTTCAGGCGTAGAACCCGAAGATGCTAAGATGTCTGCCACAGAGGTTGCCAATTTAGGGATAGAGTGTAGCCCCGATAGGCTTCCCCTAGATGTTGTGGCAGTAGAGGTTGTTGGGACCCCATTGAACCCCAAACTGGAGGTGTTCCCTGGTAAGTTCGGGACAGCTCAGATCCAGGGTCCCACACGTAGACGCAGGTATAAAAAAACGCAGGTATGAAAAGAGCTGAGAGTGTATTGTCGCGGAGACGACTGAGGACGTGCGCAAGCAGAACCCTCTGGCAGCGGCCAAGGATGTGGCCGGGGGTCAGGGTAAATTGCACTCGCTAGACAGCAGTGTCGGGAGGCTCAGGTTCGGGTGCAACGCAATACACCCGAACCTAATAAGAGTAATACTCGTAATACAGACATACACTCTGAGTTGCCAAAGCGGTTCACGGCGTTTCAGCATGACATAGTCACCGGGGCACGGGTAAGGGTACAGAGGAACCGGTACCAGGGGCCCGAAGGCCAGTATTTAGGTGACAGGATGAGCTACGGGGTTAGTGAATCCAAAATAAACAAGGTCGAGACCACCCAAAACCAGCCCAAACCTACGGTATGTCGTCAACAATGGACATCAGGGTGGTGTGTGGTCCATAAGGAAGTATGGAGGAGAAACACAAAGAAGAGGGATGCATGCGCCGATCGATGGTTCCGGTCCCTACTTTGGTTTCTTAGTGTAGTGTCGGGCAGGGATGTCACAGGGGCATGCATTTGCCCTGTCTCGCACCCATACGGGGTAACAAATGTTCAATCCCACAGGTATGAACAGGGGGGGAGGTTATGTGAGGCAGTGACCCCTGTTACAGCTAGGGGGCGTTGTTTGTTCTCCCCAGGATGTGCACAGAGGCGTAGTGAGGCCATGAGGGGGCATTGTGGACGCAGGTGTGGCTGTGATTACAATTTTTAAAAGCCCTGTAGTTTTAGAGTTGAGGGCTGAGGAGTCTCAGGTGTTTCAGGGCCAGAGGGAGGCCTGACAACCCACAGCATACACAGTGGTGCTGCTGTCCACGATCACTGGTCACGGATGTGGACAGGTCTTGTGCCCAGAGATGAACCGGAGGTAGACTGTCCTGTGCCAGAAGGAAGGACTAGCATGTGTCACAGCTGCAGACAGGAAAATGTCAAGGTCTGTGTGCGGCTGTGAGTAGAGACTGTGATACAGCAGTGCAGGACACCCATTTAACTAGTCAGAGGAGACTAATGCAGCGCCCCAGAGTCCTGGTCGTTGCAGTACTGTGGCTCCGCCGCTAAGGGGGGCTATGGTACGTATGATGGCACTGAAGGAGTTCATCTGACCAGGTATCACATACACCAATACATTTCACAGTCGGGCCTCCAGGGGGAGCTAAGGGTACTATTCATTAGGCCACTCCTCACATACTGGTAAAACTGGGGGTCAGGCAGGAAGTTAGTGAGAACGCTGACTGAGTTGGAACCAGGCAACACCTTGTGGCAGAGGGTGTTGTGGGGGAAGATTCGGTAGGGTCCCTGTCAGGGGTGGGATCCTGACAGAGGCCTGGCAACGAGAAAGAACGTCAACGGGACCGTGCCTGCTCAGGATAGCGGTGGTGCCCCAAGAAAGGATAAGAAGCGAGATTTATTGTGCTGAGTGAGAAACGAGATCAAAGCAAGAAGGAGAATACCAGTAGGAGTCGTGCTGTAAGATCGAGGCAACATCCTACTGAGGCGCAAACAACCGGCGGCCGGAACGCCGAGGAGGTACAGAGCTCTAAGCCATACTTCAAACCAACGGCAGGACAGTCAGTCACAGGCGGGCTGTCTCACCTAAATCACCTACGCAGACATAGGGGGCAACCTGTGGAGAGGGGCGACTCTAGGGTCCCGGAAGAGCTCCGAGCCTACCCGTCATACGGGTGCGTCCCAACCGTAACATCAGGGAGGGACGGAGGATTAGCAGAAGATGATCTAATCGAGTTGTGAGGGAACACGAGAAACAGACACAACAGTTGTGGGGACGATCCCGTAAGCACAGCAGGGGAGGACCACAACACATAGCGCTAGCAGGAAGGCACAGATTTCCACCTGCAAAGAGAACTCTGGAGGTGCCATTGGACCGGCCGGACTTGCGCAGCCTGGTGAACCGTATTCCGGACTGAGGACCCAGAGACCTTCAGTAAAGAGGTAAAGAGACTGCAACCTGGTGTCCTCGTTATTAACTGCGACCGGCACTACACCGCACCACTACCACCATCTACATCTATCACTGTACGCCCCTCAGCAGGGTCACGGACCGGGTCTAGCCACCGTGACAACCCCAGAGCAGAGACTCAGAGGCCCGGTACCGGGTACCCCTCGGCCCTGCGGCAGTGGGGGCGCTACAACTTGGCGTCACGAACAGGATCTACTTAAGCCTGAGGAATCGGGTCATGTGTGCCTTGGAACTGTGATTTATTATACTTGGACTGTGACTTATTGCAAAGACTGTGGATTGCCACTTGCCGCCAAAAGTTCCCGCCAAAACCGCCGCCATTACAGCGCTAAAGAGAGCGCAGGAGAAGAAGAAGGGCGTGGAAGTGGGCGTGAACAAGCTGAAGAGCGCGAAAGACAATGGCCGCCCAGTCTAAATATTTCGGCCCCTTGAGGACGTGTCCGTCAGCAGCCGAGATCCGCCTCCTGATCCTCAATGGTGGGCAGAGACAAAGAAAACGATACCGCCCACGGAGGAGAGAGCGGGAAAAGGACCAGGAAGAAGGAGCGAGCCCCATGGAGGACGCCATGGCCAGTCGCCCGGAGCCGGAGCGTGGGGTCGGAGCCGAGGACTCCCCCAGCTACCCGGGGAGGCACCGCAGCCAGACCTAAACAGTTGGCGCTGACCTCCTGCAGGCCGGAGCGGACGGGCTGATCCACCAACTCCCGCGGACGCAGCCGAGCACTGAGGCCGGGTGGAAGAAGACCATCATCGGGAGCCTCGCCAGACGTCTGCCGGCAGCCTCGTCTGGTCCGGAGCAGGAAAGAAGTCCCAGCGCTCCGAAGCTGGAAAGCAAGGCCCTGCCGGAAAGCGGTATGCTGCATGCAGAGATGACAACGCTGCAGCACAAGGCCCCGCAACCAGCCTTCCAGACCTCAGCGGAGATGGAGCAGACCGGCACCGGAGGGACCGCATCTGAAGCAGGTATGAAGGACGACCCTGCCCTGACAACCGACACCACTCCAGTGGCTGCTAGTGCTACAACTGCTGACTCCATTCCAGTGACTGATCTTGCAGCAGCCGCTACCTCTGCTGCAGCAAATGCCCATACTCAAGCTGCGCAGACCTCCATCGCTGCGCATGATTTAACCGTACATGGAAGACGGATTAACGGCGTTTGTCCAGCACTGGGTGTAACCCTGGACCTTCCCCTTCCCAGGCCAAGAAGGGTTAAGTGCCAGGTGCAGCCCTGGAAGCCGTCCAACTAAACCTCGGAAACCTGAACATGTACATAGTTAATTGTTTTCTCTGCTAATTTGCTGCTAAAACCCGTCCAGGGTTAACTTTTAAAGGGATCCCTTTGTTGACCCGGGATCCCTATTGTTTCTTATTTTTGTTTGTTTTCTACTTTTTGCACAAGTTATCAAAGAACTGCTGAATCATGAACAATGCATGATACAAACTCCTTGTATATAGTTTGCACCTTCTTAAAGGTGCTCCCTACTGGTTTTACATAAAAGACGGACTCTTTGCGAAGAAACTGTTCCTGGAAACAGCATTGGAGTCCTTACAGCGAACGGACTTGCAGCTTGAAAAGTTGCACTACCTCATAGAGACTTGGTCCCCCCTTAAAGGGGATGTTCACATGTTGCAATTAAGAAAAGGATTGCCTTAAGACAGTTAGATGGTGATAATGTCTTAAAAGAGAAAGTGATGATGCTAATGTGAAGAAGTTATATGTAACCAACGAGTTAATTGTGAGAAATGTTTGATAATGTTGATAGAAGAATGAGGACAGAGAAGTGAACCCGTACGGGGTTAGTTAGTGGGTCCTCCCAGGAGCCATACAGAGATGGCTCAGTGATCTCGAACTGAAAGAAAAATATGTTCTATACTGTGTATAGTAGTAGAAGGACAGTAGGCCCGGGCAGAATGGGGCGGTCCTGTAACAGAAAGGAGAGGCAGTAGGTCTGGGGCAGTTAGGACAGGCGGTCCTGCAGACGTAAAGTAGGGGAATGTAGCACAGTTGCTTATGCCTTATAATGTGTTATAAGAAGGTCTTTAGTGGATTCAGAGTGTACATCCTTAAAGGCAATGTTAAATCATTGTTCAAAAATTTCGCACTTAGTAGAATACCCGGTTGGGTAAGAAAAGTTATTTATAGTAAGTTATTTAAAAATAAGTAACCATGTTTGTAACGTTCAAGTGTCCTCACCTCCCATAAAGGGAAGCTCTGTTCAAATAGCTTATTGTTATTGCACTCACAAAAATTGTATGTCTTTTTGCTGACATGTATTGTTGTTTTCTTCCCAGTCCAGGAGTACTGGATTTAACCGGGGGGGGAGTGCAGCGCCCCAGAGTCCTGGTCATTGCAGTACTGTGGCTCCGCCGCTAAGGGGGGCTATGGTACGTCTGATGGCACTGAAGGAGTTCATCTGACCAGGTATCACATACACCAATACATTTCACAGTCGGGCCTCCAGGGGGAGCTAAGGGTACTATTCATTAGGCCACTCCTCACATACTGGTAAAACTGGGGGTCAGGCAGGAAGTTAGTGAGAACGCTGACTGGGTTGGAACCAGGCAACACCTTGTGGCAGAGGGTGTTGTGGGGGAAGATTCGGTAGGGTCCCTGTCAGGGGTGGGATCCTGACAGAGGCCTGGCAACGAGAAAGAACGTCAACGGGACTGTGCCTGCTCAGGATAGCGGCGGTGCCCCAAGAAAGGATAAGAAGCGAGATTTATTGTGCTGAGTGAGAAACGAGATCAAAGCAAGAAGGAGAAGACCAGTAGGAGTCGTGCTGTAAGATCGAGGCAACATCCTACTGAGGCGCAAACAACTGGCGGCCGGAACGCCGAGGAGGTACAGAGCTCTAAGCCATACTTCAAACCAACGGCAGGACAGTCAGTCACAGGCGGGCTGTCTCACCTAAATCACCTACGCAGACATAGGGGGCAACCTGTGGAGAGGGGCGACTCTAGGGTCCCGGAAGAGCTCCGAGCCTACCCGTCATACGGGTGCGTCCCAACCGTATCATCAGGGAGGGACGGAGGATTAGCAGAAGATCATCTAATCGAGTTGTGAGGGAACACGAGAAACAGACACAACAGTTGTGGGGACTATCCCGTAAGCACAGCAGGGGAGGACCACAACACATAGCGCTAGCAGGAAGGCACAGATTTCCACCTGCAAAGAGAACTCTGGAGGTGCCATTGGACCGGCCGGACTTGCGCAGCCTGGTGAACCGTATTCCGGACTGAGGACCCAGAGACCTTCAGTAAAGAGGTAAAGAGACTGCAACCTGGTGTCCTCGTTATTAACTGCGACCGGCACTACACCGCACCACTACCACCATCTACATCTATCACTGTATGCCCCTCAGCAGGGTCACGGACCGGGTCTAGCCACCGTGACAACCCCAGAGCAGAGACTCAGAGGCCCGGTACCAGGTACCCCTTGGCCCTGCGGCAGTGGGGGCGCTGCACTAACATGTGTAGTGACTGCAATCTAAAGGATGCTGTTATATGCACTGGTGTGAATTGAACACTAAAGTTATGTGCATTGAAGTTATGTGCTTGGAACCTTTTCTGTGTGAAGATAATGCATTAAAGAGACTTATGTTTGAACTTTGCGGGTCACTGCCTCTTCACTGCTACCGGTTCACTACAATATACACTGCTCAAAAAAATAAAGGATACACTTAAACAGCAGAATTTAACTCCAAGTAAATCAAACTTCTGTGAAATCAAACTTAGGAAGCGACACTGTTTGACAAATCAATTTCACATGCTGTTGTGCAAATAGTCAACAGATGGAAATTATTGGCAATTATCAAGACACACTCAGAAAAGGAGTGGCTCTGCAGGTGGGGACCACAGACCACATCTCAGTACCAATGCTTTCTGGCTTGTGTTTTGGTCACTTTTGAATGTTGGCTGTGTGTCAGTACTCTGAACATTTTTTATTACCTTTTTGTGCATTACTGCCCTTTTCCAAGATGGCGTCTTTGGTCTCATGTGCACTGTGTCTTCCTGCTATAAAACTCCACCCCAGCCTTCAGTCTGTGCTAGAGTATTCTGCCTTGCATCCAGCTCCTGACCTCTGGGGACTCCATGGCTATATACCTGCTCCTGTGAACCTGTGGGGTTATCTTGCTACTCTGCTCTGAGTTCCTGCTGCATACACCAGTTCCAGTAATCCTCCTTCATCTGCTGCTCATGTTTACTTCCATCTGCATTTGCTGGACATGTAAGCTGTCTCTGCTTTGCAAGAACCTGAGACTATTACCCAGACCTCCCTGGTTGAGCTATTATTTGAACTGCCTTATAAGCATATCTATCTGTGTTTTGGACTAAGCAAGGACTTATTCGTGTCAAGTATCCTCAAGAATAATTGTGCTTCATAGACTTTCTGTGTGATTGCATTTTCCTCTGAAGTTTCCTATAGACTGCTGAGCTGCATTTGATATTTGCACCAAGTGTTGTGGACTTGAGTTTCTCTCTGCACCTGTTTGAATCACCGTGTGATAATATAGACTTTACCACTTATAAAACTGTGTCCTGTAGTTGTCTTGTTCCACGCAAAGAGTCTCCTGAGTTATCCCCTATAATTATTACAGGATACTCTAGCCTAAAAAAAGGAGAATGCTGGAACAATGACTGCAGAAAGCAGACTAGAGCAGGTGTTTTCCATAATTAGATCACTGCAGAAAGATGTGGAAGGTCTGCAAAAGAAGTTTGGAAGCTTTGAACACAATCAACAAGTGTTTGGATAGACTTTGCAGGACTTAAGCACCTGCATGGCAGCCCAGGAAAACAAACTTGCTGGCATAGAGTCCCAGTATGGACGGGCTTTTCAGGACATAAGCACGCAAATAGCTGCACAAGCGACTTTTCCCTCTGGGCAACTGCCACCAGCTAGCCCACCTAAGTTGCCCCCATTCAGATTTAATGGTGATCGCGACAAATTTCGTGGCTTTGTGAATCAATGTATGCTATATTTTGATGTGCATGCTGACCGTTTTCCTAATGATAGATCCAAAGTATTTTGTGTAATAATGCTGCTGACCACACGAGCGCTCGCCTGGGCGAATCCGATGATTGAGTCTCGTGACCCACGGTTAAATAACTTGGATGATTTCTTGGCCGCTATGGCATTAATGTTTGATGATCCTAATCGCCGTGCAACTGCTGAATCTGCTTTATTGTCTTTACGCCAGGCAAAACGTTCTGTTATTGAGTATGCTACTGAACTCAGGAGATTAGCGGTAGATACCAATTGGGACAGTTATGCACAATTGCCTATTTTTAAGAGGGGTCTGTCTAGTATTGTAAAAGATGAACTAGCTCGCTCTGAGTCGCCACAAGAGCTAGAGACATTTATACAGCATTGTGTGCGCATTGACATTCGCCTTACTGAGCGTAGGCAGGAGAAGTTTGCTGCATATAACCGTATTGCTAACTTTTCCCTTCCTTCCAAAGAGCCTGCAGGTAGAACATCTCAGGAGGTGGAGGAGGTGCCCATGCAAATTGATTCCGTTCAGAGGCACGAGATCAATGAGCGCCGGGAGCATCGCCTTCTTGAAAGTCTATGTTTCTACTGCGGCCAGTCTGACCACTTCTTGATCAATTGTCCTAAGTGTCCTAGACGGCGTAACAAGGTGCTAGCAGCAGTAGGGGAGTATGACAACTGTGATGATGAATCTGACATCTCTGAATGAAGCCTGCCTTTAAACGCTGTATTCCATTCACTTTCTATGACTTCACCCCCCAAGGAGCTTAAGGAAAAGAACTCTCACTGTTCTCTCCCTATTAAGATCCTGTGTTCAGGACAATGGATTTCCAGTGCAGCTATGATTGACTCTGGTGCAGGTGGCAATTTCATGGATATCGCATTTGCCAAGGAACATGGTATTGAAATTCAGCAAAGAGCCTCTCCAATTACCATGGAAACAGTGGATGGGTCACCTTTAATCTCTGGTCCTGTGGATCAGGAGACCGTACCCCTTGAAATTTTGTTGGAGCTTAATCATCAGGAGCAACTTTTCTTCTTGCTAATTTCTTCTCCTCATTTTCCTGTGATTTTAGGCATTCCTTGGTTGCGTTCTCAGAACCCAATTATCAACTGGGAGACCAAGGAGATTATCTTTCCAACAAGGAGCAACTCAGCGTTAACAGAAGCTGTCCCTGAGTCCACGGCTACAGAACCACATGTACAGGTATTTTCTTTACCTCCAGCATATAAAGAGTTCTCTGACATCTGTGACAAGAAGAATGCAGATCAGCTTCCTCCACACAGGCATTATGACTGTCCCATTGAGTTGCTTCCAGGGGCAGCTATTTCTTTTGGTAACGTATACCCTTTGGCGGCACCTGAGCTTCAAGCCTTAAAGGAGTATATTGATGAAAATCTGGCCAAAGGCTTCATACGTCCTTCTTCACCAGCAGGGGCACCTATATTTTTTGTAAAGAAGAAGGATGGGTCCCTGAAACCCTGTGTGGACTATCAAGAGCTGAATAAGGTTACCGTACGGAATCGTTACCCTTTGCCTCTGATTCCCGAATTACTGGAAAGAGTCCGCCATGCTAAGGTGTTCTCTAAAATGGATCTTCGTGGGGCTTATAATTTGGTGCGTATTCATCCAGGGGATGAGTGGAAGACAGCATTCCGATGCCGGTATGGACACTTTGAATATCTCGTGATGCCCTTCGGGCTTTGTAATGCCCCTTGTCATGATTCCCCAATGGCATGGGAACATCAGAAACACAAAATAACAGACTAGCCCTCGGGTGATGGAAACTCAAGCTGACCGTGACCTAAATCTACCACACAACTAACAGTAGCCAGGAAGCATTCCTACGGCTGCCTAGATGCCATGCGCCAGCCGGAGAACTAACTACGCCTGGAAGAGGAAGGAACAGACCTGGCTTACCTCTAGTGAAATTCCCCAAAGATGATAGTAGCCCCCACATATATTAACGGTGAGTTCAGAGGAAAAGACATACACAGTATGAAGGTAGATTTAGCAAAGCGAGGTCCACTTACTAGATAGAGGAAGGATACAAAAGAGGACTTCACGGTCAGCTGAAAAACCCTTTCAAAAACCCATCCTGAAATTACTTTAAGACTCCTGTGTCAACTCATGACACAGGAGTGGCAATTTCAGTCCACAAGAGCTTCCAGTAACAGGAAATGACAAACTGTAAACTGGACAAAAAATACAAAACAAAAAGGACAAGAGTCCACTTAGCTGATCAGCAGACTGGTAGCAGGAACATGCAACTGAAAGACTCAGGTTACAATGATGACCGGCAAGGAAGTGACTGGAGAGCAAGGCTAAATAGGGAACTCCCAAAACTGATGGAAGCAGGTGAGCTGAGGCAGAAAAGAACACACAAGTCTCCAGTACCACCAGCCACCACTAGGGGAGCCCAAAAAGCGGATCACAACAGTACCCCCCCTTAAGGAGGGGGCACCGAACCCTCACAAGAACCGCCAGGGCGACCTGGATGAGCCCTATGAAAGGCACGAACCAAATCCGAGGCATGAATATCAGAGGCAGTTACCCAAGAATTATCTTCCTGACCATAGCCCTTCCATTTAACCAGATACTGGAGTCTCCGCCTGGAAATACGGGAGTCCAAGATCTTCTCTATAACGTACTCCAATTCACCCTCAACCAGCACAGGAGCAGGAGGCTCAGCAGAAGGAACCACCGGCACCTCGTATCTCCGCAACAACGACCGATGGAACACATTATGGATAGCGAAAGATGCCGGGAGGTCCAAACGAAAGGAAACAGGGTTAATAATCTCCAAAATCCTATAGGGACCGATGAACCGAGGCTTAAATTTAGGAGAAGAAACCCTCATTGGGACAAAACGGGAAGACAACCACACCAAGTCCCCAACACGAAGGCGAGGACCAACCCGACGCTGGCGGTTAGCAAACCACTGAGTCCTCTCCTGGGACAAATTCAAATTGTCCACCACTTGTTCCCAAATCCGATACAACCGATCCACCACAGCATCTACTCCAGGACAATCCGAAGACTCCGCCTGACCAGAAGAAAAACGGGGATGAAACCCCGAATTGCAAAAGAAAGGGGAAACCAAAGTGGCCGAACTAGCCCGATTATTAAGAGCAAACTCCGCCAACGGCAAAAAGGCAACCCAATCATCCTGATCCGCAGACACAAAACACCTCAAATACGTCTCCAAAGTCTGATTAGCTCGCTCCGTCTGGCCATTAGTCTGAGGATGGAAGGCAGACGAAAAAGACAAATCAATGCCCAACCTGGCACAGAATGCCCGCCAAAATCTAGAAACGAACTGGGTACCCCTATCAGAAACGATATTTTCAGGAATACCATGCAAGCGAACCACATTTTGAAAAAACAAAGGAACCAACTCAGACGAGGAAGGCAACTTCGGCAATGGCACCAAATGAACCATCTTAGAAAAACGGTCACACACCACCCAGATAACAGACATCCTCTGAGAGACAGGAAGATCAGAAATAAAGTCCATCGAGATGTGCGTCCAAGGCCTCTTCGGAATAGGCAAGGGCAACAACAACCCGCTAGCCCTAGAACAACAAGGCTTGGCCCGAGCACACACATCACAAGACTGCACAAAAACACGCACATCTCGAGACAGAGATGGCCACCAGAAGGATCTAGCCACCAAATCCCTGGTACCAAAAATTCCAGGATGACCCGCCAGCGTAGAAGAATGAACCTCCAAGATGACTCTACTGGTCCAATCATCAGGAACAAACAGTCTACCAGGTGGACAGCGATCAGGTCTATCCGCCTGAAACTCTTGCAAAGCACGTCGCAGATCTGGGGAAATAGCGGATAATATCACCCCATCCTTAAGGATACCTGTAGGTTCCGAATCACCAGGGGAATCAGGCTCAAAACTCCTAGAAAGGGCATCTGCCTTCACATTCTTAGAACCTGGTAGATATGAGACCACAAAATTAAACCGAGAGAAAAACAACGACCAGCGCGCCTGTCTAGGATTCAGGCGCCTGGCAGACTCAAGATAAATCAGATTCTTGTGATCAGTCAAAACCACCACCTGATGTCTAGCACCCTCAAGCCAATGACGCCACTCCTCAAATGCCCACTTCATGGCCAAAAGCTCCCGATTACCGACATCATAATTTCTTTCGGCGGCAGAAAATTTTCGAGAAAAGAACGCACAAGGTCTCATCACTGAGCAATCGGAACTTTTCTGCGACAAAACCGCCCCCGCTCCGATCTCGGAAGCATCGACCTCAACCTGAAAGGGGAGAGAGACATCAGGCTGGCGCAACACAGGGGCAGACGAAAAGCGGCGCTTAAGTTCCCGAAAGGCCTCCATAGCGGCAGAGGACCAATTGGCAACATCAGCACCCTTCTTAGTCAAATCCGTAAGAGGCTTAGCAACACCAGAAAAACCAGTTATAAATCGACGATAAAAATTAGCAAAGCCCAAGAACTTCTGAAGACCCTTTAGAGAAGTAGGCTGCGTCCAGTCACAAATAGCCCGAACCTTGACAGGGTCCATCTCAACAGAAGAAGGGGAAAAAATGTACCCCAAAAAGGAAATCTTTTGAACCCCAAAAACACACTTAGAACCCTTTACACACAGAGAATTCTCCCGCAAGACCTGAAAAACCCTCCTGACCTGCTGAACATGAGACTCCCAGTCCTCAGAAAAAATCAAAATATCGTCCAAATACACAATCATAAATTTATCCAGATATTCACGGAAAATATCATGCATAAAGGACTGAAAAACTGAAGGTGCATTAGAAAGGCCGAAAGGCATTACTAAATACTCAAAGTGGCCCTCAGGCGTATTAAATGCGGTTTTCCACTCATCCCCTTGCTTAATTCGCACCAAATTATACGCCCCACGGAGATCAATCTTGGAGAACCACTTAGCCCCCCTTATGCGAGCAAACAAATCAGTAAGCAGCGGCAACGGATACTGATATTTGACAGTAATTTTATTCAGGAGTCGATAATCAATACAAGGCCTCAGCGAGCCATCCTTTTTAGAGACAAAGAAAAACCCAACTCCTAAAGGTGATGAAGAAGGACGAATATGTCCCTTTTCCAGGGACTCCTTAACATACTCTCGCATGGCAGCATGCTCAGGTACAGATAGGTTAAACAAACGACCCTTTGGAAATTTACTGCCTGGAATCAGATCTATGGCGCAATCACACTCTCTGTGGGGAGGGAGAGAACCAATTTTAGGCTCTTCAAAAATATCCCCAAAATCCGACAAAAATGCCGGAACCTCAGAGGGAATAGATGACGAGATAGAAACCAAAGGTATGTCCCCATGAGCCCCCCGACATCCCCAGCTTAACACAGACATAGTTTTCCAGTCCAGTACTGGGTTATGAGATTGCAACCATGGTAATCCAAGCACTAACACATCATGTAAATTATGCAACACGAGGAAGCGAATCATCTCCTGATGGTCTGGAGTCATACGCATAGTCACTTGCGTCCAGAACTGTGGTCTATTACAAGCCAGAGGTGTAGAATCAATACCCTTCAGAGGTATAGGAACTTCCAGAGGCTCCAAATCAAACCCACAGCGCCTGGCGAAGGACCAATCCATGAGACTCAGAGCGGCGCCAGAGTCCACATAGGCATCCACGGTAATAACTGATAATGAACAAATCAGAGTTACAGACAGAAGAAATTTAGACTGTAAAGTGCCAATAGAAACAGACTTGTCAACCTTCCTAGTACGTTTAGAGCATGCTGATATAACATGCGCGGAATCACCACAGTAGAAGCACAAGCCATTTTTGCGCCTATAATTCTGCCGCTCGCTTCTTGACAGAATTCTGTCACATTGCATTTTCTCTGGCGTCCCTTCAGAAGATACCGCCAAATGGTGCACGGGTTTGCGCTCCCGCAAACGCCGATCAATCTGAATCGCCATTGTGATGGACTCATTCAGACCTGTGGGCGTAGGAAACCCCACCATGACATCCTTAACGGCATCAGAAAGGCCTTCTCTGAAAATTGCCGCTAGGGCACACTCATTCCACTGAGTAAGCACAGACCATTTACGAAATTTTTGGCAGTATATCTCAGCTTCATCTTGCCCTTGAGACAGGGCTATTAAAGCTTTTTCAGCTTGAATCTCCAAATTAGGTTCCTCATACAGCAACCCTAAAGCCAGAAAAAACGCATCCACATTGAGCAACGCAGGATCCCCTGGTGTCAATGAAAATGCCCAATTTTGAGGGTCACCTCGCAGCAAAGAAATCACAATCTTAACCTGCTGAACAGGATCTCCAGAGGAGTGAGGTCTGAGAGAAAGGAATAATTTACAATTACATTTGAAATTCAGAAACCGAGATCTATCTCAGGAAAATACCTCTGGTGTAGGAATCTTAGGTTCAGAAATAGGAGTACGTATAACATAATCTTGTAAATTCTGAACCTTCGTAGCAAGATTATTTAAACCTGCAGCCAAACTCTGAGAGTCCATCCTTAAACCGGAGAGATCAGAGCCATTCAAGGATTAGAAGGAGAGAAAGGCAAGGCTGTAAATAGAGCAGAAATACAACTGAGCCAACTAAGTAGCAAACATGTGAGGGAAAAAAAAAAAAAAAAATCTACAGACTTCTTTTACTCTCCTTTCTTCTGCCAATTACTTTAACAGTGGCCGGTCATACTGTCATGATTCCCCAATGGCATGGGAACATCAGAAACACAAAATAACAGACTAGCCCTCGGGTGATGGAAACTCAAGCTGACCGTGACCTAAATCTACCACACAACTAACAGTAGCCAGGAAGCATTCCTACGGCTGCCTAGATGCCATGCGCCAGCCGGAGAACTAACTACGCCTGGAAGAGGAAGGAACAGACCTGGCTTACCTCTAGTGAAATTCCCCAAAGATGATAGTAGCCCCCACATATATTAACGGTGAGTTCAGAGGAAAAGACATACACAGTATGAAGGTAGATTTAGCAAAGCGAGGTCCACTTACTAGATAGAGGAAGGATACAAAAGAGGACTTCACGGTCAGCTGAAAAACCCTTTCAAAAACCCATCCTGAAATTACTTTAAGACTCCTGTGTCAACTCATGACACAGGAGTGGCAATTTCAGTCCACAAGAGCTTCCAGTAACAGGAAATGACAAACTGTAAACTGGACAAAAAATACAAAACAAAAAAGACAAGAGTCCACTTAGCTGATCAGCAGACTGGTAGCAGGAACATGCAACTGAAAGACTCAGGTTACAATGATGACCGGCAAGGAAGTGACTGGAGAGCAAGGCTAAATAGGGAACTCCCAAAACTGATGGAAGCAGGTGAGCTGAGGCAGAAAAGAACACACAAGTCTCCAGTACCACCAGCCACCACTAGGGGAGCCCAAAAAGCGGATCACAACAGCCCCTGCAATGTTTCAACACCTTGCTAATGACATTTTCAGAGATTTGTTGGACCAGTTTGTGGTGATCTATTTGGACAATATTCTAATCTTTTCTGACTCTCTACAGGAACATGAAGAACATGTCAAAGCTATTTTAAGACGTCTGAAAGAGAACCATCTGTATATCAAGCCAGAGAAATGCGAGTTCCATCGTTCTGAGATACAGTTCTTATGTTATATCATCTCTCCCCAGGGGCTGAACATGGAATCTGGTAAGATTCAGGCTATCCTTGACTGGACGGTACCCAAGAACGTTAAGGAGGTCCAACGTTTTATTGGTTTTGCAAATTTCTACAGATGCTTCATTCGAAATTTTTCTGATATTGTCTGTCCCATTACGTCCTTGACAAAGAAGGAACAGCCCTTTAAGTGGTCATCAAAGGCTCAAGAAGCTTTTGATCGACTTAAGATCTGTTTCACCTCAGCACCGCTGTTGATACACCCAGATCCAACACTTTCTTTCATTGTGGAGGTGGACGCTTCTGATAATGCCTTGGGGGCTATTCTCTCCCAAAGAACTGGAGAGAAGGGTCTGCTACATCCTTGTGCTTTCTTTTCCCATAGACTAACCTCAGCAGAGAAGAATTACGATGTGGGAGACAAGGAATTGCTGGCTATTATTGCGGCTTTCAAGGAATGGAGGCATCATCTGCAAGGAGCTGCACAACAGATCATAGTGCTTACTGACCATCGCAATTTAGAGTTCCTCAGATCCGCTAGATGTCTTTCTCCTCGTCAGGCTCTTTGGAATTTATTTTTAAATCAATTTAATTTTGTTATCTCGTACCGTCCAGGTTCTCGTAATGGGAAGGCTGATGCTTTATCCCGAATCCATGCTGCGGATTCCGTACCTGGAGCCCCGTCCAAGACCATTCTATCTGATGCCAATTTCATCGGAGTTATCCACGATCAGGACTTGTGGAAGGAGTGCAGGGAGGCCTATGACGGTGATGTATTTCTGGCCAACCCACCTGTTGATATTAATCTTGTCTTTAAGGGTGGCATGTGGTTCAGAGATCGACATATCTACGTCCCTGAGGTCGTCTGTCTGCAGATCCTCAAGTTGGTACATGACTCCAAGTTGGCTGGTCACAGTGGGGTACAGAAGACACAAGAGTTCCTAAGCCGACTTGCCTGAAGGATACTAAGGACTATGTTCTCTCTTGCGAGGTATGTGCTCGTTACAAGACTCCTCGTGTGGCAACTAGGGGTCTCCTGCAACCATTACCTGTTCTGTCCCGACCTGGGGGGTCTATATCAATGGACTTTATTGTGGAGCTGCCTACATCGGGGGGGCATGAATACAATCATGGTGGTAGTTGATCGCCTGACTAAAGCTGCTCATTTTGTTCCGTGCACCGGCCTCCCCTCAGCTAAAGATACAGTGAACTTGGTTATACAGAATGTCTTTCGTTTGCATGGGGTTCCGGATGAGATCATCTCTGACCGTGGAGTGCAGTTCACTTCAAGATTCTGGTAGGGGTTTTGCTCTGCACTCAATATTAATGTCTGTCTCTCTTCTGCTTACCATCCCCAGACAAATGGTCAGACTGAGCGTACCAACCAGACGCTGGAACAATATCTAAGATGCTATGTCAGCCATCTCCAGGATGATTGGTTGGAGTTGTTGCCGTTAGCCGAATTTTCATATAACAATTCTCAGAGCGCCTCCACTAAATTTACACCTTTCTTTGCCAATCTGGGTTATCATCCATGTATCTTAGGCTACGTTCACATTTGCGTTGTGCGCCGCTGCGTCGGCGACGCAACGCACAACGCAAACAAAACCGCAACAAAACGCACGCTAAAACGCTGCGTTTTGCGATGCATGCGTCCTTTTTCTCTGAAAGTTGGACGCAAAAAAAATGCAACTTGCTGCGTTCTCTGCGCCCAACGCTTGCGGCAAAAAAACCGCATGCGTCGCAAAACGCAGCACAACGCATGTCCATGCGCCCCCATGTTAAATATAGGGGCGCATGACGCATGCGGCGACGCTGCGGCGCCCGACGCTGCGGCGCCGAACGCTAATGTGAACGTAGACTAACCTAGGTCTCCAATTAATTCTCCGGTTCCGGCAGTGGAGGAAAGGCTGACTGCGATGAGGCAAAATCTGGAGGTTCTGAAGGGATCCCTGACCACAGCTCAAGAACGTTATAAGAGATCAGCTGATAGATTCCGTAAACCTGCACCCATGTTCAAGGTAGGAGATTCCGTGTGGTTAGCAACTAAGAATCTGAAGTTAAACGTTCCTTCACAAAAACTTGGACAGAAATTCATTGGCCCTTTCAAGATCAACGGTATTGTGAGCTCTGTGGCCTGCCGGCTGAAGCTGCCTAGGACTATGAAGGTACACCCAGATAATTATCTTTACTAAAGCCTGTATCTCCTAATACCTTCCAGGGACGTGTTGTGCCACCTCCGCAGCCTGTGGTGATTGATGGGCAAGAACAATTTATGGTGGAGGAAATTGTTGATTCCAGGATTCGCAGGAATCGGCTCCAATATCTGATAAGATGGCAGGGATATCCCCCTGAGGAAGACTCTTGGGAACCTGTGGAAAACATCAATGCCCAACAGAAGATTTCTCGTTTTCATCAGAGATTCCCTGAGAATCCAGGTCCAGGATCGTCCTGAGGCTGCTTCTAAGGAGGGAGTAATGTCAGGACTCTGAACATTTTTTATTACCTTTTTGTGCATTACTGCCCTTTTCCAAGATGGCGTCTTTGGTCTCATGTGCACTGTGTCTTCCTGCTATAAAACTCCACCCCAGCCTTCAGTCTGTGCTAGAGAATTCTGCCTTGCATCCAGCTCCTGACCTCTGGTGACTCCCTGGCTATATACCTGCTCCTGTGAACCTGTGGGGTGATCCTGCTACTCTGCTCTGAGTTCCTGCTGCATACACCAGTTCCAGTAATCCTCCTTCATCTGCTGCTCGTGTTTACTTCCATCTGCATTTGCTGGACATGTAAGCTGTTTCTGCTTTGCAAGAACCTGAGACTATTACCCAGACCTCCCTGGTTGAGCTAAGATATTATTTGAACTGCCTTATAAGCATATCTATCTGTGTTTTGGACTAAGCAAGGACTTATTCGTGTCAAGTATCCTCAAGAATAATTGTGCTTCATAGACTTTCTGCATGATTGCATTTTCCTCTGAAGTTTCCTATAGACTGCTGAGCTGCATTTGATATTTGCACCAAGTGTTGTGGACTTGAGTTTCTCTCTGCACCTGTTTGAATCACCGTGTGATAATATAGACTTTACCACTTATAAAACTGTGTCCTGTAGTTGTCTTGTTCCACGCAAAGAGTCTCCTGCGTTATCCCCTATAATTATTACGCCCGCGGCTGAAAAATCTCAAAAATCAATGCCGCGGCAATAAAATCTCAAAAATCACTGCCGCGGCTGCCGAATCTCGGAAATCACCGCTGCGGCTGAAAAATCTCAAAAATCAGCCCCACGGCTGCCGAATCTCGAAAATCACTGCCACGGCTGCCGAAACTCGAAAATCAGCCCCACGGTGGAAAAAATCTCGAAAATCACCGTTGTGGCTGCCGAATCTCGGAAATCACCGCTGCAACTGAAAATCTCGCAAATCACTGCCGCGGGTGCCGAATCTCAAAAATCACCAGCGCGGCTGAAAAACCTTGAAAATCACAGCTGTGGCTGCCGAATCTCGAAAATCACTGCTGTGGCTGAAAAATCTCGAAAATCACCGCCGTGGGTGCCGAATCTCGAAAATCAGCCTCGCAGCTAAAAAATCTCAAAAATCAGCCCCTGCGGCTGAAAAATCTCGAAAGTCATCGCTGTGGCTGAAAAATCTCGAAAATCATCCCTGCGGCTGCCAAATCTCGAAAATAAGCCCGAGGCTGAATAATCTCGAAAATCACCCCACCGCGTGTGAAAAATCATGAAAACCACTGCCGCGGGTGCCGAATCTCGAAAATCACCACCGCGGCTGAAAAACCTTGAAAATCACAGCCGTGGCTGCCGAATCTCAAAAATCACCGCCGCAGGTGAAAAATCTCGAAAATCACCGCCATGGGTGCCGAATCGCGAAAATCAGCCTTGCAGCTAAAAAATCTCGAAAATCACCGCCGCAGCTGAAAAATCTCGAAAATCACTGCCGCGGCTGAAAAATCTCTAAAATCACCGCCGCGGGTGCCAAATCTCAAAAATCATCACTGCGGCTGACAAATTTTGAAAATCATCTCCGCGGCTGAAAAATATCGACAATCACTGCCGTGACTGTCGAATCTCGAAAATCAGCCCGCGGCTGCCAAATCCTGAAAATCCCTACCCCGGCTGAAAAATCTGGAAAATCACCGCCGCGGCTGAAAAATCTGGAAAATCACCGCCGCGGCTGCTGAATGTCGAAAATCACCCCCGTGGCTGCCAAATCCCAAAAATCACTGCCGTGGCTGCCGAACGTCGAAAATCACTGCCGCGGCTACCGAACCTCGAAAATCATTGCCGCCGCGGCTGAAACTCAAAAATCACCCCCACGGCTGCCGAACCTCGATACGCACACCCGTGGCTGCCAAACCTAGAAAATCACCCCCGCAGCTGCCGAATCTCGAAAATCACCACCATGGCTGCCGAACCTCGAAAATCACCCCCACAGCTGACAAACCTCGAAAATCACCCCCTCGGCTGAAGAATCTCGAAAATCACCCCTGCGGCTGCCGAACCTCGAAAATCACCGCCACGGCTGCCGAACCTGGAAAATCACCGCCGCGGCTGCCGAACATTGAAAATTACCCCCTCGGCTGCTGAATCTCGAAAATCACTGCTGCGGCTGCCGAACCTCGAAAATCACCGCCGAGGCTGCCGATCATCGAAAATCACCCCCACGGCTGCCGAATCTCGAAACTCACTGCCGCGGCTGCCGAACCTCGAACATCACTGCCACGGCTGAAGAATCTCAAAAGTCACCCTCTAGGCTGCCGAACCTCGAAAATCACCCCCGTGGCTAACGAACCTCGAAAATCATCGCCACTGCAGCAGAACCTCGAAAATCACTGCCACGTTTGCCGAACCTCGAAAATCACCCCTGCGGCTGCCAAATGTCGAAAATCATCCCCGCGGCTGCTGAACCTAGAAAATCTGTGCCGCGGCTGCCGAACCTCGAAAATCACTGCCACAGCTGCCGAACCTTGAAAATCATCGCCGAGGCTGCCGAACATCGAAAATCACCCCCACGGCTGCCAAATCTCGAAAATCATTGCCACGTCTACCGAAACTCGAAAATCACCCCGCGGCTGCCGAACCTCAAGAAAAATCACCCCCATGGCTGCCGAACCTCAAAAATCACTGCCGCGGCTACCGAACCTCGAAAATCATTGCCGCACCGGCCTAAACTCAAAAATGACCCCCGCGGCTGCCGAACCTCGAAACGCACACCCGTGGCTGCCAAACCTAGAAAATCACACCCGCGGCTGCCGAACCTTGAAAATCACCTCCGCGGATGCCAAACCTCGAAACGCACCATCGTGGCTGCCAAACCTTGATAATCACCTCTCTGGCTGCCGAACCTCAAAAATCACCTCTGCGGCTGCCGAACCTCAAAAATCACCCCCGCATCTGCTGAACCTCGAAACACACCCTTGCGGCTTCCGAATTTCGAAAATCACCCCCAATGGCTGCCGAACCTCGAAACGCACCCCCGTGGCTGCCGAACTTTGAAAATCACCCCCACGGCTGCCGAACCTCGAAACGCACCACCGCATCTGCCGAACCTTGAAAATCACCTTTGCGGGTGCTAAACCTCAAAACACACCCCTGGCGGCTGCCGAATTTTGAAAATCACCCCCGCGGCCTGCCGAACCTCAAAAATCACCGCTGCTTCCGAACCTCAAAGCCCCCCCCCCCCCCACACAGCTGCCGAACCTCAAAAATCCCCCCCATGGCTGCTGAACCTCAAAACGCACCCCCGCAGCTGCCGAACCTCGAAAATCACCCCTGCGGCTGCCAAACCTCTAAACGCACCACCGCAGCTGCTGAACCTTGAAAATCACCCCCACTGCTGACGAACATCGAAACGCACCAACGAGGCTGCCGAACCTCAAAAGTCACCTACCCGGCTGCCGAACCTTGAAAATCACCCCCGCAGCAGCCGAACATTGAAAATCACCTCCGTGGCTGCCGAACCTTGAAACACACCTCCGCGGCTGCCGAACCTCAAAAATCATCCCAGCGGCTGCCGAACCTCGAAACGCACCCCCGCAGCTGCCGAACCTCAAAAATCACCCCCATGGCTGCTGAACCTCGAAATGCACCCCCTTGACTATCGAACTTCGAAAACCACCCTTGTAGCTACCGAACCTCGAAATGCACCCCCGCGGCTGCCAAACCTCGAAAATCACCCCCACAGCTGCCGAACCTCAAAAATCAACCGCCGCGGCTGGCGAACCTTGAAATGCACCCCCGCTGATGCTGAACCTCGAAACACACCAGACACTAGGCAGGATGACTGGGCATCCTTGCTACCGTGGGCGGAGTTTGCGCTAAACAACGCCGTAGCCGACTCCACTGGACAGACCCCATACCTCCTTAACTACGGCCTGCATCCGCGGGTTCCTGTACCTATGTGCGTGTCTTCCACCAATTCCAGGGTGGCAGACTGGGCTGTGGAGGCAAGTGACATTTGGGATCGCACTCAGGATGCCATCCAGGCTTCCAAGGAGAGAATGAGGTCCTCCGCCAATGCACATCGGCGCCCCGCTCCAACCCTTACTCCTGGCGAGTTAGTGTGGCTCTCCGCCCGTAACATCAGGCTGCGAGTTGAGTCCACTAAATTTGCACCTCGCTACTTGGGTCCCTTCAAGGTCCTGGAACAGGTTAACCCTGTGGTCTACCGCCTGGCCCTTCCTCCACGACTAGGTATCACCGACACCTTTCATGTGTCTCTTCTTAAGCCCATTCACATGTCCCGGTTTTTTTAGTCATCTGCCGGGACATTGGGTTCATCTACAGATGATTATGAGGTGAATGCTATCTTGGGGTGCAAGGTGGTACGTGGCAAAAAATTTATTTGATGGATTGGAAGGACTATGGCCCAGAGGACAGGTCCTGGGAGCCTGCTGAGTACATTCGGGCTCTGCAACTCATTGCTGCCCAAGGAGGGGGGGTATTGTTAAGTGTCGAGTTCCCGCAGCTGCACAGGGGGAATCTCAAACCACCTCCGCTGCGGTCTCCCATTCTTCTCCGCCCACAGTGGAGCCTGCACATCGGAAACGTCGGTCCCAGCGTCTGGCTCAGGCAGATACTGTGCACTTGGTTACTTCTGATCTTCCAGACTGAGCCATTGTAACCAGCACTGTTCTGCGGCGAGCAGATGCTCCTGGGACTAAGCCCTGCTTTTCCTCTACTGGGCATGCCCAAAGGACAACCTCTCATTGGAGGTCGGGGGTCACATGCTCAGGTCCTGAAGCAGTTCCTATTGGACCACTAGGAAGGTCCTGGAGAGCTTCCTCTATAAAAGGTTCGCATGGCCATGCGCTAGTATCAAATTAAGTTCATGTGTGTATGAGCTTAGCTACTTTTGTGGTCGCTGTCAGCATGTGCTCCGGGTCAGCTGAATAGCCACTAGAATTCCGGCACCTCCGGAGAGGAGTTTGTGTGTATGAATTCAGGGCTGGCATATAGCCTCTAGAATTCCGGCACCTCGGGAGAGGAGTTTGGGTGTATGAATCTAGGGCTGGCGTATAGCCACTAGAATTCTGGCACCTCCAGAGAGGAGTTGTTTTGAGTGCAGTTGCTGACTGTGTGACCACTATATGCTACCTGCTCCGTTAGAGAGCTGTGATCCTCTGTGAGGTTAACAGGGCACATCTTTTATCCCGTCGACTCTGTAAAGCAACAGAGTTCGCTCTTATACAGACCGGGTGACGGAACCCATGTCTGTTCAGGCGTAATACCGCCACATAGTGCCGCCATTTACTAGCAGCAGGTTCCACTCCTGCACGGTGGACCCCGGGCTGCGAACGCACCAATATTATCTCCATATTTACTTCTGCAAGCCTTAACAGTATACTAGCACCAGGATCTGGCTAGTAATGGCGGACGAACAGTGACTGCAGCGGTCCATCCAGTAGCTGGAGGGCAGGTTGGCGGCTCTCGAGCGTGGAACCTCAGCTGTGGATGTTACCGCAGTAGCTGTTCAGGCTGCTAGCATGGCTGCAGCAAATTTGTCCACTGCTGCCACTGTTCCGACCTTATCCCGCCTTCCGCTGCCTGATAAATACTCTGGTGATTGCAAGTCATGTAGGGGATTCATGAGCCAGTGCGCAATACACCTCAAACTCCTGGCAGCACGTTTTCCCACAGAGCGGGCAAAGGTGGGATTCATTATATCCCTTCTGTCGCACAGGGCGTAGGAGTGGGCTACACCGTTGTGGGAGCGCGACGATCATGTGGTGCAGAGTGCTCCTTTGTTTCTGACCACTCTGAAGCAAGTCTTTTTAGGACCTCGAGTCACCCATGATACGGCGCTCCAACTGCAGGCATTGACCCAGGGCTCATCCATGGTCAGCCATTTTGCCATCCACTTCCGGACTTTAGCATCTGAGCTGGAGTGGCCGGATAAAGCCCTCATCCCTATATTTTTGAGGAGGCTGGCTGACCATGTGAAGGACGGTTTGGCCACCAGGGAGATTCCCGCCACACTGGAGGAGCTAATAACTGTATCAACTTGCATTGACCTCCGTTTTCTCTCAAAGCGGTGCAGCGCTTTATGGGGTTCATTAATTACTATCGCCAGTTCATTCCCCACTTCTCAACTTTGGTAGCTCCCTTGGTTGCCCTCACCAAAAAGGGAGCAAATCCCAAATTGTGGTCGGAGGAGGTCTCCAAGGCCTTCCTCTCCATTAAGTCCCACTTTGCTAGCGTTCCCATTCTACATCGCCCGATGTAGATAAACCTTTCATAATGGAGGTGGATGTCTCATCTGTCGGTGCTGGAGCAGTCCTATTCCAAAAGGATGCTCAAGGTCGGAAGCATCCTTGCTTCTTTTTCTCTAAGACCTTCACACTGGCGGAGAGGAATTATTCCATCGGGGACAAGGAGTTGCTAGCTATGAAGTTGGCCTTCTCGGAGTGGAAACACCTCCTGGAGGGGGCTCGTTTTCCCTTACAAGTCTATACCGACCACAAAAATTTGGTTTACTTGCAGACTGCCCAGTGGCTAAATTCTCGCCAGGCTAGATGGTCCTTGTTCTTCTCCCATTTCCACTTCACTCTCCATTATCTGTCCGGGGAGAAGAACATCCGTGCTGACACTCTCTCCCGCTCCGTAGTATCATCAGTGGAGGAGGAGGAGGAGCCTCGGTTAATTGTCCCTTCAGAGAGCCTGAGGACCATGGCTCCGGGCCCCCGGGCAAGACTTTTGTGCCATCAAATTTGCAACCGGAGGTTCTCTCTTGGGCTCATTCGTCCAGGGTGGGTGGACACTTTGGGACCAAAATGACATCTGAGCTTCTGGCGAGGACATACTGATGGCTGCACATGGCCCGTGATGTTGGAGACTATATTCGGGCGTGTAAAAATTTTTAAAAAACTGACCTTCACATCCAAACATAGACTAAGTGTGAACAGGTGCTGAACCTAGAGTCACCAACTTGTGTACAGTTAAATAAATAAGGCAGCACACTGCGGCACTAAAACATGCAAACATGAAACATGAAAATTGAACTGCATTAGAAATATGAAAAAATGAGAGCGTTTAGCGCATAAATTGACCAATTCATGTGTACCTGGTAGCCACATTAAGGCATCTCTCATATACCAGGACCTAGACTTTCCTTTCCTCACTGAGAATAAGCGTCTTCATCTGAATGGGAACCTACTGTGAATCCTCTTCTTAGACTAAAATATCTCTCTCTCTGTGGAGGGGTAATGGTCCTGCTGTGATTAAAACACCTGTGGCTAAGAGGTGGAGTGCTCAGTCTGAAGGCTAATGAATACAAATTTCAAAAAACTGACCGTCACATCCAGACATAGACTAAGTGTGAACAGGTGCTGAACCTAGAGTTACCAACTCGTGTACAGTTAAATAAATAAGGCAGCACACTGCGGCGCCAAAACATGCAAACATGAAACATGAAAATTGAACTGCATTAGAAATATGAAAAAAATGAGAGCGTTTAGCGCATAAATTGGCCAATTCATGTGTTCCTGGTAGCCACATTAAGGCATCTCTCGTATACCAGGACCTAGACTTTCCTTTCCTCACTGAGAATAAATGTCTTCATCTGAATGGGAACCTACTGTGAATCCTCTTCTTAGACTAAAATCTCTCTCTGTGGAGGGGTAATGGTCCTGCTTCGATTAAAACACCTGTGGCTAAGAGGTGGAGTGCTCAGTCAGAAGGCTAATCAATACAAATTTCAAAAAACTGACCGTCACATCCAAACATAGACTAAGTGTGAACAGGTGCTGAACCTAGAGTCACCAACTTGTATACAGTTAAATAAATAAGGCAGCACACTGTGGCGCCAAAACATGCAAACCTGAAACATGAAAACTGAACTGCATTACTGCATTAGAAATATGAAAAAATGAGAGCATTTAGCGCATAAAGTGGCCAATTCATGTGTACCTGGTAGCCACATTAAGGCATCTCTCGTATACCAGGACCTAGACTTTCCTTTCCTCGCTGAGAATAAACGTCTTCATCTGAACGGGAACCTACTGTGAATCCTCTTCTTGGACTAAAATCTCGGGCGTGTGTCTCCTATGCCAAGAATAAGTCTCCTCGACAACAGCCAGCTGGGTTACTTTACCCCTTGCCGGTGGCGGACAGGCCCTGGGAGATGGTCGGGATGGACTTTGTGGTGGGCTTACCCAAGTCCCGTGGCTGCACCATTATTTGGGTAATCACCGACCAATTTTCCAAAATGGTGCACTTGGTGCCTCTTCTACGGCTACCTTCTGCACGGGTCTTGGCAGCGTTATTGATCAAACACATTTTCCGCCTACACGGTATGCCGGACAAAATTGTCAGTGACCGGGGTCCCCATTTTGCGTTTCGGTTCTGGAGAGAGCTTTGTCGTCTACTCAGCATCAAGCTGAATCTCTCTTCAGCATACCATTCCGAGACAAATGGGTTGGTAGAGCGGGCCAACCAGACTCTGGTCACATATCTGTGACATTTTGTTTCTGCCAGGCAAGATGACTGGGCATCCTTGCTACCGTGGGCGGAGTTTGCGCTGAGCAATGCCGTAGCCGACTCCACTGGGCAGACCCCATTCCTCCTTAACTATGGCCAGCATCTGTGGGTTCCTGTGCCTATGCCCGTGTCTTCCACCGACTCCAGGGTGGCAGACTGGGCTGTGGAGGCACGTGACATTTGGGACCGCACACAGGATGCTATCCGGGCCTCCAAGGAGAATGAGGGTCTCTGCCGATGCACATCGGCGCCCCGCTCTGACCTTTGCTCCTGGCGAGTTAGTGTGGCTCTCTGCCCACAATATCAGGCTGCGAGTTGAGTCCACTAAGTTTGCACCTCGCTACTTTGGTCCCTTCAAGGTCCTGAAAAAGGTTAACCCTGTGGTCTACCATCTGGCCCTTCCTTCACGCCTAGGTATCACCGACAACTTTCATGTGTCCCTCCTAAAGCCCGTTCACATGTCCCAGTTTTCTGAGTCATCTGCCGGGACATCGGGTCCATCTACGGATGATTATGAGGTGAACGCTATCTTGGGGTGTAAGGTGGTACGTGGCAAAAAAATTTATTTGGTGGATTGGAAGGGTTATGGCCCAGAGGACAGTTCCTGGGAGCCTGCTGAGCACATTCGGGCTCCGCAGCTCATTGCGGCCGTCGAACGTAGCGAGGTCCAAGGAGGGGGGGCATGTTAGGTGTTGAGTTCCCGCCGCTGCACAGGGGGAATCTCGAACCACCTCCGCTGCGGTCTCCCATTCTTCTCTGGCCTCAGTGGAGCCTGCTCAGTGGAGACGTCGGTCCCAGCGTCTGGCTCAGGCAGATACTGTGCGCTTGGTCGCTGCTGATCTTCCAGACTCAGCCATTGTAACCAACACTGTTCTGTGGCGAACAGATGCTCCTGGGATTAAGTCCTGCTTTTCCTCTACTGGGCATGCCCAAAGAACAACCTCTCTCATTGGAGGTCAGGGGTCACATGCTCAGGTCCTGAAGCAGTTCCTATTGGACCACTAGGAAGGTCCTGGAGAGCTTCCTCTATAAAAGGTTTGCATGGCCACATGGCCATGCGCTAGTATCAAATTAAGTTCATGTGTGTATGAGCTTAGCTACTTTTGTGGACGCATGTGCTCAGGGCTGGTGTATAGCCTCTAGAACTCCAGCACCTTCAGAGAGGAGTTTGTGTGTATGAATTCAGGGCTGGCGTATAGCCACTAGAATTCCGGCACCTTCGGAGAGGAGTTGTTTTGAGTGCAGTTGCTGACTGTGTGACCACTATATGCCACCTGCTTCGTTAGAGAGCTGTGATCCTCTGTGAGGTTAACAGGGCACAGCGTTATCTTTTATGCCGGTGACTCTGTGAAGAGTTCGCTCTTATACAGACCGGGTGATGGAACCCGTGTCTCTTCAGGCGTAATACCGCCATATAGTGCCGCCATTTACTAGCAGCAGGTTCCACTCCTGCACGGTGGACTGTCATGAATCCCCAATGGCTAGGGATAGCACAGGACAAGCAAAGTATAACAAAATATCGGACGAGCTCTAGGGTGATGGAACCTGGGCTGACCGCTGCCCTACGCCTGACAAACGCAACTAGAGATAGCCAGGGAGCGTGCCTACGTTGGTTCTAGACGCCACGCACCAGCCTAAGAGCTAACTAGTACTGCAGAGAAAACAAGACCTCACTTGCCTCCAGAGGAATTAACCCCAAAGGTATAGTTGCCCCCCACATGTATTGACGGTGAAATGAGAGGAAGGCACACACATAGAGATGATGTATATAGCTTTAGCAAATAGAGGCCCGCTAAAAACTAGAAAGCAGAATGATACAAAAGGGGACTGAGCGGTCAGCAAAAAACCCTAATCAAAAAAACCATCCTGAGATTACAAGAACCCATGTGCCAACTCATGGCACATGGGGAGAACCTCAGTCCACTAGAGCAACCAGCTAGCATAGAGACATTCTAAGCAAGCTGGACCAAAAACCAAACAACTGAAAATCAGCACTTAGCTTATCCTGAAAGATCTGGGAGCAGGTAGGCAGGAACCAAACAGAGCACATCTGAACACATTGATAGCCGGCAAGGGAAATGACAGAAAGGCCAGGTAAAATAGGAAACACCCAGCCTCTGATGGACAGGTGGAAACCAAAGGCTGCAACCCACCAAAGTCACCCAGTACCAGCAGTAACCACCAGAGGGAGCCCACCAACAGAATCCACAACAGTACCCCCCCCTTGAGGAGGGGTCACCGAACCCTCACGAGAGCCCCCAGGGCGATCAGGGTGAGCTCTATGGAAGGCGCGGACCAAATCAGTCGCGTGAACATCGGAGGCGACCACCCAGGAATTATCCTCCTGACCATAACCCTTCCACTTAACCAAATACTGGAGTTTGCGTCTGGAAACACGAGAATCCAAGATCTTCTCAACAACATACTCCAATTCTCCCTCCACCAGCACCGGAGCAGGAGGCTCGACCGAAGGAACAACGGGCACCTCATACCTCCGCAACAACGACCGATGGAACACATTATGAATAGCAAACGATGCTGGGAGATCCAAACGAAAAGATACAGGGTTAAGAATCTCCGAGATCCTATAAGGACCGATGAACCGAGGCTTGAACTTAGGAGAAGAGACCTTCATAGGGACAAAACGAGAAGACAACCACACCAAGTCCCCAACAAGAAGTCGGGGACCCACGCGGCGACGGCGATTAGCAAACTGCTGAGTCTTCTCCTGAGATAACTTCAAATTGTCCACCACCTGATTCCAAATCTGATGTAGCCTGTCCACCACCACGTCTACTCCAGGACAATCCGAAGATTCCCCCTGACCAGAGGAAAAACGAGGATGAAACCCCGAATTACAAAAAAAAGGAGAGACCAACGTGGCAGAACTAGCCCGATTATTAAGAGCAAATTCGGCCAGTGGCAAAAAAGCAACCCAGTCATCCTGATCAGCAGAAACAAAACACCTCAAATAAGTTTCCAAGGTCTGATTAGTTCGCTCCGTCTGGCCATTCGTCTGAGGATGGAATGCAGACGAGAAAGACAAATCAATGCCCATCTTGGCACAAAACGTCCGCCAAAATCTAGACACAAACTGGGATCCCCTGTCAGAAACGATATTCTCCGGAATCCCATGCAAACGAACCACGTTCTGAAAAAACAAAGGAACCAACTCAGAGGAGGACGGTAACTTAGGCAAGGGCACCAAATGAACCATCTTAGAAAAGCGGTCACACACAACCCAGATAACGGACATTTTCTGTGAAACCGGGAGATCAGAAATAAAATCCATGGAAATGTGCGTCCAAGGCCTCTTCGGGATGGGCAAAGATAACAACAACCCACTAGCCCGTGAACAGCAAGGCTTAGCTCGAGCACACACTTCACAAGACTGCACAAAGGTACGCACATCCCTAGACAAGGAAGGCCACCAAAAAGACCTGGCCACCAAATCTCTTGTACCAAATATTCCAGGATGACCAGCCAACACAGAAGAATGGACCTCGGAGATGACTCTACTGGTCCAATCATCCGGAACAAACAGTCTTTCTGGTGGACATCGATCCGGTTTATCCACCTGAAACTCCTGCAATGCGCGTCGCAAGTCTGGGGATACGGCGGACAATATTACCCCATCCCTAAGGATACCAGCAGGACCAGTGTCTCCAGGAGAATCAGGCACAAAACTCCTGGAAAGAGCATCTGCCTTCACATTCTTTGAACCTGGCAGGTATGAAACCACAAAATTAAAACGAGAAAAAAATAATGACCAACGAGCCTGTCTAGGATTCAAACGCCTGGCAGACTCAAGGTAAATGAGATTCTTGTGATCAGTCAAGACCACCACGCGATGTTTAGCACCCTCAAGCCAATGACGCCACTCCTCAAATGCCCACTTCATGGCCAAAAGCTCCCGATTACCCACATCATAATTGCGCTCGGCGGGCGAGAATTTTCTAGAGAAGAAAGCACATGGCTTCGTCACCGAGCCATTAGAACTTCTCTGTGACAAAACCGCCCCCGCTCCAATCTCGGAAGCATCAACCTCCACCTGAAAAGGAAGTGACACATCTGGTTGACACAACACAGGAGCAGAAGAAAACCGGCGCTTAAGTTCCCGAAAGGCCTCCACGGCCGCAGGAGACCAATCAGCAACATCAGCACCCTTTTTAGTCAAATCAGTCAAAGGTTTAACAATACTGGAAAAATTAGCAATGAACCGACGATAAAAATTAGCAAACCCCAAGAACTTCTGAAGGCTCTTAACAGATGTAGGTTGTGTCCAGTCACAAATAGCCTGAACCTTAACGGGATCCATCTCAATAGTAGAAGGAGAAAAAAATGTACCCCAAAAAAGAAATCTTCTGGACTCCGAAGAGACACTTTGAGCCCTTCACAAACAGAGAATTGGCCCGCAAAACCTGAAACACCTTCCTGACCTGTAGAACATGAGACTCCCAGTCATCAGAAAACACCAAAATATCATCCAAATACACAATCATAAACTTATCCAGATATTCACGGAAAATATTGTGCATAAAGGACTGAAAGACTGACGGAGCATTGGAGAGTCCAAAAGGCATTACCAAATACTCAAAATGGCCCTCAGGCGTATTAAATGCAGTTTTCCACTCATCACCCTGTTTTATCCGCACCAGATTATACGCACCACGAAGATCTATTTTAGTGAACCACCTAGCCCCCTTAATGCGAGCAAACAAATCAGTAAATAATGGCAATGGATACTGGTATTTGACTGTAATCTTATTCAGAAGGCGATAATCTATACAAGGCCTCAGGGAACCATCTTTTTTTGCCACGAAAAAAAAACCTGCTCCCAGAGGGGACGAAGATGGACGAATATGTCCCTTTTCCAAGGACTCCTTAATATAATTCCGCATAGCAGTATGCTCTGGCAGTGACAGATTAAATAAACGACCCTTAGGGAACTTACTGCCAGGAATCAATTCTATAGCACAGTCACACTCTCTATGAGAAGGGAGCGAATTGAGCTTAGGCTCCTCAAAAACATCCTTATAATCTGACAAAAACGCAGGGATCTCCGAAGGAGTCGATGAAGCGATTGAAATCGGAGGTGCATCATCATGAACCCCCTGACATCCCCAGCTTAGCACAGACATTGTTTTCCAGTCCAGGACAGGATTATGAGTTTGTAACCATGGCAGACCAAGCACTAGTACATCATGTAAATTATACAGTACAAGGAAGCGAATCACCTCCTGATGAACGGGAGTCATGCGCATGGTCACTTGTGTCCAATACTGCGGTTTATTCATAGCCAATGGTGTAGAATCAATTCCCTTCAGAGGAATAGGAACTTCCAGAGGCTCTAGACTAAAACCGCAGCGTTTAGCAAATGACCAATCCATAAGACTCAGGGCAGCGCCTGAATCCATATAGGCATCGACGGAAATGGAAGACAGTGAAAAAATCAGAGTCACAGACAAAATGAACTTAGACTGCAGAGTATCAATGGCAAAAGATTTATCAACCCTTTTTGTGCGTTTAGAGCATGCTGATATAACATGAGCTGAATCACCACAATAAAAACACAAACCATTTTTCCGCCTATAATTTTGCCGTTCACTTCTGGACTGAATTCTATCACATTGCATAGTCTCAGGTGCCTGTTCAGAAGACACCGCCAACTGGTGCACGGGTTTGCGCTCCCGTAAACGCCGATCAATCTGAATGGTCATAGCCATCGACTCATTCAGACCTGTAGGCGCAGGGAACCCCACCATAATATCCTTAATGGCCTCAGAAAGACCATTTCTGAAGTTTGCAGCCAGGGCGCACTCATTCCACTGAGTAAGCACCGACCATTTCCGAAATTTCTGACAATATATTTCCGCTTCATCATGCCCCTGAGAGAGGGCCAATAAAGCCTTTTCAGCCTGAATCTCTAGGTTAGGTTCCTCATAGAGCAATCCCAATGCCAGAAAAAACGCATCCACACTGAGCAACGCAGGATCCCCTGGTGCCAATGCAAATGCCCAATTCTGAGGGTCGCCCCGTAGGAACGATATAACAATCCTGACCTGTTGAGCAGGGTCTCCAGAGAGCGAGATTTCAAAGAGAGAAACAATTTACAATTGTTCCTGAAATTCAGGAAGGTAGATCTATCTCCAGAAAAAAACTCTGGAATAGGAATTCTAGGTTCAGACATGGGAGTGTGAACAACGAAATCCTGTATGTTTTGAACCTTTGCCGCGAGATTACTCAGGCTGGAAGCCAAACTCTGGACATCCATGATAAACAGCTAAGATCAGAGCCATTCAAGGGTTAAGAGGAGGTAAGAAGCAGCTAGACAGCAATTAAGGGCTAGGCAGCAAAACTCTGAAGGGAAAAAAAAAAAAATTTTCCTTGAACACTTCTTTTCCTCCTGCTTCAGCCCAAACAATTAACACTTTGTGGGCCGGCTATACTGTCATGAATCCCCAATGGCTAGGGATAGCACAGGACAAGCAAAGTATAACAAAATATCGGACGAGCTCTAGGGTGATGGAACCTGGGCTGACCGCTGCCCTACGCCTGACAAACGCAACTAGAGATAGCCAGGGAGCGTGCCTACGTTGGTTCTAGACGCCACGCACCAGCCTAAGAGCTAACTAGTACTGCAGAGAAAACAAGACCTCACTTGCCTCCAGAGGAATTAACCCCAAAGGTATAGTTGCCCCCCACATGTATTGACGGTGAAATGAGAGGAAGGCACACACATAGAGATGATGTATATAGCTTTAGCAAATAGAGGCCCGCTAAAAACTAGAAAGCAGAATGATACAAAAGGGGACTGAGCGGTCAGCAAAAAACCCTAATCAAAAAAACCATCCTGAGATTACAAGAACCCATGTGCCAACTCATGGCACATGGGGAGAACCTCAGTCCACTAGAGCAACCAGCTAGCATAGAGACATTCTAAGCAAGCTGGACCAAAAACCAAACAACTGAAAATCAGCACTTAGCTTATCCTGAAAGATCTGGGAGCAGGTAGGCAGGAACCAAACAGAGCACATCTGAACACATTGATAGCCGGCAAGGGAAATGACAGAAAGGCCAGGTAAAATAGGAAACACCCAGCCTCTGATGGACAGGTGGAAACCAAAGGCCGCAACCCACCAAAGTCACCCAGTACCAGCAGTAACCACCAGAGGGAGCCCACCAACAGAATCCACAACAGTGGACCCCGGGTTGCAAATGCACCAATATTATCTCCATATTTACTCGGTGCGTTCCACCAGCCCTAACACTTAGTGTCATGCTCGCGCCCAGACTGGTTGGCGCGGGCGTGCGGGGGAGTGGCCCCACTGGACCACAGACCAAACCTCCCTGGAAGGGGCGTAACTAAGTAGCTTCCTAGGTGTTCGCTGGAGCCTCTGATGGTGAGGTCAGACTTCTGCAATAGGAAGCTACCAGGTACCACTCCAGGGTGGAGTCTGGTTGTGGCTGCTGATCCCACCGGGGAACGGAACATAGACAAGCAAGCGGGCACGGCTGGCCCACAGGCAGGCAGACGGGTACAACAGGAACACTGTCAGGCAGGCGGGCACGGCTGGCTCTCAGGTAGGCAGGCGGGCATGGCTGGCTCTCTGGCACGACTGGTGGACAAGACTGGTACACTGGAAGAACCGGTAGGGACCGGTCTGCAGGCAGGTATGTAGAACGGGTAAGAACCTGTTCAGACACGAGGACCTAGGAATAAGTAGATAAAGACCGCAAGAGCGGATGCAGAGCGAAAGCACAGGAGCTAGAGCCAAGAACAGAAATGCAGGAGGCGGAGCCAAGAACAGAAATGCAGGAGGCGGAGCCAAGAACAGAAATGCAGGAGGCGGAGCCAATAACAGAAATGCAGGAGGCGGAGCCAAGAGCAGAAATGCAGGAGGTGGAGCCAAGAGCTGGAGGTGGAGCCAAGAGCTGGAGGCGGAGCCAAGAGCTGGAGAAGTAGAACCGCAAAGAGTGGAGCCAGGTAGAACCGCAAGGAGCGGAGCCAGGTAGAACCGCAAGGAGCGGAGCCAGGTAGAACCGCAAGGAGCGGAGCCAGGTAGAACCGCAAGGAGCGGAGCCAGGTAGAACCGCAAGGAGCGGAGCCAGGTAGAACCGCAAGGAGCGGAGCCAGGTAGAACCGCAAGGAGCGGAGCCAGGTAGAACCGCAAGGAGCGGAGAGGAGCTGCGGGAGGGGTCTCTGCAGCAAAGCTGAGCAGAGCCACAAAGAATGTGGAGAGAAGCTGCAGCAAGGGATAACTGCAACAGCAGAAGATAAGCTGAGTAGAAAGGAGCAGAAACGCAGAAGTGAGGAGCAGAGGTAAAGAAACAAAGGTTCAGAGCAGGCAGAGCTGCAAGAGTGCGGAGTGAAAGCAGACTGAGAATACAAGGAAAGACAACAGGGAAGGAAGCCAAAGACTAGGAGACAGAGATAAGACTAAGTACAGACAAGGCAATGGAACAAGACACAAGGACAAAGACACTGGGACCAGGATATACTGCCTCCTGGTGGGCAGACAACAAGACCAAGGAAATAACACAGAGAATCCTCCGGAGAGGGAGTAACTCAGAGAAAGGCCAGGCAAACTCAGAAGCAAGACACTAACTGAGCTAACACATTGCACAGGCCCAGACCACTGGGTGGAGCTGAACTAAATACTGGAGGTCTCCTGGCAATTGGTCAGGAACAGATTGGACAGATGCACCTGATTCCTATAAGAACCAGAGAGTTCAGGCGCCGCCCCTCTATACACAGAACTATGAAGCATGCAGAGAGCAGAGACACAGAACACGGAGCTGGCAAGAAACAGAAACCACATCATGGCCTGGAGCAGTGGGTAAGATAGTGTGAGAAATGCGAGGCCATGCCGTGATGCCAGCAGAGTTGTTACAGTACCCCCCCCTTTACAGCCCCTCTTCTTCAAGCCAGCCAGAATAACTTGTAGAAGAAGGATGGGAGCACACATAGTCCAGGCCAACATGACATCTTCAGGGTAGAAGGCGGCAGGAGGGTCACCAGGTATCTCAGAAAACAAAGTCTTTTGGTACTCAACAGGGTTAGCTTCCACAATGAGCAGGACCACCTCCTCCAGGTACATAGGTAACAGGGACTTGAATGCTGCCGTCTTAATATCTTCACCAGCCAGACACTTGGAAACTGGAAACCGTCTCATAGGATTCAAATTTTGCCCAACAGGTAGTAGAGAAGCTCCCGGATACTGAACACAGGAAAAGTCACTAGAGATGAGTGTGGAGAGCATCAGCTCCACCGGGCCAGAGAAAAATTGAGGTGAACAAACTTCTGTCTTGAAATCTTCACCAGCCGGCCACAAGGACGCAGAAGGTACAAACATAGGAACCATCTTCTGCCCGTTATCCAGAAGAAATCGTCCAAGCGGCGGGGATGTTCCTAGGAACGGAACACAGGCAAAGTCGCTGGAGACGTGTGGAGAGATAGTCACCGCTTCCCCATCTTCGGTGACATTAGCACATCTTGACTCGACGACTAAGTGTTTACTGGTATAGTCGCTGGAGATGTGTGGAGACATAGTCACCGTTTCCCCATCTTCGGTGACGTCAGCACAGCTTGACTCGACGACTAGCAGACCAGCAGAAGAAGATGTCACTGCTGAGTGTCTTTGACGCATGGGAACCAGACACTTCTCAAGACTGGGTAAGTTCAAACGAAGCACCTTACTGCAACTCTTGACCAAAGCAGGTGGTAGAGTCTTTGGCTTAGAATGACCCATGGGCATAACAGACAGCATACGGAAAACAAACTTCTTCGTGTATAAGGCTCCAACTTGGAGCTGTAGTTGTCCTTGCAGGACTAGACTGCTCTTTAGCAGGGTTCGACCATTATCAGGCAACGCCCACACTGGGTTCTGGAGCTGAAGAACGGAGACCATACACCGACTCCGTATGACAGGCGGCTTAGACACACCAAAGCTCCCAGAAGGCAGAGAAACAGTCATTAACTTAGATGGAGAGGAAGTACTCTCGCCAGGGGCAGCCTCTCCAACTGGCCCGAGGTTTTGGAGCTTAAGATCCCCTGGACAGAGGCCATCCAGGTGTTCCTCACAACAGCAGCGACATTGTATGCCCTTCTTATGGCTGATTTCAGGCTGCTGCTTTGCCAGCCCACTCTCATCAACCTTCTTAGGCTTCACACAGGTTGCTGCTTTAACGGGTAGAGGAACAGGAGGGTCACAGACGGTCATGGCTTGACGTGGGGGTTTCTTCACGGGTTTCACCCGTCTGGAGCGCCTCTCGGATCTAGATGGGGAAGACTTAACAGGAGCAGCAGGACAAGGCTTGTCAAAGACTTTACGGAAGGCCACCAGGAAGGCCCCTAGGTTCATGACGATAGGATCCCCTGCTTCCCAGAGGGGAGTTATCCATATTAGAGCATCTTCGGCCAGGTAGGACATGATGTAACCCACCTTGACCCAGTCAGAGGGGAAACAAGCTGCATTCTGCAGGATGTAGCGTAAGCACTGCTTCAGGAACCCCTGACATTCTTCAGGATTCCCATAGAACCTAGGTGGGTCAGCTGGGTAGTGCTCCTCCTCATAGGCCTGAAGTTGCTTGAAGAGAGCATTAGAGACTATAATTGGGTCAGAGGTCTCTTCAATCTGAACCACCCTTGGTGGAACAAATTTATCAGGTTGCTCATACGGGCAGAGAGAAAGTTCATCATGCTCTGCGAGCGGTAGGACATGGGATACAGCGGAGGCCATGGTCTGTGCAAACTGTCATGCTCGCGCCCAGACTGGTTGGCGCGGGCGTGCGGGGGAGTGGCCCCACTGGACCACAGACCAAACCTCCCTGGAAGGGGCGTAACTAAGTAGCTTCCTAGGTGTTCGCTGGAGCCTCTGATGGTGAGGTCAGACTTCTGCAATAGGAAGCTACCCGGTACCACTCCAGGGTGGAGTCTGGTTGTGGCTGCTGATCCCACCGGGGAACGGAACATAGACAAGCAAGCGGGCACGGCTGGCACATAGGCAGGCAGACGGGTACAACAGGAACACTGTCAGGCAGGCGGGCACGGCTGGCTCTCAGGTAGGCAGGCGGGCACGGCTGGCTCTCTGGCACGACTGGTGGACAAGACTGGTACACTGGAAGAACCGGTAGGGACCGGTCTGCAGGCAGGTATGTAGAACGGGTAAGAACCTGTTCAGACACGAGGACCTAGGAATAAGTAGATAAAGACCGCAAGAGCGGATGCAGAGCGAAAGCACAGGAACTAGAGCCAAGAACAGAAATGCAGGAGGCGGAGCCAAGAACAGAAATGCAGGAGGCGGAGCCAAGAGCTGGAGGCGGAGCCAAGTGCAACACCGCAGGAGGCGGAGCCAAGAGCTGGAGGCGGAGCCAAGTGCAGGAGAAGTAGAACCGCAAAGAGCGGAGCCAGGTAGAACCGCAAGGAGCGGAGCCAGGTAGAACCGCAAGGAGCGGAGCCAGGTAGAACCGCAAGGAGCGGAGCCAGGTAGAACCGCAAGGAGCGGAGCCAGGTAGAACCGCCAGGAGCGGAGCCAGGTAGAACCGCAAGGAGCGGAGCCAGGTAGAACCGCAAGGAGCGGAGCCAGGTAGAACCGCAAGGAGCGGAGAGGAGCTGCGGGAGGGGTCTCTGCAGCAAAGCTGAGCAGAGCCACAAAGAATGTGGAGAGAAGCTGCAGCAAGGGATAACTGCAACAGCAGAAGATAAGCTGAGTAGAAAGGAGCAGAAACGCAGAAGTGAGGAGCAGAGGTAAAGAAACAAAGGTTCAGAGCAGGCAGCGCTGCAAGAGTGCGGAGTGAAAGCAGACTGAGAATACAAGGAAAGACAACAGGGAAGGAAGCCAAAGACTAGGAGACAGAGATAAGACTAAGTACAGACAAGGCAATGGAACAAGACACAAGGACAAAGACACAGGGACCAGGATATTCTGCCTCCTGGAGGGCGGACAACAAGACCAAGGAAATAACACAGAGAATCCTCCAGAGAGGGAGTAACTCAGAGAAAGGCCAGGCAAACTCAGCAGCTAGACACTAACTGAGCTAACACATTGCACAGGCCCAGACCACTGGGTGGAGCTGAACTAAATACTGGAGATCTCCTGACAATTGGTCAGGAACAGATTGGACAGATGCACCTGATTCCTATAAGAACCAGAGAGTTCAGGCGCCGCCCCTCTATACACAGAACTATGAAGCATGCAGAGAGCAGAGACACAGAACATGGAGCTGGCAAGAAACAGAAACCACATCATGGCCTGGAGCAGTGGGTAAGATAGTGTGAGAAATGCGAGGCCATGCCGTGATGCCAGCAGAGTTGTTACACTTAGTATATGGGCATCCCATGTATAGGTGAAGCGCTCCTTTGTAATGTGAAAAAAAAAATTATGAGACCCTCCTCCACGCTTCTACCAAGGGGGATTGTGATGCATGCAAATTACAGCCAGGCCTTGCATTCACTTCATGGACAAAATTTATGGTCCTGTGGTCGGCGCTCATAGCAATGCAGCAATTCTACTACATAGGAGTGATCTGAGCTTCGCTCCTATGTAGCAGAGCCGATCAGGCTATGCCAGCTTCTAGCTTCCCGTGGAGGCTATTGAAGCATAGCAAAAGTAAAAAAAAATGTTTTAAAAAATATGAAAAAAAAAATGTAAAAGTTTAAATCACCCCCCTTTCGCGCCATTCAAAATAAAACAATAAAAAAAATCAAAAACACACATATTTGGTATTGCCACGTTGAAAATCGCCCAATCAATTAACAAAAAGGATTAACCTGATTGCTAAACGGCACAGAGAGAAAAAATTTGAAACGCCAGAATTATGTTTTTTTGGTCGCTGCGACTGTGAAGAAACCAGATTGTATCTTAATTTCCCAGACAACCATGTTTTGCAGAAACAAAAGAACTGGCTTTTTTATCTGTATATTGGCTTGTGCATTTAAGTGTTTATGTCTGGTGGTTCAAGAAGACAGACTTGCAAACTGATACCATTTAACATACAGTGTAAAGGTACCGTCACATTAAGCGACGCTGCAGCGATATCGACAACGATGCCGATTGATGCAGCGTCGCTGTGTGGTCGCTGGAGAGCGCTGATGTGACGAATTCGTCCTCTGCGGCTGTTTCTGCCTTTCAGGAGCTTAAACGCTGATTTACTTCTGCCCCTGTGTTGCGTCAGCCGGATGTTTCTCTTCCTTTTCAGGTTGAGGTTGACGCTTCTGAGATTGGGGCAGGGGCCGTTTTGTCTCAGAGAAATTCTGATGGTTCCTTGATGAAACCGTGTGCCTTCTTTTCTCGAAAGTTTTCGCCTGCGGAGCGCAATTATGATATCGGCAATCGTGAGTTGTTGGCTATGAAGTGGGCATTTGAGGAGTGGCGACATTGGCTTGAGGGGGCCAAGCACCGTATTGTGGTCTTGACCGATCATAAGAATCTGATTTATCTCGAGTCTGCCAAACGGCTGAATCCTAGACAGGCCCGATGGTCCCTGTTTTTCTCCCGTTTTGATTTTGTGGTCTCGTATCTTCCGGGTTCTAAGAATGTTAAGGCGGATGCCCTCTCTAGGAGCTTTTTGCCTGATTCTCCTGGGGTCCTTGAACCGGTCGGTATTCTGAAGGAAGGGGTGATTCTTTCTGCCATCTCCCCTGATTTACGACGGGTCCTTCAGAAATTTCAGGCTGATAAACCTGACCGCTGTCCAGTGGGGAAATTGTTTGTTCCTGACAGATGGACTAGTAAAGTGATTTCGGAGGTTAGTCAAAGAAAGCTATATGTAATATTTGCGCTAAGGACACCTATATGGAGCCATAAATAGTTAAAATGCTAGGACATGTCATAAGCAAGGTTCTTCGTTAAAGACTAGGATTAACAAGATGTGTTTACCTTAATATCAAGGAAAAGGAAAACTGTATCCAGTGCTGGCATGCGGAAAGGTCCTTCACTCATGCACTTAAAGGTTGGTATCTGAAGCCTTCTCTGAATCTCTGTTCCAAAAATATCCAATATGTTGCAGGATTAGTTGGTCCTGTGTGCTATTCGTAGCTCCTTAGCTCCGCAGCTCTGTAGCTGGTCACGTGTACACATCACGTGACTGTGACGTCACACAAGGTCTTGCACCTTGTCGGCTTTAGCTATACACACGCGGCCGCCACTGCCTGTTCACGGCAGTCACCAAGCTCTGGGGGAGTACGCTAGTCACCGGCCGGGACAGCGTCTCCTATACCACCATTTGCGCTGCAACATATTGGATATTTTTGGAACAGATTCAGAGAAGGCTTCAGATACCAACCTTTAAGTGCATGAGTGAAGGACCTTTCCGCATGCCAGCACTGGATACAGTTTTCCTTTTCCTTGATATTAAGGTAAACACATCTTGTTAATCCTAGTCTTTAACGAAGAACCTTGCTTATGACATGTCCTAGCATTTTAACTATTTATGGCTCCATATAGGTGTCCTTAGCGCAAATATTACATATAGCTTTCTTTGACTAACCACTTCTGGGACGATTGGGAGTGATCTCGTCCATATATTTGCTGCTTATTCACCTGGAGCAAATAAGCAGCGCCGTATGGTTCATTTTTAGACTGATTTTGGAGGTTCATTGTTCTGTGTTAGCCGGTCATCCTGGGATCTTTGGTACCAGAGATTTGGTTGGTAGGTCCTTTTGGTGGCCTTCTTTGTCACGGGATGTGCGTTCTTTTGTGCAGTCCTGTGGGACTTGTGCGCGGGCCAAGCCTTGCTGTTCCCTCGCTAGTGGGTTGCTTTTGCCTTTGCCTTTGGATTTTATTTCGGATCTTCCGGTTTCCCAGAGGATATCAGTTATCTGGTTGGTTTGTGACCGGTTTTCTAAGATGGTTCATTTGGTACCTTTGCCTAAGTTGCCTTCCTCTTCTGATTTGTTTCCGTTGTTTTTTCAGCATGTGGTTCGTTTGCACGGCATTCCGGAGAACATTGTGTCCGATAGAGGTTCCCAGTTTGTTTCTAGGTTTTGGCGGGCCTTTTGTGCTAGGCTGGAGATTGATTTGTCTTTTTCTTCCGCATTTCATCCTCAGACAAATGGCCAAACCGAGCGAACTAATCAGACTTTGGAAACTTATTTGTTATTTGTTACTTATTGATTATTTATTATCAATCCAGTGTCTTTTCGTTTGGCCCTTCCAGCCTCTTTTTCCATCCATGTTTTTCATAGATCTTTGTTGCGGAAATATGTGGTGCCCGTTGTTCCCTCTGTTGATCCTCCTGCCCCGGTGTTGATTGATGGGGAGTTGGAGTATGTGGTTGAGAAGTTTTTGGATTCTCATTTTTCGAGGCGGAGGCTTCAGTATCTTGTCAAATGGAAGGGTTATGGCCAGGAGGATAATTCTTGGGTTGTTGCCTCCGATGTTCATGCTGATGATTTGGTTCGTGCCTTTCATTTGGCTCATCCGGATCGGCCTGGGGGCTCTGGTGAGGGTTCGGTGACCCCTCCTCAAGGGGGGGGTACTGTTGTTAATTCTGCTCTTGGGCTCCCTCCGGTGGTTGTAAGTGGTAGCGCTGCTGTCTCTGAATCGCAGCATTTATCAGGTGTGTTCACTTCTTGCAATTCTGACTAGGCTATTTAGTCTTGCTTCACCCTTTAGTCAGTGCCAGTTGTCCATTGTTCCTGGAGGATTCACATCCCTGCCTGGTCTCTTCTGCTTTGCAGTTCATTTCAACAAAAGATAAGTTCTGGCCTTGATTTTGCTGTCCACATGCTGTGGTCTTATTGTTCAGTTCTTTTCTATGTTTTGTCTTGTCCAGCTTGGTCTGTATAAGGATTTTTTTAGCCAAGCTGGTATCTCTGGAGATGCAGATATACCCTCCATATCTTTAGTTAGCTGTGGAGATTTTGTATTTTCTGTGGTGGATATTTTCTAGTGTTTTAATACTGACCGCATAGTACTCTGTCCTATCCTTTCTATTTAGCTAGAAGTGGCCTACTTTGCTAAATTCTCATTTCAGTCTGTGTATGTATAGGGGGCTGCCTATCCTTTGGGGATTTTCTCTGAGGCAAGATAGAAAAGGGAAAACTATCTCTAGGGATAATTAGTCCTCCGGCTGTGTCGAGATGTCTAGGGAGCGCTAGGTACATTCAACGGCTACTTCTAGTTGCGGTGTTAGGTTCAGGGTCTGCGGTCAGTACAGGTACCACCTTCTCCAGAGTACATCTCATGCTGCTCTTAGGCCACCAGATCATAACAACTGTGTGAGCGCCGGCAGTACAGAGCACAGCGGTGACATCACCGCTGTGCTTTGCTTTCCGGCCGGCACTGACACACTCAGTGCAGGAAGCTCTGAGCAGCAGCGCGGACGCCGGGGGACGTGACAGACATCAGAGGGTGAGTATGTACTGTTTTTTTTTTACTTTTACAATGGTAACCAGGGTACATATCGGGTTACTAAGCGCGGCCCTGCGCTTAGTAACCCGATATTTACCCTGGTTACCATTGTAAAACATCGCTGGCATCGTTGCTTTTGCTGTCAAACACAACGATACACGCTGATCTGACGACCAAATAAAGTTCTGAACTTTCAGCAACGACCAGCGATATCACAGCAGGATCCTGATCGCTGCTGCGTGTCAAACACAACGATATCACTATCCAGGACGCTGCAACGTCACGGATCGCTATCGTTATCGTTGTAAAGTCGCTTAATGTGAAGGTACCTTAAGTCTGTAATAGTGACTTGTACATAGTGTGTGTTTATCTTTGTTTATTGATGTGTGCTGATATGCTAATTGTGCATTGAATTCCAGAACTAGCTTGGTGACTTCTAAAGCAGAGAAGGAAAGACTGTGCAAATAGGTTGAATGGTCAAGTAGTACTACGTAATCTCATCTCCATTGTTTGCCATATCTTGATGTTGAACCAAAGGACACTGGGTAATTCTAAAAATAGCTTACATGCCTTGAGTATAAATAGACTCAGAGATCACATCCTGGGAGTCTGAAGTAAGGGTACCGTCACATTTAGCGACGCTGCAGCGATCCAGACAACGATCCCGATCGCTGCAGCGTCGCTGTTTGGTCGCTGGAGAGCTGTCACACAGACAGCTCTCCAGCGACCAACGATGCCGAGGTCCCCGGGTAACCAGGGTAAACATCGGGTTACTAAGCGCAGGGCCGCGCTTAGTAACCCGATGTTTACCCTGGTTACCAGCGTAAAAGTAAAAAAAAACACTACATACTTACCTTCCGCTGTCTGTCCCCCGGCGTCCTGTTTCTCTGCACTGTGTAAGCACAGCGGCCAGAAAGCAGAGCGGTGACGTCACCGCTGTGCCCTGCTTTCCGGCTGGCACTTACACAGTGCAGAGAAGCACAGCACCGGGGGACAGACAGCGGAATGTAAGTATGTAGTGTTTTTTTTATTAACTTTTACGCTGGTAACCAAGGTAAATATCGGGTTACTAAGCGCGGCCCTGAGCTTAGTAACCCGATGTTTACCCTGGTTACCAGTGAAGACATCGCTGGATCGGTGTCACACACACCGATCCAGCGATGTCTGCGGGAGATCCAGCGACGAAATAAGGTGCTGGCCTCCTAGCTCCGACCAACGACATCACAGCAGGATCCAGATCGCTGCTGCATGTCAAACACAACGATATCGCTATCCAGGACGCTGCAACGTCACGGATCGCTAGCGATATCGTTGTTCAGTGTGAAGGTACCTTAAGACAGAGCTACCAGCGAGACATTCTGAAAACCACCCAACAGACAAGAGAAAGGACTGCAGCCAATTCATCATGGCACCATCATGAGGGACACTGATCTAGGATTCTATAGGATACAACCTAGGGGTTTTCGGCTCCGGTTGGAAGGACACAGATCTGATCCTGTGACCATCTCTGCACCATGGATATGTTTGGAGAAAGCCAGGGTTGGGACCCGCTGGTCGCATGGTTCCATGGAGATGGTCAGATAAGCCAGGTGGTGACTCTCGTGTCAACTGGCTTTGGACCTTGTATGGACTCTATGGACAGTTCTTGGTCATCTCCCTATGCTTGTCGTTACGCCTTCTCTGTGCATTCATCCACAGATGGAGTAGCAACCCTGGAAGCTCTGACATCATGTCAAGTGGTTTTGGACCTTGTATGGACTCTATGGACAGTTCTTGGTCATCTCCCTATGCTTGTCGTTACCCCTTCTCTGTGCGTTCATCCACAGATGGAGTAGCGACCCTGGGAGCTCTGACATCATGTCATACTGGAAATACATGGAGACGCAGTGATATTTTATATGCGCCCATGTGACCCTGGGAGCTCTGACATCATGTCATACTGGAAATATGTGGAGACGCAGTGATATTTTATATGTGCCCATGTAACCAAACAATTCCAGTCATGGTGGGATTGTTCTGTTTGCTATTGTGTGTTGTGGTTCAATAAAGTATTGCCACACTGTTTTACCTTAACCCTGTGTTGTCTGTGTAGTGTATTGCCCACGGGGAGATAGTGCGGGCGTTCAGTGGTATGAGCCGTGGTCCATGCAGTCTTGCTAAAGACAGCCGGGCCAGCGGACGAGAGCACCCACTGACCCCGCTTCTCCGTAACAGCGACATTGCATTAAAATGCAATAACGGGTGATCAAAAGAACGTATCTGCCCTAAAATGGTATCAATAAAAACGTCAGTTTGGAGCGCAAAAAATAAGCCCTCACTCAACCTGAGATCAAGAAAAATGGAGACGCTACGGGTATCAGAAAATTGTGCAATTTTTTTTTTTTTTACGACTTGGATAATAAATAACCTAGACATGTTTGGTGTCTATGAGCTTTAGCATCTAGTGAACCTAGCAAAAAAGCCAAACAAAAAACCAATGTGGGATTGCACTTTTTTTGCAATTTCACCGCACTTGGAATTTTTTTCCCGTTTCCTAGTACATGACATGCTAAAACCTATGATGTCGTTCAAAAGTACAACTTGTCCCGCAAAAAATAAGCCCTCACATGGCCATATTGACAGAAAAGCAAAAAAAGTTATGGCTCTGGGAAGGAGGGGAGTGAAAAACGAAAACGAAAATACCTCGGGTTATGAAGGGGTTAACATTTCCCAGGAAAATCCATTTTTGTTTTTCGTTTTTGTATGTTTTTTGGTGTGCCGGTTAAAATGGCGTGAAACTCTGACAACATTGTTTACAGCTGTGACCTAGGAGTCAGAAATGCTTTCAGTGACATTTGCCATGATGTTCCCATGTCATTTGAGCAGGGTTTCCATCATTTTCAGACCTTAAAAAGGACCCCCAGGGGGGGAATCACGGTAAAAATGTTTGGTTCTCCAACAGACTTACATTGGGCTTGTTGTTGTGTCCGAGTACCTGAGTATTACAAAATTGTTCGACCCGAGCAACCGAGCATTTTAGTGCTCGCTCATCACTACTCTCCAGATCTCCGTGTAACCAATAGACGACCAAGTGTTGGGCAAAGCTGAAAATTAGACTCAGAGAACATTACCTTACTCCAGTCCTATATGGTCCAATCCTTATGGTCTTTGACAAACTTCAGCCTGGCTTTCATTTTCTTCTCATTGATGAAAGGCTTCTTTCTAGCTTTACATGACTCGAGTCCTGCCTCTAGGAGCCTGTTATGAACTGTTCTTGACATGCACTTCACCCCAGCTGCTATTTGCCATTCCTTTTGTAGGTCACTTGATGTCATCCTGCGGTTGCTTAGTGACATTCGAATAAGATGACGGTCATCCCGGTCAGTGGAGAGTCGTTTCCGCCCTCTGCCGGTCTGTAGCTTCGTTGTCCCCAATGTCTGCCGTTTGACCTTGTTGTAATGGACTGCTGTTGTGAAATTGGATTTTGGGCTCCCCCGGTGGCCACTGGTAGAATTGAACTTGTGTGCATCATCCCCTCTGTTCACCTGTTCCCATCAGGATGTGGGAGTCGCTATTTAACCTTGCTCCTCTGTCACTTCCATGCTGGTCAACATTGTAATCAGAAGCCTTTCTGTGCATGTTCCTGCTACCAGACAACTTCCAGCTAAGTCGGACTTTTGTCCTTGTTTGTTTTTTGCATTTTGTTCCAGTTCACAGCTGCAGTTTCGTTTCTGTGTCTGGAAAGCTCTTGTGATCTGAAATTGCCACTCTGATGTTATGAGTTAATACTAGAGTCTTAAAGTAATTTCAGGATGGTGTATTGATAGGGTTTTCAGCTGACTATGAAAGTACCCTTTCTGTCTTCCTGCTATCTAGTAAGCGGACCTCGATTTTGCTAAACCTATTTTCATACTACGTTTGTCATTTTCATCTTAAATCACCGCCAATATATGTGGGGGCCTCTGTCTGCCTTTCGGGGAAATTTCTCTAGAGGTGAGCCAGGACTATATTTTCCTCTGCCAGGATTAGTTAGTCCTCCGGCCGGCGCTGGGCGTCTAGGGATAAAACGCAGGCTACGCTACCCGGCTACTGTTAGTTGTGCGGCAGGTTTAGTTCATGGTCAGTTTAAGTTTCCATCCTTCCAAGAGCTAGTTCCTATGTATGCTGGGCTATGTTCTCTTGCCATTGAGAACCATAACAGTTTGACCGGCCAACAAAGGGTTAAATTAATTGGCAGAGAAAGGAGAGAAAAAAGAAGTCTGCTGAAAAATTTTTTTTTTTTTTTTCCTTCAGTTCTGAGTGTGCTTTCAATTGAATCACTTGCAAGTCTGCCTATATTGCAGCCTTCCTCTCTCTCTCTCCTTCTAATCCTGGAATGGCTCTCTGTTCACCTGTTTAAAATGGATATTCAGAGTTTAGCTGCAGGTTTGAATAATCTCACCACGAAAGTTCAAAATTTACAAGATTTTGTTGTTCATGTTCCTATATCTGAACCTAGAATTCCTTTGCCTGAATTTTTCTCGGGGAATAGATCTTGCTTTCAAAATTTCAAAAATAATTGCAAGTTGTTTTTGTCCCTGAAATCTCGCTCTGCTGGAGATCCTGCTCAGCAGGTCAGGATTGTGATTTCCTTGCTCCGGGGCGACCCTCAAGATTGGGCTTTTGCATTGGCTCCAGGGGATCCTGCGTTGCTCAATGTGGATGCGTTTTTTCTGGCCTTGGGGTTGCTTTATGAGGAACCTCATTTAGAGCTTCAGGCGGAAAAAGCCTTGATGTCCCTATCTCAGGGGCAAGATGAAGTTGAAATATACTGCCAAAAATTCCGTAAATGGTCTGTGCTTACTCAGTGGAATGAGTGCGCCCTGGCGGCGAATTTCAGAGAGGGTCTCTCTGATGCCGTTAAGGATGTTATGGTGGGGTTCCCTGTGCCTGCGGGTCTGAATGAGTCCATGACAATGGCTATCCAGATCGATAGACGTCTGCGGGAGCGCAAACCTGTGCACCATTTGGCGGTGTCTACTGAGAAGACGCCAGAGAATATGCAATGTGATAGAATTCTGTCCAGAAGCGAACGGCAGAATTTTAGACGAAAAAATGGGTTGTGCTTTTATTGTGGTGATTCAACTCATGTTATATCAGCATGCTCTAAGCGTACTAAGAAGCTTGATAAGTCAGTTTCAATTGGCACTTTTCAGTCTAAGTTTATTCTATCTGTGACCCTGATTTGTTCTTTATCATCTATTACCGCGGATGCCTATGTCGACTCTGGCGCCGCTTTGAGTCTTATGGATTGGTCCTTTGCCAAACGCTGTGGGTATGATTTAGAGCCTCTTGAAACTCCTATACCTCTGAAGGGGATTGACTCCACCCCATTGGCTAGTAATAAACCACAATACTGGACACAAATAACTATGCGAATTAATCCGGATCATCAGGAGATTATTCGCTTTCTTGTGCTGTATAATCTACATGATGTGTTGGTGCTTGGATTGCCATGGCTGCAATCTCATAACCCAGTCCTCGACTGGAACGCTATGTCTGTGTTAAGCTGGGGATGTAAGGGGATGCATGGGGACGTACCTTTGGTTTCCATTTCGTCATCTATTCCCTCTGAGATTCCTGAATTCTTGTCTGACTATCGTGACGTTTTTGAAGAACCTAAGTTTGGTTCATTACCTCCGCACCGGGAGTGCGATTGTGCCATAGATTTGATTCCGGGTAGTAAATACCCTAAGGGTCGTTTATTTAATCTGTCTGTGCCTGAACATGCTGCTATGCGAGAATATATAAAGGAGTCCTTGGAAAAGGGACATATTCGTCCTTCGTCATCTCCCTTAGGAGCCGGTTTTTTCTTTGTGTCTAAGAAAGATGGCTCTTTGAGGCCGTGTATTGATTATCGGCTTTTGAATAAAATCACGGTTAAATATCAATATCCGTTGCCACTGCTGACTGATTTGTTTGCTCGCATAAAGGGGGCCAAGTGGTTCTCTAAGATAGATCTCCGTGGGGCGTATAATTTGGTGCGAATTAAGCAGGGGGATGAGTGGAAAACCGCATTTAATACGCCCGAGGGCCACTTTGAGTATTTGGTGATGCCTTTTGGCCTTTCAAATGCCCCTTCAGTCTTTCAGTCCTTTATGCATGACATTTTCCGTGATTATTTGGATAAATTTATGATCGTGTATCTGGATGATATTCTGATTTTTTCGGATGACTGGGACTCTCATGTCCAGCAGGTCAGGAGGGTTTTTCAGGTTTTGCGGTCTAATTCCTTGTGTGTGAAGGGTTCTAAGTGCGTTTTTGGGGTTCAAAAGATTTCCTTCTTGGGATACATTTTTTCCCCCTCTTCCATCGAGATGGATCCTGTCAAGGTTCGGGCTATTTGTGATTGGACGCAACCCTCTTCTCTTAAGAGTCTTCAGAAATTTTTGGGCTTTGCTAACTTTTATCGTCGATTTATTGCTGGTTTTTCTGATGTTGTTAAACCATTGACTGATTTGACTAAGAAGGGTGCTGATGTTGCTGATTGGTCCCCTGCTGCTGTGGAGGCCTTTCGGGAGCTTAAGCGCCGCTTTTCTTCCGCCCCTGTGTTGCGTCAGCCTGATGTTGCTCTTCCTTTTCAGGTTGAGGTCGACGCTTCTGAAATCGGAGCTGGGGCGGTTTTGTCGCAAAGAAGTTCCGACTGCTCCGTGATGAAACCTTGTGCTTTTTTTTCTCGTAAATTTTCGCCCGCCGAGCGGAATTATGATATTGGGAATCGGGAGCTTTTGGCCATGAAGTGGGCTTTTGAGGAGTGGCGTCATTGGCTTGAGGGGGCTAGACATCAGGTGGTGGTATTGACCGACCACAAAAATTTAATTTATCTTGAGTCCGCCAGACGCCTGAATCCTAGACAGGCGCGCTGGTCGTTGTTTTTCTCTCGGTTTAATTTTGTGGTGTCATACCTACCGGGTTCTAAGAATGTTAAGGCGGATGCCCTTTCTAGGAGTTTTGAGCCTGACTCCCCTGGTAATTCTGAACCTACAGGTATCCTTAAGGATGGAGTGATATTGTCTGCCGTTTCTCCAGACCTGCGGCGGGCCTTGCAGGATTTTCAGGCGGATAGACCTGATCGTTGCCCACCTGGTAGACTGTTTGTTCCTGATGATTGGACCAGTAAAGTCATTTCTGAGGTTCATTCTTCTGCGTTGGCAGGTCATCCTGGAATCTTTGGTACCAGGGATTTGGTGGCAAGGTCCTTCTGGTGGCCTTCCCTGTCACGAGATGTACGAGGCTTTGTGCAGTCTTGTGACGTTTGGGCTCGGGCCAAGCCTTGTTGTTCTCGGGCTAGTGGATTGTTGTTGCCCTTGCCTATCCCGAAGAGGCCTTGGACGCACATCTCGATGGATTTTATTTCGGATCTTCCTGTTTCTCAGAAGATGTCTGTCATCTGGGTGGTGTGTGACCGTTTCTCTAAGATGGTCCATTTGGTTCCCCTGCCTAAGTTGCCTTCTTCTTCCGAGTTGGTTCCTCTGTTTTTTCAAAATGTGGTTCGTTTGCATGGTATTCCGGAGAATATCGTTTCTGACAGAGGAACCCAATTCGTGTCTAGATTTTGGCGGGCATTCTGTGCTAGGATGGGCATAGATTTGTCTTTCTCGTCTGCTTTCCATCCTCAGACTAATGGCCAGACCGAGCGGACGAATCAGACTTTGGAGACATATTTGAGGTGTTTTGTGTCTGCAGATCAGGATGATTGGGTTGCTTTTTTGCCTTTAGCGGAGTTTGCCCTCAATAATCGGGCCAGCTCTGCCACCTTGGTGTCTCCTTTTTTCTGTAATTCGGGGTTTCATCCTCGATTTTCCTCCGGTCAGGTGGAATCTTCGGATTGTCCTGGAGTGGATGCTGTGGTGGAGAGGTTGCATCAGATTTGGGGGCAGGTGGTGGACAATTTGAAGTTGTCCCAGGAGAAGACTCAGCTTTTTGCCAACCGCCGGCGTCGGGTTGGTCCTCGGCTTTGTGTCGGGGACTTGGTGTGGTTGTCTTCTCGTTTTGTCCCTATGAGGGTTTCTTCTCCTAAGTTTAAGCCTCGGTTCATCGGCCCGTACAAGATATTGGAGATTCTTAACCCTGTGTCCTTCCGTTTGGACCTCCCTGCATCTTTTTCTATTCATAATGTTTTTCATCGGTCATTGTTGCGCAGGTATGAGGTACCGGTTGTGCCTTCCGTTGAGCCTCCTGCTCCGGTGTTGGTTGAGGGCGAGTTGGAGTACGTTGTGGAAAAAATCTTGGACTCCCGTGTTTCCAGACGGAAACTCCAGTATCTGGTCAAATGGAAGGGATACGGTCAGGAAGATAATTCTTGGGTGACTGCCTCTGATGTTCATGCCTCCGATCTGGTCCGTGCCTTTCATAGGGCTCATCCTGATCGCCCTGGTGGTTCTGGTGAGGGTTCGGTGCCCCCTCCTTGAGGGGGGGGTACTGTTGTGAAATTGGATTTTGGGCTCCCCCGGTGGCCACTGGTGGAATTGAACTTGTGTGCATCATCCCCTCTGTTCACCTGTTCCCATCAGGATGTGGGAGTCGCTATTTAACCTTGCTCCTCTGTCACTTCCATGCCGGTCAACATTGTAATCAGAAGCCTTTCTGTGCATGTTCCTGCTACCAGACAACTTCCAGCTAAGTCGGACTTTTGTCCTTGTTTGTTTTTTGCATTTTGTTCCAGTTCACAGCTGCAGTTTCGTTTCTGTGTCTGGAAAGCTCTTGTGATCTGAAATTGCCACTCTGATGTTATGAGTTAATACTAGAGTCTTAAAGTAATTTCAGGATGGTGTATTGATAGGGTTTTCAGCTGACTATGAAAGTACCCTTTCTGTCTTCCTGCTATCTAGTAAGCGGACCTCGATTTTGCTAAACCTATTTTCATACTACGTTTGTCATTTTCATCTTAAATCACCGCCAATATATGTGGGGGCCTCTGTCTGCCTTTCGGGGAAATTTCTCTAGAGGTGAGCCAGGACTATATTTTCCTCTGCCAGGATTAGTTAGTCCTCCGGCCGGCGCTGGGCGTCTAGGGATAAAACGCAGGCTACGCTACCCGGCTACTGTTAGTTGTGCGGCAGGTTTAGTTCATGGTCAGTTTAAGTTTCCATCCTTCCAAGAGCTAGTTCCTATGTATGCTGGGCTATGTTCTCTTGCCATTGAGAACCATAACAGACTGCCGTCTTATAAATTTTAAGGATCTAAGCAACATGATGCTCACTGTGTCCCTCTGCTAGTAAAGCGAGAATTGAGCCCTTCTCTTACGCACTCAAGACTTTTGTTTTCAATTCCTTTGGCATGGTTAAAGGTTATTTTTTAATTCCTATTACTTTTGGGCTATTACTAGCACTTGTTTTGCTATCCAGCTTGTCCTATTGCAAGAGGATTGTGAACACCACACCAGTGTTTTTTTGTACTTCTCTTCGTTAATAAGATTTGTACGGGTGATCACCTAATCAGAAGAACATTAAGTAGAATGAGGTGTACTCTGGTTGGAATTCAATTGACACTGGAATGGAAGTCAAGACATGTAGAGAAGCTGATTTTTATAAAACTGTGCAGTGGCCTCTTAATTCTTGCCAGAGATGGAATATACACACATATGTTGGATTTATTTTTTTATTTTTTTCACCATTTAACCCCTTTACCCCCAAGGGTTGTTTGCACGTTAATAACCGGGCCAATTTTTACAATTCTGACCACTATCCCTTTATGAGGTTATAACTCTGGAACACTTCAACGGATCCCGGTGATTCTGACATTGTTTTCTCGTGACATATTGTACTTCAAGATAGTGGTAAAATTTCTTTGATTCTACCTGCGTTTGTGAAAAAATCGGAAATTTGGCAAAAATGTTGAAAATTTCGCAATTTTCCAACTTTGAATTTTTATGCAATTAAATTACAGAGATATAAGGGTTAAAAGTTGACCAGCAATTTCTCATTTTTACAACGCCATTTTTTTTTTTAAGGGACCTCATCTCATTTGAAGTCATTTTTAGGGGTCTATATGATAGAAAATAACCAAGTGTGACACCATTCTAAAAACCGCACCCCTCAAGGTGCTCAAAACCACATTCAGGTGTTTCACAGGAATTTTTGGAATGATTAAATAAAAATTAACATTTAACTTTTTTTCACAAAAAATTTACTTCAGCTCCAATTTGTTTTATTTTACCAAGGGTAACAGGAGAATATGGACCCCAAAAGTTGTTGTACAATTTGTCCTGAGTATGCCCATACTCCATATGCGGTGGTAAATCACTGTTTGGGCGCATGGCAGAGCTCAGAAGCGAAGGAGCGCCATTTGACTTTTCAATGGAAAATTGACTGGAATTGAGATGGGACTCCATGTTGCGTTTGGAGAGCCCCTGATGTGCCTAAACATTGAAACCCACCACAAGGGACACCATTTTGGAAAGAAGACCCCCTAAGGAACTTATCTAGATGTGTTGTGAGAGCTTTGAACCCCCAAGTGTTTCACTACAGTCTATAACACAGAGCCGTGAAAATAAAAAATCCTTTTTTTTTTTCCACAAAAATTTTTTAGCCCCCAGTTTTGTATTTTTCCAAGGGTAACGGTTGAAATTGAACCCCAAAAGTTGTTGTCCAATTTGTCCTAAGTACACCGATACCCAATATGTGGGGGGGAACCATCGTTTGGGGGCATGGAAGAACTCGGAAGGGAAGGAGCGCCATTTGGAATGCAGACTTAGATGGATTGGTCTGCAGGAGTCACGTTGCATTTGCAGAGCCCCTCATGTAACTAAACAGTAGATACCCCCCACCAAGTGACCCCATATTGAAAACTAGACCCCCCAAGGAACTTATGTAGATGTGTTGTGAGAACTTTGAACCCCCAAGTGTTTCACTACAGTTTATAACGCAGAGCCGTGAAAATAAAAAATCCTTTTTTTCCACAAAAATTTTTTTTTAGCCCCCAGTTTTGTATTTTCCCAAGGGTAACAGGAGAAAGACGGGGGGCGTTTATACCGTTCCGCGTTAGGTAAAATGGATAAGCCGGATTACTCACCGGTAATGCTCTTTTAGTGAGTCCACGACAGCACCCCACTGGAGAGAGGGATCCGCCCCGCAGGAACAGGAAACCTATTGAGAAATAAAAGGGGGCGGTCCGCCTCTCCTCCTCAGTTTTGATTTCAGAGTACCCGGAGGACCGCCAGTATTAGGCAAATATCATTTATTTCATTTTTCAAACTTATTTGCTTATGATTAAAAGAATTTTACTCAATAGTATGTACTATATTAATCTAGGGAGGGATGTAAGAGGGTGCTGTTGTGGACTCACTAAAAGAGCATTACCGGTGAGTAATCCGGCTTTTTACTCTTCGCCACGACAGCACCCCACTGGAGATCTTTCAGAGACCATCACCTAGGGAGGGGACCACCGTGCTGAGGACAGTCCTGCCAAAGTCTAGGTCAGAAGTTGACGATAGGTCTAGCCTATAGTGGTTATAGAATGTAGAAGGATTTGACCAAGTTGCCGCCTTACATATAGTTTCAATTGGGACGTCTCCCCTCTCTGCCCAGGAGGATGCCATCGCTCTGGTACAGTGTGCTGTTATGCCTTCCGGAGGGTTTTCTTTCCTCGCGGAATAGGCCAGTCTGATAGACTCTCTGATCCACCGGGATAAGGTGCTTTTTGTTACTCCATGACCCTTCTTGTGACCCTGGAAGGAAATAAACAGAGCCCTACACTGTCGCCAGTTGCTGGTCCTTTCAATGTATTTTAACACTACTCTTTTAACGTCTAGAGTGTGATATTTCTGTTCTTCAGGAGTGGAGGGATTACTGAAGAAAGTGGGCAAGATTATTTCTTGTGACCTATGGAATTTCTTTGCTACTTTGGGAAGGTAGGAAGGGTCTGGTTTAAGAATTAATTTATCCTGAAAGGTTAACAAAAAAGGTGGATCTATAGAGAGTGCTTGGATGTCACTGATTCTCCTAGCTGAAGTCAGTGCTACTAAGAGGGCCGTTTTTAGTGATAGACATTTAATGGGTATCGAGTCTATTGGTTCGAATGGAGAGTCTGTTAGGGCTTGTAAAACTAAATTTAAATCCCAGGGTGGAATCCTAGGTATGTTAACTGGATTTATTCTTTCGCAGGCTGTGATAAATCTGCAAACCCATCTATCTCCCGCAATGTTATGGCCATAGAGGGCTCCTAGTGCTGAAACATGAACTTTTAAGGTGTTTACAGTTAAACCTAGTTCTCTCCCTTTTTGAAGAAATTCCAGGATAGATTGTATCGGAATTTCTGATGTGTTAGTAGATGTATGGAATTGTAAGAATTTCTTCCATATTCTCGTATAAATTTTTGTGGTGGAAGTGCAGCGCCCCAGAGTCCTGGTCGTTGCAGTACTGATGCTCCGCTGCTAAGGGGGGCTATGGTACGTCTGATGGCACTGAAGGAGTTCACCTGACCAGGTATCACAGACACCAATACACTTCACAGTCTGGCCTCCAGGGGGAGCTAAGGGCGCTATGTATTAGGTCACTCCTCACAATCTGGTAAAACTGGGGGTTAGAGAGGAAGTTAGTCAGAAGCTGACTGGGAATCAAACAGGCAACATCCTGTGGCAGAGGGTGTTGCGGGGAGAGACTCAGGGGGGCCACTGTCAGGGGTGGGATCCTGACAGAGGCCTAGCGAACAGAGAGAACGTTACGGGACCGCGCCTGCACGAGATAGCGGCGGTGCCCTAAGAAAGGACAAGAAGCGAGGTTTATTGTGCTGAGTGAGAAACGAGATCAACGCAACAAGGAGAAACACCAGTAGGAGTCGTGCTGCAAGACGAGGCAACATCCTACTGAGGCGCGCAGCCGGTGGCCGGAACGCCGAGGAAGTATAGAGCTCCAGGCCTAACTTCAAACCTACGGCAGGACAGTCAGTTATAGGCGGGCTGTCTCACTCAAATCACCTAAGAAGACATAGGGGGCAACAACAGGAGAGGGGCGACACTAGGGTCCAGGAAGAGCTCCGAGCCTACCCGTCATACGGGTGCGTCCTAGCCATATCATCTGGGGGACGAAGAAGAACATCATAAACGAGTTGTGAGGGAACTTCAGAAACAGACACAACAGTTGTGGGGACTATCCCGTAAGCACAGCAGGGGAGGACCACAACACACAAGCGCTAGAAGGTAGGCACAGATTTCCACCTGCAAAGGGAACTCTGGAGGTGCCATCGGACCGGCCGGACTTGCGCAGCCTGGTTAACCGTATTCCGGGATGAGGATCCTGAAGCCTTCAGTAAAGAGGTAAAGAGACTGCAACCTGGTGTCCTCGTTATTTACTGCGGCCTGCACCACATCATAACATCGTCACCATACCTCCACCTTCATTGTACGCCCCTCAGCAGGGTCACGGACCGGGTCTAGCCACCGTGACAACCCCAGAACAGAGACTCAGAGGCCCGGTACCGGGTACCCCTCGGCCCTGCGGCAGTGGGGGCGCTACAACTTGTTGTCACGAACAGGATCTACTTAAGCCTGAAGGATCAGGTCATGTGTGCCTTGGAACTGTGATTTATTATACTTGGACTGTGACTTATTGCAAAGACTGTGTATTGCCACTTGCCCCCAAAAGTTCCCGCCAAAACCGCCGCCATTACAGCGCTAAGGAGAGCGCAGGAGAAGAAGAAGGGCGTGGAAGTGGGCGTAAACAAGCTGAAGAGCGCGAAAGACAATGGCCGCCCAGTCTAAGTATTTCTGTCCCTTGAGGACGTGTCCGTCAGCAGCCGAGATCCGCCTCCTAATCCTTAATGGGGGCGGAGACAACGAAAGCGAAACCGCCCACGAAGGAGAGAGCGGGAAAAGGACGAGGAAGAAGAAGTGAGCGACATGGAGGACGCCATGGCGAGCCACCCGGAGCCGGAGCGTGGGGTAGGAGCAGAAGACTCCCCCAGCTACCCGGAGGGGCACCGCAACCAGGCCTCCACCGCTGATATTGACTTCCTGCAGGCCGGAGTGGATGAGCTCGGTGACCAACTCCGGCGGACGCAGCTGAGCGCTGAGGCCGGGTGGAAGAAGACCTTCATCGGGAGCCTCATCAGACGTCTGTTGGCAGCCTCGTCTGGTCCGGAGCAAGAAAGAAGTTCCAGCGCTCCGAAGCCAGAAAGCAAGGCCCTGCCGGAAAGCGAGGTGCTGCAAACGGAGATGACAACGCCGCAGCACAAGGCCCTGCAACTAGCGTTCCAGACCCCAGCGGAGACGGAGCAGATCGGCACCGGAGGGACCGCATCTGAAGCAGGTATGAAGAACGACCCTGCCTCGCCAGCAGAGGACTTGCTGATAGGCCCCGTCGCGGTACCCCCTCTCCCCGGGACCTATAGATTCCGGCGCCTTACACCCTGGGATCGGGCCACGGGTATGGAGCACTTCTTAAAGGCCCCGATCTCGCCAATCACCTTGCCGAGCGAGGTCTATGTGGAGCTACGGCCGCCAGAGTGAGAGTAAACCTCGATGCCATGGATATGTATATAGTTCATTTAATTGTTTGTCTTCTTGCTTGTTCCTGCTGCTACAACCCGACTTGGGTTAACTCTTAAAGGGATCCCTTAGTTTCCCCGGGATCCCTATTTTTGCCTTTTGCTTTTGTTTCTCGTTCATCATTGTTGAAAAGAACTGCTGGATCATAAACACTGCATGATTACAAAATCATTGTAAATAGTTTGCACCTTCTTAAAGGTGCCCTCTACTGGTTTTACAAAAGAAAAGGACTCTTTGCGAAGAAACTGTTCCTGGAAACAGCATCGGAGTCCTTACTGCATACGGACTTGCAGCTTGAGAAGTTGCACTACCTCATAGAGACTTGGTCCCTTCTTAAAGGGGACGTTCATCTATAGCACTTAGAGAATGCTGATACTTTAACAGAAGAAGTAATAATGCTGACATGTAGCAGTTATATGTAGTTAGCTAGTTAATTGTAAGGAATGTTTAATAATGTGTTAGAGAATGAGGACAGGAAGTGAACCCGTACGGGGTTAGTCGGTGAGTCCTCCTAGGAGCCATACAGAGATGGCTCGGTGATCCTGAATTGAGAGATGGATGATACGTTCTATACTCTGTATAGTAGTAGAAAGGCAGTAGGCCCGGGCGGAAAGGGGCGGTCCTGCAACAGAACGAGAGGCAGTAGGCCTGGGGCAGATATACAGGCGGTCCTGCAGATGTAAAGATGGAAAATGAAGAAAAGTTGATTAGCCTTATAGTGTTTTATAAGAAGGTCTTTAGTGGATTCAGTGTGTACGTCCTTAAAGGCAACGTTAAATTATTGTTCAAAAATTTGCACTTAGTAGAATACCCGGTTGGGTAGGAAAAGTTATTTATAGTACGTTATTTAAAGTATTTAACCATGTTTGTGTAGCGCCCCCACTGCCGCAGGGCCGAGGGGTACCTGGTACCAGGCCTCTGAGTCTCTGCTCTGGGATTGTCACGGTGGCTAGACCCGGTCCGTGACCCTGCTGAGGGGCGTACAATGAAGGTGTTGGTGGGGGTGATGTTATGGTGCGGTGCAGGTCGCAGTAAATAACGAGGACACCAGGTTGCAGTCTCTTTATCTCTTTACTGAAGGCTTCAGGATCCTCAGTGCGGAATACGGTTAACCGGGCTGCGCAAGTCCGGCCGGTCCGATGGCACCTCCAGAGTTCCCTTTGCAGGTGGAAATCTGTGCCTACCTTCTAGCGCTTGTGTGTTGTGGTCCTCCCCTGCTGTGCTTACGGGATAGTCCCCACAACTGTTGTGTCTGTTTCTGAAGTTCCCTCACAACTCGATTCTGATGTTCTTCTTCGTCCCCCAGAAGCTAGGGATAGGACGCACCCGTATGACGGGTAGGCTCGGAGCTCTTCCGGGACTCTAGTGTCGCCCCTCTCCAGTTGTTGCCCCCTATGTCTTCTTAGGTGAATTGAGTGAGACAGCCCGCCTATAACTGACTGTCCTGCCGTAGGTTTGAAGTATTGCTTGGAGCCTACTACTTCCTCGGCGTTCCGGCCACCGGCTGCGCGCCTCAGTAGGATGTTGCCTCGTCTTACAGCACGACTCCTACTGGTGATTCTCCTTGTTGCGTTGATCTCGTTTCTCACTCAGCACAATAAACCTCGCTTCTTATCCTTTCTTGGGGTACCGCCGCTATCAAGTGCAGGCGCGGTCCCGTAACGTTCTCTCTGTTCGCTAGGCCTCTGTCAGGATCCCACCCCTGACAGTGACCCCCCTGAGTCTCTCCCCGCAACACCCTCTGCCACAGGATGTTGCCTGTTCGATTCCTAGTCAGCTTCTGACTAACTTCCTCTCTAACCCCCAGTTTTACCAGATTGTGAGGAGTGGCCTAATACATAGCACCCTTAGCTCCCCCTGGAGGCCAGACTGTGAAGTGTATTGGTGACTGTGATACCTGGTCAGAAGAACTCCTTCAGTGCCATCAGACGTACCATAGCTCCCCATAGCGGCGGAGCGTCAGTACTGCAGCAACCAGGACTCTGGGGCGCTGCACTCCCCCCCGGTTAAACTCAGTACTCCTGGACTGGGAAGAAAACAACAATACATGTCAGCAAAAAGACATACAATTTTTGAAATGCAAAAACAAGTAAATTTTGAACAGAGCTTCCCTTTATGGGAGGTGAGAACACTTGAACGTTACAAACATAGTTAAATATTTTAAGTAACAGGCTATAAATAACTTCTCTTACCCAACCGGGTATTCTACTTAGTGCAATTTCTGAACAATAATTTAACATTGCCTTTAAGGACGTACACACTGAATCCACTAAAGACCTTCTTATAAAACACTATAAGGCTAATCAACTTTTTCTTCATTTTCCATTTGTACATCTGCAGGACCGCCTGTCTACTTGCCCAGGCCTACCGCCTCTCGTTCTATTACTGCCCGGGCCTACTGCCTTTCTACTACTATACACAGTATAGAACTTATCATCCATCTCTCATTTTAGGACCGCGGAGCCATCTCTGTATGGCTTCTAGGAGGACTCAGTGACTAACCCCGTACGGGTTTACTTCCTGTCCTCATTCTCTCATCACATTATCAAACATTTCTCACAATCAGTCAAGTAACTACTCATAACTTTTCCGGGAAAGCATTATTACTATTTCTTCTCTTTAAGGCATCATTATACTTTAAGTACTATAGGTGAACATTCCCTTTAAGAGGGGACCAAGTCTCTATGAGGTAGTGCAACTTCTCAAGCTGCAAGTCCGTATGCAGCAAGGACTCCTGTACTGTTTCCAGGAACAGTTTCTTCGCAAAGAGTCCTTTTCTAAAGGACCTTTTTTACATAAAGTAAAACCAGTAGAGAACACCTTTAAGAAGGTGTAAACTATTTACAATAAGTTTGGTATCATGCAGCGTTCATGATCCAGGAGTTCTTTTCAACATGAATAGACAAAAACAAAAGACAAAAATAGGGATCCCGGGTAAACTAAGGGATCCCTTTAAGAGTTAACCCTAATCGGGTTGCAGCAGCAATAAAGCAGGAAGACAAACAGTTAAATAACTATATACAGTTTCAGGTTTCCGAGGTTTACTCCTGCTCTGGCGGCCGTAGCTCCGCATAGACCTCGCCCGGCAGGGTGATCGGCGAGATCAGGGCCTTTAAGAAGTGCTCCATACCCGGGGCCTGATCCCCGGGTGTAAGGCGCTGGAGTCTATAGGTCCCAGGGAGAGGGGTGCCACAACGGGGCCTATCAGCAGGTCCTCTGCTGGCGAGGCAGGGTCGTTCTTCATACCTGCTTCAGATGCGGTCCCTCCGGTGCCGATCTGCTCCGTCTCCGCTGGGATCTGGAACGCTGGTTGCAGGGCCTTGCGCTGCGGCGTTGTCATCTCCGTTTGCAGCATCTCGCTTTTTGGCAGGGCATTGCTTTCTGACTTTGGAGCACTGGAACTTCTTTCTTGCTCCGGACCAGATGAGGCTGCCGACAGATGTCTGGTGAGGCTCCCGATGATGGTCTTCTTCCACCCGGCCTCAGTGCTCAGCTGCATCTGCAGGAGTTGGTGGATCAGCTCGTCCGCTCTGGTCTGCAGGAGGTCAGCGTCAACTGTGGAGGTCTGGCTGCGGTGCTTCTCCGGGTAGCTGGGGGAGTCCTCGGCTCCGACCCTACGCTCCGGCTCCGGGCGGCTGGCCATGGCGTCCTCCACGTGGTTCGCTTCTTCTTCCTCGTCCTTTTCCCGCTCTCTCCTTCGTGGGCGGTTTCGCTTTCTTTGCCTCCGCCCTCCATTAAGGATTATGAGGCGGATCTCGGCTGCTGACGGACACGTCCTCAAGGGACAGAAATACTTAGACTGGGCGGCCATTGTCTTTCGCGCTCTTCAGCTTGTTTACGCCCACTTCCACGCCCCTCTTCTTCTCCTGCGCTCTCCATAGCGCTGTAATGGCGGCTGTTCTTGGCGGGAACTTTTGGCGGCAAGTGGCAATGCACAGTCTTTGCAATAAGTCACAGTCCAAGTATAATAAATCACAGTTCCAAGGCACACATGACCTGATTCTTCAGGCTTAAGTAGATCCTGTTCGTGACGCCAAGTTGTAGCGCCCCCACTGCCGCAGGGCCGAGGGGTACCCGGTACCGGGCCTCTGAGTCTCTGCTCTGGGATTGTCACGGTGGCTAGACCCGGTCCGTGACCCTGCTGAGGGGCGTACAATGAAGGTGTTGGTGGGGGTGATGTTATGGTGCGGTGCAGGTCGCAGTAAATAACGAGGACACCAGGTTGCAGTCTCTTTACCTCTTTACTGAAGGCTTCAGGATCCTCAGTCCGAAATACGGTTAACCGGGCTGCGCAAGTCCGGCCGGTCCGATGGCACCTCCAGAGTTCCCTTTGCAGGTGGAAATCTGTGCCTACCTTCTAGCGCTTGTGTGTTGTGGTCCTCCCCTGCTGTGCTTACGGGATAGTCCCCACAACTGTTGTGTCTGTTTCTGAAGTTCCCTCACAACTCGATTCTGATGTTCTTCTTCGTCCCCCAGATGCTATGGATAGGACGCACCCGTATGATGGGTAGGCTCGGAGCTCTTCCGGGACTCTAGTGTCGCCCCTCTCCAGTTGTTGCCCCCTATGTCTTCTTAGGTGAATTGAGTGAGACAGCCCGCCTATAACTGACTGTCCTGCCGTAGGTTTGAAGTATTGCTTGGAGCCTAGTACTTCCTCGGCGTTCCGGCCACCGGCTGCGCGCCTCAGTAGGATGTTGCCTCGTCTTACAGCACGACTCCTACTGGTGTTTCTCCTTGTTGTGTTGATCTCGTTTCTCACTCAGCACAATAAACCTCGCTTCTTATCCTTTCTTGGGGTACCGCCGCGATCAAGTGCAGGCGCGGTCCCGTAACGTTCTCTCTGTTCGCTAGGCCTCTGTCAGGATCCCACCCCTGACAGTGACCCCCCTGAGTCTCTCCCCGCAACACCCTCTGCCACAGGATGTTGCCTGTTCGATTCCCAGTCAGCTTCTGACTAACTTCCTCTCTAACCCCCAGTTTTACCAGATTGTGAGGAGTGGCCTAATACATAGCACCCTTAGCTCCCCCTGGAGGCCAGACTGTGAAGTGTATTGGTAACTGTGATACCTGGTCAGAAGAACTCCTTCAGTGCCATCAGACGTACCATAGCTCCCCATAGCGGCGGAGCGTCAGTACTGCAGCAACCAGGACTCTGGGGCGCTGCATTTGCAACGTTCAAGTGTCCTCACCTCCCATAAAGGGAAGCTCTGTTCAAATTTGCTTATTGTTATTGCATTTCTAAATTGTATGTCTTTTTGCTGACATGTATTGTTGTTTTCTTCCCAGTCCAGGAGTACTGGATTTAACCGGGGGGGAGTGCAGCGCCCCAGAGTCCTGGTCGTTGCAGTACTGATGCTCCGCCGCTAAGGGGGGCTATGGTACGTCTGATGGCACTGAAGGAGTTCACCTGACCAGGTATCACAGACACCAATACACTTCACAGTCTGGCCTCCAGGGGGAGCTAAGGGTGCTATGTATTAGGCCACTCCTCACAATCTGGTAAAACTGGGGGTTAGAGAGGAAGTTAGTCAGAAGCTGACTGGGAATCAAACAGGCAACATCCTGTGGCAGAGGGTGTTGCGGGGAGAGACTCAGGGGGGCCACTGTCAGGGGTGGGATCCTGACAGAGGCCTAGCGAACAGAGAGAACGTTACGGGACCGCGCCTGCACGAGATAGCGGCGGTGCCCTAAGAAAGGACAAGAAGCGAGGTTTATTGTGCTGAGTGAGAAACGAGATCAACGCAACAAGGAGAAACACCAGTAGGAGTCGTGCTGCAAGACGAGGCAACATCCTACTGAGGCGCGCAGCCGGTGGCCGGAACGCCGAGGAAGTATAGCGCTCCAGGCCTAACTTCAAACCTACGGCAGGACAGTCAGTTATAGGCGGGCTGTCTCACTCAAATCACCTAAGAAGACATAGGGGGCAACAACAGGAGAGGGGCGACACTAGGGTCCAGGAAGAGCTCCGAGCCTACACGTCATACGGGTGCGTCCTAGCCATATCATCTGGGGGATGAAGAAGAACATCATAAACGAGTTGTGAGGGAACTTCAGAAACAGACACAACAGTTGTGGGGACTATCCCGTAAGCACAGCAGGGGAGGACCACAACACACAAGCGCTAGAAGGTAGGCACAGATTTCCACCTGCAAAGGGAACTCTGGAGGTGCCATCGAACCGGCCGGACTTGCGCAGCCTGGTTAACCGTATTCCGGGCTGAGGATCCTGAAGCCTTCAGTAAAGAGGTAAAGAGACTGCAACCTGGTGTCCTCCTTATTTACTGCGGCCTGCACCACATTATAACATCGTCACCATACCTCCACCTTCATTGTACGCCCCTCAGCAGGGTCACGGACCGGGTCTAGCCACCGTGACAACCCCAGAACAGAGACTCAGAGGCCCGGTACCGGGTACCCCTCCGCCCTGCGGCAGTGGGGGCGCTACAGAAGGTTTTCTGCTCTGGAGAAGTGTGTAAATCAAACCCCCCGAGAATCCTCTCGATCTTAGCATTTGCCTCTCAAATTCCAGGCCGTCAGGTGGAGATTGTCCACCTGAGGGTGGAAAAACGGACCCTGGAAGAGAAGGTTGGGTTTTGAAGGGAGGACCCAAGGATCTAAGACCGACATGGTCTGTAGCCACGAGAACCATGGTCTCTTGGGCCAGAATGGAGCTATCAGTATCACTTTTGCTCCTTCTTCTCTGATTTTGCATATGACTTGGGGTAGTAATATGATCGGAGGAAAAGCGTACGCCAGACTGAACTGCCAAGGGGCTTGGAGAGCGTCCAGAATGTCCGGATGATCCGTTGGAGATAAGGAGGCAAATCTCCGGACTTTTTTGTTTGTTCTTGTGGCGAAGAGATCTATTTGAGGACGGCCCCATAGGGATATTATGTCCAGAAAGATCTGCTGGTTTAGGCACCACTCTCCTTGTCTCAAGGTGTGTCGACTTAAAAAGTCTGCCTGCTGATTGTTTTCTCCTCTTATGTGCAGTGCAGTAAGGGATGTTAGGTGACTTTCTGCTAGATTTAAGATTTCTGTAGCAGAAGACATCAGAGTCTCTGATCGCGTACCTCCTTGCCTGTTTAGATACGCCACTGTGGTGGTGTTGTCGGAGAGGATTCTGACGTCTTTCCCCCGAAGCTGTGGGAGGAAATGGTATAAGGCGTATTTTACTGCATTTAGTTCTTTAACGTTAGAGGAGTTGTAGCTTTCCTCCATGTTCCATGACCCTTGGCAATAATCATTCCCCATATGAGCGCCCCATCCATGAGGACTGGCGTCAGTGGTTATGGTATGAGATGGCGTTATTACCCATGGAACACCACTCATCAAATGGTTTGAGTCTAGCCACCACGCTAAGGAAGATAAAACCTCCTGAGAGGTTATTTTTGCATTTAGGTGACCAAATAACCGTCTATCCTCTTGTAAAATTTGATGTTGTAGTGTTCGAGTATGGTATTGAGCCCATCTTACTGCAGGTATACAAGAGATAAGAGACCCTAGCAACGACATAGCTTGTCTTAGGGATATACGTGGATTATTTATCGCGGCTAGGACTTTGTGTCTGATCAGTAGTATCTTTACCTGAGGCAGAAGACACTTTTGAGATATGGAGTCTAAATGGAACCCCAAGAACGCCTGATGGGAAAGCGGAGTGAGTCTGGATTTGTCGGTATTGATTATCCAGCCCAGGTCCTGTAGAGAGGAAATTGCGTGAGCTAAACGATCAGTACATTGAGTAACTGAATTTCCTATTACCAAAAAGTCATCCAGATAGGGCACAATCAAAGTCTCCTTCTGGCGAAGGTAGGCCATCACCTCTAGCATTATCTTGGTGAAGATCCTCGGCGCTGTTGAGAGGCCGAAGGGCAAGGCCGCATACTGGAAATGACGAATCTCATTGTTGATTATTACCGCCACCCTGAGGAATTTTTGGTATCTGTTATGAATAGAGAGATGATAGTAAGCATCTTTTAGATCAATGCCCCCCATCATACAGTTTGGGAAGAGGAGTTTTATGGTGGACCTAATGGATTCCATCTTAAATGTATAGTTTTCAATAAATGAATTGAGTTTTTTAAGGTTTATGATTGTCCTGAAAGAACCGTCGGGCTTGGACTTAGGAATAAGGGAGAGTAGAATCCCCTACCCTCCTGTCCCACCGGAACGTGGACTAAGACCCGTTTTGATAATAGGGTTTGAATTTCAAGCTCTAGCGCCTGTTGTTGTATAGGCGAGCTGAGGGATGTTATAATATAAGACTCGTGGGGAACACGAGAGAATTTTAGTTTAATTCCATCTCGGATGATATTTAAAACCCACGAGCTGGATGTTATTTTTTCCCATTGAGTGGTGAACAGTCTGCCCCCAACTGGTATATTCTCAGTACTTGTTGTCTTTTGGGGGGTTGGGTCTTCTAAACATGGTACCTCTCTGTTTGTCGTCTTTAGCAGTCCATGTTGTAGACCTATACGTTTGCCTCCTTTTGCCAAACGGTCTCCTTTTAAAGGCTCTCCTGTAAAAGGGAATAGAGGAATCAGGAAAAGCTTTCTTCCTGTCCTTTGCTTTTTTGAGTATCTCGCAGGGCCGGACTGGGACTAAAATTCAGCCCTGGCATTTGAAGTCACACAGGCCCACTTGTCACATGGTGACTGTATAATATCTTTGTACACTTGTAGGCTACAAGAAGTGAGGGGAGTGTAACACGACTATATAACATATAATTACAGCTGTATCCAGCATTACAGCTCAGCCCCCATAGACTGTAATACAGCACAGCCCCCATAGAATGTAATACAGCACAGCCCCCATAGAATGTAATACAGCACAGCCCCCATAGAATGTAATGCAGCACAGCCCCCATAGAATGTAATGCAGCCAGCCCCATAGAATTGAATGCAGCACAGCCCCATAGAATGTAATACAGCACTGCCCCATAGAATATAATGCAGCACAGCCCCATAGAATATAATGCAGCACAGCCACCATACAATGTAATGCAGCCAGCCCCATGGAATGGAATGCAGCCAGCCCCCATGGAATGGAATGCAGCCAGCCCCCATGGAATGGAATGCAGCCAGCCCCCATGGAATGGAATGCAGCCAGCCCCCATAGAATGTAATGCAGGCAGGCAGCCCCCACAGAATGTAATGCAGGCAGGCAGCCCCCATAGAATGTAATGCAGGCAGGCAGCCCCCACAGAATGTAATGCAGGCAGGCAGCCCCCACAGAATGTAATGCAGGCAGGCAGCCCCCACAGAATGTAATGCAGGCAGGCAGCCCCCATAGAATGTAATGCAGGCAGGCAGCCCCCACAGAATGTAATGCAGGCAGGCAGCCCCCACAGAATGTAATGCATGCAGGCAGGCAGGCACCCCCCCCCCCCAGCTCCACAATCCAGTCATCAATCATTGATAAAAAACAAACAAACACACTACTCACCTCTCTCCTCGTGCCCCGCGCTGCTCCGGTCTCAGCAGATGCAGTCTGCCCGCCCGGTCACACTGCAGGTGCGCGATGATATGACGTCATCGCGCACCCGCAGTGTCAGCGGCAGGCAGAGCGGGGAATGATGGGAGAGGGGGCGTCAGCGGACGCTCTCTCCTCCATCATTGCATTCAACTGTACCGGTGTCTATGACGCCGGTATAGTTGAATGCGGGGCCGGGAGTGTGCCGCGACAGCGTGGGGAGTGTGCCGACAGCGGCACACTCAAGCGGCCCACTACTGCCATCGGCCCTTCTGGCATTTGCCAGAACTGCCCGATGGCCAGTCCGGCCCTGGTATCTCGTCTAAGGTTTTACCAAAGAGGTACTCACCCTCACATGTGATTGCGCATATTTTAGATTTAGATTGCGCGTCCCCTTTCCAGCTTTTCATCCATAGCGCTCATTTTGCGTTATTCACGAGGCCTGCAGATCTTGCTGCCAAACGGAGTGAGTCGGCGGAAGCGTCTGCCATAAAGGCCGCTGCTCCTCGTATTAAGGGGATGGCCGCCCGTAGCTTTTCTCTTGAACTTTTATTTTCAATTTGCTGGTCTAACTGATCAATCCAGATGATCATTGACCGGGCAGCGCAAGTGCTGGCTACTGCAGGTTTAAATATTCCTGTAGCCGCTTCCCAAGAACGTTTAAGGGATGATTCAGCCTTACGATCCAAAGGATCGACCAGTAGTCCTGCATCCTCCACAGGTAGAGTGGATTGCTTAGAGGTAGAGGCTACAGCTGCGTCGACCTTAGGGACTTTGGTCCACGTGAGAAGCTCCTCGTCACTAAACGGATATTTTCATTTTGACGCTGAGGGTAGAAAGCTTCTCTGATCCTGCTTCTCCCACTCTCTTTTAATTAATGCTTTCCCTGCTGGTATAACTGGAAAACATCTCCTCTTTCTCTCTGCCAAACCCGCGAACATTATGTCCTGCGTGGTTTGCGCACCCTTAGTTTCCTCACACCCCATGGTATTTCGAATTGACTTTACCAAGTTGTCCACACTGTCTAAGGGAAAACATGAGCGTCCCTCGATCTCTGATGAGGATGATGATGATGAACATGATGATAGGGAGGCGTCTGACAGTACAGGCTGGTCACTATCAGAGTCTGATACAGGTGTCGGTGTTTTGGACTTAGTACTACGTGGTTTGTCCTGGGCCATATTTTTTAGTTCCTCCCTAATAATGGCCCGTAAGTCCGTAATGGACACTGCTGCTCCCTGTGTTGTTTCCTTAAAACAGTCCTTGCAAAGTTTTTTGGGGTATGAGTCTGGAAGGGGCTGGCTACACAAGACACATTCCTTATGCTTCATTTTTTGTCGCTTTTTGCCCTAAGCGTAATAAGTAGAGAGGGAAAGAGAAAAGAGAGAAGTAGGGAGACAGCGTCAGCTTAATAGGCAGAGTTCACAACTCACCCAGTGAAGCAAATAATACCGAATCAGAAGGCCGAGATCCTGTTCTGGAACCGTCGCTTTTACGAGCGGTCTCCGAGGATCCTCTGGCGTTATCTTTGGCGGGGGGTACTGGATCTCCAGCTGTGGGGTCCATGGCACCTGGGGATGACATCTCTGCATCGCCGTATTACCGTTTATGTGCGGTTTAAATAGCGCGCCCATTTTTTTAACAGTGCGCATGCGCAGATCGGCGCTGGCTCCCCCGCCCTAGATCCGGCCTAGGCGCCCCGGAAGTCCACCATCTATTTCCGGGGTAGCGTGTATTGCGGCGGTCGGCGCATGTGCGGTCCGGGATTTCCGCATCGGACCGCAATAGGAGTGCAGCTGCTCTCTTACCTCCAGCCGTACCGCCACCGCAGATGATGCCAGGCGGCCTTCCCCGGACCCGGCCGTCTGCGTGCTCCTTCAGACGAGGAGGGAGCCGTCTAACGGAACTCCCCCGACACTGCTTCTGAGCCGCAGCCCCTGCCGTTCTCATGGATACCGCACAGGCGGCATGCTAGCCCAGGTATGCCGTGTAGTCCTGTCGTTCCTGTACGTTCCCGCAGGAACAGGAAACCTAAACTGAGGAGGAGAGGCGGACCGCCCCCTTTTATTTCTCAATAGGTTTCCTGTTCCTGCGGGGCGGATCCCTCTCTCCAGTGGGGTGCTGTCGTGGCGAAGAGTAAAAAAGCAGTTTTATTCTTTGGGTCAGTACGATTACAGCGATACCTCATTTATATCTTTTTTTATGTTTTGGCGCTTTTATACGATAAAAACTTTTATAGAAAAAATAATTATTTTTGCATCGTTTTATTCTGAGTACTATAACTTTTTTATTTTTTCGATGATGCTGCTGTATGGCGGCTCATTTTTTGCAGGATGTTTTCAGCGGTACCATGGTTATTTATATCCGTCTTTCTGATCGCGTGTTATTCCATTTTTTGTTCGGCGCTATGCTAATAAAGTGTTTTTTGGCTTTTTTTTTTGCGGTGTTCACTGAAGGGCTTAACTAGTGGGACAGTTTTATAGGTCGGGTCGTTACGGACACAGCAATACTGAATATGTGTACTTTTATTCTTTTTTTTTTTTATTTAGATAAAGGAATGTATTTATTGGAACAATATTTTTTTATTTTTATTATTTATTTAGGGTTTTTTTGTTTTGTTTTTTTTTTAATTTTTTACTTTGCCCCAGGGGGGGGGGACATCACAGTAAAGTAACAGATCGCAAGTTTTGAATGCATTTGAAACATATTTTGTGTATTATAGGAGTTTAAAGAAGGCAATGGGGGCTGACATCTTGCTTTCACAGTAGCAGCATGACACTTTCAGTGTCATCGTACGGCACCCCATGGTCATAGGAGATAACAGATGGATGAACACCAACCCTATCTATTGTCATAGAACTGTCACTTCTGTGAACTGGGCACACCTCTGTGGGCTGCACAATTCACAGTAGTGGGAGTGTTCTGCTGCCATATTCATGGAGCCCTCGGATCTGCTAACATAAGCAGAACTGCTTCCACCAGAACAGATCCTAGATTGATGGCTGACAGGAGTAAAATGCAGGAGAAAAGCAGAATAACAGGGTCATCAAGGAGGAACAGTGTACATTAGCATTATCAGAGCAGGCGCTGTCAGATGCTCAGCAGGAGTTCAATTCAATTCAAATGAGCTTTATTGGCAGGACTAAGTACATGTTAGCACGTTAGCATTGCCAAAGCATATGGTAAAAATACAGGGGTGGGGGAGGGAGGCATATAGAGGTCCAGGATATATCAGACTCCTTTTAGAGGATAGGGGATGTTTCCAGGGTGGGGTATAGGAGTCCATGACATACCAGGCTCTTTAGTCGGGGGATAGGGATATGTCCAGTGTTGGGGTACAGGAGTCCATGACATATCAGGCTCCTCTTAGTCTGTGGCAGGCACTGACATATTCCGCTACTACAGCCACTGCACTTTCCTCTTCCCCCAGTATTATCAGCAGTTTCTCTTCCTCCTCCATGGAGGTGAAGTCTGGGAGGAGATCAGACAGTCTCTTGAAATGAGTGTCCCTTAAGGTACCGTCACACTGAACAACTTTCCAACAAGAACGACAGCGATCCGTGACGTTGCAGCGTCCTGGATAGCGATCTCGTTGTGTTTGACACGCAGCAGCGATCAGGATCCTGCTGTGACATCGCTGGTCGGAGCTCGAAGTCCAGAACTTTATTTCATCGCTGGATCACCCGCTGTCATCGCTGATGTTTCACTTGTAACCAGGGTAAACATCGGGTTACTAAGCGCAGGGCCGCGCTTAGTAACCCGATGTTTACCCTGGTTACCATTGTAAATGTAAAAAAAAAAAAAAAAAAAAAAAAACACTACATACTCACCATCTGATGTCTGTCACGTCCCTCGCCGTCAGCTTCCCGCACTGACTGTGAGCGCCGGCCGTAAAGTAAAAGCAGAGCACAGCGGTGACGTCACCGCTGTGCTCTGCTTTACGGCCGGCGCTCACAGTCAGTGCGGGAAGCTGACGGCGAAGGTTGTGACAGACACCGGAATGTAAGTATGTACTGGTTTTTTTTTTTTACATTTACAGTGGTAACCAGGGTAAACATCGGGTTACTAAGCGCTTAGTAACCCGATGTTTACCCTGGTTACCCGGGGACTTCGGCATCGTTGGTTGCTGGAGAGCTGTCTGTGTGACAGCACTCCAGCGACCACACAACGACTTACCAACGATCACGGCCAGGTCCTATCGCTGGTCGTGATCGTTGGTAAATCGTTTAGTTTAACGGTACCTTTACTGCGGAGTATTTGGGGCACCTCAGCAGAAGTGGGCCTCATCCTCCACGGCCTCATGGGGGCACTGCTGGCAGAGTCTGTTGTGATTTATCCCTTCCTAATATAAGATAAGGAGCTGCAGTTTTGCAGGGAATGGCCAGACATTGTGGAGAGGGGGTGAGAGATACAAGTAATCTGGATGGGAGAGACAGCAACTGCTGGTGATAGCAGATCACAGGGCAGTCACCACAAAAATGGCGCTGCCCTGTGATGCTACTCTTTATTCTGCCCCAGGGATGCTAGACCACCCAAAAGGAGAGGAAAATGGTGATGCCAGCAGTTACTGCCCCAATTTTCCAGCTAACAGTAAAGTTGGTAAGTCTTAGGCCTCTTTCACACTTGCGTCGTTTGCCATCCATCGCAATCCGCTGTTTTGGAAAAAAAAAAAAAAATGGATCCTGCAAATGTGCTCGCAGGATGCGTTTTTTTTCCCATAGACTTGTATTAGCGACGGATCGCCAAATGTCACGTCCGTCGTGCAACGGATCCGTCGTGTTTTGGCAGACCGTTGGCACGAAAAAACGTTCAAGTGAACTTTTTTTGTCCGTCGCGTCCGCCATTTGACCGCTCATGCGCGTCCAAAACTCCGCCCCCTCCTCCCCGGACTTCAGAATGGGCAGCGGATGCGTTGAAAAACTGTATCCACTGCCCACGTTGTGCACAAATTTCACAACGTGCGTGGGCCTGACGCATAGCGACGGACCCGTACCGACGCAAGTGTGACAGTAGCCTTACTATAGCTGCTCGAGGTCTAAAATGGAAGATGCTCCCCCTAGTGAGATATAGATAGATAGATATATTTTATTTTATTTATTTTTTTAAAGAAAATATATAATATTTTTCAAAAAGAAATGTTTGCAAACATTGCATTAATGCATTTTAATTACCATTTTAAGCTTAATTTCACAAAAAAAAAAAAAAAAAACACTACAAGAAAACTGGCACCTTCCCTTTTAACATTTAAAAGCAAAATTGAGTAAGGTGAGAATCTAGAAGACATTTATTTAATATAAAAGTTAAAATCATCATCTTTAGACGACAGTCTCATTCACCGGGTGCAGAATACATTGAAAAGACTTTAGGGCAAGAATCAGACAGGTAATACTGCACAAGAGCGGTGGTCCTCCTCTTTTATGATGTCATTGAATGGTTGATTGAAGCCCCGCTGCGCAGATTATAACGTGGAATCTAAGGAAAAGGAACCACAGTAAGAACTCACATGGGGCCACAGACCACATAAGAGTAAGCGCCACCTAGTGGTGGCTGCCAGCAGAGCACACATTCAACTCATTTGCAAGCCTCCCGTCTGAACCCAACCAATCAGACATACTTTCCATGGAAGCCCTTACTGGTGGCTGGGTGACGGGGATATGGTAGACAACTGGCTCCGTGGATCTAGAGCTCCTCCTCCGACTGCAAGTGCGTGATCGAGAGCACGATCGCCTTTTTGGCGTACTTGTAATTTGTGCTGTGGAAGAGAGAACAGTTTATCCTAGGTGTACCAGAACAATGTGCAAAACCAGTACATTTAATACATACTGTTTATAGTCTAAGGTTACACATAGGTCTGCATAGGAGCTGTATACTCAATACGGTCAAACACACTTCTAAACAAACTTTGTAAAAAGTGGATATACCCTTTCAATTTTCATTCATTGGGGCAGGAAAATATTAAGAGTTACTCCTCACCGAGTTGCTCGCTGCACATAGACTCCCTCATGCTGTCGCTCACTGGAATATCCTGAATGAATGATGGATCAGGAATCCCAGAATCTCCAAATATCAAATCTTCCTTCAGAAAAACTCTCTCTGAACATTGCGGCTTGTTGAGCAGTTTTTCTACAGGAGGAAGGATAATTAGTAGGATTAACTGCAAAGGTAAAGGAATTTTCTAATTTTCACAACTAGAATTTAAGCCGCAGATTTGTAGGTTTCAAAAAATTGGGCAAATGTTTCTGGCATCCAGCTGAAGTTCCATATGGGAGGAGCACAGAATTCTGTCCCAGCCAATCAGCATTACAGGAAGTCTTCTGAACAATGCTTATTGGCTACAAGCAGCTGAGGCTCTTCCTCTAGAATTTGCCCCTCCCAATGTCCATTTCAGTCAGATGCTAGGGAAGGAATACAAGGTCTGCAGAGAAGGCTTTTCACTAAATAAAGAATATTGAGTATGCCCTGGAGATTTGAGATATTTGCCCAGTTAGTACATAAGCTAATATGTCATGCAATTTTTGATCAGTGGGGGTTGAGGTAACAACACACTACCTGCTTCCCGTATAATGCTCTGTAGCTCGGCTTTAGTCTCGTGAAGTCCATGCAGCACCTCCAAGCTCTCCTTCTGGACATCCCGATATTTAACAGAGACATAAAGGAGAACCAGTAATCCAAGGCAAACCGAGATCTTTCTTGACATTCCAATCCAGAAGGTGACACTTTCCTGGGTGCAGATCAGGAGATGACAGATCAGAAGCAAAAAATAAAAGATTAGAAGTTTTTGATTTAATCCTGCAAAAATTTCCCTCACCGCCTGGTCATAGCTGGGTGGGGAGCCTCCTAATATAAACGAGCAGATCATCCTCTCCATATAGACATTCATCGCTACCAGACCGAAGAGAACCAGCCTGTGGGAAAAGATCAGATTCACCATGCTGCAACATAGGCGGTGCCAGTGTAATGGGGAGGTCCGGATTACCTGGCACCAGCGGTGCGCTGGGTCGATGTCACTAAGAAAACCGCTCCGCAGCTCATTAGGTTGTACAGGAAGGAGTAGAGGGTGTGCGACTCTCCCACCACAAATTGGTGGAGGTAGGTGATCCGGTTAAAGATTTCAGAGAAGAGGAGGCGCTGCTCGCTGGCCGACTGCTGCATTTCTTCAAAGGCTTGTCTGACACCTAGAAAAGAAGGACAAGCGTAAACCCAATGTGCCTGAATGTTGTATCATTTTATCTAAGTGATGAGCGGCATTGGCGAGGTAAAAAAATAATATCTTAAGACAATCATTATCCTTGTGCAACAGGTGTAATGACAATGATGCCAACAAGGGGTGTAACGAGCGACCACAACCATGGTGTGGGGTAGGGGGCCCGCCGAAGCCATTTTCACATGGATGTGCATGCAAGGATGCACATCCAGGTGAAATGTATTGCAACACAGAGACCTTTAGGCTTCATGCACTGCAATTCACCCCAGCGGCAGTGGCTTGCCAGTGACGTGCAGCACGTGACAGCAACATCATGCGCCATCTACGTCAGAACACTGAAGTCAGATGCCAGCTCCTGGCTGAATGATGGCTGAAAGATGGCTGAAGTTCTGGCTTTACTGCTCCATTGTTCCTGAAACAATACTCCAATCTGCTGGTGGCGGCTGCAGGAAGCCAGGACTTATGGGGCAGTGTGGTGGTCTGGGGCCCAAAAAAGTTATTAAGTGTCCATTTCCCCCACTGTTTTCATTTGTGACAGCTTTAAAGGGAACCTGTCACCTGAATTTGGCGGGACCGGTTTTGGGTCATATGGGTGGGGTTTTCGGGTGCTTGATTCACCCTTTCCTTACCCGCTGGCTGCATGCTGGCCGCAATAATGGATTGAAGTTCATTCTCTGTCCTCCATAGTACACGCCTGCATAAGGCAATATTGCCTTGCGCTGGTTTGTACTCCGGAGGACAGAGCATGAACTTCAATCCAATATTGCGGCCAGCATGCAGCCAGCGGGTAAGGAAAGGGTGAATCAAACACCCGAAAACCCCGCCCATATGACCCAAAACCGGTCCCGCCAAATTCAGTTGACAGGTTCCCTTTAAGCTACAAACCCATGGTGGACTCCTGAAGGGTTTTCTTCAGCAGGTGGCCGTTGCGCAGGATCTGCTCCTGTGACTTCAGGGTGGCGTTCTGAGCGTGCATCATTTCTTCCGCCATCAGGTTGGTGGCTTCCAGTTGTTTGGCCACACTGTCTGAATTCACCGTCAACCTGCAGGAAATACAAGACTTCAGAGGCAGCGAATGGAAGTGGGGAGGACACATATTCAGGAGGCAGCAGAATGCAACGAAACATGCACTAGTAGATTTTAAGAAAAGCAATTAACTAAAATGACAGACAGCAGTTATCCGATGAGCAGATGACGGCTTTTAAAAATGCAGAAAAAAAAAAAAGCCACCACAAACACATTGTCAGCAATTTTATATGAGCAAGATAAATAATAATAGCACAGCATTCTCTCATCAGTTTTCCAGACCAAAATTTTCGACAAGATATCACATACACAAGCAAAGCAGATGTCATGCAAAACCAAAATGGACCACAAGATGGCACTGAAGAGCGGATTCTCTTTTCCTAAATTATTCAGCCCATCACTGCTACGTTCCAAATTCATATTTCCAAACTATCACATTATGAGTTTATAATAATAATCTTTATTTTTATATAGCGCTAACATATTCCACAGCACTTTACAGACATTATCAGTTTATGTGATCATTAATACCCCCAAAATTAGCTTATTTTGCTGCATGTCACGGGACAGACCTAAAGAGATCCTGTCTGCCATAAGACCGTCTCCATATGCAACAGCCTGCTGAGAGATCCCTTTCATTTGAATTATGCCCCATCCAGTGCATTCCTGTATGGCCCATACATACAGTACAGGAGGATGTCCAGACAGTAGTGCTGCCATTTGGTAAATAACAGTGGTACGAGGGTGCCAGCGTCACATACCTGAGGATGATGTCCTGGGTCCTCTCCTGCCACAGCTCATTCTGCAGGTAGTAGCAGATGCTGTGTGTGTGGGTGAAGAACTCCGTGTACGCATTAAATGCCGCAGTATCCATATTGTGTGTGCATTCCTGCACCGTGCTCCACTCTGTACAGATGGGGAACGCTCGCCCCGACCTGTAGAGGACACATGCCACACCTTTACATATTATCCCCAATTATATGTGGCATAAGATTAACTTATACCAGCAGGTAAAAGAAACTAAAACTAACCTCTCCAAGTGACAGTGGGTGAAGGCCAGAGCTATTCTGCTCTGCTCCTCCTCATTGAGCTCCTTGCATCCCACATCCACTTTCTGCAGAGCTCGTCGCCAGCAATCTCCATAGCGGGGATGTTGAGCGAAGTTCTGCAGCATTTGTAGCTGTGTCCTCCCCTTCTCTATTGTACTGGGGTCTGGATCAGATCTGGTGCTCCACAGAGTGAGGGCGGATAATAGCAGTAGGGAAGTGGGAACACTGCAGCCAGCCATGGACTCTCAGATGTCGGAAGCTTGTGAGATGATATAAAGGGGAGAGGTGATTATAAGCTGCAACCACAGAGGTGAAGCATTGGGAGAAGCAGCACCAAAAGGTCTGGTTAATGCAGCTGGATTATAGGCCATGGTATTCCCCTGTATTATTGCTTCATGATTTACACAACAATATGCAAGTGTGAACTGATCCATGCAGCAGGTGGTTTCCATACGTGATGGTATGGTTGGTCATTCGGCAGGTACAGTGGAAGACCTAGGGCCTTTCACATGTGTTGGATTTAACATGGATGAATTATCACCAGGAAAAGAAAAAACACTCCCCGCACAGTAGTACCGCCACCCAGAGTCTCCTTTCCCCTTGCACAGTATTACTGCCACCCCGACTCTCCTCTCTCCCCCCCACTCACAGTAGTACCACCACCCCGAGTCTCCTCTCTCCCCCTCACAGTAGTACCGCCACCAGTCTCCTCTCCTCCCCCGCACAGTAGTATTATCCCGAGTCTCCTCTCTTCCCCGCACAGTACTGCCACCTCAAGTCTCCTCTCTCACACAGTAGTTCCACCACCCCGATTCTCCCCCACACAGTAATATAGCCACCTCGAGTCTCCTCTCCCCCCTCACACAGTAGTACCGCCACCTCAAATCTCCTCTCCCCCTCCGCACAGTAGTACCACCACCCCGAATCTCATCTCCACCTCCACACAGTAGTACCACCACCACAAATCTCATCTCCCCCTCCGCACAGTAGTACCACCACCACAAATCTCATCTCCCCCTCCGCACAGTAGTAACGCCACCCGGAGTCTCCTCTCCCCCCCCCCCGCACAGTACCGCCACCCTGAATCTCCTCACCCCCCCCCGCACAGTAGTACTGCGACGACTTCCTTCCTGCCCCCTCACACAATGGGGCAACAACACTGATTATGTTTACGATGGTGGAGCACAGTAATTGCCTTTGTTAGTGGCCTACTCAGTGTGTGCCCCCCTTCTTGTGCTAAACGCTTTGCTATCTCACCAGCTCCATCTGTTTTTATCAGGTCCCCCTCCCCACCACCCATTTTAATAACAGCTACTCTAATGGTTTTGCTGTTCGAAAAAAAAAAAAAATTTGGAAAAAAAAATTGCTCAGAAAAATAAAGATAAAAACACCTGGTGTTTTGAATAAAAAAAAAAAAAAGACACACAACTTTTCCAAAACTGCTCAAGAAAAGAAAAAGTCCAAAAATCAGTGAACATTTCCTAGAGCAGTTTGCACTTGGGAGAACTCTTGAGTTTTGTTTAAGCATAAAAAAGAAAAACTGAACATCATCTTACCAAAGCAAGGTGTTGCCATTTTGGGGGGGGGGGATTCTCCCAGACATTGCATGATAGTGGCAAGCTGCTTGTAAGGTGGAAGGGCCGGGGGCGCCCTAATAAACTGGTCACCGTGCAACTCCCCAGGATGCTTATATACCCGGCCCATTCTGACCATACATTTAATTTTTAACAAAAGGAGAGATAAAAACAAAATCTAAGAAATCAAACTTCAATACATTTGCAAAACGTGAGTCCAGTCCCCAAACATTGCATTACCTCCTCTGTACGGATCCACACAGGAGCATTGATCCCGGCACCTGCTTCCATCCCATCAATTAATGCACTTCCAGCCCCACCCAGCTCAGAAACCTCATTGCTTCATCTAGAAAAGGTTTTTGCATCTTGGAAAGGAAATAGTTAAACACATTTGAGATTAGAAAAAAAGGGTCTGCAAAATGTATACAGAAACAGCGCCACTCTCCTCCATGGACTGATCTGGTATTGCAGCTTAGCCTCATTTATTTCAATGGTCTTGAACTGTAATACCAGACCGAGCCTGTGAACAGGAGTGGCGCTGTTTAATTTATTGGAGAGATTGGAGCACAAATCTCCCTTCCCTGCTGGATGCACTGATGTCCATTTGCCTTGTCTTCCAATGTCGCCCCTTCTGCTTTTACTAATCCTCCTGTGACTTTGTGTCATTAGTTACTGCAGGTCTGGATTATATTCATGTACCAGGAAGCTCAGCATGAACAAACAAGTCTTAATCCCCCCCCCCCCCCCAACACAAAAAATAAAAGGCTGCTAGTAAAAAAAAATAGTTCCTTTTGTTTTAGGATTATGGGGTCAATCAGAATCACTGAGGACCCGACACTCGCACGGTCGTCAATGATTTCTCTGTTCTTGGAAAAGGAAGAAAAATAAAATGGCGCTCAGTGTTTATGCTGCGAATGTCTGCTGCGCTCCCGGAGATCCTCAGGTTACAATGCAGGAAGCCGAGGTGTAAAGGTATGTGTCCACGTTCAGGATTGCATCAGGATTTGGTCAGGATTTTCCATCAGTATTTGTAAGCCAAAACCAGGAGTGGAACAATTAGAGGAAAAGTATAATAGAAACATGCACCACTTCTGCATTTATCACCCACTCCTGGTTTTGGCTTACAAATACTGATGAAAAATCCTGACCAAATCCTGATGCAATCCTGAACGTGGACACATGCCCTAAGGATCATGCGGAGTGGGGGGCGTAGGGGCCGCATCACATTCACACAAGGAAAAGTTAAAGGGGTCATCCACTTTTATATGAGGGGGCGAGTGGAAAGTGACCACAAAGAGCGTCTCCCACTCTGGAGGACCCAACAGGTCCACTTGTTACAAGGACCATTGAGTCCAATGTGCACTGTGTAATGCTTTATTTCTCCTGCGGGGGAGCTGTAGGGACATTGAATACTTGTATTCTGGGCTAAAAGGACCTTTTGCAATTAGGTTTTATTAAACATTTCACACCGTGTGGCTTATACAGGCTATTTGTTTCACTGCACATTGGTGGCTGCAGAATGATTTAACTGAGACTCTGTCAGTGAGCTGGTTCTTCTTTATCTTCCTATCTGTCTTTTATTGATCTCTACTGATTTAGGAGCACAAACCACATTAAACAAAAGCTGAATTTTCATGTGCTCATAAAGTAGCTGAGAAACACCTTGTCAGAACGAGCTCGCTGACAGATTCTCAGTAAACTCATTCTGCAGCTATTAATGAGAAAACATAAATCAAGTCTTAAAAGCCAAAACATACAATTTTTTTTAATGAAACCTGATTACACAAAATATTTTAGCCCAAAATACATGAATTTTCTGTAAATAAAAAAATATTTTCAAAAGGTGTTTGTATCTTTTAAAACATATATTGTAAAGCCTTAAAGGGACATTCCCATATTGGGAATATATAGTAAATCAACATCTATTCTTGGATTTCCATCGAGAACGGAGTCCTGTCTTAGAACTACAAGAAATAAAAAATGAATGGACATGTTTGACTATCCATTTACTTTTATGGTAGCTTTTAAAAATTATTGTGCAGGGGAAGCAACGGAGCGGGGACACAAGACACCGCCTGTGCAGGGGAATCTCTATTCATTTGGATTCAATACATCACATACTTCTGCCTTCCTGCAGTTACCACTAGGGGGAGCTCATTGCATATGAACATATACAGATAGTATTAGATTGGGATCTGTACGAGTTTGAATGCAGTGAGCTCCCTCTGGTGGTACATGTAGGTATCTGCGCTGTCACAACCATCAGTAGAAGTACGTTACCGTATAGTTACATCTTTAAGTTTATTTCAACCCTGCCGTAAAAATAAATAAATAAAAAAAGTATAGGTTACTATTTAGGTCTCAGCTGTAATTTTTTCAATTCTGCAAAGTGAAGCATGAAGTGCTCTAAAATGTTCTGGTAGATGGCAGCGCTGATTGTGGAAACTTCACACTAGACCTCCAGCAGCTTGGATTGTGGCCTCCACTCTTCCTCCAGACTCTGGGACCTTGATTTCCAAGATCTTGTGAGAAGTTCCCACAATCAGTGATGGTTTGCGGAGCCATGTCATCTGCTGGTGTCGGACCACTGTGTTTTATCAAGACCAAAATCAGCGCAGCCGTCTACCAGGAAATTTTAAAGCACTTCTTGCTTCCCTCTGTCGACAAGCTTTTTGGAGATGGAAATTGTATTCTCCAGCAGGACTTGGCACCTGTCCACACTGCCAAAAGTACCAATACCTGGTTTACAAACAATAGTATAACTGTGCTTGACTGGCAGCAAACTCACCTGACCTTAACCCCATAGAGAATCTATAGGATATTGTCAAGAGGAAGATGAGACACCAGACCCAACAATGCAGATGAGCTGAAGGCTGCTATCAAAGCAACCTGGGCTTCCATAACCCCTCAGCAGTGCCACAGGCTGATCGCCTCCTTGCCACGCCGCATTGATGCAGTAATTGATGCAAAAGGAGCCCCGACCCAAGTATTGAGTGCATTTACTGAACATACATTTCAGTAGGCCAACATTTCTGATGTTAAAATCATTTTTTCAAGCTGGTGTTATAAAGTATTCTAATTTCCTGAGATAATGACTTTTGGGTTTTTATTGGCTGTAAGCCATAATCATCAACATTAAGGCCGGCGTCACACTCAGCGTATGTAAATACGGTCCGTTTATTAAGGCCGTAATACGCAGAAAAGTCACCAAAATAGTGATCCGTATGTCATCCGTAGTCAGGGTGTGTCAGCGTATTTTGCGCATGGCATCCTCCGTATGTAATCCGTATGGCATCCGTACTGCGAGATTTTCTCGCAGGCTTGCAAAACCGACATCTAATGGATTTACTGTATGTGCTCAAATGTTCGTTAAAACATATATACAGTATACAGGTCCTTCTCAAAAAATTAGCATATAGTGTTAAATTTCATTATTTACCATAATGTAATGATTATAATTAAACTTTCATATACTATAGATTCATTATCCACCAACTGAAATTTGTCAGGTCTTTTATTGTTTTAATACTGATGATTTTGGCATACAACTCCTGATAACCCAAAAAACCTGTCTCAATAAATTAGCATATTTCACCCGACCAATCAAATAAAAGTGTTTTTTAATACCAAACAAAAAACCATCAAATAATAATGTTCAGTTATGCACTCAATACTTGGTCGGGAATCCTTTGGCAGAAATGACTGCTTCAATGCGGCGTGGCATGGAGGCAATCAGCCTGTGACACTGCTGAGATGTTATGGAGGCCCAGGATGCTTCAATAGCGGCCTTAAGCTCATCCAGAGTGTTGGGTCTTGCGTCTCTCAACTTTCTCTTCACAATATCCCACAGATTCTCTATGGGGTTCAGGTCAGGAGAGTTGGCAGGCCAATTGAGCACAGTAATACCATGGTCAGTAAACCATTTACCAGTGGTTTTGGCACTGTGAGCAGGTGCCAGGTCGTGCTGAAAAATGAAATCTTCATCTCCATAAAGCATTTCAGCCGATGGAAGCATGAAGTGCTCCAAAATCTCCTGATAGCTAGCTGCATTGACCCTGCCCTTGATGAAACACAGTGGACCAACACCAGCAGCTGACATGGCACCCCACACCATCACTGACTGTGGGTACTTGACACTGGACTTCAGGCATTTTGGCATTTCCTTCTCCCCAGTCTTCCTCCAGACTCTGGCACCTTGATTTCCGAATGTCATGCAAAATTTGCTTTCATCAGAAAAAAGTACTTGGGACCACTTAGCAACAGTCCAGTGCTGCTTCTCTGTAGCCCAGGTCAGGAGCTTCTGCCGCTGTTTATGGTTCAAAAGTGGCTTTACCTGGGGAATGCGGCACCTGTAGCCCATTTCCTGCACACGCCTGTGCACGGTGGCTCTGGATGTTTCCACACCAGACTCAGTCCACTGCTTCCTCAGGTTCCGGTCACCTCTTCTCGTTGTACAGCGTTTTCTGCCACATTGTTTCCTTCCAACAGACTTACCATTGAGGTGCCTTGATACAGCACTCTGGGAACAGCCTATTTGTTGAGAAATTTCTTTCTGGGTCTTAAGGTACCTTCACACGAAGCGACGCTGCAGCGATAGCGACAACGATGTCGATCGCTGCAGCGTCGCTGTTTGGTCGCTGGAGAGCTGTCACACAGACCGCTCTCCAGCGATCAACTATGCCGAGGTCCCCTGGTAACCAGGGTAAACATCGGGTAACTAAGCGCAGGGCCGCGCTTAGTAACCCGATGTTTACCCTGGTTACCAGCGTAAAATCTAAAAAAAACAAACAGCACATACTTACATTCACGTCCCCCTGCGTCCACTTCCTGACTGACTGAGCGCCGTACAGTGAGAGCAGAGCGGTGACGTCACCGCTGTGCTGCTTTCACTTTCACTTTGCGGCGCTGAGTCAGAGGAGGAAGCAGACTGCAGGGGACGCAATGTGAGTATGTGCTGTTTGTTTTTTTTACATTTTACGCTAGTAACCAGGGTAAACATCGGGTAACTAAGCGCGGCCCTGCGCTTAGTAACCCGATGTTTACCCTGGTTACCAGTGTAAAATATCGCTGGTATCGTTGCTTTTGCTTTCAAACACAACGATACACAGCGATCGGACGACCAAATAAAGTTCTGGACTTTATTCAGCGACCAGCGACATCACAGCAGGATCCTGATCGCTGCTGCGTGTCAAACGAAACGATATCGCTAGCGAGGACGCTGCAACGTCACGGATTGCTAGCGATATCGTTATAATGTCGTTTCGTGTGAAGGTACCTTTACCCTCTTGCTTGAGGGTGTCAATGATGGCCTTCTTGACATCTGTCAGGTCGCTAGTCTTACCCATGATGGGGGTTTTGAGTAATGAACCAGGCAGGGAGTTTTTAAAAGCCTCAGGTATCTTTTGCATGTGTTTAGAGTTAATTAGTTGATTCAGAAGATTAGGGTAATAGGTCATTTAGAGAACCTTTTCTTGATATGCTAATTTATTGAGACAGGTTTTTTGGGTTATCAGGAGTTGTATGCCAAAATCATCAGTATTAAAACAATAAAAGACCTGACAAATTTCAGTTGGTGGATAATGAATCTATAGTATATGAAAGTTTAATTGTAATCATTACATTATGGTAAATAATGAAATTTAACACTATATGCTAATTTTTTGAGAAGGACCTGTATATATATATATATATATATATATATATATATATATATATATATATATATATATATATATATGTCATTGAGACACATATATATATATATATATACACTCACCGGCCACTTTATTAGGTACACCATGCTAGTAACGGGTTGGACCCCTTTTGCCTTCAGAACTGCCTCAATTCTTCGTGGCATAGATTCAACAAGGTGCTGGAAGCATTCCTCAGAGATTTTGGTCCATATTGACATGATGGCATCACACAGTTGCCGCAGATTTGTCGGCTGCACATCCCAAAGATGCTCCATACAAGGCAGGATGGATCCATACTTTCATGTTGTTTACGCCAAATTCTGACCCTACCATCCGAATGTCGCAGCAGAAATTGAGACTCATCAGACCAAGCAACGTTTTTCCAATCTTCTACTGTCCAATTTCGATGAGCTTGTGCAAATTGTAGCCTCAGTTTCCTGTTCTTAGCTGAAAGGAGTGGTACCCGGTGTGGTCTTCTGCTGCTGTAGCCCATCTGCCTCAAACTTCGACGCACTGTGCGTTCAGAGATGCTCTTAGGCCTACCTTGGTTGTAACGGGTGGCGATTTGAGTCACTGTTGCCTTTCTATCAGCTCGAACCAGTCTGCCCATTCTCCTCTGACCTCTGGCATCAACAAGGCATTTCCGCCCACAGAACTGCCGCTCACTGGATTTTTTTTCTTTTTCGGACCATTCTCTGTAAACCCTAGAGATGGTTGTGTGTGAAAATCCCAGTAGATCAGCAGTTTCTGAAATACTCAGACCAGCCCTTCTGGCACCAACAACCATGCCACGTTCAAAGGCACTCAAATCACCTTTCTTCCCCATACTGATGCTCGGTTTGAACTGCAGGAGATTGTCTTGACCATGTCTACATGCCTAAATGCACTGAGTTGCCGCCATGTGATTGGCTGATTAGAAATTAAGTGTTAACAAGAAGTTGGACAGGTGTACCTAATAAAGTGGCCAGTGAGTGTATATTCTGTATTTATATTTAATTCAGCGCGATATATGTGAAAAGCCGGTAATTCAATTGCCGGCTTTTCATTTCTCCTTCCCAAACCCGACATGATATGAGACATGGTTTACATACAGTAAACCATCTCATATCCCTTTTTTTTTTTGCATATTCCACACTACTGTTAGTAGTGTGTATGTGCAAAATTTGGGCACTGTAGCTTGTAAAATAAAGGGTTAAATCGCGGAAAAAATTGGCGTGGGCTCCCGCGCAATTTTCTCCGCCAGAGTGGTAAAGCCAGTGACTGAGGGCAGATATTAATAGCCTAGAGAGGGTCCATGGTTATTGGCCCCCCCGTCTACAAACATCTGCACCCAGCCACCCCAGAAAAGGCACATCTGGAAGATGCGCCTATTCTGGCACTTGGCCACTCTCTTCCCACTCCCGTGTAGCGGTGGGATATGGGGTAATGAAGGGTTAATGTCACCTTGCAATTGTAAGGTGACATTAAGCCAGATTAATAATGGAGAGGCGTCAATTATGACACCTATCCATTATTAATCCAATAGTACGAAATGGTTAATAAAACACACACACATTATTTACAAGTATTTTAATGAAATAAAGACACGTGTTGTTGTAATATTTTATTAGACTCTTAATCCACCTGAAGACCATCGTCCTGAAACAAAGTTAAAAAAACAAACAACAATATTCCATACCTTCCGTCGTTATGTCCCACGATGTAAATCCATCTGAAGGGGTTAAATCATTTTACAGCCAAGAGCTGTGCTAAAGCACTCGCTCCTGCCTGTAAAACCCCGGGTACTGAATGGAAAGCGGGGTGACCTGTAGTTACCTTGAGTCACGGTGAGGCGCCCTCTGCTGGATGTCCTCATGTGAACTCGAGCGTGGGAACTTTTCCAAGGCTCCAGTTCATGAGGACATCCAGCAGAGGGTGCCTCACCGCAACTCAAGGTAACTACAGATCACCCTGCTTTCCATTCAGTACCCAGGGCTTTACAGGCAGGAGCGAGTGCTTTAGCACAGCTCCTGGCTGTAAAATGATTTAACCCCTTCAGATGGATTTACTTCGTGGGACGTGACTGTTCATCGGAAGGTATGAGATATTGTTGATTTGTTATTTTTACTTTTTCACAGAACGAGGGTCTTCAGCTGGATTAAGAGAATAATAAAATATTACAACAACCTGTGTCTTTATTTCATTAAAGGACTTTGTAATAATGTGTGTGTGTTTTATTAACCATTTCGTACTATTGGATTAATAATGGATAGGTGTCATAATTGACGCCTCTCCATTATTAATCTGGCTTAATGTCACCTTACAATAGCAAGGTGACATTAACCCTTCATTACCCCATATCCCACCGCTACACGGGAGTGGGAAGAGAGTGGCCAAGTGCCAGAATAGGCGCATCTTCCAGATGTGCCTTTTCTGGGGTGGCTGGGGGCAGATGTTTGTAGCCAGGGGGGGCCAATAACCATGGACCCTCTCTAGGCTATTAATATCTGCCCTCAGTCACTGGCTTTACCACTCTGGCGGAGAAAATTGCGCGGGAGCCCACGCCAAAGTTTTCCGCGATTTAACCCTTTATTTTAGCAGCTACAGCGCCAAAATTTTGCACATACACACTACTAACATTAGTAGTGTGGAATATGCAAAAAAAAAAAGGGATATGAGATGGTTTACTGTATGTAAACCATGTCTCATATCCTGTCGGGTTTGGGAAGGAGAAATGAAAAGCCGGCAATTGAATTACCGGCTTTTCTCTCTAACACCGGTGCGTATTTCTCGCAGGTCACACTGCTGGTCCATGTGTAATCCGTATTTTTCTCGCCCCCATAGACTTTCATTGGCGATTTTTTTTGCGCAATACGGTGACAAACGCAGCATGCTGCGATTCTGTACAGCCGTAGAAGACCGTATAATACGGATCAGTAAAATACGGCAGGTAGGAGCTGGGACATAGGGAATCATTGGGCCGTGTGTTATGCGTATTTTACTAGTGTATCTTCTGTGCTCATACGTCCGTAAAACTCGCCAGTGTGAGGCCGGCCTAAAGGGAACCTGTCCCCCCCCCCCCCCAAGGGGGGTGGGACTAAAAGAGCCAGCTTGTGCAGCACTAATGCTGCATTCTGACAAGGTGGCTCTTTTAGTTATGCTCCCTGCACATGCTGAAATAAACGCTTATAAAATGTGCCCCCTCATACCCTGAAATTGCCAGGGAGGCGGGTCTTTCCTTCCTAATCAGACGCAGGACAGCCGTCACTCCGGGTCTGTGCGCGCCGGGCGCCGCCTCCTCTTGCTTCATCAGCGTCCCTGGCGCCTGCGCTGTAAGTTTGAAGGCCAGCGCAACTGCGCATGCCCGGAAAAAAATACTTACAGCGCAGGTGACGGGAACACTATTGAAGCAAGAGGAGGCGGCGCCCGGCGCACACAGACCTGGAGTGACGGCTGTCCTGCGTCTGATTAGGAAGGAAAGTCCCGCCCCCGGGACGATTTAACAGTATGAAGGGGCACATTTTATAAGCGTTTATTTCAGCATGTGCAGGGAGCATAACTAAAACAGCCACCTTGACAGAATGCAGCATTAGTGCTGCACAAAGTGGCTCTTTTAGCTAAAATGCCTGACGGGGGTGACAGGTTCCCTTTAACAGAAATAAACACTTGAAATAGATGACTCTATTTGCAATAAGTGATGAGCGAATATACTCGTTACTCGAGATTTCCCGAGCATGCTCGGGTGACCTCCGGGTATTTTTTTTAGTGCTCGGAGATTTAGTTTTCATCGCCGTAGCTGAATGATTTACATCTGTTAGCCAGCATAAGTACATGTGGGGGTTGCCTGGTTGCTAGGGAATCCCCACATGTAATCAAGCTGGCTAACAGATGTAAATCATTCAGCTACAGCGATGAAAACTAAATCTCCGAGCACTAAAAAAATACCCGGAGGTCACCCGAGCGTGCTCGGGAAATCTCGAGTAACGAGTATATTCGCTCATCACTATTTGTAATGACTCTATCTAATATATGAGTGACCAGCAGGGGTCACTGTTGCTATTACTATCTCAGTATATAGGAAGAATCGCTTGCTGTTCATGAAAGACATCACAATAATGTGGGACTCGCTTTATTAAGATATGGAACACATTTTTGGGTAAATTATAGTCTATATCAGGGGTGGCAACCTGCGGCACTCCACCTGATGTGCAACTACAACTTCTTATATAACAGACATGCTGGGACGTGTAGTTCCCCAACAACTGGGAGTGGCGCAGATTGTGCCCCCTGGTCTATACAATAAAAATATATTTTTTTAATGAAGGGTTCACTTACTTACTTGTTGGTCTAGTTATGATGCATTTTCCCATCCACACCCTCCCCCCAAAAATGGTCTCATTCCTTTATGGAAGCGTGTCTCCAAATCTGTGGATCAGGTCATGCTCGGAGTTGTAGTTCTGCAGGCTTCCGAGGTTGGAGACGACTGCCGTACTGTATAGGACTTCATTCTCATTATACTTTTGCTTTACATTTTATACATATTAACACTTCTCTCATATACATAGACATTTTCGTGTTATGAGGACAGTTATCTATATCCTGCGGCTTTGCGGATCCGCCTGCCAATACAGTGGGGCAAAAAAGTATTTAGTCATTCAGCAATAGTGCAAGTTCCACCACTTAAAAAGATGAGAGGCGTCTGTAATTTACATCATAGGTAGACCTCAACTATGGGAGACAAACTGAGAAATAAAAATCCAGAAAATCACATTGTCTGGTTTTTTTTATCATTTTATTTGCATATTATGGTGGAAAATAAGTATTTGGTCAGAAACAAAATTTCATCTCAATACTTTGTAATATATCCTTTGTTGGCAATGACAGAGGTCAAACGTTTTCTGTAAGTCTTCACAAGGTTGCCACACACTGTTGTTGGTATGTTGGCCCATTCCTCCATGCAGATCTCCTCTAGCAAGTGATGTTTTTGGCTTTTCGCTTGGCAACACGGACTTTCAACTCCCTCCAAAGGTTTTCTAGAGGGTTGAGATCTGGAGACTGGCTAGGCCACTCCAGGACCTTGAAATGCTTCTTACGAAGCCACTCCTTCGTTGCCCTGGCGGTGTGCTTTGGATCATTGTCATGTTGAAAGACCCAGCCACGTTTCATCTTCAATGCCCTTGCTGATGGAAGGAGGTTTGCACTCAAAATCTCACGATACATGGCCCCATTCATTCTTTCATGTACCCGGATCAGTCGTCCTGGCCCCTTTGCAGAGAAACAGCCCCAAAGCATGATGTTTCCACCACCATGTTTTACAGTAGGTATGGTGTTTGATGGATGCAACTCAGTATTCTTTTTCCTCCAAACACGACAAGTTGTGTTTCTACCAAACAGTTCCAGTTTGGTTTCATCAGACCATAGGACATTCTCCCAAAACTCCTCTGGATCATCCAAATGCTCTCTAGCAAACTTCAGACGGGCCCGGACATGTACTGGCTTAAGCAGTGGGACACGTCTGGCACTGCAGGATCTGAGTCCATGGTGGCGTAGTGTGTTACTTATGGTAGGCCTTGTTACATTGGTCCCAGCTCTCTGCAGTTCATTCACTAGGTCCCCCCGCGTGGTTCTGGGATTTTTGCTCACCGTTCTTGTGATCATTCTGACCCCACGGGGTGGGATTTTGCGTGGAGCCCCAGATCGAGGGAGATTATCAGTGGTCTTGAATGTCTTCCATTTTCTAATTATTGCTCCCACTGTTGATTTCTTCACTCCAAGCTGGTTGGCTATTGCAGATTCAGTCTTCCCAGCCTGGTGCAGGGCTACAATTTTGATTCTGGTGTCCTTTGACAGCTCTTTGGTCTTCACCATAGTGGAGTTTGGAGTCAGACTGTTTGAGGGTGTGCACAGGTGTCTTTTTATACTGATAACAAGTTTAAACAGGTGCCATTACTACAGGTAATGAGTGGAGGAAAGAGGAGACTCTTAAAGAAGAAGTTACAGGTCTGTGAGAGACAGAAATCTTGATTGTTTGTTTCTGACCAAATACTTATTTTCCACCATAATATGCAAATAAAATGATAAAAAAACAGACAATGTGATTTTCTGGATTTTTATTTCTCAGTTTGTCTCCCATAGTTGAGGTCTACCTATGATGTAAATTACAGACGCCTCTCATCTTTTTAAGTGGTGGAACTTGCACTATTGCTGAATGACTAAATACTTTTTTGCCCCACTGTACGTCGTCAGACGCCAGTCCTTTAGACACAGTTCTGTCCTTGAAACAATTGCCAGATTATCAGACTCTCTGGATTATAGGACGCTGTGTGTACTGATTGAGCAGAGCTGAGTTTGTCGATGTAGCAGAGTTGCTTATCACATCAGCAATCTTAGGGTATGTGTCCATGGTCAGGATGGCCGGTGGTATTGCCGCAGCGGCGAAGCCGCTCGGCGCTAAGCCCCGCCCCCTTTCTGGGACGCGATGATGCCGGATGTGTTAACTGTACACATCCGGGATCATCGCTCTCTCCCATAGCGCCCTGTGATATGCCTTGCGGGGACGCTGCGTCCCCGCAAGGTGTACGGACATGCTGCGATCTGAAAAGACGCGCAGCATGTCCGGAGTCGCAGGGAAGACGGATGCGGGTTTCCACGCATAGTGGACACGGGATTTCCAAAAATCCCCTCCACTATGCTGGAACATCTGGACGCTGCGTGTTTGACGCTGCAGCTCTGCGCAGCGTCAAATACGCAGCGTTTACTGACCGTGGAAACTCACCCTTAGGTTCAGCTCCCATGTTGCGTGGTACGGCATTCTCCCCCAGCGTAATCGTACCTGTTACATGTGGATTTTGCAACAAATTTCATAGGGTGAAATCTGCGTTGATTCTGCACCAAGGAATCCAGTGCTGATTTTAAAAAAGCAACAAAAAATGCTTTTGTGCCGATTTCACACAAAAAAGGGACATTTGGAAGAGAAACACAGCACCAGCTAAGCAGAAAATACAAGTGTGGAAATTAACCCGCGGTGTGGATTTAAAAATCTGCAGAATGTCAGTTTTTTTTGTGTGGAATCAGCACCAATTTTGCATTTTACAATTGAAAATGGGGAAATCCGCATCAAATCTGCAACAAAATCCAAAGCAAAATCAGCACGGATTTTGTCTATAGAAAAATCAGCCCCAAAACTCAACTTGTGATTTAGCTCTATGGCTCGGTTCACATGTTGTTTATTTGGTGCAGATTTGCTGCGCTTAACATAAAATCAGCAGCGTCAGCAAAAGTAGTTGAGTTTTAATTCTATATCATCTGCACGATTTGGGTTTTTTTTTTGTGCGGAATCCCCTTGGAAATAGTTTTTTTTTTATTTGTTGCTGTATTTTTGGATCAGAATTAGCAAGGATTTCAACCTTTGTAATGAAAAGAGTGAAATCTGCGCCAAATCCGCAGCAACATCTGCGCATGTCACCCGCAGATTCTGCTGCACATTAACTGCACATACACTGTGAATAACCTACAGTAAATCGCCTGAATGCACATAACGCCATCGGCTGTATATCCCCTCAACACCCCCCCCCCCCCCCGTCTGAATGCTCGGTTTAGTCGAGCGTGCATATGTTTTCAATAGGGAGAGGGATGTAAATTGCCGTCAGACACCTATGATGGCAGATGGGCAAGATGAAATTCAATATTTCCGATCCTTCTTTTCCCACAATTATCATCTATCAGGTGAGAATCAGGAGAAGGCCCACATACACATAAATCTTCAGGTTCAACCGACTTTGATCCAATGGATATAGGGGGCCTTATTCGTGACAAAATATAAAGATGAGTATCAGGTTCAGTTCCACTACATCCAGCAGGAGGTTTCACATCTCTTGGAAATCAGATGCCACATAGGAGAGGTAGTTTCCCTCTAGAATCTTCTCGATGTCCGTGTGTTTCACCAGCCAACATTTGGACATGTGTGTGTGTGCCGTCGAATCCTTCAAGGACCTCACAACGAGAGTCGCTGGGGCAGTGTGATTGCCTCTTCTGAGTTTTCCGGTAAAAGTCACTTCATTGCCCGGCTTCTTCTCAGTGACGTCAATGTGGGCGTTTTGGAATTGTCCTGAAAAACAACAACATTGTCATTTTCTGTTTTCTCCAGAGTAAGGGTAAGTTCACACAGGACTTTTTTGCTGCGTATTTTTGCTGCGTTTTTTTATGCTAATTTTCAGCTGCTTTTTACAGTACCAGCAAAGCCTATGAGATTTCTGAAATCTCATGCACACACATTGGTTTTTTGTGTGATCAGTATTTTGTGCTTTGCTGCGTTTTTTTGACATAGAGCATGTCACTTCTTTCAGCGTTTTTGCTGCATTTTTTCACCCATTGACTTGAATGGGTGTTGAAAAAAACGCAGCAAAAACGCAGCAAAAACACAGGTATCATTATTTGCTGCGTTTTTGCTGCTGAAAATCCAAGGACATTAGCCTGGAAAAAGAGAAAAAAAAACGCACCAAAAAAACGCACCAAATACGCAACAAAAACGCACCAAAAAATGCACCTATAAGCAGCTGAAAATTAGCATAAAAAAACACAGCAAAAATACGCAGCAAAAAAGTCCTGTGTGAACTTACCCTAAGTGGGGCAGGTCTTTTCTATCCAGTGTAAGTGGGGGTGGGTCTTTTTCTCTCCACAGTAAGTGGGGGTGGATCTTTTCTATCCACAGTAAGTGGGGGGTGGGTCTTTTTCTCTCCACAGTAAGTGGGGGTGGATCTTTTTATCTCCACAGTAAGTGGGGGTGGATCTTTTCTATCCACAGTAAGTGGGGGGTGGGTCTTTTTCTCTCCACAGTAAGTGGGGGTGGATCTTTTTCTCTCCACAGTAAGTGGGGGTTGATGTTTTCTATCCACAGTAAGTGGGGGTGGGTCTTTTTCTCCCCACAGTAAGTGGGGGTGGATATTTTTCTCTCCACAGTAAGTGAGGGTTGATGTTTTCTATCCACAGTAAGTGGAGGTGGGTCTTTTTCTCCCCACAGGAAGTGGGGGTGGATCTTTTCTATCTACAGTAAGTGGAGGTGGGTCTTCTTCTCTCCACCTTAAGTGGGGGTGGATCTTTTCTATCCACAGTAAGTGGGGGTGGGTCTTTTTCTCTCCACAGAAAGTGGGGGTGGATCTTTCTATCCATAGTAAGTGGGGGTGAGTCTTTTTCTCTCCACAGAAAGTGGGGGTGGATCTTTTCTATCCACAGTAAGTGGGGGTGGGTCTTTTTCTCTCCACAGAAAGTGGGGGTGGATCTTTTCTATCCACAGTAAGTGGGGGTGGGTCTTTTTCTCTCCACAGTAAGTGGGGGTGGATCTTTTCTATCCACAGTAAGTGGGGGTGGGTCTTTTTTTCTCTCCACAGAAAGTGGGGATGGGTGTTTTTCTCTCCACAGTAAGTGGGGGTTGATGTTTTCTATCCACAGTAAGTGGGGGTGGGTCTTTTTCTCCACAGAGAGTGTGGGTGTGTCTTTTTCTCTCCACAGAAAGTGGGGGCTGGTCTTTTCTATCCACAGTAAGTGTAGGTGGGTCTTTTACTCCCCACAGTAAGTGGGGCTGTTCTTTTCTATCCACAGAAAATGGGGGTGGGTCTTTTTCTCTCCACAGCAAGTGGAGCTGGTATTTTCTATCCACAGTAAGTGAGAGTGGGTCTTTTTCTCTCCACAGCAAGTGGAGCTGGTATTTTCTATCCACAGTAAGTGAGAGTGGGTCTTTTTCTCTCCACAGTAAGTGGGGATGGGTCTTTTCTATGCACAGTAAGTGGGGGTGGGTCTTTTCTATGCACAGTAACTGGCGGTGGTATTTTCTATCCACAGTAAGTAGGGGCTGGTCTTTTCTATCCACAATAAGTGGAGGCAGGTCTTTTATTTCCAAAGTAAGTGGGGGCAGATCTTTTCTATCTACAGTAAGTGGGAGCTGGTCTTTTTTATCCACAGTAAGTGGGAGCCGTGTTTTTCTCTCCTCAGTAAGTGGGGGCTGGTCTTTTCTCATCATAGTAAGTGAGGGCTGGTCTTTTTCTCTCCAAAGTAAATGGAGGCAAGTCTTTTTGTCTCTACCATAAGTGGGGGTGGGTCTTTTTCACTCAGAAGTGGGGCCACTTTTTTTCTTTCTAGCATAAGTGAGGGTGGGTCTTTTCTTTCCACAGTAGGTGGGTCTTTTTCTCTAAAACGTGGGGCTTTTTTTCTCTCTAGCATAAGTGGGGGAAGGTTTTTTTTATAGTTAGTGGGGGTGAATAATTTCTCTCTGTGGGTCTTTTTCTCTGCATATTAAGTTGGAGTGGGTCTTTTTCTCTCAAAAGAGGGATTTTTTATTCTGCCTAGCATAAGTTGTAATAGGTCTTTTTCTCTATAAAGTAAGTGGTGGCGGGTCTCTTTCTCGTTATAAAAAGGAAGTGGGGGGTATCTTTTTCTCAATATAGGAAGTGGGGATGGGTCTTTTTCTCAATTCAGGAAGTGAGGGTGGGTCTTTTTATCAATACAGGAAGTGAGGGTGGGTCTTTTTCTTTCTAAGGGAAGTGAGAGCGGGTCTTTTTCCTCTGATGATGCTTTCTTACCTATCAACGGAATAAAGTAAACTTTCAGCTCATGGCAACCTGGGAAGTAAAGCAAGGGAACTTACAGCACCTGTAATGCTGGCAAAATACTTATAAAGAGGAAGCACCTGCATGAAAGGAGTGGATGGCAAGTTACAGCTCATGAGACTGCTGGACAGTTCCTGGAGATATTAGCTAGGCATGTGCAGCTGGTAGTGTTTATCAAGGAGTGCCTTACCAGACACATGTGATTTGGTGTCCACACTGATTCAGCATTGTCACATCAGAGCTGCGTGGTATAATGTAACAATGGACACAGTGTCAATAAGGTCTAACCCTATCTGTGTCCATTAGGTTGTGTTTGTAGAAGAAAATATGGGGCAAACATGGGACAAACCTTCTCAACCATGGCCAGATTTACTCTGGAGGTGAAGCCAAAATGCAGGGAAAATAATATTACTAATGTGACTGGCAAATATACGCAATCTTGCGTGTTCTTACCTAGCAGACCTCCGGAGGTGGAGGACAACCCATCTCCTCTCACAATGTAAAAGCCCAGGTGGTTCATCTGCAGGTAAGTGGGATGCTGGTAGCGGTGGAACAGTATCAGCAGCTCAACCTTACGACCGATCCAAACGCTGATGTTGGAGGATGGAGAGATTTTGATGGTCAATTTGGGCTTTCTGATTAGAGCCGGTCGGGTTACGGGGAGAACCATCACTTTTTCTCCCTTGAGCATCAAACTGTCCAAAGAGATATTGACTAAGTAGTTGATCCGTGGCTGGTTAATGGTGATGGTGATGACATCTAGGTAGGTCCGTAGTCGGTTTTCATGGCCAATTCTCAGAGGAGCCTTCATCAGATGTCCATTTACTGTGATACCTAAATAATAGACATACTGGTAATTGCAGAAGGATATTTGGATTATAGTTGGAAGTTGCATTCACAATTCTGCAGGCTATGGAGCTGAAATCTCCCAGCATTCCTTGCTAGTTTAATGTCAGCACAGAACTTGCTCCGGCAGTTGGTAAGGGGGGATAAACATTATTCTCCTCCCTAGAGGGTACCTAGCATTTTCATAAATTTTTTATAAGCCAATTGGTGGGGATCCAGGTCATGGACCCCCAACTATCAAGTGTAATAGAGCCACCCAGTGTGTACTGCAACCGTAGGCAGATTATAATGAGGGCAATCTGCGCTACTGCCTGGTCTATTGAGGGCCAATTTGGTTGTGGGAGCTAAAAGATTACCCAGTGCTTGGGCCTTTCTAAAGACAAATTTGGGGTGAGATGGTAAATGTTCCCCGATCAGTTTATCCCTTTGTAGGATAACCCAGTGCCTGCGGATTATACCCTGAAATTGCCTGTAGCCCGCATGAAATTGTGTTATAATCGGTAAATGGTTAATTTGTTACAGGATATTTGGGGTCTTATGGACATTCGCTTTTGTCCTATGTACTAGGGTACTTCTTCACACCCCCTTACTTCACTTTTGGCTTGCTCTAGCATTCGTTGTGCATATCCTTTTTTGAGAATTTGCTGTGTTAAATACTCAGATTCATTCTCAAAATCATTCATGTTAGTACAATTGCGTCGGATTCTAGTGAATTGGCCTTTCGGAATATTGGTGAGCCACATAGGTAAATGGCAACTTGTTATATAAATATAACTGTTGGAGTCCACCTCTTTGTGATAGCATTTTGTGTGTAACTGGCCGTAGGCTATCCTACAAAAGGATAAACTGATCGGGGAACATTTACCATCTCACCCCAAATTTGTGTTTAGAAAGGCCCAAACACTGGGTAATCTTTTAGCTCCCAAAACCAAATTGGCCCTCAATAGACCAAAATCCACCCCCAGAACATCTTCCTGTTCAAATATGGGATTCACACCATGTGGGGGATGCTTCTGTTGTGTAAATACATCATTCAAGAAAACTCGCCAATTAAGGTTTAAAAACTCTAGTGACACGAAGGAAATCACCATTAGGGACAATATCTCCTGCTTTTCTACGGGAGTTATTTACCTTATCTAATGCCCATGCAAGAAAATATACGTTTGTCGGACTAAGAGGAGACTTATGGTACAGGTCAAAGAACATTTAACCAACATTCAAAAAGGATATATGGGACATCCTCTATCGCGCCATTTTAAGGGGAAGCATGATAGAACAACGAAAGGCGTATTTTTCGGTGGCATTCAGAATGTGCAACCAAATCCAAGGGGGGGGGGGACTTCCTAAAACAAATGTCCAAAATTAAATCACAGCGGATATTCCTTTTCGACTATCTTAAACCATGAACTAGAATTATATGCTTTTTAATCCAATATGATGAATCCACTACATATATATTTGTAGTATATGACCACAGAATTGTTTTAAAAGAATTCTTTTTAAAAGAATGAATTTAAAAAATTAGTTTTATAATTACAAAAAAATCCTTTGTCATTTTTTTCATATATTTTGTTTTTATCTACTTCTCTTGTTACATTTTAGGACCCAAAGGTTTTTATGAAGGGCCCATTGTATATAAGAGTTTTAGATATCCCTCTCAGGGAGTCTTTGGTTTAATTTTATTTAGCATTCTTACACATGGGACTATTCCGATGACAGTATATGCCCATTTTTTTAAAGCACACACATATACATTTTTTAACTATGTAATATTTAATAAAGTTTGGTTTTTAACACATAAATTGCCTTCCGACATGCAGCAAATATGCATATATGTATTTTTTCTTAAAACTATTAATTGCAAACATTTGTCCTTGGAACGGGAATCATATATCCATTTAACCCGGCATATCCAAGGGCCGACAGTAGCTGCACCTAAACATACAAACATATATAGAATTAAGGCTAGGGCAGAACAGAGCGATTTAGGAACGGGGATATAAGCGCTGCCACAAAGTACATAGAGGAGACCAGACTGTGGGTATTAATCCTGATGAAGAAGGTCGTTCACCTTCGAAACGCATTGGTTACCCCTTTTTGGTCCTAACGCCGCTTTGTAGCTTTGTAACGTCACACCCGAGCACACGCGAGCAGGTACTGGCAGCCATTTTTTCAGTTGTATCCAGGGACGCCTTCAGCCGGGGCTCCTTTGGTAGTGCACAGCTGATGCACTCCCCACTTCTTATCGCTAGTAAGAAGCAACCTACATTCAACCCCCCGCATATCCATTACCGCATAGCCGAACGAAGCTCCGTGGATCGTGGGACACGGACAGACATTCACCGCACTTAGGTTAAGCGCTAAACACCGCATATACCTGTGTTATTTACAGAATAATTAAGGGGTGGCTTCTATCATTGTGTTTTTTCCCTGCACATCAGTTATTAGTTCTTTCTTTTACATGAGTAATATCTAGCGTAATGATTGAAGCAGGGAATTAATCAGTTCCATTGGTTCATTCTCAATGTAGACTCCTTGAACAGTTTACCCCCAAGCGTGGCATCATATACTGTAGTATTGAATCTTTATTCATTTACAGGATTGGCACATATTCTGTTTAGATTCCAGCAGCTGGGGGCTGTCTCTGTTCTACTAACCCCTTCCCTGGGGTAGTCAGTATACCTAGTGGTGAGCGCCAGTGTGACTCAGTATTTGTCATGTGTGAAAAAGACTTGCATGTACTAATAGATCACAGACTGCACATGAGTCAACAGTGTGATGCAGCAGCAAAAAAGGCAAACACAGTTCTAGGATGTATTAAGAGAAGTATAGAATTTAGATCACGTGAAGGAATTATCCCTCTCTACTCCTCCTTGGTCAGGCCTCATCTGGAATACTGGGTTCAGTTCTGGGCACCACATTTTTAAAAAAGATATTGAAAAACTGGAGCAAGTTCAGATAAGAATTTAAGGAAATCCCTGATGAACCCCCGAATAACCAAAAGAGGGGGAAACGCGTTGGAAGAAGATGCCATTAAGCTAAGTACACAACTGTTCAGACCATATAGGGTCTATGTATACACAGTGGAGAAAAGTATTTGATGCACTGCCGATTTGGCAAGTTTTCCCACCTTCAAAGAATGGAAAGGTCTGTAATTTTTATCATAGGTACACTTCAACTGTGAGAGACAGAATCTAAACATAAAATCCAGAAAATCACATTGGATGATTTTTACATCATTAAATTGCATTTTACTGCCTGAAATAAGTATTTGATACAATTGAAAAACAGAACTTAATATTTGTACAGAAACCTTTGTTTGCAATTACAGAGGTCAGACGTTTCCTGTAGTTCTTGACCAACTTTGCACACACTGCAGCAGGAATGTTGGCCCACTCCTCCATACAGATCTTCTCCACATCTTTCAGGTTTCAGGGCTGTCACTGGGCAACATTGAAGTTCAGCTCCCTCCAAAGGTTTTCTATTGGGTGCAGGTCTGGAGACTGGCTAGACTACTCCAGGACCTTGAAATGCTTCTTACAGAGCCACTCGATAGTTGCGCTGGCTGTGTGTTTCGTGTCATTGTCATGTTGGAAGACCCAGCCACGATTCATCTTCAATGCTCTTACTGAGGGAAGGAGGTTGCTGGCCAAAATCTTGAGATACATGACCCCCTTTATCCTCTCTTCAATATGGCAGTCATCCTGTACCCTTTGCAGAAAAATACCCCCAGAGTATGATGTTTTCCCACCATGCTTCACGATTGGGATGATGTTCTTGGGGTTGTAATCATCCTTCTTCCTCTAAACACAGTGAGTGGAGTTGATAACAAAAAGTTCTATTTTAGTCTCATCTGACCACATGACCTTCTCACATGCCTCTTCTGGATCATCCAGATTAGCACTGGCGGACTTCAAAAGGGCCTGGACATGTGCTGGCGTGGGCAGGGGACATTGTGTGCCCTGCAGGATTTTAATCCATGATGGCGTAGTGTGTTACTAACAGTAATGTTTGAGACTGTGGTCCCAGCTCTCTTCAGATAATTGACCAGGTCCTATTGTGAAGTTCTGGGATGATTCTTGACCTTTCTCAGAATTATCCTTACATCACGAGGCGAGATCTTGCATGGAGCCCCATACCGAAGGAGATTGACAGTCATCTTGTGTTTCTTCCATTTTCTAATAATTGTGCCAACAGTTGTTGCCTTCTCATCAATCTGGTTGCCTATTGTCCTGTAGCCCACCCCAGCCTTGGGAAGGTCTTAGACAGCTGTTTGGTCTTGGCCATGGTGGACGGGTTGGAGTGTGATTGAGTGTGTGGACAGCTGTCTTTTATACAGGTAATGAGTGCAGAGTAGGAGGGCGTCTTAAATAAAAACTAACAGGTCTATGAGAGCCACAATTCCTGCTGGTTGGTAGGTGCAGGGCCGTATTTGCCACTAGGCACCCGAGGGCACGTGCTTAGGGCGGGGATGTTGCGGGGGGCGGCACCAGAGCAAGTTTTTTTTTGTTTGTTTTTTATAAAGTCCAGCGGGGTCACCTTAATTCCCCCGCCCGCCCGCGAGTCCTTGCCCCGACATCATACAGTATGAGTGAGTCATCATACATACTCACCTAGCTAGCTCCAGCGATGCCTGGTCTGGTCTCAGCGTCGGCCGACTGCAGCTCGTCCTGTGTGAGCGGTCAGGTGGTACCGCTCATTAAGGTCATGAATATGCGCATATTCATGACCTTAATGAGCGGTACCACCTGACCGCTCACACAGGACGAGGGTGCTGCGTCGGGACAGAGGTGGAGAGGATTCCGTTCCGCTTGGTGTGGTAAAGGACAGAGGTGAGTATGATGACAGCCAGGGTGGGAGGACGTCGGGGGAGGATGAAGGAGGATCGTGGACGGGGAGCAGCCGAGCCATACAAGATGGGAGCGCGGAGCAGCGGGGAGCCGATGAAGATGAGCCATGCATGGAGCCTGGGGGTGGCTGGCCAGGGGGGAGAGATGACGAGCCATGCAAGATGGGAGCCGGCGATGAGCCACGTGTACAGGGGGTTGGGAGATGAGCCAGAGCCACCCATGCATACAGGGAGGGGGAGATGAGCCAGGCATACAGGAGGGGGGGAGAGATGAACCATGCATGATGGGAGCGGGGAGCCGATGAACCATGCATACAGGGAGGAGGGGGAGATGAGCCATGCATACAGGGGGGAGAGATGAGCCATGCATGATGGGAGCGGGGAACCGATGAGCCATGCATGGGGGGGGGGGAGAAGAGCCATGCATTCAGGATGGGAGGGGGGTGGGCCATTATACAGTATGCGTGGAGCATCATATGTGACCATTATACAGTATGGAGCATCATGTGTGGCCATTATACAGTATGGAGCATCATATGTGGCCATTATACAGTATTGAGCATCATGTGTGGCTATTATACAGTATTGAGCATCATGTGTGGCTGTTATAGAGTATTGAGCATCATGTGTGGCCGCCCATTATACAGAATGGAGCATCATGTAAAGACATTATACAGTATGGAGCATCATGTGTGGCTATTATACAGTATGGAGCATCATATGTGGCCATTATACAGTATGGAGCATCATATGTGGCCATTATACAGTATAGAGCATCATGTGTGGCCAATGGCCATTATACAGTATTGAGCATCATGTGTGGCCATTATACAATATTGAGCATCATGTGTGGCCATTATACAGTATGGAGCATCATGTGTGGCCATTATACAGTATGGAGCATCATATGTGGCCATTATACAGTATGGAGCATCATGTGTGGCCAATGGCCATTATACAGTATTGAGCATCATGTGTGGCCATTATACAGTATTGAGCATCATGTGTGGCCATTATACAGTATTGAGCATCATGTGTGGCCATTATACATTATTGAGCATCATATTTGGCTATTATACAGTATTGAGCATCATGTGTGGCCATTATACAGTATTGAGCATCATGTTTGGCTATTAAACAGTATTGAGCATCATGTGTGGCCATTGTACAGTATGGAGCATCATGTGTGGCCATTATACAGTATGGAGCACTGTGTGGCCATATTTTTTTTGGTTATAATTATTGTATATGAAACAGTGTGATCAGTAGTGCTAAATGGGTGTGGTTGGGACTTGGATATGGGTGTGACTAGTTGTGAAATGGGTGTGGTTAGTGGCTTGTCCTAAAATCTGCCGCGGCGCACTACGTGCAAACTTTATACTGTACCTCCTTTTCTTCTTCAAAAGTTGGGAGGTATAATACCGCATTTGCCAGATTACAGCAAGTGCCGCAAATCCCATAGGGAATGAATGAAGCCAAACGCAGTGTTGCCGTAAGTGATCCGTTATGCGGCAGATGCAGAAAAACTGCCCAATCTGCTGCAAAAGGTGACTTTCACATCAGCGATTCTTGCCAGTCACTAAAGATAGTGTCATACTCACCAAAGGGGGAGGCAGCACTAAAAGTGCCTAGGGCAGCAGAAACTCTAAATACGGCCCTTGGTAGGTGATCAAATACTTATTGAATGCAATAAAATGCAATTTTATTATGTAAATATCATACAATGCAATTATCTTTTTTTTTTTTTTTTTTAGATTCTTTCTCTCACAGGTGAAGTGTACCTACAATAAAAATTACAGACCTTTCCATTCTTTGTAGGTGGGAAAACTTGCAAAATTGGCAGTGTATCAAATACTTACTTTACCCAATGTATATACACAGTTGATATCCATAGGAGCATGAATATGAGGTATATGGATGCTTTGTGGTGTTAATTGCACTGCCACTTAACTATCATTTATGATATGAAGGATTATTCTTTGTTGTACAAGGACATCATATGTTTCTTCTTGGACTTTGTTAGGGTTTTTTTCTGGTCAGACTGTTGAAACATATTGATGATATATATACACCCTTCAAACCACTAGTATCTATACTGTATATCCACCACAATGAAAGAAAAAAAAGTGATCCGCACCGCTAGAACCACAATAGCCTAGTTTGCCAGCTCGGAGTTTAAAGGGACTCTGTCACCTGAATTTGGAGGGAACAATTTTCAGCCATAGGGGCGGGGTTTTCGGGTGTTTGATTCACCCTTTCCTTACCCGCTGGCTGCATGCTGGCTGCAATATTGGATTGAAGTTCATTCTCTGTCCCTCTGTCCTCCGTAGTACATGGCTGCACAAGGCAATATTGCCTTACGCAGGTGTGTACTACGGAGGACAGAGAATGAACTTCAATCCAATATTGCAGCCAGCATGCAGCCAGCGGGTAAGGAAAGGGTGAATCAAACACCCGAAAACCCCGCCCCTATGGCTGAAAATTGTTCCCTCCAAATTCAGGTGACAGAGTCCCTTTAATACTGCTGCAGGCATATAACCTAAGCCGTCGGGTGCTGACCAAGAGAAAACACAGTACTGTAAGTCCAAGTATGTAGAAAGCAGAGGTGGCACTCACCAGTCTAGAAAATCCATGCTTTATTGAAGAAACACAAACGGTAAAAACATCTTCAACGGGAGAATGGGAGATGGCGTATGCGAGTCACTACATACTTGGATCTATATTGTATATATTTATATACAGTATGTCCATTACATCTTATCTGATCCCCTATAGAGGATGCCTGGTTAGTCAGGGGCAGTCGGCGAGGAGCGGGGGCGCCATACCGTTACACCTTAGGTACCTTCACACTGAACAACTTAACAACGATATCGCTAGCGATCCGTGACGTTGCAGCGTCCTGGATAGCGATATCGTTGTGTTTGACACGCAGCAGCGATCAGGATCCTGCTGTGATGTCGTTGGTCGGAGCTAGAAGGCCAGCACCTTATTTCGTCGCTGGATCTCCCGCTGACATCGCTGAATCGGTGTGTGTGACACCGATCCAGCGATGTCTTCACTGGTAACCAGGGTAAACATTGGGTTACTATGCGTAGGGCCGCGCTTAGTAACCCGATATTTACCCTGGTTACCAGCGTAAAAGTAAAAAAAAAACAAAACACTACATACTTACATTCCGGTGTCTGTCCCCCAGCATTCTGCTTCTCTGCACTGTGTAAGTGCCAGCCGGAAAGCAGGGCACAGCGGTGACGTCACCGCTCTGCTTTCCGGCCGCTGTGCTTACACAGTGCAGAGAAGCAGAATGCCGGGGGACAGACACCGGAATGTAAGTATGTAGTGTTTTTTTTTTTTTACTTTTACGCTGGTAACCAGGGTAAACATCGGGTTACTAAGCGCGGCCCTGCGCTTAGCAACCCGATGTTTACCCTGGTTACCCAGGGACTTCGGCATCGTTGGTCGCTGGAGAGCTGTCTGTGTGACAGCTCTCCAGCGACCACACAGCGACGCTGCAGCGATCGTGATCGTTGTCTGGATCGCTGCAGCGTCGCTAAATGTGACGGTACCTTTAGGGTTCCAACCTCCGCTGTCAGGAAGGGTAGTGTGAAAGTCTCCCCTCATTTCTCCTCTTTTCTTTATTCACAGTTTTTCTGTGCAGAATGTGTATTTATGTCTGTATGTATTGAGCTTTTAAACTAACTAAATAAAGACAATTTTGTATGTTTTGTTTTGTTATGATTTACATGTATAAGGGCTCCATAGGCTAATTGCTTTGGTTGTTGATTGTGGGGGCTCATACTGCATGTAGAGGGCTATGTGTGGGCTCATACTATATATAGGGGATGTTGGCATACTTAATTCTGCTCAATATTAAGTCATACAATTAATATAAAAAATATATAATTAATATGTTGATATTAATATTTAGCCAAATGGATTTCATCCTATTGGTTCGGCCTCCACAACAGTCACGGTCTGTCATGTGGCCCCTTGGGAAAATTAGTCTACCACCCCTACTCTATTATGTATAGCGCTATGTTATATATAGTGATATACATAAGGGAAAAAATGTGTGCGGCTCGCTACATGCGCTGATATCTCTGTCGTTTTCTACCAGAGCACCTGTGTGTTACTCACATGACCTATCACATGATCTATCAAAGGGGATACATTAGGTACCTGGGGGGGCCCACTCCTTCTAAACTGCCCGGGGCCCCGGCTACTCATAATCCGCCCCTGACTGCAATCGCTAGTCTGCACCTTCTATGTGAATTACCACCAAGAGTTTTGGTATCACGGAAGTGTGAAGAAAGCGAAGTTTTCTATTTAATAAATTAGGTCCCCCGAGCGCGGGAAAACTAAGTGACCCCTTCAGTTATTAGCTAGTAGGAGAGCGTGTGAGCAGCTTGTTACAAGTTCCGATCTTTTTCGGTTCTTCACCTTTTTCCAGGTCTCAGTGGCACAATTTGGCTTCATTAAACTTTGTGGCTTATGGGGGAACCTGATCCAGCCACAGAGGGAACAGTGGATTTCATCGAAAGTAGGTAAAGGTACGAGAACGATACCTGTGACCGGATCAGAGAGGAGCTTCAGAATGTCCCCCGGTCGGCCATCGAGAGTGAAGCACAACTTCTCTCGGATTGGAAGCAAGTTCACCACAAAGTGAGGATCGCCATCAACTGCGACAACAGAGTCATAGAAGATCATGAATATCTATTATTATTTCTCAATTTTTTTTATAAGTTTTAAAATTTAATACGTAATTAGAATTAGTCACCAGATGACATGAAGGTCTGAAGTCCGGGCACTCCGCGGGAAACACCTGAAAATATAAAAAGCAACATTCAGAACATAATGAATCTCAGTGCAGATAGCTTAGCTGCAATACCACGCGTGGCCCATGCACAAGAGTGGCACTGTTCGTCCTAACCCTTAGTCAAACAACATTGTACTAAAAAGAAGACTTGCCCCAAGGCAGGGGGCTTCCATTATCCCAATATAACCATGGTGTAAATGTGCACCAGGGGGCCTGTTATGGTACTTTTTCATGGCTTTGTTATGTAGGCATCATACTAGGCACCAGAGATGTAACTTAAAGGGTTATTCCCCATCTTCATAAATGGTTAATATAAGCTGCTGCTTGTTACAAGCACTGTTGCAATTTACTACTTATTAAAATTTGCTGCCATTCTTGTGGTCAGTTTCCTAGGCAACGAACTGTAAACAAAAGAAACGTGTTAATATCTCAAGAACGGCTGCAAATTCTAACAAACAGTAAATTGCAAAAATGTTTGCTTTTACTATCACTATCCGACAATATAAATAACTGAAAATGGGAATAACCTTTTGAAGATTGTGGGTCCCAATTTCAAATCTGTACCAGGGCCCCCACATACTAAGTGCCACATTTAATCCTCTTAGTATTCGTTAGGTGCCACAGCTACGTCTGCACCCCCACAGTATAAGAATAGCCCTCATGGAGCTACTATTTGGCACCGTATGGCAGCATTATTTTGGTACTATTCTGGTATACAGGTAGCATTATGATAGTATTACTCTCTATCTCCCATGTTACAAAAGGCAGCCCCAACATGTTTATCCAAGGACCTCCATAACTATTCAGGTGGTCTTGCCCCCAGCTCCTATTTTCTCCATGTTTCCTATGTCTCAATACTAAACTGATACAATTGCATTGATCTACATAGAACTGATAGACCGTCACAGCACTCACTGACATAGTCCATATCCTGTTCCACTATTAGGTCTTCCATGTCATAGTACCCGTCTGCTTCTTCATAAATAGGATCTGCAAATTGAAGACATCATATTTTTTGCAAGCTAAAAAAAAAATATTCTGCAATACCAGAAACAGCCTAAGGACAAGGGGGGCGCTGATTGTAAAATAAAACAGCACGTCCTTTGTAGTCTCAGACTGGTCAGATTTTGGGTTGAGGTAACATGTTTACAGGTTCGGCTACTTCTTTTCACACCTGCCTGCTGACTTGCAGAAGTGGCCGCAGAACACATCGGCGGAGCGGAGAGTTTGCACTGCATACAAAATGTGTTGAGTTGGCAATAGGTGCGATCTGCAAACACAGAACCATTCTGGGCCTTGCAAATAAGCGATTATAGAGGTCATTTAATATTCGCTACCTCCGTACTTTGACAACTTTGACAGTTGTTTGTCATTTTAGCAGATGTTCGCAGTGTGTGCCAACAATATGCCAGCGTTTGCCAATGATGTTCACTGTTTGACAAGGCTTAGGAGGAGGGTCCTCCGGTGGGCACCAGTGCTTACGGACACTTTTGGAACCACTGGACGTGGAATGGACGGCACAGCAGAGGGGCCTCCGCAGGACCATTAATTATTCTGTACCTCCATACATTTACAGGGGGTCTCTACATGAGCCTGATGTCCGTTTTAGTAAATATTTGCATTCAGCACGAAATAACAATTCTAGAACACCTGTTTTTCAGAGCTCTGCATTGCGCCATTCCTCTATTATTCCTCCTGGAAATGTATAAATAAATGGACAGATGGATGTTACCAGTTGGGGTGTGTGTCCGAAAACAGTAAGCGCTGATGGGACAGTGTCAGGAGTACAGGAACACACCCCTAACTGCTAACACCCAGTTTTCTGTATATTCATACATTCCCAGGAGGACTAACACAGGTACTGCACAATGCAGAGTTATGAGACATGATCATTCATGAAGAATACAAGTATTTAATAAAATAGACAAGCCCGGAGCATTCACAGCTCCTATTTAAAATGGATTATTACATGGATTTTCCCTCAAATTGCAAGGGGATAAATTGCTGATAGATGCATAACCCCAACGGTCCAAGAAAGGGGCTCTGGAATCTTGAGAACATTGCTCTGCATTTCATCATGAATGTAGCAGAGGTGTACATCATGGACCTCTCTACTCCATTTATTATCTATGGAACTGCTGGAAAAAGTTGAGTGAAGGGCTTCGCTATTTCCAGTTGTCCCATTGACATTGAATGAAGCAGAGGATGGGCATGCGCATCTCTGATCAATTCAAGATGCCTCTTATTGGGTTCTGGGATGCCATTCTTGGGATTGTTAACCGTCCCAAATGGTAGGACCTTCAGTAATTAGCAAGTTATCCAATAAATAGGGCCTAACATGCATTTTTTTTATAGTCAATCCTAAAAAAAGATAGTATTAGAAGAGAATTCCTTGGGTCCACCAGAGGAAATGACTCTGGTGAATCTTCCTCCATCTATACAGAACATGTGTATGCTCCCAATTAATTGCATTGTCATGTACCCCTGGGCTCAGCGGAGGATCCTCCAATGGGCTAGTCTGACTCTTTCTCATAATACATTATAATATTTGGCATGAAAACCTGAGGTTGACACAAAGGCAAAGTGAGCCCCTATATAAGAACAGAATATGAGCCCTTTTCTCTTTAATATTTCCTCGAGCACCACTTTATGTATCAGGCATCAAATTCATGAACTCAGTCCCTTCCATGCAATCTAATAGACAGTCAGAAGAGACTATGAAGGTGGCAGTGGACCCCCTGACCTGACAGGCTCCTGCACTGGTCACACATATGGTATTTCTTCCCCTGCTGACACCCTCCTTTTATATAAGAACATGTGTACAAATTCATATGTTCCACTTGCACACAAAGTACCTGCAATCTCCTCAAAAAAGCTGTAAACCGGAGGAGGATTTAGGGATTCCACAAATGATGAATATGAGAAAGTCCCAGGCAGAAGTTCAGTGTCATCAGGAAGAAGAAGCAGCCTCAGGGAAGTGGGGTTCACGGGAACAGATGTCGGAAAAATTGTGTGGAACGCCTCTTCCTCCTCATCCCCATCCCATTGATCCTGCGTAACAGGACTGACCGAAGAGGCAGAAAGATTACCAGTCACTGGTTCTGGTGCCACTTCTGTGGTTGAGATGTTGGGAAAACTGCTGGGAATCATTGAGATGGTTGGAGATGCAGACGTCACGGTTAAAGTAGAACTGTCTGGACGTGGTGTGGTGGTTGGGGACAGAAGCTTTGGTGTGGTGGTTGCGGACAGAAGATTTGGCGTGGTGTTAGGGGAGAGAGGTTTTGGTGTGGTGTTAGGGGAGAGAGGCTTTGGTGTGGTGTTAGGGGAGAGAGGCATTGGTGTGTTGTTAGGGGAGAGAGGCTTTGGTGTGGTGTTAGGGGAGAGAGGCTTTGGTGTGGTGTTAGGGGAGAGAGGCTTTGGTGTGGTGTTAGGGGAGTAAGGCTTTGGTGTGCCATGAGGGGAGAGAAGCATTGGTGTGGTGTTAGGAGAGAGAGGCTTTGGGGTGGTGTTAGGAGAGAGAGGCTTTGGTGTGGTGTTAGGGGAAACAGGTTTTGGGGTGGTGTTAGGGGGCACAGGCTTTGGGGTGGTGTTAGGGGGCACAAGGGAATTGTGGTGGAAATTTGATTGAGTAGTTGGGAGTGATCTAGAGGTAGAGGCCATAGTTGTTATCTTTCCTAAGACACCAGCCGTGGTTGTTCCAGTAGATACAATTGCTTGACCTCTGGTTTCTGCAACTTGAGAAATTGTTGATTGGCTTGATGTGGTTGGCCTGGTTGTGCTTAGTTTGGCCGGTGTTCTGGATGTTTTATCGGCTTGCTTTGTGAGTTTGGTGACAGTAGTGGCCTTGGCTTTTACTGGAGGAATACTCGGAGGAGACACTGTAGTATGGGAGGGCATTGCATTCAGCTGAGTTGCAGTACTAGGCATTGAAGTAGTAGAAGTAGTGGTTGCTGGAGTTGTTTTTGGCTCATCTGGGTCGTCAGGCTTTACAATAATCAGGGAAGTGACTGGTGTCACAAAGTTATACTTAAGGGACAAGTTGGTGGCTTTTTCAGTGAGTATCTTCCGAGCGATAGTATCGTTGGCCTTGAACCTTGCCTGCAGTAAGTCCTGAATGGTGAAATAGGCCCAAAGCCTTTGGACAAACCACTGAATTTCATCCACATTGCTTGAACATCCAAAACTGGATTGTGTGGCATTGTCCTCCAAATTGATGTCATTTTCCAAGCTGATCTTCTCTTTCTGGTCATGGGCAGTCATCCTAACCTGAAGGTTCTTGGAGCCAGATTTTAATTTCCCAGTGACGACCAACTCAGAGCCATCAAAATAGTTGGGGAAAAGGGTCTGAGTTACATTTTGAGCTGTTTCTCCAATGTAAGCTAACTCGATATCAAAGAGGAGAGGACTCGCAATCTCATCGTAAAACCCTTTGAGCTGCAGGGTGGCATCAGAATACTCATAAATGCGGCGCGCTATACCGCGGTTCTCCAGGGACAGTCTACGCATGAGGCTGTAGTCCGCATCCTCACCAAATGCCAGACAAAACAGTGAGATGGTTCCCTTGAGAGCCTTTTGAGCATTTTGAAGTATTCGGGTGGATGCAGTAACTCCAGAGGTGGCCTCTCCATCCGTCAGGAAGATGATGAGAGGTATCTTCTGCTTTCTTCCACCTCTCTCCAGTTTAGGCAATGTCTGGTTGAAAATGGAAGCAGCGGCCAAGATTGCAGCATTAATATCAGTCCCTGAGAAGACACAATATTAGTTTTGGTCAGTGCTTCCATAATTTTGTCTCTGCAAATTCATCATTATCTTATTTGCCACTATCTTATCCAGGAAAGTCCTTAGAAAAGCTATGTAATGCTATCACTGACAACAAGTATACTGCATATTCCATATATTTAAAGGGACTGTTAAAGAAACTGTGTTATACTGTCTGACTGTCTTATAGTGCCTGACTCAAAAATAAGTTCTGGTCTGCACCCACCAACATCCCAACATCTCATTAGGCAAAACATAGTGAATCAATTTTAACTGGAGTACGCCTATACAATGCTTTTCCAAATGATGACCCCTCTTTCTAATACTTCATTAGGGTTTCCGGATAAAAGGGATTGTCCCCTTTTATTTTATTTTTTTGAACAATAACTTTTTATTGAAAGTTTACATTTTGCAAATAAGGTGATAGCAAATCTCAATACAGAGCTGTATTTGAATAGGCATAAGAGAGCATGTAAACGGTTGACAAACAAACAGACAAACTAACAACAGGGTAGGAGGCAAGAGAGGGGAGGAGGGAAGCCCGAGGAGGGGGATATGTTGTGTCCAATTATCGTTAATGATTCAATCAGAGTCAGGGGGATCTGGGTTGGTTAGATGAAATACAGGTGTGGCAAATGGGGTGTGGTTAGCGTACTCCACCCAGGGAAGCCATATTTTCTCAAATTTACCGACTTTATCTGTAAGTATGGCAGATAATTTTTCGTTGATCATATACCAAGAAAGGCGTGTTTTAACAGCAGCTAAATCTAAATTTGTTTTTTTCCATGACAAAGCTATGGTTTGTTTGACTGCCAGGAATATGAATGCAATGAGGGTTTGAGTGTGTTTAGGGATGTTGGGGATGTGTTTGTATAGTAAGGCCTCCCAAGGTTTTTTTTTAAGGTTTATATTTGTTATAGAGTAAACCAAATGGTAGATTCTGATCCAAAATCTACATACAATCGGGCATAGCCACCATGTATGGAACATATCTCCTGCGGAATTGCACCCTCCAAAGCAATTTGGAGAGTAGTTGGCGACTGCCTTAGCCACTCTGGCTGCGGTCAGGTACCATCGGGTTAACACCTTATAGCTAGTTTCCAGCATAAGGGTATTTAATATTCCTCCAGTAGAGGAGGACCAAATTTGGGACCACTCCGAATCTGTCAAGGTGGAACCAATGTCGGACTCCCAGCGATGAGTCATAGTAATGAGTTGACAAAGTTTTTAAGTTGTAGATAGCGAAATACCTTTCCAGGGGGGAAATTATATTTTTCACTCAGGACCGAGAATGGAATAATCCCGTTGACGTTAAAAAGATGGTGGACTCTGGTGGTTATCCCTGCAGCGACCCATAAACGAAAGTTCTTAAGGGATTCCATGCCTGGGGGAAACTGGAGATTGCCCCAAAGGGGGGCGAGGGGTAAAAATGGTGAGATTAGCTGCGAGGAATATTTCAACGAGTCCCAAATCCTAAGAGAGTGCGTTATAATAGGATTCGAGATGTGTTTTCGCTGGGCTGGGAGAATCCATAGTAGTGTGTCGAGGGTACCTTAGTGAAATTCAGGGGCCTCTAGAGATAGCCACAGTGGGGGTTTGGAGTAGGCGTGATATAGGGTCAGTTGTGCCAATTGGGCTGCATGGTAATATTTAGAAAGATTGGGAACTACCCAGATGAGCAAGGAGAGATGTAGCTTCTCCCATGACTGAAGTAGTAGACGGAGTTTGCGGAGCATGTGAGGATAATTGGCTGCATAAAGGGAGTCTAGTCAGTTTCACCCCTAGGTAATCCAGATCGTTAGTGGCCCATTGAAATGGAAAGTCGTGTTGGAGCTGTGAAACAATAGGTGAAGGGAGGGATATACTCATGTCATAAGATTTTGAAGGATTAACCTGTAGACCGGAGATAGATTCAAAATTACTAAAGGTACCGTCACATTAAGCGACGCTGCAGCGATATAGACAACGATGCCGATCGCTCGATCGCTGCAACGTCGCTGTTTCGTCGTTGTGTGGTCGCTGGAGAGCTGTCACACAGACAGCTCTCCAGCGACCAACGATGCCGAAGTCCCCGGGTAACCAGGGTAAACATCGGGTTACTAAGCGCAGGGCCGCGCTTAGTAACCCGATGTTTACCCTGGTTACCAGTATAAATGTAAAAAAACAAACACTACATACTTACATTCCGGTGTCTGTCGCGTCCCCCGGCGTCCGCTTCCCTGCACTGTGTAAGCGCCGGCCGTAAAGCAGAGCGGTGACGTCACCGCTGTGCTCTGCTTTACGGCCGGCCGGCGCTGACACAGTGCAGGGAAGCGGACGCCGGGGGACGCGACAGACACCGGAATGTAAGTATGTAGTGTTTGGGGTTTTTTACATTTACAATGGTAACCAGGGTAAATATCGGGTTACTAAGCACGGCCCTGCGCTTAGTAACCCGATGTTTACCCTGGTTACCAGTGAAGACATCGCTGAATCGGCGTCACACACGCCGACTCAGCGATGTCAGCGGGTGATCCAGCGATGAAATAAGGTGCTGGCCTTCTAGCTCCGACCAACGATGTCACAGCAGGATCCAGATCGCTGCTGCGTGTCAAACACAATGATATCGCTATCCAGGACGCTGCAACGTCACGGATCGCTATCGTTATCGTTGTTAAGTTGTTCAGTGTGAAGGTACCTTAAGCGTTTGAAGTAGGGCCGGCAAGGATGTCTGAGGGGTTGATAGAAGAAGTAGCATATCATCGGCGAACAAAAAGAGCTTGTGAGAAACTGACGCTATTTTTACACCCTGTATATTAGAGTTGAGGCGAAGATGAATAGCCAATGGTTTGAATGCCAAGAGGGATAATAAGGGCGAAAGAGGGCATCCTTGCTGAGTGCCTCTACTAATGGGAAAAGCACAGAGGAAAAGCCATTGTAGCGTACGCAAGCGGATGGGGAGCTGTAAAGAGCGTGAATCCAAGAAAGAAAGTGGTCAGGGAACTTCCACCTCCGCAAGACCGCAAACAGATAAGGCCAAGAAATGGAGTCAAAGGCTTTTTTAATATCCAGTGACAGTAACATGCTTGATATGTTGCGCTGTTTGCAGAGGTGCAGCAGGTGGGAGACCCTCCATATGTTGTCTGAGGCTTGTCTACAAGGAACAAAGCCTACTTGATCTCTATGTATTAGAGTTCCCAAACCTGAGTTCAAACGCTGAGAGAGAATTTTAGCTAGTATTTTAAGGTCTACATTAATAAGGGATATTGGTCTATAATTAGACCAGAGTAAGTGGTCTGAGTTGGGTTTTGGTATCATGGATATAGCGGCCATTAAAGAGGCTCCTCCTGGTTTGTTACCGTCCCGAAAGAGTTAAAATAGTTAGTGAGGTGGGGAATTAGTACCGATGCGTATTTTTTATAATAGAGGGCCGTAAATCCGTCGGGACTTGGTTTTTTATTAATTTTCAGGTGCTGAATAGTTAGTTCTATTTCACTAGGAGAAATGGCTTGATTTAGGAGTTCGATCATGTTAGAGCTAAGGGCTGGGAGGGGGGTAGAATCTAAAAAAGCATCTAACGTTTCTGAGTTTATAGTGGTAGAGACGTTATATAACTGCCTAAGTTGTTGATGGAACATATGAGTAATCTGTTGTGGGTTGGATGTAATGCCCGAAGGTGTACTTAAACGTATGGGGGGACGGGGTAGGGGTAGGCATTTTAAGCGGCGACAAAGTTAGAATTATTCTCATTATTAAGGGTGTAGAAATGTTGTTGCGACCAGCGTATGGCCCGGTCTGCGTTCTCAGAAAGACAGAGGTCAAGTTCTGTACGAGCGTGGGAAAGGTCTTTGTACGTAGCAGGTGAGGGTGTGTTCTTCATCCGGGACTCTAAAACTGATACCTTGCTCTCTAATTCAGCTACCCTTGCACATCTGTCTTTTTTCTTGCGAGAGGCCTCTTGAATGCAGAAGCCTCTTAGCACTGCTTTATGTGCTTCCCATAGGGAGATTGGCGAGGAAACTGAATGTTGATTCAAGGAGAAGTAATCATCAAGGTGATTTTTCAGTTTTTGAGCAATATCAGGGTAAGAGAGCAATGAATCGTTCAGAGTCCAGTTGAATGATCGGGGCCGTGGGTTAAGTGTAGAGCATGTGAATTGAATTGGAGAGTGATCTGACCATGGAGTAGATTGAATAGAAATATTTGACACATTTGGAATAAAGGGTGGATGAACAAAGATATGGTCAATTCTAGTGTACACTAAGTGACGTGAGGAGAAATAAGTATAGTCTTTATCTGAGGGATGCAAGTCTCTCCATAAGTCCACCCAAATGATGTTGGGAGAGGAGCTTGTTAAGGGCAGCTGAGTCTGCAGAAGGATTGTCCCCTTTTTCACATATTTGGTATTTGCACAGAATATGTCATGAATTTATAATACAATTGGGCCACATAATTATCTCGAAAACGAGGCACCTTCACACTCTATCCAGGAATTTATTGGTAGCCATTAGTGATGAGCGAATATACTCGTTACTCGAAATTTCTCGAGCATGCTCGAGGGTCCTCCGAGTATTTTTTAGTGCTCGGAGATTTCGTTATTCTTGTCGTAGCTGAATGATTTACATCTGTTAGCCAACATAAGTTCATGTGGGGGTTGCCTGGTTGCTAGGGAATCCCCACATGTACTTATGCTGGCTAACAGATGTAAATCATTCAGCTGCGGCAAGAAAAACTAAATCTCCGAGCACTAAAAAAAATACTCGTAGGACCCCCGAGCATGCTCGAGAAATCTCGAGTAATGAGTATATTCGCTCATCACTAGTGGCCATGTATGTGTAGGGGGTCACAGAGACTTCCCTGTATCCCAAACATGTATCGGTTAAGTGATTACTTTATTGATCTGTAAATATTGTCATGTATACCTCATATGTCTTGATATGTTCATGTTGCCCTGTATGCTGCTATATGTATATAGAATGTTAGGGAAAGCGTAGTACCTAAGTTGGTCCATTGGGGCACGTTAGGATTAGCTAGTTTAACCCTGTAAATAGTTAACATAGGAGGAGCTAACTGCGGGTACGTCGGCGAGCCTTCGGCATTAGGGCAGTAGGGCCTTAGAGCCCGGACAGGGCAGTCAGCTCCGCAACTGTCACGCTGCAGCACTGCAGGTAAATGCAAACTCCACTAGATGGCAGCAGAGTGGAGAGAGGGCTGAAATCCTGCTCAGAGCAGACCAGCAGAACTGCAGAGAGGCGACCACCAGGTGGCAGCAGAATAGTCAGACAAGCCGGGTCAATATCAGAGAGTAGCGTAGTACCAAGGGGAATCTCCCAAACACAGAGTCAGAGGAGCGCCAAAAGGTCAGTACCAGTCTGTAGCACAAGTACCAGAAGGAAGAGACAGAATCAGGTCAGAGCCAAAGCAGAGTCAAGTATCGGGGAATCCAAACACACAGGGACTCACAGAGTCAGGGCGGGCAGAGAGGAATGAACAGAAACGGGCAAAGACAGCTACATGCAGCAGGACAAATCAGGATCTCACCAGAGCCAGCTACACACGCCGTAGGCAGGAAATATAACTGGCACTGCCTGTAGGATGCAGTTCAGAGAAATAGTAGACCCGACACCGGAACGAGGCAGAGAAAGTTTACCCCTGACATGACCAGACTGGGAAAGGAGAGACAAGACCCGAAACCCTGTCTGGATCATGACAGCAACATTTTATGCTAGAAGCCCAGTCGTCCATGGCCAGCAGGCCCGAAATTGCAGCAGCTCAGGAACGCAGGTGGCTCTATTATGTGGCCACTTACTTTGTGGGCAGATGCCCTTATGTCTGGTGCGAAATGGACAAAGGGACAAAGGAACTCCTAAAAGTAGTGAAGCTGGACAGGGAGGATGCTGCGATCCTGGACAAGACATCACGACCCGGGAACATGCTGAAGGACGTGAGGGAGAGCACAGGGAAAGTGAAGGATATTAGCTGTATGGGACCCTAGGTCGATACTATAATTGATTTGGATGTGCTGAGGAAGGAAACCAGTAAAGTTAATCGTTTAAAGTTGGAACTGGATTCTGTCTCTATTTGTGTGCAATCGTCGGGAGTGAGCCTGCAACAGACCAGAGGTGGCCTCGATGGCTTGGAGAATAGAGAGACAGGTATGCTGACAAAGGGACACTGTATTCATGTGGTGGGAGACCAGGGCGCCTATAAACAAATACTCTCAGCCACGACTATGGCCCTGGCACCCCTTATATATGTGTGGCTCTTCCCATACTCTGCTGGGACCTACATCTACTGTATCTCAAGAACCAAGCCCCATCATACTCCATCCGGGAATAGAGAGGTGGACATATATGTGTGGCTTTCCTCATTCTCTGCCAGGACTCACATCTATCTTAAGATCGAGGTACAGTACATGCCAGTGGGAATTCAGATGTGCCAATGTATGCGCAGGTCTCCCCCTTCTCAGCTGGGACCCAATCTATCTAAAGAATGAGGCTGTGTCACACACCATCTGGGAATGGGGAGGTGGCCATATATGTGCGGCTTTCTTCATTCTCCGCAAGGACACACATCTATCTCAAGAATGAGGCACAGTCACACACCCACGCGAATTTAGAGGTGGCCATGTAATGTGTTCTCATTTCACTCTCCGCTGGGACCTATAGCTATCTCAAGAACGAGGCCCAGTCACACGTCGTCCAGAAATGGAGAGATGGCCATAAATCCATGGCTCTCCTCATTCTTCACTGGGACCCACAATTATTAAAAATAAGGTCCAGTCACTCGTAGTAAAGGAATATAGAGGTGGCCATGCATGTAACGCTATCGACATTCTTCCCCGAAACCTACTACCATAAGAAAGGAGCCCCATCACATGCCGTCTAGAAATGGAGAGGTGGCTATGTATGCGTGACTCTTCTTATTAATTTTAATGAGAGTTCTGGAGAGAGCAAAAATGCAGTACGCAACAGGGCCCCATCTCTAGATAGATTGCCAGTCCCTCCTATCTTGAGACAGGATATGCATGTGCATGGGCCATGAATGTATGAAATGGGAATACCCCTTTAATAGAAGAAAGCACCTAATTTGGGACTCCATCACTTTATAGGAAGTGACTGTAAAGAGTCTCTGGAGGACCCAGCATATTAGTGGATTATATGAGCACCATGTAATACTTCATTTATCTTGTGATGGTGCTGCAGTGGAATTGATCACTTGGTTCCTGGTAGATATAGCTGATCGCTGGAGGTCCAGCTCATTTTGGAAATATTGGAAAAGAAAATGGACACTTTTCTGGCTTAGTTTTCTGGGACTTAGGCCAGCATTATGTGTCTGTTTTTAAAGTACATTACTAAGTGACAACTCCCTGCAGCTGGCGTAGGACTACTGGGTAGAAGCAAGTAAACTTTTACTACTTCTTCCACCTACACTGGAGAGTTCCTCCATAAAGGCGAGTTTACCAGTGAAGCTACTTGGCCCTTACTCTGCAAACATGAAAGCTGAGATTTCCAGGAACACATGGTGTTTGCGTTCCTCGCTCACAGAATAAATACTCCGATATCCTCCAGTATTCATTTTCCAGACATTTTTTTTTTACTAATGAGTCATGACCTTTTCTTAAGACTTAACCTGAACGTCTCCTCAGATTGGTGAAGTGCTCTTACTTACATCCGTCGGCTTCAATCTTATTCACGTACTCCTTGGCGCTCTTGATGTTCTGATGTGTCGCCTGGATGGATGTGTCGGGTTTCCAAACTTTTACCACATCTGAGAAGGTGATAATATTGAAGGAGTCATCTCGGTGCAGGTCGCTTAAGATCACATGCATCGCACTTTTAGTCTGAGAGAGAAAAAATTTTAAAAAAATAGGAAAGGTATGGCAGTGTACATGGTGTTATACAGAGAGGTTGCATACACTTTAATCAGAGAATGACCAATTGTGTAAATTAATATTTGAGTTACAGGTATTTTTTAAAATACATTTGTAATATTGCAATTTCCACTAGAAATTAGACTAATTCCTACTGTCCTTTCGGGAAGCCTTTTCATCAAGCTCAAAAATATCTCCAGAATCCGTTCTTTCCTCAACCCTCAATCTACTAAAAAGCTTGTGCATGCCCTAATCATCTCCCGCCTCGACTACTGCAACATCCTTCTCTGTGGCCTCCCTGCTAACAGTTTTACACCTCTCCAGTCTGTCATTTACTCCGCATTTAATCCACATCTCTCCTCGCTACTCCACTGCTTCTCCCCTCTGCAAATATCTTCCTCAGCGCATCCAGTTCAAATTACTAATACTGACCTACAAAGCCGTCCATAACCTGTCTCCTCCATAGGCTATGTGCACATGCTGCGGATTCCATTGCGGATTTTACTGCATTTTACCTGCAGATTTCACCGCGGATTTTCAGCGGTTTTTGTGCAGATTTCACCTGCATTTTTACACCTGCGGATTCCTATTAAGGAATAGGTGTAAAACGCTGCGGAATCCGCCCAAAGAATTGACATGCTGCAGAAAATAAACATGGTACTGTACAAAGCATGGAAATCCGCTGCGGCTCTGCAGCCAAATCCGCAACGTGTGTGAGTCGCCCACCAGGGCAATGGGGATACTCGGGTACCGGGTCCGGTCGCTCTTAAAGGGGATGTCACTTTGGCTGCAACCTGGTCCGTGGCCCTGGGCGCTCACATAAAAGGGGGAGTAAGTCTTTAAAGTGAATTTGGTAATAAAGTTTATTCGTGACGCCACCCGTGGTTCTCGGTCAGTGGGACCGACGCTGCTTAAAAGGGTCCTCTGGGGCGATGTTGTTGCAGCAAGATGGTGACGCTTCCCACAGGTGAAGTGGGGTCCTCAGAGCTCCCAAAGTATATGGCAAAGATGGTGTATGCCGGAAAATAAGTGGAGGACACAGAGTTGTTAAGTCTTTACCTGTTTTACTGGTAGGAGCAGTCCTCAGTCCAGGATACCAGGCACGGGTGGTGATGTGGTCCGGCTGGCTGGGCAAAGGTGATCCCTCTCCCAGGTGAGGTCCGTAAGCCTTCCTACTGCGCTAATATGCGAGGTCCCTGCTGTCTGTAGCTTGCTGGCAAAGTTCTCTCACTCCTGTCCTAGAACAGGTACCCTTATGATGGGCAACTTGAGACGTTTTACAGGGTCTCTATCACGACCCGGGCTCTTAAGGTGCTGCTTCACCTCCAGGTGTAGTGTGGGCAAATAACATACAGTTCTAAGCCCTCCAGTTCTGCTAATTGTCCTAGAGTCCCACTAAAGCCTCGGGCTCCTGGTGCCCGATCTGTGCGCTTCGGCTCTGAGGGTGCCCGGTCACAGTTCCCCTCTGAGCGTTTTTCCAATCCTGTGCTTCTTTCCTCAATTGCTCCACTGCATACAACAACCCATCGGGTTCTAGTCCTTTCCTGGAGCTGCAGCTCAGTCCTGGCTGCACGATTCCGTAGTCTGCACTCTGTTCCAGACTTCCTTTCTCCTCGGTGTCTCTCTCCAACTAACCTAACTCCTCCTCCAGACCAGAATACTTAAAGCTGAGGGGAGCCCCCTGAATCCGGGTCCTGAGCTCCCCCTTCTGGCCTGGATTCAGAATGTGTTGTGTGTAGGTGCTTAGTGCTTACCTGATAAAGAGAATCCTCCTTGCCTCCAAGCATGATATCGCCCTTCCCGAAAGGAAGGCAACATCACTGTAACAACCTGTTACCTGGGGTGTTACATGTGCACATACCCATATATCTCTGACCTAATCTCCCGATATCTTCCCTCACGTAATCTCCTTCTCTCCTCCACACTTATTCGCTCCTCACCTAATCACCTCCTAGACTTCTCCCGAATATCCTCCATCCTCTGGAATTCTGTGCCCCAACATGTCCAATTATCCACCACATTTAGATCCTTCAGACAGAACCTGAAAACCCACCTCTTTTAGAAAGTTGCCAGCCTGTATTGACCCTGCTGCCTCCTCACCACCACCAGAGCTGCCACATCCCCCCCAACCTATTGTCTCCTTCCCCACCATCCTGTAGAATGTAAGCCCTCAAGGGCAGGGTCCTCTCTCCTGTGTATCAGTCTGTCATTGTTAGTCTGTTTACTGTAATTTGTATGTAACCCCTTCTCATGTACAGCACAATGGAATCAAAGGTGCTATATAAATAATAATAATAATAATAATTATTATTATTATTATTATCAGCAGAGCCAGAGTTAAGCCTCTACACACAACTTAGCCAATCACAACGGGCGATGTCACAGTTTCTCTTCCCTTCACAAAGACCTGTGTCTGTTCATTGCTACAAATCTACAAGTGCATTGAAATGAGAGGACATTAAAAAAAAATGGAGACCAGTGTGAAAACTGCAACATTTATACTTTTTTGCCGGAAAAAAAAATCAAACCTTCGGTGATTTTCTGATGATAGCTTCCCTTTAAGGTCCTACATTGTACTCATAGAAAACACCACACAGAGCTTAATTATATGCACCATGCAGAATAATGCCCAATGACCGTGCCATAGATTTGCCAATGAACACCTCATACAATGGCAGAAACAATGTTGCCATACAGTGCTATGCTACACGGCGTAACTACCACCATAATACTAACATACAATGGCCAAATATTAGTTCCATTAATAAGTGTACAGCATTTTTGTGTTACTTTAACATTGAGACAGCAAATTCCAAAATGTGGCTCCAAGGGCGATCGTCCGAGATCTCTGATAGCATAATCATATCACTAGTATCAGATGGATGCAGCTTGGTGGCAGAAATTAAGGGCATCAAATTGCCAAATTCTTACAAATTTAATTTTAAAAAAATTGTTTACACCCACAAATTCACCTGTTTCATCTTGGTGCCAAACATTGACCCGCTGATATCTATAACAAAAATAACGTTCTTCTGGATTGCTGGAAGTCCCCGAGGAGCGAAGTAGTGAACGAAATATCGATTGTAGATCTGGATGACAAGCATGAAATTTGGACAACGTTTTCACTTTATGTCACGTACTAGAAGTGTAGGAGTCGACATATCACATTACTTACCTGGACATCACCTGCAAGGTCTTTCAAGGTCACATCATACTGAATGACAAAATCGGCAGCAATCCCGGAGTTGGATTGGGAAGCCTGTTCCTCGGGGGTGGGCTGGAATGTGATTCGTGCACAGTGTGGACTTTTTTCGATCTCAGTAGATGGAGGTGTGGCGGCCTCACCTGTAGGAACCATAGATATGTTTATCCAAAATCAATTGTTTTGGGGTAATTTTAGGTCTCTGTTTGGTTATTGGTTCTCACCTCGTACAGCGTTTGTAAGTAAACGACTAGACCTTAGAGGTAGTACCCGAACGTAGTCTATCCCTGTCCTTTCAGAGATGGTCACCTGCACGGTGAGGTTCTGGACTATCTGACCAGGCTTTACACTAATAGAGTGCTCATATTTGCCCAGTTGTCTTCTCAGCAGCTCTTCGTAGGTCAACGTGAAGGTAATTTCTCCACCAGCCTCAACACTCATAGAAACGCGGAACTTCTCCGTCTCTCGATCTCTATAGGAATTAAAGGCCAGTTACATAGCTGAACAAAGGAAGACCCATTCACACCCCACACTCTAGTGATCATCTTTCCTTCTCTTTGGTTTAATGTGGAAGTTGAAGCCTTTACCGAATTACAAAACGGACCAGAAAGAAATTAATTGATCAACTGCACCACTGCAAGTCCATATTCTTTTACTCCCCAGAGGTCAGATATGCTTGGTAGGAAATCTTTTGTGCATTTGCCCCTGGTCCTCCGGCACCCAGCATACACAGACCGGCATCCTTGGTGCCTCTGGAGCTTACTAGGCTCTATGACATGATGTCATCATGATGTCAATAGGCCTCATGCAACATCATGATGTCCATTTCGACACAATTTCGTCACATGGCCTAGTAAGCGTCAGAGATGCCCAGGATGCCAGGCCAAGGATGATCAGAGCAGGTTTGAAAACCGACTGCCATGAATAAACAAATTGGACGACCAAACATCCCTTGTTTCCATGTAATACGTGTTGGCGTTGTGCCCACCAGAGTAGAACCTCCATCTATGATGTCCTAATTGGGCATGTGGAAAGGACAGATTATTTTATCACTGGAGGATCTCTTGAATTGAAAGGGTTACAGGTGGGCATTGATGAAGACTGTAGGAGACTTTTTAGCCTCACGGCTGGAGTGCTTTTTTAAGAATTTGGAAAAATGTAGGTTCAATGATATCACTCGTGCATTTTACTAAATATTGGAGAAAGAGAACATTTCCACTCTATCAGTCAGGTTCGTAGACATAAGTAAAGATGAGTCTGTAATGTACAAGGTGCCTGTGATGTACATGGTGCCCATGATGTATGTGGTGCCCGTGATATACATGGTGCCTATGATGTACGTGGTGCCTGTGATGTACATGGTGCCAGTGATGTACGTGGTGCCCTTGGTTACTTCACTCTTTATATTCTTACCTGGTCCCAACATGAGCTGTAGTCTTTCCCTGACGTCTGGCTTCATCATACATCTTCTTGGCCTGGTGTTTTTCTTTGACCTCGGCTACATGGGTCTTACCATTAACTGTGCTGTAAGTATAGACATCTATGAGTTTTTTTTTCATATTAGATTATCTGGTTTACAAAACCGACTCTGAAATATTAAGACAATTTGAAGAGGGTTCCCCTCATCCTAATCAGGATCCTCCACTATTTGCCAAAATGGTCAGTGGCTAAAAAGGCTGCAGAATCTTTCTCACTCTGGAGAATTCTTTGCTTCCTTTTGCTGCAGTGATGATTTCACTTACATCCGTGCAACTGCTGCAGCCAATCACTGGCCTCACAGTTTTGTTACATACATGCAAGAACCGCCAGTAATTGGCGGCAGCGGTCATGTGCATATATGGAGTGTCATCACTGCAGTAATGAAAACAAAGACTGGCACAGTCCACCAAATCATCATCAGCAACTTATGTGAACCCTGACAATGGCTAGTGTGAAGTGGCTTCATCGCTAGAAAAGGGTTGTTCCAGCCTTTTTATCCGCTTCACTTGGCTTTACTTGGAGGCCATGCAATGTTACAAAATGGCCTAATTCGGACCCCTTCTTAGCCAAAGCGGAGAGCAGCTACAAAATTTCCCTCCTGCTAATTATATGGTCACCATCTCACTTTCAAGAAGAGGTAGTCCAATTGAGACAACCCCTTTAAATCACAACATTTTGTTCTTTTTGTTCTACTACCACAGAAAATGGGAAATTTTTCAGGGGCTGCACATGCCTCTTAAAAACTCCTACGTGCAGCCAGAAGTTATTTTTTCACACAAAGTTGGGATGCTCCGTCATGAGACAGAGCCCTGCAATCAATCGAATTTTCAGGGGTGGGAAATGGGGCATAGAGAGGTCTGGAGTGGAGGTATAGCTACGAGGAAGAAAAATCATCTGCCCCACAGACGGCCGTCACTAAAAGTTGGCAAATAGGGGACAATCCTTATAAAGTGGATCAGTCATAAATTAGGCTATTTAACCCATTATCTACCAATGTCCATTTTTTGGGAATCCCAATCTTTAGCTTCTAGCAACTAAGATTTTATTATTTTTATAATTAGGTCCAATTTTTTGTGTTGTGTTTGTAAAATGAATGTTTTTCAAAATAGGAAATCTTGTCATTTTTAATTGAATATTGGGATGCCCTTTTCTGAAAAATCCATACTTGTAAAAATTTTAATTTGGCAAGTAATGGGTTAATAGATCTCTTAGACCTAATGGGGCTGGTATACTTTACTTTCCTTGAATATTCATATCAGAAAGGCTGTGTAAAAGTGTAAAAGATGGCATAGCCATAGAGCCCATCTGAAGACCCTTGTTGTTTTATTGTGTGTAAATTGTATTTTATTCTGTGTTTTACTCTCATGTAGGCTGCAGTTTCCTATTAGTCAGGGATGACAGGGTTAACTGTAGGGCTGGCCCAGAGTAATGGGCACTAGTGTTTTAGTTCCTGGTTTTTGGGAGTTGGAGAGAAAGAAAGGACATCCTCAGAGAGTTCAGACTGTGAAGGGAGTAAGTTATTCGGCAAGCAATCTACAGTGGTGGCAGGTTTCCTCATAGCAGGCATGTTGGGGCACCTTAGAGGAAGAGTGAAAGAAAGTCTCAGTATTTGCCAGATCTGGAGATCAGCCTGAAAGACTATGGAGTCAGCCAGTCTGGGGGTGAGAGCTCCCTTACATAGTTCACAAAGTGCAGTTAGGGTGCAGTGGGCACAGCGTAACACACTGACCCGTGTGGCCCTGTACTGGGAAGACGGAGATTCCCAGTGTAACCTGTTATGTATATTTAATACTCTTCACAAGTAATGTGCCGGCGTCCATAACCACTACGAATGTGCCTCTGTATTGTGCAGTAGAGAAAATCATGCATTGTTTCTGCTACCCCAGTATATGTGTTTCAACCTCAGAAAACAAGACTTTATTTTGGCAAAACAGTCTGTTTTCTTCATGGTAAAGTTTAAGGGGTCCGGTGCCACACAAATTGTACCAGAACATATCCTGAAGCCCGCAGGGGCGTAACGACCGCGGTCGCAGCGGTCGCCATTGCGACCGGGCCCCGCAGGTCAGGGGCCCCGGGCCGGCAGGGCAGGGCAGGGCCGGGCTGGACATCGGGCACTTCTGGCAAATGCCAGAAGAGCCGATGCCAGTAGTGGGCCGCTGCACTGTTCCTCCCCCCCCCCGCCGCCGCCGCATTTAACTATACCGGCGTCTATGACACCGGTATAGTTCAATGCAATGATGGAGGAGAGCGTCACCTGACGCTCCCTCTCCCATCATTCCCCGCTCTGCCTCTGACAGTACACTGCGGGTGCGCGATGACGTCATATCATCGCGCACCTGCAGTGTCCTGGGCAGACTTCAGCCGCCAGGAGCAGCGCGGGCAAAAGGAAAGGTGAGGAGAGTTTTTTTTTTTCTTTTTCACCGGACTGTGGGGCCATTATCGGGGGGGGGGGGGGGGGAGATGAGATGCGGGCTGTGCTCTATATACCCCTGTGCTGGCTGTGCTCTATATACCCCTGTGCTGGCTGTGCTGCATATACCCCTGTGCGGGCTCTGCTGTATATATCCCTGTGCGGGCTGTGCTGTATATATCCCTGTGCGGGCTGTGCTCTATATACCCCTGTGCTGGCTGTGCTCTATATACCCCTGTGCTGGCTGTGCTCTATATACCCCTGTGCTGGCTGTGCTCTATATACCCCTGTGCTGGCTGTGCTGCATATACCCCTGTGCGGGCTCTGCTGTATATATCCCTGTGCGGGCTGTGCTGTATATATCCCTGTGCGGGCTGTGCTGTATATATCCCTGTGCTGGCTGTGCTGTATATACCCCTGTGCTGGCTGTGCTCTATATACCCCTGTGCGGGCTGTGCTGGATATATCCCTGTGCGGGCTCTGCTGTATATACCCCTGTGCGGGCTGTGCTGGATATACCCCTGTGCGGGCTGTGCTGGATATACCCCTGTGCGGGCTGTGCTGGATATACCCCTGTGCGGGCTGTGCTGGATATACCCCTGTGCGGGCTGTGCTGTATATACCCCTGTGCGGGCTGTGCTGTATATACCCCTGTGCGGGCTGTGCTGTATATACCCCTGTGCGGGCTGTGCTGTATATACCACTGTGCGGGCTCTGCTGTATATATCTCTGTGCGGGCTCTGCTGTATATACCCCTGTGCGGGCTGTGCTGTATTTACCCCTGTGCGGGCTGTGCTGTATATACCACTGTGCGGGCTGTGCTGTATATACCACTGTGCGGGCTGTGCTGTACATACCACTGTGCGGGCTGTGCTGTATATACCACTGTGCGGGCTGTGCTGGATATACCACTGTGCGGGCTGTGCTGGATATACCACTGTGCGGGCTGTGCTGGATATACCACTGTGCGGGCTGTGCTGGATATACCACTGTGCGGGCTGTGCTGGATATACCACTGTGCGGGCTGTGCTGGATATACCACTGTGCGGGCTGTGCTGGATATACCACTGTGCGGGCTGTGCTGGCACCCAACACCATGTTGCAGTGCAGGAGATTCCTGCAACAGTCCGAGGCGTATCTAGGGGAAGGGGGTGGGGGGGCGTCACGGAGGTGGGGGGGGGGGCCCCATTTGGAAGTTCGCACCGGGGCCCATAACTTTGTAGTTACGCCACTGCCTGAAGGTATCCGTAACAGAATGGCAACAGCATGCACACACCCAGGGACCCCTATGCAAGGTGTTTAGGAGCAGAAATAGATGTCGGCGGATTCCACGCACCACCTTACACCTGTATAATCCTCAAATTAAAATGAACATTTTGTGAGTCCAGCCCTCATAAAATGCTTATTGTAGTATCAGACAGGAAAACGTTAAGAAATGATTAAACAGCTATTCTGATATGGAATTTTTTTAACCATAAGTATACCAGCCTCATCAGGTGTAAAATACCTATTTAATAATGTATGCAGATTTTATTATGAAATCTGATGCCAAAACTGCTTTAAAGGGGTTTTTCCCATCTTCACAAATGGGTATTGTCCAATAGCTCTTGTAATACAAGCAATCTTGCAATTTACTGCTTGTTAAAATGTTCACCCGTTCTTGAGATGTTAACCCCTTCATGACATATGACGTATAGTTACGTCATATGTCTTGTCCCTGACATCTTTCCCTGGACATGATAGCTGATTTAATTAACCATCATGTGCCTTTAGCAGCAGAGGGTGGATCAAAGCTCATTCCGGCAGCCCATCGGTGTCCCTGTCACATGATCATGGGACATCGATGGCTTGTCATGACAGCCGAGGGTCTGCAGAAGACCCCATGCCTGTCATTACGATACACCTGTGAGCGGAGATCGTCATGTCAGTATTTCAGTATGCATAGCAGGGCTCAAGCACTGATCTTTACAGCACAAGCGATCAGATGATCGCAGCTTCAAGTCTCATAGGGAGACTATTAAATTCAGTAAAGTGAAATAAGTTTTTAAAAATATGAAAAAAAAAGAAAAAAAAAGTTGAAATCATCTCCTTTTTGACACATTTAAAATAACAATTTAAAAAAAACACATATTTGGTATTGTTGCATTCAGAAATGACCAATCTATCAAAATATAAAGTAAATTAATCCAATCGGTAAACAACGTAATGAGAAAGGAATTTGAAAACGCCAGAACTACGGTTTTTATGGCCACTACAACATTGCAATAAAATGCAATCAATCAGAGTCGATCAGAACATTGTATCTATCCAAAATGGTATCAATAAAAACTTCAGCTCAGGGTGCAAAAAATAAGCCCTCACCCAGCCCCAGATCCCAAAAATTGGAAACGCTATGGGTCTCGAAAAATGGCGACAAACTAAAAACATTTTTTCAGACAAATTTCTTAACTTTTTTTTACCACATAAAGAAAAAATAAACTATGGTAGACATGTTTGGTATCTGCGTACTCGTACTGACCTGGGGAATCATATTGCCAGGTCAGTTCTACCATATAGTGAACATGGTAAATTAAAAAAAAAAAAATTGTGGAATTGCACTTTTTTAAGCCATTTCTCCGCACTTGTAATTGTTTTCCATTTTCTAGTACACTATATGGTAAAACCAATTGTGTCATTCAGAAGTACAATCCTTAAAAAAAAAACCTCAAAAAACAAGCCCTCACATGGCCATATTGACGGAAACATAAAAAAGTTATGGCTTTTGGAAGAAGGGAAGGAAAAAACGAAAAATGACCATAGCGTGAAGGGGTTAACACTTTTCCTTTGTTTACAGCTCGTTGCCTTGGAGACCGACCACGGTTGCTAGACAGCAGACCACGCACTTTGCTTAAAAGTGCTTTTCCATTGAGCTTGTAAGCGCTGCTTTGAAGCTGGGTCGCGCTGTTACAACCTAATCTCCGCCAGCTTCAGTGCAGTGATTATAACTTAGATAGCAGTGGTGGTCGGTCTCCGAGGCAACAAGTTGTAAAAGTGTTAATATCTCAAGAATGGCTGCATATTTTAATAAGCAGTAAATTGCAAAAGTGCTGGTATTTGCATGCACTATCCAACAAAATTAATCTACGAAGGCAGGATTAACCATTTAGGCACTCTTCAAGCTGAAGTACACGGATTCTTGAGGACTAGAAATCTCTTAAGACAACAGGCCACCCATATTTCAAGCAAAATTAGTCCATGTACGCCAGTATTTTTGTTGTTGAGAAAGCCACATTTGATTGAAAAGGAACAATGTTTGTTCCCGGCGGTGATTTACGATCCGGAACACTGTGTCCTGAATTTCGCCGATCTCTGGAGTCGCTAGAATTCATTAATGATGGACGTTTGGGACACAAACATCTCGGATCGGTCATCGCTGTCCCTGACATTGCAGGCCATGTTGATTCCTTCTTGATCCGGCATCTGAATACAAGCGGCTCCTCTGTCTCCGCGTCTCCAGGCAAGATGAAGTCTTAGAGAGACACGCATAGACGGACGGCCAGCGTAAACGCCAGGGCAGAGGCCGGCCAAGATTAACTTGGCCGCAGTGACAAAACCTTCTCTTGTGACAGCGAGCTGTGTGCGGGGATGACTTGCACCATTTCTTTCCTCTTTTCTGTTTATTCTTGGTGCTTTTCCAGGCCTGACTTCAAAGCTCAAGGTTATTCCTGAATTATTATTTTGCGGCCAACATCAGCAAAGTGGGTAGAAAACGGCAGCAACTTTCTCCATATTAGATTTATATAGCGATAGGACTACTTACTATGGCTACTCATGAGTGAAATCCTCAGGGAACACAGAGAAAAATCAATTGTGCTCATTAATGTAACCTTGTTAGAGCAGCAGCTTGTGCTGCAGAGCTGCTCTTCCTACTGTAACTAAAGAAGTGGTGATCACGGTCAGACCTTTTTTTAATGGAGCAGAATCTCTTCATAGGTATATATGAAGTTGTGGATTTCAGGTGAAGAGACTCTGGGCCGGACTGCGAGAACAAGGTTTTAAAGTCAACTGTTTGAGTGGAGCGGTACTGAGCATGTGCGACCACCCATCCTATCGCCGATGCATGGATTACTGGTCGCACATGCTCATTACAGCTCCATTCAAGCAATGGACTTTGGACTCCCCTTCCATTAATCATTGATTTACCATTGGTCGGATATGCAAGGACAGTCCAGTCATGTCAATAGGAGGTATATATTTTGTGGGATGAACCCTTTAATGCCTAGTTTTAAATGGATTCCCATATTTCCAGGAGAAATAAGAGAGGAACAGAACAGTGCAGAATTATAAGAAAAGGTGCCGCACCCTTGATATATGCAAGATAAGAGTATTTATAATGACACACGTCAGCAGAACTTTCTTGTCCTGTTTTGAGCAAATAGAAAGGCTTGTCTTCACTGATATCAGTTTGCCCACATGCAAATGAAAACTCATCTTCTTATAGTTTTCAATCATTCTAATAAAGGCCTGGGAAAAATAATGAAATGTATATATATTTCAGTATGTAAATAACAGCGATATGTGGTAGGAAAACCTATCTACTTACAGTGTGAAGTTAGAGATGAAGGCCGAGCTGGGCAACTCCAGGTCAAAGATTGCCTCCTTAGATTCAGCGTGAGGGTTGACCATAAGAGTCTGCACCTTGGTAAAGGCATAGCGGGAGACTATGGTAGACTGGATGCAGAGGCTGCTGATCGTCAGCTAGGAGACAATAAGACACACATCAAAAACATCGTCCACTGTTCAATTCAGCAGTTTGTTCTTCAGAGCTGTACTTCCAGTTATAACTTGAAGAAAAGTTGCAACCATTGAAAACTAATTTTGAAACGATTAAGTGGAGTCAACCAAATGCGAGATTGGTCCACATCACCTTTCACAATATCTGGTCCTGACCATGTGGATACTGTTAAAAACTGCATCAGATCAGATCAGAAAGCTATCGGCAACCTTCTCTGCCACTCACCCTCAAGTAAGCAGCAGGGATGTCAGGCGACACAATGACAGCACTTCATTGTGCAATGTGAATCGTGCTGCATGGAGGAGTAAGAGGCCACCACTCATTGTGGGAGTGGGGTGTGGTGCGATTACAATTGTATGGGGGCACTACTACTAAATGGAGGCAGTATTACTATATAGGAGGCATAGAGGGGGTGATATTACTATGGTGAGGCTCTAAGGGGGCACTAATACTATATGGAGTTGCAAAGAGGCCATCATTACTTTATGGAGGCCGAGTATGGGAACCATTACTATATGGAGGCACAGAGGGGCACCATTACTATATGGAGGCCGAGTATGGGAACCATTACTATATGGAGGCACAGAGGGGCACTATTACTCTATGGAAGCACAGTATGGGAACCATTACTATATGGAGGCAGAGGGGCACTATTACTCTATGGAGGCACAGTATGGGAACCAATACTATATGGAGGCACAGAGGGGCACTATTGGCACAGTATGGGAACCAATACTATATGGAGGCACAGAGGGGTACTATTACTATATGGATGCACAGTATGGGAACTATTACTATATGAGGGCACAGAGGGGCACTATTACTATATGGAGGCACAGTATTGGGATCCATTACTAAATGGAGGCACAGAGGGGCACTATTACTATATGGAGGCACAGTATGGGAACCAATACTATATGGAGACACAGAGGGGTACTATTACTATATGGAGGCACAGTATGGGAACTATTACTATATGAGGGCACAGAGGGGCACTATTACTATATGGAGGCACAGTATGGGAACCATTACTAAATGGAGGCACAGAGGGGCACTATTACTATATGGAGGCACAGTATGGGAACCATTACTATATGGAGACACAGAGGGGCATTATTACTATATGGAGGCACAGTATGGGAACAATTACTAAATAGAGGCACAGAGGGGCACTATTACTATATGGAGGCACAGTATGGGAACCATTACTATATGGAGACACAGAGGGGCACTATTACTATATGAAGGATTAATGGGGGGCACTATTACTATACAGTTAGGTCCATATATATTTGGACAGAGACAACATTTTTCTAATTTTGATTATAGATATTACCACAATGAATTTTAGACAAAACAATTCAGATGCAGTTGAAGTTCAGACTTTCAGCTTTCATTTGAGGGTATCCACATTAAAATTGGATGAAGGGTTTAGGAGTTTCAGCTCCTTAACATGTGCCACCCTGTTTTTAAAGGGACCAAAAGTAATTGGACAGATTAAATAATTTTAAATAAAATGCTCATTTTTAGTACTTGGTTGAAAACCCTTTGTTGGCAATGACTGCCTGAAGTCTTGAACTCATGGACATCACCAGACGCTGTGTTTCCTCCTTTTTGATGCTCTGCCAGGCCTTCACTGCAGTGGTTTTCAGTTGCTGTTGGTTTGTGGGCCTTTCTGTCTGAAGTTTAGTCTTTAACAAGTGAAATGCATGCTCAATTGGGTTGAGATCAGGTAACTGACTTGGCCATTCAAGAATATTCCACTTCTTTGCTTTAATAAACTCCTGGGTTGCTTTGGCTTTATGTTTTGGGTCATTGTCCATCTGTAGTATGAAACGACGACCAATCAGTTTGGCTGCATTTGGCTGGATCTGAGCACACAGTCTGGCTCTGAATACCTCAGAATTCATTCGGCTGCTTCTGTCCTGTGTCACATCATCAATAAACACTAGTGACCCAGTGCCACTGGCAGCCATGCATGCCCAAGCCATCACACTGCCTCCGCCGTGTTTTACAGATGATGTGGTATGCTTTGGATCATGAGCTGTACCACGCCTTTGCCATACTTTTCTCTTTCCATCATTCTGGTAGAGGTTGATCTTGGTTTCATCTGTCCAAAGAATGTTCTTCCAGAACTGTGCTGGCTTTTTTAGATGTTTTTTAGCAAAGTCCAGTCTAGCCTTTTTATTCTTGATGCTTATGAGTGGCTTGCACCGTGCAGTGAACCCTCTGTATTTACTGTCATGCAGTCTTCTCTTTATGGTAGATTTGGATATTGATACACCTACCTCCTGGAGAGTGTTGTTCACTTGGTTGGCTGTTGTGAAGGGGTTTCTCTTCATGGAGATTATTCTGCGATCATCCACCACTGTTGTCTTCCGTGGGCGCCCAGGTCTTTTTGCATTGATGAGTTACCAGTGCTTTCTTTCTTTCTCAGGATGTACCAAACTGTAGATTTTGCCACTCCTAATATTGTAGCAATTTCTTGGATGGTTTTTTTTCTGTTTTCACAGCTTAAGGATAGCTTGTTTCACTTGCATGGAGAGCTCCTTAGACCGTATGTTTACTTCACAGCAAAACCTTCCAAATGCAAGCACCACACCTCAAATCAACTCCAGGCCTTTTATCTGCTTAATTGAGAATGACATGACGAAGGGATTGCCCACACCTGTCCATGAAATAGCCTTGGAGTCAATTGTCCAATTACTTTTGGTCCCTTTAAAAACAGGGTGGCACATGTTAAGGAGCTGAAACTCCTAAACCCTTCATCCAATTTTAATGTGGATGCCCTCAACTGAAAGCTGAAAGTCTGAACTTCAACTGCATCTGAATTGTTTTGTTTAAAATTCATTGTGGTAATGTCTATAACCAAAATTGGAAAAATGTTGTCTCTGTCCAAATATATATGGTCCTAACTGTATCTAGGCATAGTGGGGGCACCATTACTACAGTTTTGTGGAAAACTGTTTGCCCCCTTCCTGATTTCCCATTCTTTTGCATGTTTGTTACACTTAAATGTTTCAGATCACCAAAGAAATGTAAATATTACAGGGCCCTGAGGGAATTTGAACTCATTTTCCCAAAGATGTGATAAACCACAGTTACAGTAATTTATGTTTGAAGGGGAAAGGGGGGCAATCACTTTTTCACACAGGGCCCTGTAGATTTGGATTTATTTTTCCCTTAATAATAAAGACCTACATTTAAAAACTGCAGTTTGTGATTACTTGTGTTATCTTTGTGTAATATTTACATTTGCTTGAAGGCACAGTGTGGGAAACACTACTATATGGAGGCCCAGATGGGCATTTACTATATGGAGACCCACAGGGACACTATTACTATATGGAGGCCCAGAGGTGCACTATTACTATATAGAGGCCCAGAGGGGCACTTACTATATGGAAGCCCAAAGGGGCACTATTACTATATGGAGGCTCACAGGGGCACTATTACTATATGGAGGCCCAGAGGTGCACTATTACTATATGGAGGCCCACAGGGGCACTATTACTATATGGAGGCCCAGAGGGACACTGTTACTTTGTGGAGGCCCACAGGGGCACTATTACTATATGGAGGCCCACAGGGGCACTATTACTATATAAAGGCCCAGAGGGGCAGTATTAGTATATAGAGGACTAATGGGGGTTAATAATACTATAATGAGGCACAGAGGGGCACTATTACTATACGGAGGTACATAGAGGGCACTATTACTCTTTGTAAGCACAGAAGGACACTATTACTATATAGAGGACTAATGGGGACACTATTACTATATGGAGACGCAGAGAGGGCATCATTACTATGGTGATGCTCTAAGGGGGCACTAATACTATATGGAGTTGAAAAGAGACCATTATTACTATATGGAGGCACAAAGGAGAGCTATTACTATATGGAGGACTAATGGGGGCACTAGTCCTATATGGAGGCACAGAGGGGGGCACCATTACTATATGGAGGCACAGAGGAGGCACTATTACTAGTTGTGGGCACTGTTACTATATGGACATACAGAGGTGGGACTATTATTATATGGATGCACAGAGGGGAGGCACTATTACTATTTCGAGGCACTGAAGGGGCATTATTACAATACAGAGGGGCACTAGTTCTATGGAAAGGCACCATCAGAAGACTTTTATTCAGTGCCCATATGTTTAAGCTGTCAGACAGCTGTCTAAGTAGACAAACATGAGAGTCCTGCGGCCTCCACTCCCCGGCGTCAGAGGAAGCATTAAAACACCTGCTTCCTTTACTGTGACTTCATTACACATAGCCGCTGGAAAATCATCTGCTTGCCCAACATCTTAAACACTCAGGATTATGACTCGCAGTTCCCTCAGGTTCTCTAGGGTATTACGGGTATATATACTTCATTTACTGACTCCTAATGCTCTGCCTGTGTAAGTGCCAGTCTTTACTGACACGCAGCTATTATATCCATGGGGCAGGAGTATCAGGATATAAGCCCTGCTTAGACTTAGTGGATGACCTGGCACCTAAAATTTGGGACTCCTCACCCCAATATTATGTTAGGGAATAAGCATTGCTACTAACGCTTGTTCCCCGATCAGCCCTTCAAAATTGGCCTTAAATGGGGTTGTCTCAACGTCTATAATTGTCTACATTTCTTTTAAAAACAAGCAGCTGTACAGTTTTAATATTATTAAAAATCATCTCTATTCACAAGATCAGAGGCATTTTTCTTTATTAAAGACCTTATTAAAGAATAAAGCCTCCTATAAAACGTAAAGAAAAACATCGACCAGTTATATCCTTGTTGAGACAACTAGCAAGTGACATATCTAAAGGAAGTGGATCGCCTCCCAAGGGCCGTGGGGTACTCAAGACCGAGTCCGAGGTTCACAGGGGGATGTCACGGTGGCTGACCCGGTCCGTGGCCCTGGGATGTCCGTATAAAAGGGAAAGGTCCTTAAAGGGATAAAGTTTATGTTCGTGACGCCACCTGTGGTATTCGTTCAGGGTGACCGACGCTGCTTTAAGGGGTCCACTGGGGTGATGTTATGGCAGCTAGATGGTATACCTTTCCACAGGTGAAGTTTGTCCCCAGGGCTTCCCGGTGTGTAGATGGTGGTATGGTGAGAGGCGCAGAGAATAACGAGGGCACAAGGTTGCAGTCTCTTTACCTTTACTGAAGACTTCGGCATCCACAGTCCAGGGCACCAGATCACAGGGCAGGCGGAGTCCGACCGGTTTGGAGGCAAGTCCAGAGTTCCCTTGTCCAGGTGGAAATCAGTAGCCTTCCCTTGCGCTGCACTGCAGTGGTGTAGTCCCTTACTGCCTATGGCTTCACATAAGTGTCTCACAGATGTGCTTTCTCTGTCCCCCATTTAGGATAGGACAAAACCTGTATGACTGGTGACTTGAGCCTGTTTATAGGGTCTCTTAGATAACCCAGCTCTGTAGGTGTCACCGTGCCTCCTGGGTGTAGGTGCGGACAGGTAACCTGAAATTAGCTGTCCTGCCGGTCTCTGAAATAAGGCGTAGAGGTCCTTACTCCCTCGGTGGTCCGGCTACCGGGATTCTGCGCCTCAGAAGGAGACAGCTTGAGCAGGGCTGGTCCCCTTCTGGTATCCTCTCCTTTGCTTCGACTTCCTTCTCGCTGCAATATAATTCTGTCTTTCAATGTCTCTTTCTGGGAGCTCCAGCCCTGAGGGCATGCACAGCTCTGTTATCTTTCTGTCCTCCTCAGACTCCGGTCTGGAACTAACTGAGCTGAGCTCAGCCAGCAACCAACTTCTGTCTGGAACTCACTAACTTTCCCTACAGACTACCAGTTATATATATATGTGGGGAGTGACCTAATAAATAGGAGCAGAAGCTCCCCCTGGTGGCCTGGAGTGTGAATGTGTTGCATGTTTGTGATACCTGGATGCAGTTATTCTTTCTTGCCTCCAAACGTAGCATCACTCTCCCTGAGAGGAAAACAATACCACTACGACGACCAGGACCCTGGGGCGCCGCAGAAGTATGTATAAAAAAAAATAATTTAAAAGTACAAATGACAGAATGAGATTGGCAATTAGAAAATACCAACATAATAAATCAGAAGAAAGCAAAAAAACAAACAGTGGTAATACAATACATCTAGAATAAATCATCAATCTCAATGTAAGAGCGTGAAGAAAAGGGAAAAGAAGGGAGTAATGAGGAAGGAAGCACAAAAAAAAAAAAATGCTCCATGCCTGCTACTAAGTGCTACTTTAATCTGACCTTAAGGGTATTTTATTTATTCAACCATCTACTGAAGAGTGAGCCATCTTTAAAGGGGTTGTCCATTACTAGGACAACCCCTTCTCGATCTGAATGTTTGGCGGTGACAATACTTTTACTCACCTCCGATGCCGGCGCTGTTCCAGCTGTGTCGGCCCTCAATTTCCCAGGGCTCTCGTGCACCTTTGGATGTATTGAACATCAACAGGAAGCCAGGGCTGCAGCTGATCTCTGACGTCGATTTGTCCGAAGGCGGGGACAGTGACGCCAGCGCTGATTGGGTGATGGGTTCACATGTCATATCGCACGAGAGCCCCAGGACCGTGACTGCTGGAATTGTGTCGGCACCGGAAGTGAGTATAAGTGTTTTTAACTTATCGACACCAAACATTCAGATGGAGAAGGGGACGTCCTAGTAGTGGACAACCCTTTTAAATAAAACTAAACAATTCTCATCAAATAAGTTGGATCGCCCCCAGGCGCAGGGCAATGGGGTACTCGGCACCGGGTCCCTCGGTCTCGGTTCTGAGGAATGTCACGGTGGCTCGACCCGGTCCGTGGCCCTGCTGAGGGGCGCCCAATTAAAGGTGTAAGTTTGTACTGTGTTCGTGACGCCACCTGTGGTATTCGGTCAGGGTGACTGACGCTGCTGGGGTCCGCTGGGGTGATGGAATGGCAGCTAGATGGTATACCTTCCCACAGGTGAAGTATGTCCCCAGGGCTTCCCAAAGTGTGTGGAGGATGATGGTGGTCGTTGTAAGGCGCGATGAATAACGAGGACACAAAGGTTGCAGTCTCTTTACCTTTTACTGAAGACTTCAGCGTCCACAGTCCAGAGTACCGCTCACAGGGCTGGCTGAGTCCGGCCGGTCCGAAGGCACATCCAGAGTTCCCTTAGCCAGGAGGAAATCAGTAGCCTTCCTACTAGCGCCTGTGTGTTGTAATACCTCCCTGCTGAGCACAACGGGAAAGTCCTCACAACCTTCGTAGATATTTCTGATGTTCTCTCTCTCTGTCCCCCAGATGACATGGATAGGACAACCCGTATGACGGGGTAGGCCTGGAGTTCATTTATAGGGACCCTAGAGACGCCCCTCTCCCACAATTGCCTCCGTGTCTTCTTAGGTATTTAGGTTGGGCAGCCAACTTGGAACTGACTGTCCTGCCGTTGTTTGGAGTAATGCGTAGAGTCAGTACTCCCTCGGTGTTCCGGCCACCGGCTACGTGCCTCGGAAGGAGGCTGCCTACCTCAGGGCAGGACTACTCCCGGTGTTATCTCCTTGTGCTGTGACTTTGGCTCTCACTCTCCACAATATACTTTGCTTCGTGTCCTTTCTTAGGATGCTGCCGCAATGAAGTGCAGGCGCAGCTCCGTAACGTTCTATCTCTTGCTAGACCTCTGTCAGGATCCCACCCCTGACAGGACCTCTCTGGGTCAAACCCAGGCTGCTTCGCCCTCGATGTTGTCTCGTCGAAGCCCAGTCTGCTTCTTTCTGACTCACTTCCTATCCAACCCACCAGTTTTACCCGTGTGTGAGGAGTGCCCTAGTAGATAGAAGCTTTGCTCCCCCTGGTGGACTGGAGTGTAAAGTGTAGTGTGTGACTGTGATACCTGGCAAGGTGAACTCCTTTAGTACCATCAGACGTAACATCACTCCCCCTTGTGGAAGAGCGACATTACTGCAACAACCAGGACTCTGGGGCACTGCACAAGCTCTACATGATCCCCTGCTATTAACGTGTTAATCTGGTAAAGGTGTTCAATTCAACCACTCCCTCCATAAAGGAGAGTGGAACAGTGGTTTTCCAATGACACAGGGTGAAGGTGCGTGCAGCAGTCAGAGAATGCCTTAAAAAGTCCTTCTTAATGGGATGGTATTTTTTATTCTATTGTTTAATGCACGCTGACTTTAGTGCCCCTGAAGTCTTCTGACGCTACATCAGAGATTGCGTAGTTTGGAGCATTGGGGCAACCATGCCGCCAGTCCGAACTGTCAACCTTCAATGGTGCAGCACCCCATGGCATTCAGAAAGAGGAATAGCGGTGCACTACTCAAGATGGAACTGTAAAACAATCTTTAAGGGATAATTGCCTCTGGGAGGCTCCAGGGAAATAAAAAGGAGAGATTTCTCAGACTCCTTGAAGAGTGTGCTAATAAACGAGACCCTGCCTATTACAGTTTTCAGCAGAATCATTCAGAATGAACTGTTTCAGCTGGGACATGCAGCAACCATTTATCATCACAACATGGGGAAATCGGATACATGAAGAAAGCTGTGACACAGGCACAAAGCAAAGCGATAAAACAGTATGGTAGAAAGAGGAACTGCTGTCCACTTATGATTGTCCCCTACTATCAGCTGTTGTATCCGCAACTATGCCAAAGAATGTCCAGTAATAAGTGATTTGAGAGACTTTGAGTCCTAGAGGATGAAGACCAAGATGTGGAGAAGGTGGGGAATGGCAAAAGAATAGGAAATTGGGAAGGGGCAAACACCTTTTCACACAACTATATGCACATACACACGTGTATGTAGTCAAAACTAGCCAGATTCACCTGGCTAGCTTTGACTAAGAACCAGGAGATGAGCTGACATTGTGTCAGTCTGCTGAATATTGAGCAGAGTGGGGTGTGTTGAAGCTGGTGCGTGACCAGACAAAATATGAGTTGTAGCTGGAAGAGAATCCAGCCAGAATTTCTCTCTGAATGGAGACTGCACCGGTCAGCTGGGTAAGCTGAGCAGTCTGTGTGTTGGAGCTGCAGAGTAACCTGTGGAAGCTGCAGCCTGTTCAGTGTGAACTGTGCATAGAGTTGAACACTTCTGTTTGGAGCTGGAAGCTGCTGGAGCTCAGGCTGAAGGTGATACCGAGACTAGTAGGACTGTATTTGCTGAATGAACTGTTTATTGGCTCTTATACATTGCCTGTGTGAACGCTACCTAATGCCTACCTGGGAGAGTGAATCCCTACAATATGTGAGTCATGTAGCAGCTATCTGTGGCCACGTTCTTGATCCTTCTTCGTAAGCGCTGTGTGTTTCTCCAACTACACTAGGAAATTCCTAATGCATCACACGAGTATATTACTGGGATATATAAAAAGAAAGAGCCTTTTATAAAAGTGTGGAGTCCGCGCAGGAAAGAGGCTCCATACAACCCAAATCTCCTGGAGTTATGGAAGAAAGTGCTGTAGTAATTACTTTATTATTAGGAAACAGTCTTGTTGGGAACAGTAAGACAAGAGCTACACATTTTACTACTCGAACACCGACATTTCTTTTGATCCAAAACTTGGACAACCCCAAGTATTTCAGGAATACTCGTCAATGACCTGGCTACAGGATAAGCATGACGGATGGGTGCCTGACACTAAAGAACACAGTAATCAGCAGAACAAAGCGTCTCCACAACACCGTTGGCCATACACATTAGATGTGACTGTGCCCGGCACTGCAAGGTGACTGGGATAGGCTAACAAAGTGGAGATCCCCTTGAAGGAGGGGTCATACATTTTAATAAGTGGAGGTAGTCCGTAGTTCATTTTAAGTGATAGTTATTGAGCCAGGGTCTGGACTCATGTGATCTGTAAGGCTCGTTTCACATTTGGGGTTGTGTCCGCAGCGTTTGTACCGCATATATCTGCATGCGTTTTGTATTCCTATATTTAACATTAGGGACGCATGCATTTTTGCTTTTTCGCGTTTGCCGCGTTTGACGACGCATGCGTCGTTTCGTCGTTTGCGGCTTGGCGCGGAAATGTAACATATAGTAATTTTTAGAGGCGTCAATTTGCTGCCTGGAAACGCATGCGGCCGATTGCGCAAGGATTGCGACAAAAAAACGCATTGCTGTCTATATAAACGCATGCGTTTACAAGCACATGCGTTTGGTTGCGTTCATGAACGCATGCGTTCCACAAGAGAAAAACATGTCTAGACACTGATAAGCCACCCCCCACATACAAGGTGATAAAGGGAGGGTGTGGACAGTTGCAGGTCACTTCTCAGCAGACAGCCAAGCAGAGCAGACAGACCACAGCACCTTGGAGAAAACAAGCCTCTGAACAATGTGAGTATATCCTAGCCAATGCCTTTATTTTCTATTTTCTTTCTCTACATGTCCTAATTTCTGCCATTTCTTTCTTTCTACATGCATCAGAATGTCTTCTTCGGATTCTTTCCATGAGGAGTTTCTTCCTGGGCCGTCTGAAGTCAAGCATGTCAGTGAGGTGAGTACTTGCCTCGTCAGATTGGTAAGTATTCACTGTCACATCTACACATGTGACAATTTGAATTTTTCTTTTTTTTAGAGCTCTTCTTCTACTACGGCAGAGACAGAGCAGGAGCAGCGGAGTCAAGGTCCGGTGGAAAGATGGCAGCGGGTACATATACAAGGCTGACTGTTATCTTGAATCTTCCTTTCTTTCCATTCGTAGTTCTTAACTTTTTTCTTCTGGAATCCTTTTGTATGTTGACTTTCCTATTCATGCCATTTCTCAGCATCTTTTTTCTTTCTTTTCCTTATGTTAATTGAGCAAACTTTAATGACTTTATTTAATTTTTAGGTTTCACAACGGGAGGATGATCTTATTGAGAATGACCTCCTCATCTCGCTGGTCCAGGAACGAGTCCCGTTGCTGGGATCCACTGCACTCAAACAACGTCACGATCCGGCGCTTATGGAATGAGGTGGCCAAAGAGATGTGGGATGGCTGGGACAACGCCCCGACACGGGTCCGAAATGCATTTGGTAAGTATTGCACTGCAGTGTGAAGCAGCAGAGACCTTGGCCGTGCTCACTCGACTGTGTGTGATGAAAGAAACTCTCAGGAGTTTCTGTCATCACACACAGTTGTGTGAGCACGGCCCAAAAGTGCTTTTTCTGACCACAATTTTTTTTTAACAATGGCCAAAGTCAAAACATGTTGGCGTTCGATGAAGGACCGCTTCAACAAGGACCTGCGTCAAGAGAGCCGTGTTCCCAGTGGTTCAGGAGCAAGGATCAGAAGATACAAATACCATCGAGTTCTGGCATTTTTAAGACTGGTCCTTGCCCAGAGAACGTAAGTATCACGTGCATTAGGTTGTATTATATTGCCATAATCTGTATTTTTATATTCCACAGGATTTTGCATCTGGTTAATATTTGGTATTAATTTTCTTTTTCCTTTTTTCACAGCACATACAGCACTACTGTTGGCCCAGGTTCTGGAGCGGTCCTTCATCCGACAGCCACGGACCCGTCCCAGCCATCCAGCAGCGCAGCAGCAAGTGGGCCTTCCACACTAACTGGAGACCAGGGAGCTGGTCCATCAGGTCTTCCCCTTTCGCAGTCCTCTTCCACTGCCCCTTTTTTTGGGGGCTCCTCCCGGCAGCGGCAGAGGGCTTCGGACAGGTCACTCATGCCCGAGTTTTTGCACTTGAGCTCGGTTTTACATGAAGCAATCAAGGCTTTGGGTGACCGAATGGATGTTTCACATAGCCTCTTGAATGCACGTATCCAGGAGGTCAGCAAAAGCCTTGACCAAGTGAAAGCCGACCTCCAGAGGCCAGCACATCATTTTTTTAACCAAATTGAGCAGGGCATGTCGGAACACCTTACTCCTGATCTCCAGCTGAGTGTCATGCAGGCTTGCAATGCTGCTTACGTGCAGGCTATGCAGCAGAGTCGGTATTTCCAGCAGACAGTGGCGGCATATCCACCTGTGCCTTCGCTGTCACGATTGACCTCAATGCCGACCTCTGCTGCATACCACTGCACGGCCACCTCAATTCCTTCCACAGCCGGACACCTTTACAGCACCACCACCATGCCGAGTGCAGTTGGACATCCCACCGCCACCACCATGACAACCGCTGCTCCTGCTTGGACCTCCTCCACTGACACCACGGTGCAGCAGAACCCTGGCATGGCCTTCCGTACTGCCACCACCACGATGCAGCAGGACCCTGGCATGGCCTTCCGTACCGCCACCACCACGATGCAGCAGGACCCTGGCATGGCCTTCCGTACCGCCACCACCACGATGCAGCAGGACCCTGGCATGGCCTTCCGCTCTACAAGCGCTATGGACTCTGGCATGGCCTTCCGCTCTACGAGCGCTATGGACTCTGGCATGGCTGCACACTCTACGAGCACTATGGACTCTGGCATGGCTGCATGCTCTACGAGCACTATGGACTCTGGCATGGCTGCGCACTCTACGAGCACAATGGACTCTTACACAGTGCAGCCGGACCCTGAAAGGTCACCCACCACCACGCCACGCCATATGAGCCCACCAAGACCTCCCACAACCAGGCAAACCAAAAAAAACACACACAAAAAAAAAACAGAGGACTCTTAGCATTCCTCCCCCTTCACCTCCCAATGTGTCTGTAATGTTAGGTTTGTCTCACCCTTCCAGTGCGTCTCAAGCCTCTCATCTGTCAAGCCCCATCCCCGAACTACCAGACCCCAGTAGTTTCATTGCCCCTTCTCCTGCCACCTCTGCGTCGTCCACGGTTAGCCAGGCCTCAGTGCTTCACACTCCACGTTTACATCACTCTACCCCAAGCCTGCGCAGTTAAATAAAGTTTTTTGGTTGTAAAAAAATAAATACAATTTGATTTGCCCAAATTAGGTTTGGTTTATTGTATCTATCGACGCCGGCAACACACACCGTGCGCCAACTAAGAAACTTCGCCACACACTTAACTTTTTGGGCCACATCATATCTCCAGTAGTTATAAAAAAAGACTGCAGCTTTGTGTGTCTTTAGTATACAGATATGAGGTGGGCCCAAAAATATTAGATGTATTATCTCCATAATCTCTTCTTTCTGCTTAGTCTGTGACTAGTGTGGCAGTCTGAAGAGAAAATGGCGGAAATACAGTGCAGACCTCTACTGAACAGGTCAGGTGTCAAAAAACCCATTAGTTGGAACACCTGACCTGGTGAGTATAGAACTGCCTTGTATAACCACCATTTTCTCTTCTTTGTACATAATCTATTACGGTACACACAAATTGAAGGGATGGTCACACACTGCATATCTATGCTCACCTGCACAGGTGTCAGAAGTAGTGAATTCATGAAGCTTATATGTGCATCATGAATTCATTATTTCTGACACCTGACTTGATGAGTATAGATCTCTTTAGTGTGACAGTCATTGTCTCTTCAGTCTGTGTCCAATGGATAAAGCAGAACAGAATCGGGACGCAATGACGTCAACAAGCTTACCAATAAAGCAACATGGCTGCCATAACACTAGCAGTATGTGGCCAGTGTTTTATATCAGTATTTGTAAGCCAAAACAAGGAGTGGAACAATTAGAAGTAAATTCTGATATTAATATAATAACGATCACCTCTGCCTCTATCACCCACTCCTGGTTTTGGATTACAAATACTGATATTAAATACAGACCAAATACTGCTAGTTTTAGGACAGCCTTGGTTTGTAGAGGAAATACATAGGAGACACGGTCAACACAACCAAAAATAAAGTTTATTAATGAGAAATATTATTATCATTGCAGAAAATTACTGGTACAGATCGATTTATGGCTGATGCAAGAATGCGCCATTTAGCGACCAGAATGCCAAAGGTACACTCTACTGTTCTTCGGGCCCTGGTCAGTCTGTAGTTAAAGATCCTTCTAGTGTGGTTCAAGTCCCGACTGGAACAGGGCTTCAGTAGGTTTTCACACATCTGAAAGGCCTCATCCCCAACCATAACAAATGGCATATGTGGTCCTGGAGTGTTGGGGAGAGGTTGTGGCGGTGGAAAATTGAAATTTTTGCCATACACACGGCGGCCCATATCCGAGTTCTTGAAAGTCTGGGAATCGTTGCCACGGCCAAAAGCTCCAATGTCCACGGCGATGAAGCGACAGTTCGCATCGGCTATTGCCATGAGCACAACAGAAAAATATTTTTTGTAGTTGAAATACTCCGATCCTGTTCTGGCAGGTTTGATAATGTGGATGTGCTTTCCATCCACCGCTCCTAAACAGTTGGGGAAATCACACACACTCCAGAATTTTTCCGCAATTTCAAGCCACATGTCCAAGGTGGGTAGGGGTATAAACTCATCCCGGAGAACATTCCACAAAGCCCGGCAGGTGTCCGCAACTATTCCGGACAGTCTGGATATTCCAAGCCGGTATTGGAAGTGGAGGGATGATAAACTCTCTCCGGTTGCCAGAAATCTGTAAGAAAAACAAACCCCCCAAAAATTACAATCTATTCTATTTATGGTGTGATTACGCTAAAGAAAGAAAGGAAAATACCAAAAACATACATGTCAGAAAACACAAAATTTGGACTGTCATTGGTTTTCATTTGGAATGTACCGTAATGTAACCAGCAGACGTTCCTCCGGTGGAATCGCTGTACGGAGCTGGGTGTCCTGTCTCCGTATGGCTCCTTGGACACGAGCACGCAAATCCCGGAACGAGTCTTGCGACATCCTTGTATATTCATGGAATTTCTCCGGGTTGGTATTAAGCTCGGCATACAGCGTGTGATAGGCTCCACGGCTCTCACGTAGTTCGATAATGGGGTGTCTCCAAAAACGCCTACGTTGTCTCCTTCTCCATCTTTCGCGATGTCTATCTTGCTCCCAAGCAAACGCACAGGCAAGAAACAGCTTGATGCTTAAATCCAGGTTGAGTAAAAGCTCTCCATGCAAAGATCCATTATGACACAGCATACAGGAGCAAATTCTGAACATTTCAGCTGTTCAAGGGTCTATATATAGAGATTCCATAATACACGCCCTCTGTAGTCCCATTGGCGGTGTCTGGTTGTCTAGATTTTTCTCTTGTGAAATTTCACATCATGCGCACCAAAAACGCAAACGCAGGAAAAAACGCATATAAACGCGTACAAATGCGGCTTTTCTTTAACCGCATGCGTCTAAAAAATGCTGCGTTTGTACGCGTTTATATGCATTTTTTCCACCACTTGCAGATGCGTTTTAAAAGCTGCGGATTTAAACGCAAATGTGAAACTAGCCTAAAGGTACCGTCACACTAAACGATATCGCTAGCGATCCGTGACGTTGCAGCGTCCTGGCTAGCGATATCGTTTAGTTTGACACGCAGCAGCGATCAGGATCCTGCTGTGATGTCGCTGGTCGCTGAATAAAGTTCAGAACTTTATTTGGTCGTCCGATCGCCGTGTATCGTTGTGTTTGACAGCAAAAGCAACGATACCAGCGATATTTTACACTGGTAACCAGGGTAAACATCGGGTTACTAAGCGCAGGGCCGCGCTTAGTAACCCGATGTTTACCCTGGTTACCAGCGTAAAATGTAAAAAAAAAAAAACAGTACATACTCACATGCGTCCCCCGGCGTCCGCTTCCCACACTGACTGAGCGCCGCAAAGTGAAAGTGAAACCACAGCACAGCGGTGACGTCACCGCTGTGCCCTGCTACTGCCGGCGCTCAGTCATTGCAGGAAGCGGACGCCGGGGGACGCATGTAAGTATGTACTGTTTGTTTTTTTTACATTTTACTCTGGTAACCAGGGTAAACATCGGGTTACTAAGCGCGGCCCTGCGCTTAGCAACCCGATGTTTACCCTGGTTACCCGGGGACTTCGGCATCGTTGGTCGCTGGAGAGCGGTCTGTGTGACAGCTCTCCAGCGATCAAACAGCGACGCTGCAGCGATCGGCATTGTTGTCGCTATCGCTGCAGCGTCGCTTAGTGTGACGGTACCTTAACTGGGAAAGTTTTGGGATTTGCCTAAATTGCATAAAATATGACTTCCTGTTGGTACAACATTTTGCAAGCACCCACATATGACCTGTCCATCAAAATCCGCTCTTCACATTAAATATGGCCCCTTCTGGCTCATCCTTTTCTTGTATATCATAAGTTTACATCACAGTTCTTTATTGAAACGTTAGGTGTGTACCATATACAAACAGTGCAAAACATGTTATTTGCATATTTATTGGGGTATCTTTGACTTTTCAAAGACACCCCAATAAAATATAAAAAGAGTTACCTACTTTTTTAGAAGGGACCTCAAATTATAAGTTTCCATCTACAGGGATTAGCTTTAATTTGTGGAGGGAACTGATCAGAAAGTATTACATTTTCCTGCAGTGCCTCCGCAGGGGAAATGAAGTACTACGCAACTGAATGCTGTCAATGCAATGTGCAGATTAGTTGGATCCTCCAGAGAGACGTCCACTTTTTTCACCCAGCTTACTAGACTTATGACAGGTTAGGAGACGCTAGTCCGTTCCCTAGGTTTGTGTGCAGGGGACGTTGACACAGTGGAAACTTAAATCATTGGGACTTTTATACCTTTTCCCAGCAGTGAGGACCACAAGGTAAACATCTTGTCCACCTCACATTCCTGAAATGATTCTCCTAGGTTGAGAAACTGCAAAAATCTTTGCAAGAGATATTATATTATCAGAATGCAAGTCCGTGTCGTATGTGCATACAAGATGGAAAGAATAAAAACAGCAGTGATGTGTACGCCATCAAGATTCATGCTGAGATGCTTACGAAAAAAAAATATTTCTGCACTGATGTCATCACTTTAATCAAAGCCGATCATAAATTCTTTCCTGGTTCGTGAGTTAGGCTGTATTCATCATAAACATACATATATAATAGGAGGAAAAGCAAAAGTCAGACCCCCAACATTGTGCTGAAATAAATTGTATACATCATACCTCCCCCCATCCTGTGAGAACCATGTGCCACGTTTCTCTAAGGGGTAGTGGGTTCCACCTCTCGTGCATGTCAACTCCGGGTTGAGGTCTTGTGTCTCAAAAACCCCCCAAAGCTATTGCAAGGGCTGATCCTGTAGTATAAATGCCCATGTAATTCTTTCCCAGACTTCAAAAACTCTTGAGAAAGACAGTTATGCCAAAATAAAAGACAGAGCCCTAGTTTAGGGAAGTTTGGTGAGCGCTGTTCTGACTATGGTCAGAAGTCCAGGAGGTTGGACCTAGTTGACAGGTCATAGGAGTAACCCGCAGTTTGCATTGGATGACCCCTTTAAACTCAACAAGTTGCAGGGATTTTAGCAGTGTAGACTACAAGCCATGAGTGTTTAGGTTGCCCAATAGCTAGTTGGTATACAACACACTGCCTCTCTGTGCTCCACAGGACTGATGTCCATCCCCCCTCTCAGGCTATGAGATGACTAGAAGGAAAAAGCATATGTATTAAAGATGCACAAAAGAAATGTGAAAGTACAAGAAATGCTGTTATGTTATATTTGTTTCTGAAGGCACGGCACCTTTAAATTATGTACCTGTGTTCATTGCATGAACGGCACCTTTAAGGCAGTACTATATTTGTAGTGCTGGGGACACAAGTCGGCTGGGTCAGAGGAGACACACGGAGACACTGCAGTATTGTGCGTTGTGGTGAGGCCATGATATATATGGAGGCAGCTTAGCGAGCTTTATGGGCGAACGGATAGATAGCAATACTGTCAGAGAAGGAGTACATTGTGCGGGAGGATCTGTGAATGTGGATCTTGCTGAGACACTCCCATGGCCCTGGGTACTGCAAGTAGTTGTAGATCACTCTCAGCTTAAAGTCAGTAACATGGCAGCTTCAAGCTTTAAAATTCTGTTCTAACCAGTGACGGAGGCAGTCTGCTAGACTATGTTATGAACTGTGCAAAGAAACTGTTGACGCATAAACACCAAACTCTGTGCCACATCTATAATGTGTATCTGTGAAACTGTGTGCCACATCAATAACTACTGACAGTCAACTCTAATATCTAACCACAAGCTTTGTGCCTCAACTGTTATATGTGACTATTCTGTAACCACCAAGCTGTGTGCCTCAACTCTGATGTTACTGCAAGCTTTGTGCCTCAACTCTTATGCATGTCTACTCTATAACCACTAAGCTGTGCGCCTCAACTCTAATGTAACCACAAGCTCTGTGCCTTAACTCTTATATGTGACAACTCTGTAACCACCAAGCTCTGTGCCTCAACTCTGATGTAACTGCAATCTTTGTGCCTCAACTCTGATGTAACCACAAGCTGTGTGCCTCAACTCTTGTGTGACTACTCTATAACCACCAAAATGTGTGCCTCAACTCTGATGCAACCACAAGCTTTGTGCCTCAACTCTTATATGTGACAACTCTGTAACCACCAAGCTCTGTGCCTCAACTCTGAGGTAACTGCAATCTTTGTGCCTCAACTCTGATGTAACTACAAGCTTTGTGCCTCAACTCTTATGTGTGACTCTATAACCACTAGGCTGTGTGCCTCAACTCTGATGTAACCACAAGCTTTGTGCCTCAACTCTTATGTGTGACTATTCTGTAACTAACAAGCTGTGTTCCTCAACTCTGATGTAACCACAAGTTTTGTGCCTCAACTCTGATGTAACCACAAGCTTTGTGTCTCAACTCTTTTGTGTGACTACTCTGTAACCACCAAGCTCGATGCCTCAAGACTGGGAATTTGACAAGGTTGCATCCTCTTATTTGCCTAAAATATATTTTGTAACTGTTAAGCAGTCTACTGCAACTCTGATTTGTAACCTCTAAGCTCTGTGCCACAACTCTTTATAAAAAACTTCCAAATTCTCTATCTCAACCCTGATGTGTAACTACCAAGCTCTGTACCAAAATTCAATTCTGATATGAAACTGACAAGTTGTGTGCCACAACTCAGATATGTACCTGAAAGCTTTGTGCCTTAAATTTATGTGCAACTATTGTGTAACTGCCAAACTCTGTGTCTCAATAAAGGGTCTATTAGTCAAGGATGTGTCCTCCTACTTGCCTCATCTCTAATTTGTAACTGTCAAGCTGTGTGCCACAACTATGATGTCTAGTTCTTTGCCTCAACTCTTATGTAAAAGATCTGTGCCTCAATACTTTATGCATTTGCCAAGATTGAGAGACTGAAACCTTTACTTAAGTTGACTCCAACTGGCTTAACATCTCTCCTACTTGAACATTGCTGAACTAAAGCGCCATTCCCAAAACAGGTAATAAATTTAGGGTCATAGGCCACGCAACCAAAACTCACTTTCTTACATGCTTAGGTGCATGGCTATAGGAACTTCAAAAACAGTAATCGTTGCCAAGGCCGTAGTGCATGAAAAGACCCCAAATCTCCTTTGCCACACAGGAAGACACCACTATGAGGTTGATAATAGTGTCCAAGAGCCTAAAACTACATCTATAGGGATGTGGTAAGGGACAGTAACAACAGCATATCCTTTTCTCATTGGAACTTACAAGATCATTGGTGTGAATTTATACATCTTTTGAAGCAGTTTTCTTTTTTTTTTTGTCCTTTCTTACCTCGGTCTTGGCTGCTCGGATCTGACGCTTGAATCTCTATTTGCACAAAAAAAAGCAAATTTGTGTAAAACTTCCTGTGAATAATACTACCTTTACATTAGCATTTCCAGGCTAATGACAATCCTTAATGCTGTTAATTCCGTGGGCACAGTGACAGTCGCTTTGTCTTATATTTGTCCTTACTTTTTGTCATAGTCCGTACCCATGCAAAACAATTATGAGCCAGAAACCCGTCTATTCCCGTAATTTATAACAAAGCCCCTTGGGGATGGCTCAGGAGTGGTCACCGGTAAACACAAGAAGGTTGCGATGCTTGGAAATGTGCCAGGAAATAATTTGCAATACTCAAGAGATAGAGAAGTAAGAATCTCTGGTTACAAACTCTTCCACTGATAAAGCCGCATAAATCATTGAGAAAAGCAGGAATTTTAAATTTACTGTTTACACATATTTTAACTAACCCAAAGTTTAAGACTTTTACTATGGCCTGAAGACGAATATTGTAAATTTAATTAGATTGTCTAACTATAACAACATAATTTATTTTAATTAAATGCATGTATTTGGGGCTAAAAATCATTTTTGCAATTGGGTTTCATTAAATATTTTGCATTGTTTGGCTTTTACAGTCGCTTTGTTTTCCTGCACTTTGAACTTCCATGTGATCATAAATCAGCTAAAATGAGCTTAAAAAAAGACAGACGAGAGCTAAAAACTCTTGCCAGATGTCAGAATGAACTCACTTTTGGATCATCAGTTAACTCATTATGTAGCCTGGACTAGACAGTGCAATACAGAGATTATAGAAGGCAAACAGTGCAACATTTTTCATGAAACCCACGTGCAAAAATGATTTTTAGCCCAAATTACATACATTTCAGTAAAAAAGAAAAAGTGTTCCCAGAAGTTGACAACCCCTAACTTTGTATAACAGCCCATTGTATAGCATAAGTATATACAGGGGCATGTAAAAGTTTTGGCACCCCTGGTCACAATTACTGCTATTGTGAACAGTTAGGCTATGTGCCCATGTTGAGTAAAATTTCTGCAACATTTCTGTAGCTCTTGGCGGCAAAAATGGAGCTGAAAAATAGCGCATTTTTGCCTGCGTTACTGTCCTGCGTTTTTGATGAATTTGAGTGCAGTCAATGGTTAAAACTGCACAGAGAATTGACATGCTGCAGATTATTTTCTGTATCAAATCTGCACGTCAAAAATAAGCGACGTGTGCATGACACTTCAGGTTTGCTAGCATCCGGATGGCTACAGGGTTATGTAGAAAATCTGCAAGGAAAAAAACACACCAATACTGCAAAGTGTGCAGACAGCCTTTAGCAAGATGAAGATGAGATGACCTCTAAAAGGCCTAAAGGTAAAGATTACACATTTCTTTTGTATTTTAGGCTATATATATATATATATATATATATATATATATATATATATATATATATATATATATATATATATATATATATACACTCACCGGCCACTTTATTAGGTACACCATGCTAGTAACGGGTTGGACCCCTTTTGCCTTCAGAACTGCCTCAATTCTTCGAGGCATAGATTCAACAAGGTGCTGGAAGCATTCCTCAGAGATTTTGGTCCATATTGACATGATGGCATCACACAGTTGCCGCAGATTTGTCGGCTGCACATCCCAAAGATGCTCCATACAAGGCAGGATGGATCCATGCTTTCATGTTGTTTACGCCAAATTCTGACCCTACCATCCGAATGTCGCAGCAGAAATCGAGACTCATCAGACCAAGCAACGTTTTTCCAATCTTCTACTGTCCAATTTCGATGAGCTTGTGCAAATTGTAGCCTCAGTTTCCTGTTCTTAGCTGAAAGGAGTGGTACCCGGTGTGGTCTTCTGCTGCTGTAGCCCATCTGCCTCAAAGTTCGACGCACTGTGCGTTCAGAGATGCTCTTAGGCCTACCTTGGTTGTAACGGGTGGCGATTTGAGTCACTGTTGCCTTTCTATCAGCTCGAACCAGTCTGCCCATTCTCCTCTGACCTCTGGCATCAACAAGGCATTTCCGCCCACAGAACTGCCGCTCACTGGATTTTTTTTCTTTTTCGGGCCATTCTCTGTAAACCCTAGAGATGGTTGTGCGTGAAAATCCCAGTAGATCAGCAGTTTCTGAAATACTCAGACCAGCCCTTCTGGCACCAACAACCATGCCACGTTCAAAGGCACTCAAATCACCTTTCTTCCCCATACTGATGCTCGGTTTGAACTGCAGGAGATTGTCTTGACCATGTCTACATGCCTAAATGCACTGAGTTGCCGCCATGTGATTGGCTGATTAGAAATTAAGTGTTAACAAGAAGTTGGACAGGTGTACCTAATAAAGTGGCCAGTGAGTGTATATATATATATATATATATATATATATATTCATCTTTTACGTTTTAAAAGTTACAAAAAGGAAAATTGGCCGTTGCAAAAGTTTGGGCACCTTGCATGGTTAATACCTTGTAGCACCCCGTTTTGAAAGTATTACAGCTTGTAAACACTTTTTGTAGCCAGACAAGAGTCTTTCAGTTCATGTTTGTGGGATTTTCATCCATTCTTCCTTGGAAAATTCTTCCAGTTCTGTGAGATTCCTGGGTCGTCTTGCATCCTCTGCTATTTTGAGGTTCAGCCAAAGATTTTCAATGATGTTCAGATCAGGGGACTGAGAGGACCATTGTAAAACCTTGAGGTTGCACCTTTTGAGGTCATCTATTGTGGATTTTGACTTGTGTTTAGGATCATTATCCATTTGTAGAAGCCATCCTCTTTATCTACTGCAGCTTTTTTTTTATAGATGGTATTATGTTTGCATCAAGAATTTGTTGAAATTTCATAGAATCCTTTTTTCCCCTGTACCCATGAAATGTTCCATGTGTCATTGGCTGCAACACAACCCCAAAGCATAATCGATCCACCTCCATGCTTAATGGTTGTCGAGATGTTCTTTTCCTGAAATCCTGTGCCCTATTTCCTCCACACATACCTTTGATCATTCTGGCCAAAAAGTTCTACTTTATCTTCATCGGTCCACAGGACTTGTTTCCAAATGCAGCAGGCTTGTTTAGATTTCTTTTGCATACTTTTAGCACTGAATTTTATGGTGAAGACGGTGAAGACGCAGGAGAGGTTTTCTTCTGATGACTCCTCCATGAAGGCCATATTTGTGCAGGTGTCTCTGAACAGTAAAACAATGTACCAGAACTCCAGAGTCTGATAAATCTTTCTAAAGCTCTTTTGCATTCAAGCGGGGGTTCTGATTTGCGTCTCTAGCAATCCTACAAGCAGCTCTCACTGAAATCTTGCTTGTTCTTCCAGACCTTATCTTGACCTCCACTGTTCCTGTTACCTTCCATTTCTTAATTACATTTCAATCTAAGGAAAGGGCAACTTGAAAACGCTTTGCTATCTTCTTATAGTCTTCTCTTGCTTTGTGGGCCTCCACCATTTTCATTTTCAGAGTGCTAGACAGCTGTTTTTTGGGCACAAAGTTAGAGGAGGCTGGGTTTTTATAAAGCTGGGAAAGTTGCATCACCTGGCCTAACAATGAGGGTGAACAAATCATAACCCTAACAGACTAACTAAGGGCTGAAACCTTGGTCAGTTATCTGAGCACACAAATCTCAAAGGGTGCCCAAACTTTTGCATTGGCCCATTTCCCATATGACAATATTTTTTTTGTTTGGATAAAATACATAGGAAATGTGTCATCTTTAACTTTAGGCCTTTTGAAGATAATTTAATGTTCAACTTGGTTAATTGTTCACGGTAGCAGAAATTTTGACCAGGGGTGCGCAAACTTTTACATGCCACTGTAAAGTAGCATTCAGTGATTTACTTTTGGATGATGGTTCTCTGTCCAATGGTGTAACCTACATATTGCAGGGGATCCTAACACCAGTGGTCTACTGGAAATTATTTAGGGCTTGGGGAACCCCTCTAATATAAATTATTACTTGCCTAGTAGGACAGCTATTAAAAATCTCATTGTTGTGTACAGTTAACCAGGATATATACAATATATTTTCTAAAATTTTTAAAATTCTGATTCCACTTTCTTATAACTCTGTATTTAGCTGTTCCTCTGTCACTCCTCCTGGAAGTAAACTGATAGGATGGGATGTTACCAGATGGGGAAATGTACTTACACAGCCCTACCAGTGTTAACATTGACAGACTGTCTAGGGACACGTCCCTTTGACAAGGGGAAATGGAGCCATCCAGATGTCAATGTATCCATACATTTCCAGGAGGAAAAACATAGTAATGGCACTGCACAACGTTCTGAAGGGATTATTATAAGTATTTGCTAAAAAAAAAAAATTGTCAGGAGAGCAGACGGCTACTCGGAAATGAACTGAATGCAGTGAGCGCCATCTGTTGGCGTCTATTGGGAGCCAGAATTTTATTTTTTCCCTTGAGCATGTCTGTGGCTGTTTCTTCAGAGTGACTAGGTGGTGGGCAAACAGGCCTCCTAAGGGTCCTCCTCTACTTCTCTGCCTTGATGGCAGCCCTATGCCTCAAACACTTGATAAACCTCCCTCTGTGGTTACGGCTCATTTCTCTCCTCCTGTGTTGCGGCTACTTCTCTCCACCTGCATTTTCTCTCTTCTTTCTTTTGCTAACCTGCTTCTTGCCTTCTTCTACAGAGCCCCATTTTCAGGATCAGTGTGGGGTGGTCCCAGCTGTCGGACCTCCACCTATCATTACGTTCTCCCCTATGCTATGGATAACTTCTAAAGATGGGAGTAACCCTTCAATATATTTATATCAGTTTTTATTAAGGAGCTTGGGCAGTGCACCCCATAAAGTCTCAATGGGTACTGGGGCTTCCCTTGAAGCTGTAGGGATTCTTAAAGGCCATGATCCTTGGCAAAAAAGGATGCTAACCAGATCTCATCCAGATAACAGAACAGTCACCCCCAAAACTGGGACCCCATCAATCCAGAGAACAGTATCTAGAGACTGCCAACGATCTGCCACCAAAGAATAGGTGACAACTTTTTATATCGGGAGTAACCCTACAATGTACCAATGAAAAGACCTATGCTGCATCATATAACGCCCATGCCTTCTAGTACTGACAAGTGTAGTGGTTATTTTATATCTTTGGGTTCTATTTAAACTTTATTAAAATGGTATTCCACAATGGAAAATGACATTGTTGATTGGCTGCAACTTTAACCCTTTCATGCCATGCCCATTTTCCCATTTTTTTCCTCCCCTTCTTCCAAGAGCCATAACTTTTTTAGATTTTGTTCAATATAGCGGTATGTTGTCTTGTTTTTTTTGCAGGACGAGTTGTACTTTGGAATGACACCATTCATTTTATATCATATAGTGTACTGGAAAACGGGAAAAAAAATTCCAAGTGCGATCAAACTGCAAAAAAAGTGTTTTTTTTTTTTTTATTCACCATTTTCACTATATGGTAAAATTGACCTGACAGTATGATTCCCCAGGTCACTACGAGTACACAGATACCAAACATGAATACTTTATTTTTATTTAAGTGGAAAAAAAATCAGATATTTGTATGAAAAAAAAAAAGGGTTTTTTTGCGTCTGTCGTATTGTTTTTATGTTTTGGGACCTGGGGCTGGGTGAGGGCTTATTTTTGTTTTGTCCTGAGCTGATGTTTTTATTGGTACCATTTCGGGGTAGGTATGATGTTTTCATCACCTCTTTCTGCAGTGCTGCAGCATTCAACAAATGTAATTCTGCCGTTTCAATTTTTTTCTCGTTACGACATTTACTGATCTGATTCATTTATTTTATGATTTCTTAGATCGGACATTTCTCAATGCAGTGATACTTGTGGGTGTTTTTTTTTTTAATTGTTATATTTTCAATGGGTAACAAGCCTGGCGATTTAAACTTGTGTTTGATTTTTTTCATATTTTTAAAAAACTTTTTTTCACTTTACTGAATTTAATAGTCTCCTCAGGAGACTTAAAGCTGTGATCGTCCGATTGCCTGTGCTCATCATAGCTGTGCTATGTATAGTAAAAATCACAATCTTTAGGCTAAGTGCACACGTTGCGGATTTTGCTGCGGATTCGCAGCAGTTTTCCATGCGTTGTACAGTACCATGTAAACCTATGGAAAACGAAATCTGCAGTGCACATGCTTCGGAAAATACCACGCGGAAACACAGCAGTTTATTTTCCGCAGCATGTCAATTCTTTGTGCAGATTCCGCAGCGGTTTACACCTGCTCCTCAATAGGAATCCACTGGCGTAAAACCGCAGGTGGAATCTGCACAAAAACCGCCAGAAATCCACGGTAAATCCACAATGCGTTTTACCTTTGGATTATGCAAAAACAGTGCGGGAAAATCCGCACACGAATCCGCAACGTGTGCACATAGCCTTATATGAACGACGGCCACGTGCCAGCGTTCACAGGAAGATCGTAGTTACAGAACCCATCAGCGCATCGGGATCAGGCATTCGGGATCAGGCATTTGGGTTAAGGACACTGGCCGCACAGGAACCAGAGGACTTCACAACTGCACTGGTTGAACACCACGCTACCTAATGATTAAACTCGTGGCTTGGCACCTCCCTAAGGGAGAAGGAGTCTTTTATACAGGATGACTCCCGGCAATTAGCTGAGAGCCATCCAGCAGGTAAACACATTATGCTAAATGCCTCTCAGCAACAGGCTGAGGGCATTTAGCAATATGCGCGCACTGCCCCTTTAAGAATAGGGGAGCGGGTGCACAGTGTGTGTGCCACTGGAAGCTGCAGCACGCACCACAGCAGGAAGCAGGAGCACGATGGAAGACCATGCCATGGCACCCCTGCATGGAGAGGTAAGGGAACACTATGCAGGGGTGCCAGCCATAGTGCTACACACTCTACTAGGAAAAGGGTCCTCAATAGGGTGGCCTCATAATTGGAAAAATATTTTTTTAAATAAGGCATCTGCTTCAAAGATGGCCAAAAATAATGGTCAGCTGGGACCCCCGTCTGTTATCAGAACGGGGAACATTTACTCATTAGAATAGAGTGCACATGCTTGAGCGCCACTCCATTAATTCTCTATGAGGACTGCTGCAAAAAGCCGAGGGCAGCGCCCAGCAGTCCCATAGAACATGAACGGACCGGTTATGGAGCAGCTGCACTACCGCCCCATTCTGTCTATGAGTGCGGGTCCCAGAGATCTTTTCACTGTACAGCCTCTTTAAGATATTACACAGAAAGTCTATTATTATTAAAGAGTAACTAATCTTTTAAAGATTTTATTTCTCATAGCCCCTATTTATAAATGCTACTTGGTGAGGGTACAGGTTCTCAGACCCCCCCCCCCCCCCTTCCTCCATTAATCTCTAAACCTATCGGCAGAAGTACTCTGCAAACGGCAACTACTGACCCCACACCCCTCGAGCTGAAGGATAATCTGAACAGTTCTGCTCATTTATTTGAGTAATCACTGGAGGTCTCAGGATCCAGATCCCACTTATCATTTTTTACTAGAGGCTGTAACATATCAAAAGTTTAGCTAACTTTTAACACACTTTAATGGGGATCAATATTTTGCAAATCAAATACGTCATGAATTTTTCATATAACTTCTGAAATGTATTTTTGAAGCATAAGCCAAAAAGTGAGAAACACATCCCCCATGTAAAATGCTATTCCGAAAGTCAGTCATAATGTATTTTTTTCCAGCCAGCAGAAGTTATCTCACATATCTTTGTGGAAGTCAACACACTATGCCAAGGAGTGCCACGTTGACTTACCTCCTGGTAGGGACCTGCGAGTCTCTTCTGATCAGTGAAGGTCACATCCAGTAGGAACAGAAGCATCATCAGTAGAAAGTAGGTTCTTGATAAGTTCCCCATCGCTGACACTATAAAGTTGCTGGTGACACATCTAAGGAGCATCACTAGGAAGATGCTGCTCTTTGAATTTACTCCGTACGGATGGACTTTCCTTTGCACTTTTAAACCTCGAGCATTTTTTCTTTTGGGTGTTAAGTTCTATAAAAGATGCATTCATTCCTTTACAAGCCATGATTGTCCAGATGAGTTAGGCTCGGGACGCTTAATTGGAGACAGGCCAAGTTCTTCCAAACCTTCCCCCCTGCACTAAATGAAACCAAAATATTTTGAAGTTCAGCCCAGTTACTGAAGTGTGTCAATAGCTCTTTAAATGAAGCCGAATGCAGCTCCGCACATCAAAGTGGCAGCAAGAAGGTAGGCAGCTAAACGATATATTTACTTATTTACTGCTGGGTCAAATTTGACAACTGCCCTAGCTACCATTCAGGAGATTAGTGGTTACAACGTCTTCACAAGGTGACCCATCCAAACCACCATCAATTATAAATATCGTCTTCTGAAGTTTGTAAAACCTTTTTTTTAGTATTTTTAGACACATTTGTTCCTGTGGAAAATAAAGAAGTGCTGTTTAAGCCATAATGAAAACTGTCGCTACGTTGCCCCACACAATAAATATTTATGGGCTTTGCCAAAGCCCTCTGGAGGCGAACCTTCAATCCACTGCCCATAGGCAAAGAAGTCAAGGCTATTAAAGCAAAGCTGTAATTTCAAACACTTTTTCAGAATAACCTGTGGTTACATGATGCTATTTCTGGTCATTATATGACTTGTATCTTGCATTTTTCACCAGTTTTCCCCTCTGCAGGCTCTCTCTCTCATTTTCAGCTGACTCTGAGCTAGTGGGTGGAAATTATCTGTAACCAATGCTTCCTATACACAGTACGCACAGCCATGAGGGATACCTGCACTCCTTTCTCAAAGGAGCTCACAAACAGAAGAAGTAGCAGAATGGAGGGCATTGTGCAGGCTGAGCAGTATAGCTGTCAATCCAGAACTGAGGTGAGATAAAACACTTAGTAGAAGGCAACAGTAACAGTCTTTGTGCCTGTGTCTCTCCCTGTCACTCTTCTTCTCCCTTACCATAGAATTTCGGTCATTATATGACCTTATATCTAATGTTCAGTTGTCTCTGAATTAGTGGGCAGAGATGAACTGCAACTATATGTCTACTATACACAGTCATGAGGGATTCATGCACTCCTGATGTAGCTCACAGGCAGAAGCAGCAGCATAACAGAGGACATTATACAGCTGTACTGAGCAGTGTAACTGTGTGTAATGATTATAAGGGATAACTCAGGAGACTCTTTGCATGGAACAAGACAACTACAGGACACAGTTTTATAAGTGGTAAAGTCCATATTATCACACGGTGATTCAAACAGGTGCAGAGAGAAACTCAAGTCCACAACACTTGGTGTAAATATAAACGCAGCTTAACAGTCTATAGGAAACTTCAGAGGAAAGTGCAATCACGCAGAAAGTCTATGAAGCACAATTATTCTTGAGGATACTTGACACGAATAAGTCCTTGGTAGTCCAAACACAGATAGATATGCTTATAAGGCAGTTCAAATAATATCTTAGCATAACCGGGGAGGCCTGGGTAAAAGTCTCAGGTTTAAGCAGAGCAGCAACAGCTTACATGTCCAGCAAATGCAGATGGAAACAAACACAAGCAGCCAGATGGAGGATTACTGGAAACCGATGTATGCAGCAGAAACTCAGAGCTGAGTAGCAGGATCTCCACACAGGTTCACAGGAGCAGGTGCAGGTGCAAAGCCAGGGAGTCGCCAGGGTGGAGCTAGATGCAAGGCAGAATACTCTAGCACAGACTAAAGGCTGTGGTGGAGTTATATAGCAGGAAGACACAGTGCACATGAGACCAAAGACGCCATCTTGGAAAAGGGCAGTAATGCACAAAAGGTAATCAAAATGTTCAGAGTCCTGACACTGTGAATCCATAACTGAGGTGAAATAAAACAGCTACTAGAAAACAGTAGCAGAAGTCTTTGTGTCTGTGACTCTCTCTGTCACTCTGCCCCTCCCTTCTCCATATACTTTTGGCAATTATTTTACCTTATTGCTAATATTCAGTTGTCTCTAAGGTAGTGGGTCATGACTAGATGCTATAAGATCTTCTATACATAACACACAGACAGAAGCAGCAGCAGAATGTTAGATTTTACACAGCAATACTGAGCAGTGTAGCTTGGAATCCAGAGCTGAGATGAGAAAAAAACAAACACTTAAATGTCCACTACTAGGACAACCCCTTCTCAAACAAAGTGTTTGCCCCCATTAAAATAAAAACACTTATACTCACCTCCCGTGCCAGCAATTTTCCAGTGGTGTCGGCACTCGATCACCAGGAGCTCAGGTGAAATGTTTACATCATGTATGCATCAGCGCTGGTTTCTCTCTCCCCGCCTTTGGAAACTTAAGTAATTGACAGGAAGTGAGCGGTAGTCGCAGCTCTAACTTCCTGTTGGTTACTTAACGGAGGCCAGATCTCAGGAATGGAGAGATCCAGGAGGAAAATAAAAACAGCATTCGATTCAGAACAGCGGCATTTACAGGGAATAAAAAAACATACATTTTTATGGAAAGTGATGGGTCCTCTTCATGAGCCAAACATTCTTTGCAACCAGGGAAGATGGCATGGCTCGGCCTTAGTACCATAATCTGGTACTGAAAAGATGGGAGGGTGGGTGCTTTGTTTTACTTCCCCTGAGCCCCTTAAATACCCCCCCATCGACCCACACCAAAATCTCATAAGCTGGCCTCCACAAATAAATATTGGCATTGGCTGATGATCCTTTATGTATGAGGGTCTTCTGACACCCCTTGACACTAGATCTCAGGAAAAAGAGGGATGTGGCATGTTGACTATTAATATCGGATCCTTTGTTCCTGCCAATGCCAGAGGAACCAGCAGTCTCCTTTTTCCCCATCCAAAGAAACATGTACCCTGTTGACCAAGTGGGCATGGCTATGGTAGAATTCGGACAATTATCTCAATATATGGATAACTTTAGCCCCTATCTTTTCCCATCTATTTTCCTGCCATTCATTCCTATTTTCTCTATCCACCAGGCAGACTGGACCTACGAGCCGGCCTTTTTACATTCAGCCCATCCAGCCCCAGCCTCAATAGTTTTCATCGGACCTATCAGGCCAGTTTAGGGTATGTGCACACGCTGCGGATTTTGCTGCGGATCCGCAGCGGTTTCCCATGCATTTACAGTACCATGTAAACCTATGGGAAATGAAATCCGTAGTGCACATGCTGCAGAAAAAAACACGCGGAAACGCAGCGGTTTATTTTCCGCAGAAGGTCAATTCTTTGTGCGGATTCCGCTGCGGGTTTACACCTGCTCCAATAGAAAACTGCAGGTGTAATCCCGCAGCGGAAACCGCAATAGAAACCGCGATAAATCCGCAGGAAAAACTGCAGCGGTTTTGCCCTGCGGATTTATCAAATCCGCTGCGGAAAAATCCGCAGCCCTCACAGATACGTGTGCACATACCCTTAGAGTTCCTTGTAAACATTGTGCAGTGCCCCAGAGTCCTGGTCGTTGCAGTAATGTCGCTCTTCCACCAGGGAGAGTGATATTACGTCTGATGGTACTAAAGGAGTTCATCTGACCAGGTATCACAAGTCACACAATACACTTCACGCTCCAGTCCACTAGGGGGAGCCTTGCTTCTATCTATTAGGGCACTCCTCACACAAGGGTAAAACTGGTGGGTTGGATAGGAAGTTAGTCAGAAGCTACCTGGGTTTGACCCAGAAAGGACCTGTCAGGCAGACAGGGGGGAAAAGGAGGAACATCAGAGCTGCAGACAAAGGGTCCCTGTCAGGGGTGGGATCCTGACAGAGGCCAAGCATGAGATAGAACGTTACGGAGCTGCGCCTGCCCCTACGTGCGGCAGCATCCTAAGAAAGGACATGAAGCGAAGTGTATTGTGGAGAGTGAGAAACGAAGTCACAGCACAAGGAGATAATACCGGGAGGAGTTCTGCCCCAAGATCGGCAGCCTCCTTCTGAGGCGCGTAGCCGGTGGCCGGAACACCGAGGGAGTAATTGACTCTACGTATTACTTCAGAGACCGGCAGGACAGTCAATTCCAAGTTGGTTGCCCGACCCTAATACCTAAGAATACATGGAGGCAAATTGTGGGAGAGGGGCGTCAATAGGGTCCCTATAAATAAGCTCCAGGCCTACCCCGTCATATGGGTTGTCCTATCCATACCATCTGGGGGACAGAGAGAGAGAAGATCAGAAACATCCACGAAAGTTGTGAGGACTATCCCGTGGTGCTCAGCAGGGAGGTACTACAACACACAGGCGCTAGTAGGAAGGCTACTGATTTCCACCTGGGTAAGGGAACTCTGGATGTGCCTTCGGACTGGCCGGATTCTGGCTGCCCTGTGAACGGTACTCTGGACTGTGGACCCTGAAGTCTTCAGTAAAAGGTAAAGTGACTGCAACCTTTGTGTCCTCGTTATTCATTGTGCCTCACAACGTCCACCATCACCACCTACACATCTGGGAAACCCTGGGGACATACTTCACCTGTGGGAAGGTATATCATCTAGCTGCCATTCCATCACCCCAGCGGACCTCTAAGCAGCGTCGGTCACCCTGACCGAGTACCACAGGTGGCGTCACGAACACCAGACAAACTACACCTTTAATTGGACGCCCCTCAGAAGGGCCACGGACCGGGTTGGGCCACCGTGACATCCCCAGAACCAAGAGAGACAGACCCGGTACCGAGTACCCCATTGCCCTACATGTGGGGGCGCTCCAATTGTCCTTTGTTTGTTTCCCAAATGTTTAATTAGTGATTCTCATCCTTCATGATGGCACACTAGTACTATCTATTGTAGAGGGGTGGATGAGTACGGTTCATTAATTCAGATGTTATCCTCGGCACTTCAGCTGTCATGCCAATGAATAGTTCTCATTACTTGCATCTCTAATTGAATTAGTGGGAATGTTGTCTCTTGGTGACGGGCACAAGAGGAAATGGTGCAGAATAATGTGATTGTAATTGCATTTGGATGAAAATCCTACACAAGTATATTTAGAAGGTGGTGATTATGGTGCACATGCAACATATTGTAGCGCATATGCAGAAAAATTACACCCTATGGTATTATGCAAATTGCCTCTTCAGAGAAAAAGAGGACTTAAAGGGAACCTGTCACCCCCCCCAGGCGTTTTTAACTAAAAGAGCCACCTTGTGCAGCAGTAATGCTGCATTCTGATAAGGTGGCTCTTTTAGTTCTGGGTGCTGTAACTGCCGAAATAATCAGTTTTGTAATTTCTCCTAAATACCTTGTCTTCAGTCAAGGAAGCAGGCGTTTCCCCCCTGCTTCAGACACCACACAGCCATCACTCAAATCTTCTTCCTGCGCTCTTTTCTCCTGTCTTGGGCAGGCGCAGTGAGTGCTGCCCATCTGTCCTCATATGCAGTCTAGCTGACTGCGCCTGTGCGGCCTCCCTGCCTGCGAATCCCAGCCCGCAGTGTCTTCTGATTTATTCACATTGCGGGGCTGGGATTTACAGGCAGGGCGACCGCACAGGCTCAGTCCGCTAGACTGCATATGAGTACAGAGGACGGGCAGCGCTCACTGCGCCTGCCCAAGGCAGGAGAAAAGAGCGCAGGCGCCGGCAGATTTCAAAATAGCGGTGAGGAGGCGGCGCCCGGCGCCAAGAAGACTCGAGTGACGGCTGTGTGGCGTCTGCAGAAGGGGGAAAGGCTTGCCTCCTTGACTGAAGACAAGGTATTTAGGACAAATTACAAAACTGATTATTTCGGCAGTTACAGCACCTAGAACTAACAGAGCCACCTTGTCAGAATGCAGCATTACTGCTGCACAAGGTGGCTCTTTTAGTTAAAAACGCCCGGGGTGTGTGTGACAGGTTCCCTTTAAACTCTATAGCGCCACCTGTTGGAAGTAGCGATCCTACAAGTCACAATAAACCCTTCAACGAGTCGTGCAATATGACTTAGGATAAAAGCCAAATCAGTATCTCAATTCGCAGACACGGTGGCAAATTGCATATTATATTTCCCAGAGGAGCATTGCATGGCGAATAAGCCTCCTTACCTTGACAAGCCAGCGCTGGTATGTCACTCTCCATAAGGGGAAACGTTGCCCCTTAGACCCTATGGTATTCTAATTAGCACCTCAACTAATAAAAGTTACACTGGGTATTCCGATGGTGCGGAAACCACGGTCAGCCATATTGGAGGCTATGGAGGACTAAACGTAGTCACTTGGTCACCCACATGCATACAATTATACAAAGACACTTTTCTTCTCACTAAGGCTACTTTCACACTAGCGTTAACTGCATTCCGTCACAATGCGTAGTTTTGCCGAAAAAACGCATCCTGCAAAAGTGTTTGCAGGATGCGTTTTTTCACTATTGATTAACATTAAGCGACGCATTGTGACGGATTGCCACACGTCACACCCGTCGTGCGACGGATGCGTCGTGCAGTGGCAGACCGTCGGGAGCAAAAAACGTTGCTTGCAACGTTTTTTGCTCCGTCGTAAACGTCTTTTCCGACCGCACATGCGCGGCCGGAACTCCGCCCCCACCTCCCCGCACCTCACAATGGGGCAGCGGATGCGCTGGAAAAATGCATCCGCTGCCCCCATTGTGCGGCGGAGACAACGCTAGCGTCGGGAACGTCGGCCCGACGCACAGCGACGGGTCGAGCCCGACGCTAGTGTGAAAGTAGCCTAAATTACTACCTTTTTTCTGTGCAAATTGTCTTTATATGCAATGTAAAAAAAAGTTATATTCTGATGTAGAAATATAATAACTTTTAGGAAATTTCTTCCAGGAGGCGACTTCATGTGTACACAAAGTGCAAATTGGACATTTTTCCCAGGCCCCCTTCTTGGAAAAATCACTTCAGAAGTGCTGCTTTCCTGGAGGTTTCGTGAGGATTCAACAATACCCAGGAGATTTCACAACTGTTTTGGGAGTCCGGGAGCTTTCGAGACATTTCAGAGAATTGTCAAATGTGACATATTCACATGATCTCAAGAAATGGAGTAAAGGGAGTAGAATAAATCCCTCAACACATATTAGCTGTTTGCCCAGCGATCATACACTAAGGGTATGTGCACACGTTGCGGATTTCTTGCAGAAAATTCCTGAAGAAAACCGGAAATTTTCTGCAAGAAATCCGCATTTTTTTTTTTGCGTTTTTTTTCCGTTTTTTTCGCGTTTTTTTAGCATTCTGCAAGCGTAATTAGCTTGCAGAATGCTAAAGTTTTCCCTGCGATCTGTAGCATCGCTTGGAAAACTGACTGACAGGTTGGTCACACTTGTCAAACATAGCGTTTGACAAGTGTGACCAACTTTTTACTATAGATGCAGCCTATGCAGCATCTATAGTAAAAGATAGAATGTTTAAAAATAATAAAAAAAATAAAAAAATGCTTATACTCACCCAGACATCTCACCGGCGTCCGTTCCGTATAGCTGGTCTGTGCGCACAGGACCTCCCGTGACGTCACGGTCACGTGAGCGGTCACATGACCGCTCACGACCAATCACAGGACAGTGACGTCATTCGGCGAGGTCCTTCAGCGCACACCAGGTACAGAAACCGAACGGCAGCGTGCGAGGAGGCGGCAAGACATCGAGGGTGAGTATAGGACTGTTTATTATTTTATTTCTTATTTTTTGACCACTTATATGGTGCCCAGTGCGTGGAGGAGAGTCTCCTCTCCTCCACCCTGGGTACCAACCGCATATAATCTGCTTACTTCCCGCATGGTGTGCACAGCCCCGTGCGGGAAGTAAGCAGATCAATGGACCCCTAGGTGTGCGGAATCCCTGCAATTCCGCATTTTTAATGAACATGTTGCTTTTTTTTCCGCTATGCGATTTTTTCGCGGAAAAAATCGCAACATTTGCACCAAAAATGCGGAATACCCTGTAAATAATAGGAGGCTTATGTAAGCGTTTTTTTTCGCGTTTTTATCACGTTTTTATAGCGAAAAAACGCGAAAAAAAACGCTAACAATCCTGAACGTGTGCACATGGCCTAAAATACACTCAACTCCTAGCTCATCTATGAGAGAGCTGCTGTCAGACTCCTCTGGCAGCAGCTTATCTCCTGAAAACAAAAGGCTGGCAGTTGTTGGAAATCCAAGGATCCAAATCCTTCTGTCCCCTTACATTATCTGTCAGGGGTGAGTCGTGAGGCCTCCATACACATAGACTGTTGGCCAGTCCCATCAATATTGGTGGTTCGGCTGACGTTAGTTTAATGTATATGACAGCCTCATCACTGCAGGATCAGAATTTATAGTGATTTTGTTTGCAGTGTAGACACATAGGTCTGCATGGGAGCTGTATACACAAAACATATTTTTTATTTAAACTATTTAGCAAAGTTGCTATAATGTGAGCCTGAAAGTAATTGCCTGGAAGCTCTAAAATGGCTACCATGGAGAGGCTTAGCAAAAGCCACTCCATTTACTAGATTCCAGCAGTTGTCCTGGCCTTCGCCGTGGACTTACACAGGGGCACCTGGGTTGAAGCCACAGAGTCAGCTACTGGCCGTTAGTGCAGGCGGGCAGGAGTGGTCAGGTAGCCAAATCAGAATGGCGAGGGCAGTCAAGGTCCAAAACCAGAAACCAGAATGCAACAGCTGTCCCATCCTTAATTTATCCTGTGGTGGCGCTGTAGGGTAGATGAATACTCTGATCGCAGAGGGTTCCAGCAGAAGGACACCCCACAATTAGCTTATGGCACAGGGACCCTTCTAATTAAAAGATTTTCCTATGCAGGCAACCCCTTTAATATCTATACCTAGAATCAGGTCCTAAAAACTAACCTTCATCTTACATTTCACAGTTAAATGAAGCCAGTAAATGATGTGTTCACTTTGTGACCCCCCTCTATGTAACATGGCCCCATCGTGCCCCTTTTACAGTCAGCTGGCCCTGATTGGAAGCGAGTTATAGATATTTCCCTAGTGATTCATCTTCCGCTGTGGGTCTGTCAGATAGAGGCCCTGCGAGGAAAATAATGATGTCATTTACCGATGAACTGTGAATGGAAGGCTTTTCAAAATAGTGAAATAGTCAGAAAATTAGGAAATAAGAATGATAGTAACAGCAACAATAGGCTGCTGCCAAAAACACATTAATAATAGTCGACTGCCCCTTGCCCTCTTATGTAATAAAGAAATATGACAAAACATACTGGAATAGCAGACATGAAACATGGACTTCAAATACAGGAAAACCAGGCTGTCAACGCTCACCGTTTTGTGTTTACAGCCCCTATGCAAGCCCATATGTCTCCATGCTGACAGGACTACAATCGCTCCAACCCGGCACTCAGGGGGGCCCACCCAGAAGTACTGCTACCCTTAGGCCGGGGTCACACTTGCAAGTGTGATGTGAGAAACTCACGCGAGTCTCTCGCATTAAGTCCTGACACTGCCGCCGACACATTTGGCAGGAGCATGCGGCTGCATAGAAATACATGCAGCCGCACACTCCGGTCCCGCGTGCCGGCGGCAGTGCCGGCGGCAGTGCCGGGTATTGATGAGACTTGCGGGAGTTTCTCGCATCACATTCGTAAGTGTGACCCCGACCTTTAGCTATATCACTGATATTCGCTGATATAGCTAAGCTGTGCGGTAGAACAGCGACATGATCTCCCTGCACTACCGCTCCCCATTCTGTAGACCGCAGGTTTCTTTATGACTGCGACCTACAGAATGGTGGGGGGATGCAGTGTCAGAAGTACCGGCGCAGGCACAGGAGTTCAGCATCCTGGCGCGGTAACATCATTGCGCCAGGATTCCTATGTCCACTGTGTGCGCCGGCGCTTTACAGTAGGGCTCGTCAGGACCCTGGATGAGGCGAGTACATGATGTTTTATATTTTAATTAAAATGTGTGGTACGACTGGGGCGGCATCATAAAGTATTACAGTGTACGGGCTAGTGTTATGGGCTCTCAGTCAGCCTGAGGACAACTATGGGGGGAGGGCTCTCAAAATGTGGGGGACATTATAAAGAATGGGGGCAATTATGCACATGGGTGCAAATATAGGGCCATTGTACAGCATAGCTGCAAATGTTAAGGCCATTATACGGCGGGTGTGCAAATGTGGGGGCCATTATACAACATGGGTGCAAATGTGAGGGTCATTATACAGCATGGGTGCAAACGTGGGGGCCATTATAAAGCATGGATGGAAATGTGAGGGGCCATTATACAGCATGGGAGCAAATGTGGGGGTCATTATACAGCGTGGGTGCAAATGTGGGGGCCATTATACAGCGTGGGTGCAAATGTGGGGGTCATTATAAAGCGTGGGTGCAAATGTGGGGGCCATTATACAGCATGGGTGCAAATGTGGGGGCCATTATACAGCGTGAGTGCAAATTTGGGGCCATTATACAATGTGGGTGAAAAAATGAGGGCCAGTATAAAGCATGGGTGCAAATGTGGGGCCATTATACAACATGGGTGCAAATGTGGGGACCATTATAAAACATGGGTGCAAATGTGGGGACCATTATAAAACATGGGTGCAAATGTGGGGGTCATTGTACAGCGTGAGTGGAAACGTGAGTGCCATTATACAACATATATGGAAATATGGAGGCCATCATACAGTTTGGGGCCATTATCTAGCGTGGGAGCTAAAGTGAGGGCCATTATACAGTGTCTTAAATGTTAAGTGGCGCTTAAGTATATATTGTTATAGGGGCACTCAGAGTACTGTGACTGTCAAAGGTGCACACAGGGCATTATTACTGTCTAGGGGCAAAATGCGGACACTGTTTTCTAGGGCACTTGCACAAGAAATTCATAATTTCTAGAGGGTATTTCACCATCTAGAGGGCACAAAGGAGGCATTTACCTTGTAAAGGGCACAGTGGTGGGCATTATGTGGGGCAGGAAAGAGAGCACAGTTTTTGTGACACACAGTAGGTGTAGTAATAAGGAAACATGGCAGCAGCGGCTCAGTATTGGGGTACCAATAGGAAGAAGCATTTGTGCAGGTTGGGAATAGATGGGGACGGTGCTGGAAATGTGAGAAGTAAAATGTGTCTTTGTTGTAATCTCTTCAGACGAGTCCTCGCTGGAGAAGTTGTCATGTCGGTCTGGGCCAGATGGAAAAAGTGAATGATTCCATCAGAAAGAATGTCAGCGGTAAGTCATTATCTGTAACTGTACTGTAATCAGTTATGTGTTCTATAGGAATGGTATTTACCACTGACCATATAGCGGTAACATCAGTGTTGGTCTCTATATAGAGATTTATTTTTAGTAATACCATGGTCATCTGCTGAGGTTCCCTTAAAGCCACAATTAGGGTGTGCCACCATAGTTATAATCAGGGTTACCTGGTAAGAGGCCCATTCGGGTGTTTTGTCCCCCCTGAGCTGAACCGGGACTGGTGGAAAAAGCCGCTCAACTATTTCCAGCAGTCCCATTTACAATGAATAAAGCAGAGGTCAAGTATGTGCATCCCTACTCTATAAAAAAATGGGAAATGTGCTTTTTTTCTCCATTTCTCCATTTACATCTCCCAAGGGACCAGATTATAGCTGCTTATTTAAATCTATTGAGAGGAGGGAAAAAGCAGAGTGAAAGAATGAGGCAGAAAGATTGTGTTGCTGCTTTCTAGTAAGCGATCATCTCACCCCAGAGCTGGATTCACATCTAAACCGCTCAGTACTACTGTATAATGTCCTCCATGCTGCTGCTGCTTCTGGACATATTCTAAAGAGACCAGAAAGCAGGATTCCTTAATATCTCCATCTGTTGTGTATGGGAGACATTATACACCTACTAGCTCAGAGACAACTGAAAAATCATTTTTGCAGTGTATGGTGGTGGGGGAAATATATAGCAGCATTATTTAGGCAACTGTATGGTAGTGTTATTTAGCAAATGTATGGAACTGTTTTTTCATTACCATATTTCTTTACTGCACGTATAATTAGGAATTGCATGTAAGCTGTATATGGGAGAGAGGCACCATAGGGCAAAATTCAACACAAGGCCAGTCCTGGTTCTGGCTAACTATACTTATGTTGTGATACAATTACTGTTATACAGAATTTGCCTCATCTGCTACATGTGGAGATATGTATTTCAGTTCTTTACATTCCCGCTCTGTTGTTTTCCAGTGTCCCCTGCCTTGATTATCATGGAAAAACTATGGAAAAAAGGTAGAAAACTTAATTTTATATAATTGGTCTCGGAGTGAGATCAGCCTCCCTGGAATGGTACATACTTCTAAATGAAGTCATTCACAGTGCAATTTGCAACTTCACCACACCCGCCATCGAGTTTCCTAAAAAGTCAGTTTTAATGGCAAACGCTTCTTTGCGTGAACATTTGAAGAACACCGCTGGATACTGCTTTGGTGGTTGCATCACTTGAAATTGTGTTGGCATTAATAAATGTATGGACTTTTTTGTAATGAAAACGTGACGTTACAATGCGTTTTAGGACCAAAAAAGATGAAGAAGTCTCAAAATAGTTATGGAAAGACGTATCACATTCATGGGTACACAACATCTAAACTAATATAGATACACTACTACACTCGGATATGACACTGAACTGGATTAAAGGAGTTCTCTTATTCAATTGGAATGATTGTGAAAACAAGATACTTTACAATACTTACACTTATTAAAAACCCTCCATTATAAAAAATGGAGATTATTTTTAAATATGTAGCTCAATGCTCAATGCCTAGGTTACCGGTCACCTGCATCAGAGGTGGTCATTTTCCTGTACACCCCTTTTAAAGGTTTCTACATGATATGAAATCAAGTTGCATTTATTTTGGTAATGGTGATAAAATAGCAATGGTGTAAATACCACAAGAGCAGTCTGTGCCCTTGGAGGGAGGTGGCTAAGCATCAGTCCCATCCATTTCACAACTCAGCAGTATGTGCAGGTCTTTCTTCCTGTTACTTGCCTCACCCGGCTCCAACTCCAGGCTTTGCTCCTTTTTCGTATGGCCAGATCCCTCTGTTCTAGCCCATGAGGTAACCTAGAAAGCATTTTTTACGTCATTACCCAATGCCTTTTAAGCTTGACTTAGGCAGCTATGTGCTGCCTGAGTATTCAGGAAGCAGACCATCCTGCTACCACGTGTATTTCTAGGTGTTTGCCTCATCTACCACATGATTCTACTCCACCAGGTGTCTAATTATCTGCCCAACTACTCCTGACTGCACTCCAGCAATCAGTTGCTATAATCAAGTTCAGTACAGTTACTTCCAGTGCTATTGCACACTCGGTTCTGCTGCATCAAGATACATGTTAACAAACTCATCTCTACTATTTGGGCACCAATAATTCCATTTTGCTCTTCCTACATGTAAACACACTTCTGCTAGCAAGTTCCCAGTTTGCTTATACATCTCTGCTACTTCTGTGTATATCCACATTTCTAGCAAGTTAGTAGTTTGGTTAGAAATTTCTGTTAGGCTGGTTTCACACATACTGATATTTCCGGTATGGGTAAACATGGTACTGGAGATATCCGTGTCCGTGTGATACATCAGTGTGGCACACGTGTGGCAACCGTGTGCCGCATCAGGACCACACGAACGTCTGTCGGGAAGCAGCGCTACAGTAAGCGCTGTTCCCCTGCTTGTGCTGCTGAAGCCGGCTGTCATCCCTTCTCCCCTGCCGGCGAGCAGGGGAGAATGAATGAAAGAAAAAAACAACGTTGGGACCCCTCTATATTTCACAACAAACCCGGCAAAACTCACAGGTGTGGGCTGCTATTGTCAGGCTGGTAAGGGCCCATGTATATGGCCACCCCCCCAAGCCTAAAAAAAAAGCAGCCGGCAGGTGTCCAGAAATTTTGGAGCTTTGCCCGGTTCTTCCCACTTGTCCACGCTGAAGAGCTCATTTTAATTCAGGCCGCCAGGGAGCGCAGCTTTGGTGACGTCACCGCTAGTAACAGAAGCTCCGCTTCCAGCGTTTCATTCATTCACTAATAGTTTACAGCCGGGAGCGGTCGCATTAGCAGCGCTCCCAGTTGTAAACTGTACATTCCCCTATATATGGATTACGGCGTGGGACTGACTGTATGCCGGACAGGTATAGTATATTGTTGGTTTACAATTTTGACTTTTTTTTTCCAGGAGATCAAAGGCTTCGCTTGGAATGGCAGAATAATAAAGATGGAAAAAATGTGTACATTGTTTTATTTCATGAAAATATTTTTTTCTTACTGTGCGATGTGTTTGATTAACCCTTTAAAAACTATAGGATTAGTAATGGATAGGTATCTTATTGACACCTCTCCATTACTAAGCCAGCTTAATGTCACCTTACAACAGGAAGTTGACATTAACCCCTCATTACCCCACTTGCCACCGCTACAGGGCAAGTGGGAAGAACCAGGCAAAGCTCCAGAATTGGCGCAACTAATAGATGCCCCTTTTCTGGGCAGCTGCGGGCTGCTTTTTTTAGGCTGGGGGTGCCCATATACATGACCTCTTACCAGCCTAAGATTAGCAGCCCGCACCTGTGAGTTTTGCCCGGTTGTTTGTAAAATATAGGGGGGACCCCACGTCGTTTTTTTCTTTCATTCATTGTCCCCTGCTCACGCTGCAGCCTGCAGAGCAGAGGACAATGGATGAAAGCCAGGTTCAGCACCACACGCAGGGGAACAGCTGCTTACTGTAGCGCTGCTTCCCCCACGGCCGTCTGTGCGCACGCAGGACAGTGTACACTGTTCTCCGTGTGCACGTGTGCAGGATGGTTGGCGGGCCATGTGTCCGGGTAAAAACGGACATGTCTGTGTGTTTTGCACACGGACACACGGTCCGGCAAAACACGCTGACATCTGCACAGACCCATTCATTTGAATGGGTCTACATGTGTCAGTGTCTCCGGTACGTGAGAAAACTGTCACTGCACATACTGGAGACACTGACGTGTGAAACCGTCCTTATTCCTGTGTGCAATCACACTTCTGCTGGCAAATGTGAGGCAGTGACTCCTGTTACAGCTAAGTGGCGCTGTTTGTGCTCCCCAAAATGCGCACAGAGGCGTATGAAGGCCATAGGTGTGCATGGCAGTCGCAGGTGTGGCTGTGATTTAAATGTGAGTGACACGTGTCACAGGTAGGGGTCGCTCAAGTTGTGCATGGAGACGGATGAAGTCCATAGGTGTGCATGGGAGTCACGGATTTCCGGTCCGGGTTTTCCATGTGCCTGAAGGCCATAGGTTTGTGTATTAAAAGCCCTGCAGTAAGAGGTATGGGTGTGTCAGGTGTCAGGTGCAACGTCAGTGTCAGTCTAGTGTGTGCTGGTGTGCAGAGCAGAGGCCTGCAGAGCGCTGGCTGAGTGGAGGCACAGGCCAGTGGAGCCAGGACCCAGGGCAGCTGAATAGCCTGGCACCCGCAGTGTATACAGCGATGCAAGTCGCCCATGGTACTGGTCTCGGATGTGGACAGCCCTGTGCCCGGAGGTGGATGTCCTGTGCCAGGAGTCGGATGTGGACAGTCCTGTGCCCGGAGGTGGATGTCCTGTGCCCGAAAGAGGACTGGCATAGGTAACGATTGCAAACAGGTGGATATGGTGCCCGGCTGCTATCCGAAAGATATCCTGAGCTGTGTACGGCTGTGTGAGTAAAGAAACTGAAACAGCGGTGCAGGACTCCCACGGGAACTAGTCAGAGGAGGACTGGCGTGTGTAGTGTCTGCAAAATATGAGGCTGTGTATGGAAACTGTAATATGGCGTGTGGTCACCCCACGGATACTGGACAAGGAGAGGTCTGGAATGTTTAGGGACTGCAATCTAAAAGCCATATAATATGCAGTGCTATGAACTGGTGTGAACTGAACACTGATAATGTATACTGAAGTTATATGCACTGAAATGATATACACTTGTGTGTGAATTGGACATTAATGCTGTGAGGAAACACATTAAAGAGATTTTGTGTTGGAACTTTGTGGGTCACTGCCTTTTTACTGCGTACGATGCTACCGCAGCATTACACAAGATACAAATTTGCTTATACATATCTGCTATTCCTGTATGTAATTCACTAAAAAAGACTAAAAATCAATAAATACATCACTGAAAAAGGAAAATCAGTCATACTTGCAATAAGTTGTGCAGACAGAAATGCGCAAAAAGGATGCAGCAGGTCCCCCATGATAACGTTGGAGGGCAGAACAGGTGTAAAATACTGAAAACTACCACTTACTAACCCACCAAACATCCGTGGGGTGGCTGCCTAATATTCTTATTGCACACAGGTCTGCATAGGGTGTCATGCCCACCATTACATGAGATGCACTTCTATCCGTACATCAGCCTACTACTGACGCCTCTACTATTACATCAGGTGGGCTGCCAAATACCATATGTGCACCCACAGGCCAGAAACCCCACATTACCCAGCCACCACATGGAGGACTTGCTGCATTCTCTTTGTGCATTTGTGTCTGCACATGCAAGGTACACAAGCACCGCACTGTTGATCGTGCGATTGATATGATTCCTGGGGCTAAATTGCCAAAAGCCTGATTGTTTAACCTTTCTGGTCCCGAGTGGGTCGCCATGAAGGAGTACATATCTGAGAGTCTCCGCAAGGGGAATATTCGCCCCTCCGTGTCTCCTGTTGCTGCAGGGTTTTTTTGTAAAAAACAAAAGACATGGTCTCCGCCCATGCTATGACTTTCGGGAACTAAATAAGATTACTGTAAAAAACACATATCCCTTCCCACTCCTTCCTGATTTGTGTAACCAATTGTCAGGGGCCAAATAGTTTTCAAAACTTGACTTACGGGGGGGCATATAACCTCATCTGGGTGCGGGAAGGGGATGAGTTGAAGACTGCGTTTCTCACCTCAGAGGGGCTGTTTGAAAATGTAGTTATGCCGTTTGGTTTGACCAATGCCCCTGCAGTTTTCCAAAACTTCATCAATCATGTGTTGGATGACATTCTAGTTTATTCACTTGACAAGAAGTCACATATTGATCACCTTCAGGCGGTTCTTCAGATACTAAGGGAGAACTAACTTTTCACTAAGCTAGAGAAATGCCTTTCTTGGGATTCATTATCTCTAGTGAGGGGTTTCGTATGGATCCCAAAAAGGTGCAGGCCATTGTAGATTGGGTTCAACCCTGGGACCTGAAGGGCCTTCAGCGCTTCTTGGGATTTGCCAATACTACTGGAGGTTTATTAAAGGGTTCTCTCAGGTGGTCAAGCCCCTGACTTGACACAGAAGAGGGCTGAAATTAAGAACTTGTCTGCCTCAGCGATAGCGGCGTTTCTCACTCTCAAAAGATGATTTATGACTGCCCCGGTTCTAGTTCAACCTGATCTATCTGAACCCTTTGTGGTGGAGGTTGATGCCTCGGAGGTGGGGGTGGGGGCGGTGTTGTCCCAGGGGCCCACCACTTTGACCAATTTGAGACTATGTGCCTTATTTTTCAGGAATTTCTCCCCGGCGGAGAGAAATTATGACGTGGGTAATCGGGATCTTCTTGCGGTTAAGTTGGCCTTTAAGAAATGTAGGCATTTTTTGGAGGGGGCGGTTCATTCCATTACTGTAATTATGGACCACAAGAATCTGGCATATATTGAGTCTGGTCGTGGCTGGGGTGGTCGTGGCTGATGTGTCTGCAGGTTTGGAACTGAAGATTCGGGAAGCCCTATCCCAGGTTTCCTGGACCAAGCCAGTGAGAAAATTGTTTGTTCCGATTCAACTTCGACTGAAAGTCCTCCAGGAGTTCCATGATTCGGCCCTGAGTGGACATCTGGGGATTTTGGCCACTCGTGGGGCCATCGCGAGTGGTTTTTGGTAGGCCTCGCTTACATCTGATGTGAGGAAGTTTGTGTCTGCCTGTGAAGTGTGTGCCCGAGCTAAGCGCTCTCATGGTCGGCCGGGGAATTGGTGCCTTTGCCAGTTCCCGATAGACCATGGACACATTTGTCCATGGACTTTATCACCAATCTTCCTCCTTCCAAGGGTAATACGGTCATCTGGGTGGCGGTGGACAGGTTTACGAAACAAGCACACTTTGTACCCTTAGTGGCTCTACCCTCTGCTGAGATCTTGTCTAGGTTGTTCTTTCAACATGTGGTTCGTTTGCATGGTGTGCCCTTGAATGTGGTGTCTGACCGTGGTGTGCCGTTTGTGTCCAGGTTCTGGAGGGCGGTTTGTAGAAGGTTGGGTATTAAGTTGTCCTTTTCATCTGCTTACCATCCGGAGACCAATGGTCAAACCAAACAGACCAATCAGTCATTGGAACAAATTTAGCGTTGCCTTGCCACTTCCAGTCAAGAGGACTGGTCCCACACCTTCCCTTTAGCAGAATTCACATTTAATAACCGTGTTAACCACTCTACAGGTACCTCCCCTTTCTTCTGTAATTATGGATTTAATCCACTTTGGGGATTTTTTTTTGCCTGGAATCCGGTTGCCCGGGGGCTGATATTGCTGTATAGCAGTTGGGGAATTTATGGTGGGAGGTCCAAAAGAACATTGGGGAGGCTCAGAGGAAGTTTAAGCTTTTTGATGACAGGAAACGGATTGTGGGACCCACCCTTCGGGTTGGGGATAAAGTGTGGCTATCTACCAGGAACATTAAACTTAGGCTTCCTTCAGCTAAGTTGGGACCTAAGTTTATTGGTCCTTATGAGATCACGGAGGTGGTTAGCCCAGTGGCATTTCGTTTGTGTCTTCCAGCATCTTTTAAGATTCCCAATGTCTTCCATAGGGCCCTGCTGAAACCATTGGGGGCTGTGGATGAAGTGTCATTGCGTCCCTCGCCGTCTGTGTTGGTAGATAATCAGGAGGAGTTCGAGGTGGAGTGCATTGTGGATTCCTGGTTGGTCTGCCATTCCCTCCAGTATCTTATGCACTGTAAGGGGTATGGTCCTGAGGACCGATCCTGAGTTCCTGCCCGATCGGTTCATGGCGATCGCCTAGTGCGCTCCTTTCATGCCCGGTTTCCTGGGAAACCTGGGGGTCCGATGCCCCCTGTTGAAAGGGGGGTACTGTCATGACTCTGGACAGGATGGTGCCGCCTCCATCCTGGTCAGGTCAGGGTTAATTTTAGTCCGCCTCTCTTTAGTTCTGGGGCGGCCATTTAATGTTGACAGTTTCTGGATTGTGTGTCGGTGATACTTCTGTATACTCGGCTTGTGATTGCTGACCCAGGATTACTCATTCGTAAACTTTGTGCCTCTGTGCTTGTGTGCCTTGCTGTGTATGACTCGGCTCTGTTCCCTGACTTCTGCCTTTGCATTCTGCGTTGTACTGTTCTGTCTCTCCCGGTAATCAGACCCCGTGGCTTGTCTCTGTTTACTCTTTGTCTTATCCTTAGGTATTTTGCTCCTTTCTGGCTTTGACCCTCGGCTATCCTTGACTACGTTTTCTGTCTGTGCCCTGCACTCTGTGTGTTCTGTGTCTTCCCTGCATTCACGTACGGTGGCTCCGCCCCCTGGTCACGTGACTGCTCAGTCCAGGTCCTGCTCACTGCATTAGTTTAAAGGGAACCTGTCACCTGAATTTGGCGGGACCAGTTTTGGGTCATATGGGCAGGGTTTTCGGGTGTTTGATTCACCCTTTCCTTACCCGCTGGCTGCATGCTGGCCGCAATATTGGATTGAAGTTCATTCTCTGTCCTCCATAGTACACGCCTGCGTAAGGCAATATTGCGTTGCGCAGGCATGTACTCCGGAGGACAGAGAATGAACTTCAATCCAATATTGCGGCCAGCATGCAGCCAGCGGGTAAGGAAAGGGTGAATCAAACACCCGAAAACCCCGCCCATATGACCCAAAACTGGTCCCGCCAAATTCAGGTGACAGGTTCCCTTTAAGGTCCTTGAGCTCGGTGTGCTTTGTTTCCGCACCCCCTACGTTTATTCACGTGCACCATCAGTGCCCCCTACGCAGCGCCATTGACACCTAGGGTGTCGCGACAGGTATTGCAAGTATGGCTGATTTTTCTTTTTCAGTTATGTTTTTATTGATTTTTAGTCCTTTTTTATTCAGTTAATTGTTTTTCAATTTAGTGTAGGTACTCACAAGATAATGAGGACCCTTGACATGGGCTGGGAGCTTGTATATTTTGGCCAAAATATCGAACAATACCTCATGTATTATAGACATCTTTTGTTTGCAGGGTGTGGCAGGGTCCTTCCAGTGGTGGCCGGTTAATGTGGGGTGTCTGGCCTGCGGGTGCACATATGGTATTGGCAGCCCGTCTGATGTAACAGTAGGGGCGTTGGTGGCTAAACATGACACCATAATCGGGGCAAGGTTTATACTTTACTTTGGGGCCGACTCTCTTCTTTGTAAGCCCATTGGATGTTCACTATGTAGCGATTCATTAGTTCCCCCCAAAGTCCTAATCTTCACATATGGCCCAATCCCCTTTATTATACCGCTATGTAAGGTTTTACTTAATGATTTTAAAACAGGTATGAATTATTAAACGTCTCCATTGCATTCTTTGCTTTTATCCATATGTGTTCGATAGCTTATGTTGTTTTGCAACTAATATAGCCAGATCATTGCAGATGGTCCACATAAAAAGCCTCCTGCACATGCTTTGTTTGTTTCAGTTCTTGCCTCATCTCTTTTTAAAACCCTTCCATCATGCAAACCCTTCCAGATGTCTTGGCTGATTCCTTAGAGGCGGTGAAGGCGACAACATTCTTTCTACAATGAAAACAACCCAAATGAAAAAGTAAATTAAGGTCTCTGTAATTAATTATTAGGGTGGGTGACATTATACCATGTAGTATGTGAGTACCTGTAAAAGATAGAAGGATGCCCCGTGGTACTGTACTGCGGCAAACATGTACAGAAGGGGCAACATGGACGACGGCAGGTCCCGCTTTAAGTAGGTGGCACTTTCCTAGAAGACATGAGTCTCAACAGTTTTAATAGCCTGTGTTTGAGACAGAAATAATTTCCACCATTCTCCACCAAGGCCCTGACTCAATCTGCTCAAAATATCATTATAAAAAGCAAAAGGATGTGGGTCACACGGACCCAAAGACAACGACCAGTAAGTCCAGGTATAACGATGTATGTAAAATTGGATAACTTTATTTCTTCACAAAATTCATATAAATTACATAACATACATCATATAAACAAAGTGCAGGTGAGTATCAGGTACTGCAAGGTGTGCCAAAACACCGCATAAATATAAAAACAAACAAATTAAGGGCGCACGGAACCCAGGACACACACACCCGTCATGATCAAAGCATGTGCCAACCAGAAGCTGATAAATGAATAAATATATTGCACATATTGGGCTATATAAGCCCTCACTTGGACCCAACAACAGGTCCTCTTAATGCAGATAAAATAACAACAATCCAGTGGGGAAAATCCATTCAGGGCACAAACAATATAAGTACGATTTACCTCTAAGTAGAGAGCAGGGTGGGATGTCCGCAGGGTCCGTGCGTCCTCCCCGACGCACGTTTCGGTTTAACACCTTCCTCAGGGGGCATGTTAAGTGAGGCTAGGTACGTAGTTATATAGTCACATATACAGGAAGTGACCGGGAGCGACCCGGAAGTATCTAACGGTGACTATAGCAACCGCTTTGTGTTCCCCTAAATAGCTTGCAGTGGCCGTGTGATGGAATATTATAGATCGGGGTATGCGCCGCAGACCGCCGACCACCGGACAAGCACAGGGCCCTGTGAAGTCCAGTGGCGGACGCACATACGGCGCAAACACCGACCGAGAAAAGTGGGCGAGCATGCGCATGCGCGGATGGTCCGCATTACCAAAGCCGCCATCACACAAAAGGGAAGACGCTGCCCAAACAGTGGTGAGTATCAACAATAAAACACAGCATTATATAACAGATATCAAAACAATGGTACACATTAAGGTGCAGCTTCCCCCCCCCCCCTTTTTTTGGTCCTGCAAGTCACTGAATTTAGTTTGTAAATGGTTATCTGCTAATTTTGTGACTTATGTATATTATTTATGACCTTCCATTTGTTCTAATGCGTCCTTAATGTGTACCATTGTTTTGATATGTTATATAATGCTGTGTTTTATTGTTGATACTCACCACTGTTTGGGCAGCGTCTTCCCTTTTGTGTGATGGCGGCTTTGGTAATGCGGACCATCCGCGCATGCGCATGCTCGCCCACTTTTCTCGGTCGGTGTTTGCGCCGTATGTGCGTCCGCCACTGGACTTCACAGGGCCCTGTGCTTGTCCGGTGGTCGGCGGTCTGCGGCGCATACCCCGATCTATAATATTCCATCACACGGCCGCTGCAAGCTATTTAGGGGAACACAAAGCGGTTGCTATAGTCACCGTTAGATACTTCCGGGTCGCTCCCGGTCACTTCCTGTATATGTGACTGTATAACTACGTACCTAGCCTCACTTAACATGCCCCCTGAGGAAGGTGTTAAACCGAAACGTGCGTCGGGGAGGACGCACGGACCCTGCGGACATCCCACCCTGCTCTCTACTTAGAGGTAAATCGTACTTATATTGTTTGTGCCCTGAATGGATTTTCCCCACTGGATTGTTGTTATTTTATCTGCATTAAGAGGACCTGTTGTTGGGTCCAAGTGAGGGCTTATATAGCCCAATATGTGCAATATATTTATTCATTTATCAGCTTCTGGTTGGTACATGCTTTGATCATGACGGGTGTGTGTGTCCTGGGTTCCGTGCGCCCTTAATTTGTTTGTTTTTATATTTATGCGGTGTTTTGGCACACCTTGCAGTACCTGATACTCACCTGCACTTTGTTTATATGATGTATGTTATGTAATTTATATGAATTTTGTGAAGAAATAAAGTTATCCAATTTTACATACATCGTTATACCTGGACTTACTGGTCGTTGTCTTTGGGTCCGTGTGACCCACATCCTTTTGCTGCTTCTAATTAGCGACTTGTCCTGCATGCATTACAGTCCTGCTAGGTCTTTTCATAGCTTATACCATTGTTTAGTCCTTACGACTTCCATATTGACATCTGTTTTAGCTATGTGTTTCTTTGTTGTCTTTTTGGTTATTCAAAATATCATTATTCAGATTATACTGTAACCATAACAGGTTTTCTGGGACTTTATCATTGATGACCTTTTTTAAGGATAAGTCAACTCTGCTTCCCCACAATCAGCTGATTTACAGGTTCATACATTATGTAGAGGCTGTGAATGATTTTGCAGTACCACTCTCGACCACTACACAATACATGGAGCTGTTCCAGTGCACGGCAGCAACGTCAATCATCTGATCAGCGAGGGAGCCGATCTCATTAATAAAGTCCTGGAAAACCATCTGTCACTTAAGTAGGCAACGCTAGGCCATCAGGGACTAAAGTCCCCTTTTTTTTTGGATGACTGTGCATTGTCCTGTGCACAGTATGTATCATAGACTTAAATGGTTTATGTACAGATTATTTAAATTATTGACCAAGTATTGAACACATTATCTCACCTAGGGGTTATGAACCTTTACGCGAGTCTTGCTAAAAGGGGTCAACTGGTTAAAAATTGGCTTGTGATTGGTTGCAGTGACCATACTGGATATGAAGCTATCACAGCAGGTTGGGCTATCCAAGCACTAGCAAAGGGAGAGGTATGGTGTTACCTCTCCAGGATCCAGCACAAAGGGCTTCATACACCATCTGCTGCCTCCAAGTGTCTCTGCTCCACCACACTTCAGGCAGAATGGCCTGATGGAAGCCTCTCCTCAGTGTAAGACATATGAAAGCCCACATAGAGTTTGCTAACAAACACATGAAGGACTCCCAGACTATGAGAAATAAGATTCTCTGGTCTGATGAGAAGAAGATAGACCTTTTTGGTGATAATTCTAAGCGGTATGTGTGGAGAAAACCAAACAAAATTTCTACATTTCTGTTTTTTTTCAGTCAAGATGGGGTGCAGAGTGTACATTAATCAGAAAAAAATTAACTTTTTTGAATTTACCAAATGGCTGCAATGAAGCAGAGAGTTAAAAATGTAAAGGGGTCTGAATACTTTACGTACCCACTGTATGTGGTATGCCTGTCTGGATTAAAGGGGGTAATCATTCAGAGTTTGAAAATTCCTAATTTTTGGATATTTTTGACAAATTTCTGATATTTTTCTAAATAAACAGAGAAAATATCGACATAAATTTACTATTAACATAAACCACAATGGGTCACGAAAAAAACAAATCTCAAAATCAATGAGATGTGTTGAATGGTTCTAGAGTTATTACTACATAAAGTGACACTGGTCATATTTGAAAATTTTGGACCAGTCACTAAGAGTTTAAGAATCCTCCGCCTTGCTTGCTTCTTTGCCAGTGATAGCTTACCATATCCTGGTAAGGAGCTGAAGGAGAATACAGAGAAAGGAGCAAGCGGTTAGAGTTGTTTTCAGTAATTGGGAAAACACAGCACTTCTGGAATTCTGGTGGTGCACAAGTAGTATAACCAAATCCGTCAACTGTAGAAATACTTGGCACTCATATAGGTGTATTCAAGAACTTATGTATTGAATGCAGAAAGTCCAGAAAAATAAGAGACATTTCGGTCAATTCCTGACCTTCATCAGTCTGATAAAAAAAATGCAGAAAGTCATAAACAAAAAGAAACTACAGAATAAACACTATCACTCAATTTATGTCATTAAATAAACAGAATAAAAAAAAACACATAACGACTTCACAGAATGCCATCAATAACATCAATACATCCTGGTGAAGAAAAGGATGCAAATTCCAAATTAGTATAATTCTAATGTTATTCATAGGACAAACAATAGAACAGAGAAAACAGAAAACATTGGAGTTGTTTTCAAGAGATTTTGGAGTGGATTTGGTTTATGTGTATCTCCTATTCCTCTTCCCATTTAGTTTGTCCCACCTACTCCTCCCTTGATTTTCTTTCCTGTCTGCTTCCTAGTTGCTTCAGATGGTCAAAGAATTGTTTAATGCTCTAGGTCTTATTTATGATGAACTCGACTGTGTCACTCTGGCTGAGTCTAAAATACATCTGCTTCAGCAGGTAGAACAGCCAGCGGAGAAATATTGCTCAGAGTTCCGTAGATGGTCTACGGATAGTTGGAAGAATATTCCCGCTCTCGATAGTCAGTTTTGTCAGGGGCTCTCTGAAAAAGGGAAAGATGCCTTTGTCTTATATGAGACCCCTGTTTCCCTGGAGGCCGCTATACCTCTGGCAATCCAAGAAGACCGCTGTGTACAAGGCAAAAAAGACACCTCAATTTTCAGGGTGGGGGCGGGGGACAGGAATCTAGAGCCGAGTCAACCAAGGAACATATGCAGTTGGGGTGGGGGGTGACTTGTTGTACCGGTCCTCCGGCAGTTTGGCACAAAGGAGTGTTTTTTTGTGGCAAAAAAAGTCTTTCTTGGCATCTGTGCAATGGGTCGCAAACAGCCGCCAGAAAACTAAGTAGCCCAGGTTGCAGTGAGGTTATCAACCCAGGTGAAAATATTTTCCTCTTTGGGCAGGTCGCAATTCTTTTTTTCCCACAGAGATCCATTTAGGCGAAAGTAAGGTGATTATTTTGGCCCTTTTGGAGAGTGGGGCGAGTTTAATCTAATTTACTACCGCTTGATACAGGATGATGGTCTGAATCTGAAAATGCGTTGGCCTATGCCTATAATAGCTATTGATTCTGCAGTCTTAAGCCAAGGGTATTTTAGGCTACTTTCACACATCAGGTTTTTGGTTTCAGGCTAAATCCGGCAAATTTTCAAAAATACGGATCCGGCGTAAATTGTGAAAAACTGATGCACCGGATCCGTTTTTTTAGCTGGATCTGGCTTTCTTTACTGTGCATGGATTTTTGACTTCCTGATTCCGGGGACGAGAGAGAGAGAGAGAGAGAGAGAGAATTTTCCCACGCTCGAGTTCATATGAGTTCATCCAGCAGAGGGCGCATCACCGCGACTCGAGGTAACTACAGTACATTCCCCTGCATTCCATTCATTCACTAAGTTTTACAGCCAGGAGCACAGCTGCATTAGCAGAGCTCCTGGGTGTAAAATGATTTAACCCCTTCAGATGGATTTACAGCGTGGGACAAGACTGTAACGACGGAAGGTATGGAATATTGGTGTTTGTTTTTTTAACTTTACTTCAGGTGACAAGGGTCTTCAGGTGGATTAAGGGTATAATAAAATATTAAAACACCCTGTGTCTTTATTTCATTAAAATACTTTTTTTAATAATGTGTGTCTTTTATTAACCATTTCGTACTATTGGATTAATAATGGATAGGTGTCATAATTGACGCCAATCCATTATTAACCTGGCTTAATGTCACCTTACAATAGCAAGGTGACATTAACCCTTCATTACCCCATATCCCACTGCTACACGGGAGTGGGAAGAGAGAGGCTAAGTGCCAGAATAGGCGCATCTTACAGATGTGCCTTTTCTGGGGTGGCTGGGGGCAGACGTTTTTAGCCAGGGGGAGTCCTATAACCATGGTCCCTCTCTAGGCTATTAATATCTGCTCTCAGTCACTGGCTTTCCCACTCTGGTGGAGAAAGTTGCGCGGGAGCCCACGCCAATTTTTTCCAGGATTTAACCCTTTAATTTAACAGCTAGAGCCCCCAAATTTTACACAAGGACACTTCTTACATTAGTAAAGAGGAATATGTAATAAAAGAAGGGATATGAGATGGTTTACTGTATGTAAACCATGTCTCATATCCTGTCGGGTTTGTGAAGGAGATAGGAAAAGCCGGCAAATGAATTACCGGCTTTTCTGCTATCTAGCGCTGAATTAAATATAAATATACACTCACCGGCCACTTTATTAGGTACACCATGCTAGTAACGGGTTGGACACCCTTTTGCCTTCAGAACTGCCTCAATTCTTCGTGGCATAGATTCAACAAGGTGCTGGAAGCATTCCTCAGAGATTTTGGTCCATATTGACATGATGGCATCACACAGTTGCCGCAGATTTGTCGGCTGCACATCCCAAAGATGCTCCATACAAGGCAGGATGGATCCATGCTTTCATGTTGTTTACGCCAAATTCTGACCCTACCATCCGAATGTCGCAGCAGAAATCGAGACTCATCAGACCAAGCAACGTTTTTCCAATCTTCTACTGTCCAATTTCGATGAGCTTGTACAAATTGTAGCCTCAGTTTCCTGTTCTTAGCTGAAAGGAGTGGTACCCGGTGTGGTCTTCTGCTGCTGTAGCCCATCTGCCTCAAAGTTCGACGCACTGTGCATTCAGAGATGCTCTTAGGCCTACCTTGGTTGTAACGGGTGGCGATTTGAGTCACTGTTGCCTTTCTATCAGCTCGAACCAGTCTGCCCATTCTCCTCTGACCTCTGGCATCAACAAGGCATTTCCGCCCACAGAACTGCCGCTCACTGGATTTTTTTTCTTTTTCGGACCATTCTCTGTAAACCCTAGAGATGGTTGTGCGTGAAAATCCCAGTAGATCAGCAGTTTCTGAAATATTCAGACCAGCCCTTCTGGCACCAACAACCATGCCACGTTCAAAGGCACTCAAATCACCTTTCTTCCCCATACTGATGCTCGGTTTGAACTGCAGGAGATTGTCTTGACCATGTCTACATGCCTAAATGCACTGAGTTGCCGCCATGTGATTGGCTGATTAGAAATTAAGTGTTAACAAGAAGTTGGACAGGTGTACCTAATAAAGTGGCCAGTGAGTGTATGTGTCTCACTGACATATATATATATATATATATATATATATATATACACATTCTATGTGTCATGGGGCTACCACGACTGAGAGGTTTCAGAGAACCGAGCGCTCTGGGCCTCGCTCACACACAGTGAACAGAAGCTCTTCTCCTGAATTCTGACCTGGCTGCCTTGTGCCAGCAGTGCAGGAGTTAACCTTGTTGCTGAAAGCTTGGTCTCTCAGCTGAATTGGATTTTGTAATCTCATCCTCTATATAGACCCAGCTTTGACTACAACTGTTGTCAGTGATCAGTTCAGCTGCCTGGCTTGGAGTGTGAAGGAGAGTGGTGTTAGGAGCTTGGAGGTTTATCTACTGTGATTGTTGTCTGCTTATTTGGTTGCATGTTAAACCTGTTTTCTCTCCTTTGTTGTTGCTCCCCTTTTTCCTACTCAGTGTTTCTTCTGTGGTTGTGTGAGCTTTCGGGGTGTTTGCTATTTAAGTTACCTTGTCTGTATTCCTTGTCTATTTGTCGTTTTGCTACTTTTGTGCAGTCCTTCCTGGGGGAGAGGGGGCCACTGATAGGGTCTACACAGGAGACAGGGATACGCTGGCGTCTCAGGTCTCTTAACCATTATAGGTACCCCTAAGATAAGGGCAAGTCAGGGCCCCTTTATAGTGTCAGGGACAGGTGCGGATCCCAGTACGCCGTCCTGCCCCTTTATCGCCGTATACGACGTGACACTATGTGTACACATTTATTCTACCTATTCTATTCTGTCAGTGTGATTTTACTGTACACTGCACTGAATTACCGGCTTTTCTATAGAACACCGGTGCGTATTTCTCACATTAAGTCACACGCATGGTCCGTGTGTAATCCGTAATTTTCTCGTTCCCATAGACTTTCATTGGCATATTTTTTGCGCAATACGCTGACAAACGCAGCATGCTGCGATTTTCTACGTCTTTAACATACCGTATATTACGGATGCGTAATATATGGCAGATAGGAGCTGCCCTATAGAGAATCATTGGGCCATGTGGAATGCGTATTTTTTGGACGTATTTTCTACACTCATACGTCCATAAAACTCGCTAGTGTGACGGCGGCCTTAATCTCCAAGTAAATGGCATCAGGGTGAATATTTCTCCAAGAAATTGTCGTCCGCCGAGAGGAAATATGATATTGGTAATAGGGAACTCTTGGCAATAAAGTTGGCCTTTGAGTAATGACAACAATTTTTGGAGGTGACAGTTCATCCGGTCATGGTAATCACTGATCATAAAAATCTTTTGTATATACAATCCGCTAAATGTCTGACACCTAGACAGGCAAGATGGTCATTGCTTTTTACCAGATTCAACTTTTTTGTGACTTATAGGCCTGGGGAAAAGAACATTAAGGAGGATGCATTATCTCGTTGTTTTCTGGGGGAAGGAAGTAATTGCGAGCAGGTGCCATATTACAGAAAGTAGTTATTGCTACTATACAATCTGATCTGGAGGAGGTCCCAGAGGCTCAGGGGGATGCACCTACTGCCTGTACTTCAGGTAAACTGTTTGTACCTGTGAACCTTAGTCTTAGAATTCTGAGTGAACATTACGATTCAGTCGTGGCTGGACATCCTAGTAGTAAAGCCATCTCAGATCTTGTTGCTCGTCGTTTTTGGTGGTCTAAGTTGCACCAGGATGTTCGAGATTATGTAACTGCCTACAGTACTTGCGTGTGCTCTAAGACCACACGTACTTTTCCATCCGGGACTCTTCAACCTTTGAAGATGAGATTTCCTGTAGACCATTGACTCATTTGTCTATAGATTTCATCATTGATTGACCCATGTCAGAAGGTAACACAATAATATTGATGGACAGGGTCGGACTGGGGTGTCTGGGGCCCACCAGAGGAATGGACTCTAGGGGCCCACCCTACAGCTGTATGCAAATATCTGTCATTATAGTGGAGCATCGGCTGTAAAACACCGGCGGCTGCTGCACATCTACCGTGTGCCCCAATAACTTGGATGTATAATTACGGTAGTTTACATTAATGGGGTTCTTGGTTAAAACAAGTTATCACTGATCCATGGGCTCCAAAGGATAGGTGATCGCTTAGATCCGACCATTAGAAACTGCACCGATCGGAAGAATGGGGAAGTTTTATCCCTGACAGGACACTTTTATCACTATTTTAAAATGCAGCAGCAGGTGGGATTTCTGACCGCAGCTCCATTCATTCTCTTTGGGGCTTCCAGAAAAAAACAAGTGCAGCCACAGAGTGAATGAATGGATCAGTGATCTAGTCGGACATGCCACTCCAGTCTAATGGGGATAAAAAGTTCCACATTTTGCTGAATGGGTCCAAGCAGTCAGACCCCCACCAATCAATACGTTATCACTTATCCTGTGGAGAGGTGATTACTTTTTTCCACAGGAAACCCCCTGTAAGTGCATCTCTGCCGCTGTGTACAAACCACTAAAACTCTAATGGAAATAAAGAGTCTTCTCCTAATTAATATCAGAGAGAACAAATGACCGCCATACACAACATAATCCACTATACCAAGACCAATAATACCACATACAGGAAGAAATACCACCACACCATGACCAGACCACATAGTGACCGAATAATACTACATACAAGGGACAAATACCACCGCACCATGTCAAGACCACATATTACCACCACTTGGTGACCAAATAGCACATACAAGGGACAAATACCACAACACCATTTCCAGGTCATATATTGCCACCACATAGTGACTGAATACTACAATACTGATCAGTAATAAAAAAAAACCCCACAATAGTATCACCATAAGTGCCAGTATTCACAGGAGATCTGTACTTAGTATGCAGTGTCTGTGTAGAGGTAATACAGAGATCACTGGTGGTATTATACACAGGAGATGTGTATATAATGTATAGGTAATACAGTGATCACTGGTGACATTGTACACAGGACCGCTGTATATAGTATACAGTGTATAGTGTCAGTGTATAGGTAACACTGACTCACCAGTGACGTCTCTAGGTGAAGTCCTTCATCTTTCATCCAGCACAGACCGCCATAATTTCTTCCAGCCAGGACTAATTTCTGCAGGAAATAACAGTTATCTCAAGCTCCGCTTGCAGAACACATTACTTAATTTTTACCAACTTCTACATTACACCACATGAAGAAAAAAAGGCGATATAGTGTCACTCTGCACAGTAACAGGACCGCCCCCCATTTAAAACAGTATACTCAAAAAATAAAATAAATACATCACTGCAGTAATAATATCCCTTAATTAGCCCCTATGGTAATAATATTCCCCACTCTGGCCCCGTTTATCTCATTCCTGGCTCCAGCCATATGTTCTCGCATCCTGCCCTCATGAGTATCCATTCTACACCATATGATCTCCCTATCCTGCCCCATCTGTCTCCATCGTATCCATCCTGCCCCATGATCCAATCCTACCCCATGTCTTTCATTCTGCCCCGTGTCTCCAATCATGCCCCGTATCTACATTCTGCCCATGCCTCCAGTCCTGCCCCCAGTGTGTCCAGCAATCTGCCCCAGTGTGTCCAGCATATTACCCCTAGTGTGTCCAGCATATTACCCCCAGTGTGTCCAGCAACCTGCTCCAGTATGTTCAGCATATTGCCCCAGTGTGTCCAGTATTGCCCCCGGACAGTGTGTCCAGCAATCTGCCCCAGTGTGTCCAGCATATTACCCCCAGTGTGTCCAGCATTGCCCCAGACAGTGTGTCCAGCAATCTTCCCCAGTATGTCAAGCATATTGCCCTAGTGTGTCCAGCATTTCCCCCAGTGTGTCCAGCAATCTGCCCCAGTATGTCCAGCATATTGCCCCAGAGTGTCCAGCATTGCCCCAGACAGTGTGTCCAGCATATTACCCCCAGTGTGTCCAGCAATCTGCCCCAGTATGTCCAGCATTGCCCCCAGTGTCCAGCAATCTTCCCCAGTATGTCAAGCATATTGCCCCAGTGTGTCCAGCATATTACCCCCAGTGTGTCCAGCAATCTGCCCCAGTGTGTCCAGCAATCTGTCCCAGTATGTCCAGCACTGCCCCCAGTGTGTCCAGCAATCTGCCCCAGTGTGTCCAGCATTGCCCCCAGTGTGTCCAGCAATCTGCCCCAGTGTTCAGCAATCTGCCCCAGTATGTCCAGCACTGCCCCCAGTGTGTCCAACAATCTGCCCCAGTGTGTCCAGCAATCTGCCCCAGTGTGTCCAGCATTGCCCCCAGTGTATCCAGCATTGCCCCCAGTGTGTCCAGCAATCTGCCCCAGTGTGTCCAGCAATCTGCCCCAGTGTCCAGCACTGCCCCCAGGGTCTCCAGCATTGCCCCAGTGTCCAGCATTGCCCCAGTGTGTCCAGTAATCTGCCCCAGGGTCTCCAGCACTGCCCCCAGTGTGTCCAGCAATCTGCCCCCAGTGTGTCCAGCAATCTGCCCCAGTGTTCAGCATTGCCCCAGTGTGTCCAGCAATCTGCCCCAGGGTCTCCAGCATTGCCCCAATGTGTCCAGCATTGCTCCCAGACAGTGTGTCCAGCAATCTGCCCCAGTGTGTCCAGCATATTACCACCAGTTTGTCTGAGTCAGACATAAAGGAAAAAAAAAAGTAAAATCCTCACCTCTCCCGTTCCCAGCGCAGGTCCGGTGCACTCAGCATCTCTCCGGCTCAGCAACGCTCAGGACAGAGAGGCTGAGCGCAGTGATGATGTCATCGCACCCTCTACCCTGAGACGTCACAGAGTCAGAGGGCGCTGAAGACGCTGCAGCTGCCGCAGGAACCAGGAGAGGTGAGTATTAGAAGGGGGCCCAATGCCAGCGCTGGCATCGGGGGGGCCCTGGTCATGGCGGCGGTCGGCGCCGCCCGAAGATTTAAAGGGCCCGCGTCTTTTTTTTTCTTCCTCCTCCTCTCTGGGTCAGGGCCCACCGGGCATTTCACCGGTATCCCGGTGGGCCAATCCGACGCTGGTGGTGGATAGATTCAGTAAGATGGCTCATTTCATTGCGCTACCTGCTTTACTGAATGCCAAGACTTTGGCACAAATTTTTATTAAGGGGATTGTGAAATTGCATGGGATTCCATTTGGTATTGTTTCTGACCAGGGCGGTTAAATTTATTTCTAAATTTTGAAAAGTACCGTATTTTGTGTTCACTTAGGTATTCATCTTTCATTTTCATCAGCCTTTCATCCAGTCTAAAGTGCACACTCAGTGAGTGAACCATAATCTTGAGACACATCTTAGGGGCTTTTTGTCCGAGAATTAGGAGGAGTGGGTCTCGTATCTACTCCTTGCTGAGTTAGCTTTAAATAACTTATGAATCAACTTGCAAATCTCTGTTTTTGGGGCATATGGATGTCATCCTCAATTTTGTGTCTTCAATAGTAATCGTTCCACACTCTGCTCTCCCTTCTATCAATGTGCTTTATTCCTATCCTCCTATGTTCCCTTGCAATCCACTTTCACCGCCCAATCCCCCCTCCATCACGACTCATATACATCAGCTCCTCTCTCCTTCCCTCTCCCATGTACAGCTCCCATGCACTTCTCACCTTCCTGGAAAACCTCAGCCCATCTTGCCCAAACACACTGCACAAAAAAAACTTCATACACTTCCAAAAACTACTTGCTTTTTATCTTCTTACTCCTACTGATTTCGGGGGACAGCTCCCCCAACCCCGGTAACCCCCCCCCAACCTCAACCGCTACCCTACCTCATATCAAAACCATACTAACCTTATGTCCTCAGCACTTCCAACCCTTATCCTGGGAGACTTCAACATCCCCATTAACAGCCCCACTTCCACATCTGCATCCCAGCTTCTATCACTAACCACTTCTCTAGGCATCCCACAGCTCTCAACCTCTGAAACACACAAAGACGGTAATACCCTGGACCTGGTCTTTGTCCGGCTCTGTTCAATCTCCTACCTAGATAACTCACCGCTTCCCCTCTCTGACCACAACATTCTATCCTTCACACTCACAATTCCTCCCCCACCCCAGCACTCTCCTACCTACAACACATTCAGAAATCTACATGCCATTAACCCTAATACACTTTCAGACTCCCTACACTCATCATTGTCCCCAATCTCTTCTTTTTCATGTCCTGATCTGGCTGTACATCACTACAACACTCTTAGAAGCACCCTTGAACAAGTAGCTCCCCCCACCCTCAGAACCTCCAAACACAGAGTGAAACAGCCCTGGCTCACATCGCAAACCCGATTTCTCCAGCGATGCTCTAGGAGTGCTGAACGCTTATGGAGGAAAACACGCACACCAGAAGACTTCACACTTCAAATTTATGTTAAGAACCTATAACTCTGCCCTTCACCTCGCCACGCAGACCTACTACACCACCCTGATCTCCTCACTATCCAGCAACCCCAAGAAACTTTTTGACACCTTTCACTCCCTCCTCAGGTCAAAAGCAAAAGATCCTATCACAGACATTTGTGCTGATGACCTGGCCTCCCACTTTATAGAGAAAATAGACAATATCTGTCAGGAAATCCGCTCCCAGACACCAAGTGCAATGACTCCCATCTCTCCCTGCATCTCCCCTGGCTCACTCTCCACATTCGATCCCATCACAGAAGAAGTCTCCAAGCTCCTCTCCTCTTCTCGTCCGACTACATGCACTACCGACCCCATTCCCTCACACCTCCTCCAGTCTCTCTCTCCAGTTGTCACAACTCACCTAACCACAATATTTAATCTCTCCCTCTCCTCTGGCATTTTCCCCTCCTCCTTCAAACACTCTATCATTACTCCATTACTAAAAAAACCCACCCTCGACCCATCCTGCACAAACAACTACAGACCGGTCTCCAATCTCACCTTCATCTCTAAACTCTTGGAGCGCCTGATCTACTCCCGCCTTACCCATTACCTCTCCACTCATTCCCTCCTAGACCCTTCAAAGTCTGGTTTCCGCCCCCTACATTTGACAGAAACTGCACTCATCAAGGTGACCAATGACCTTCTTACAGCAAAATGTAACGGTGACCACTCTCTGCTTATTCTTCTCGACCTTTCTGCAGCTTTCGACACTGCTGACCACCCTCTCCTACTCTCTAGGCTCCAGTCACTAGGCATTAAGGACACTGCTCTCTCCTGGTTCTCTTCCTATCTTTCTGACCGCTTCTTCAGTGTTCTGTTCTCTGGTTCCACTTCATCTCCTCTTCCTCTCACTGTCGGGGTGCCCCAGGGCTCAGTCCTTGGCCCCCTTCTCTTCTCCCTCTACACAGCCCCAATTGGACAGACCATCAGCAGATTTGGCTTTCAGTACCATCTTTATGCTGATGACACACAACTATACACGTCATCCTCTGACCTTAACCCCGCTGTACTACAGAACGCCACTGACTGTCCAGTCTCCAACATCATGTCCGCTCTATCTGAAACTCAACCTCTCCAAAACTGAACTTCTTCTGCTCCTGCCATCTACTAACCTCCCTAAATCTGACATTTCCCTCTCCGTGGGTGGCACCAGAATAACACCCCGGCAGCAGGCGTGCTGTCTGGGTGTTTTGTTTGACTCCGATCTCTCCTTCACATCCCATATACAATCTCTTGCCCGCTTGTGCCGCTTACACCTAAAGAACATCTCTAGAATCCGCCCTTTTCTTACCATGGAGACAACAAAAACCCTCACTATCGCCCTGATCCACTCCCGCCTTGATTACTGCAATGCTCTATTAATTGGCCTCCCCCTTACTAGACTTTCCCCTCTCCAGTCCATCCTTAATGCAGCAGCCAGGGTTGTCCATCTGGCTAATCATTACTCAGATGCATCTGCTCTTCGCCAGTCATTACACTGGCTGCCCATTCATTACAGGATACAATTCAAAGTACTTGTTCTCACCCACAAAGCTCTCCACAGTGCGGCACCCCCATACATCTCCTCCCTCATTTCGGTCTATCGGCCTAGCCAACTGCTGCGCTCTGCAAATGACCTTCGACTAACCTTGGCACTAATCCGTACCTCTCACTCCCGACTCCAAGACTTCTCCCGTGCTGCACCAATCCTCTGGAATGCTCTACAAGATATTAGGACCATCCACAACTTGCATAGTTTTAGGTGCTCCCTCAAAACACATTTGTTCAGAGCTGCCTACCACATTAACTAATCAAGGTCATTTTGTTTGTGTGTGCGTAGCCCTTTCACTATCTCCATCTATCCCCCACCCCCTGAAGATGGCTGGACCATCATTGTAAATACATCATTGTAATACACACCTGTACTTTGTATCTCCCCCACTTCATTGTAGATTGTAAGCTCTCACGAGAAGGGTCGTCTTATTTTGCTTTATTATTGTATTGTTAACATTGTTACCTATGATTGTGGTTTGAAACTGTTAAACTGCAAAGCGCTGCGGAATATGTTGGCGCTATATAAATAAAGATTATTATTATTATTATTCTTCTGGAGTACCTGAGAAGGAACAGTTTTCATCATCCATTACATGGCTATGGCTTCTTAATTTATGAAGGATGTGGTCTAAATATAAGAGTATGGCCGATTGTAAGCACTTGTTGCGTCTGGTCCTGTATGTGGGCGATTTGGTGTGGCTGTCCTAGAAGAATATTAAGTTGAAAGTTCCATTTTGGGAACTAGGACCCAGGTTAATTGGTCCTTATAAGATTGTTGCTGTTGGCTGTCCAGTGGCGTTTCGCCTTGCTCTACAATCTACTTTCAAAATCTATAATGTATTTCACTGATCTCTTCTCCCAAAAAAATGTGGCCTCCTTAGAACCATCCCTGCCACCACCATCCCGTCATTATTAATGGAAATCTGAAATTGCAGATAGCTAAAATTGTGGATTCTCACTTAGTTCGCTGGTCTTTTCAGTACTTAGTGTATTGAAAGGGTTACGGTCAAAAGGAAAGAGTGAGAGTACCAGTGTCTGATGTTCATACAACCAGGTTGGTTCGGCCTTTCACACCTGACATCCTAGTAAACTGGGTTTTGTGGGTTCAGAGTCCCCTCTTAGAAGGAAGACAATGTGCAAGAAAAGTTGTCTCCATTCCTTGCACTAGGATTGCCCATATCTGCATATCTGTGCTTTTTAATATGATGATAAATAAATGTCAAGTTTTAAGAATAATTTCTCCTGTGGTCTTTTCTTGCACATTGGATTTCCATACAGCCAGGACCAGGGCGGCTCCGTGCGCCGATGACCAGCCAAGGAACCTGGACATAACGGGGTGTGAACATTTTTCTTTTTATATCTCTTACGAGGAAGGGTACTGTCAAGAGGATACCACAACACAGGAGGGGTCAGACGATTGCAGAGTCTGGTGATACGCACACTTGTGGTTGTTTGAGTAGCTTCACCGTCCTATTAGCAGTTCTGGCTTTCCTTGCTATGTTTCTGCAAGGGTTATACTGCTTAATGCGACTCCTGGAGTTCTCAGTTTTATTGTATAAACTGTTCTGATTTGGTTACTCCCTGCAGGTTTAAGAACTCTCCTCCTTGCTTCTACCTTTGCCAGTGATAGCTTACCATGTTCTGGTTTGAAGTTGATTGAGAGTACAGAGTTAGGAGTAGGTGATTGGAGTTGTTTCCAGGAGATTTCTAAGTGGATTTGGTTTGTGTTTATCTCCTATTCCTCTTCCCATTTGGTTTCTCCCACCTACTCCTCTCTTGATTTCCACTCGGTCATTTTGTGAGTGTATTTGTATGATTGTGGTTTTCTTCTATCCCTGTCTGTTTTCCCATCTGTCAGGCTTGTGTTATTCCATACACTTCTGTCTCACACCTCCCTGATAACAGATAGGCATCAGTGATGAGCGAGTACACTCGTTACTCAAAATTTCCCAAGCATGCTTGGGTGATCGAGTATTTGGATGTGCTCGGCGATTTAGTTTCTGTCTCCCGTAGCTGCACGATTTGTGGCTGTTAAACAGCCTGAATACATGTGGGGATTCCCCAACAAACAGGCAACCGCATGTACTCAAGCCAGTCATCACTAATAGGCATACATCTAGGACCTTAGCAAGGTAAGAGACCTCGGCATCCCCACCATCAGGAGTAATCTGCAAGACAGAGATAGCCTATGGTTATCCTAGTTTGAGAGACAGGCTAGGAGCCCCTTGTCCCTGGAAATCTTACTGCAATATCGTGACAACTATCATCTGTCCTAAGACTTGGTATATGAATTATATCACATTCTATACATTTAATATATTACCTTTCTATTGATTACCAAGTGTACCTTAAAGGGAACCGTCGCTAGGTTTGGCCAATACGAGTTACAGCCACCACCTTTCAGGGGTTATATACAGCATTCTATAATGCTATATATCTGCCCCAGTCAGCATTGTAAGAGAAGAAAAGGTAATTAGACCTACCAGTAATTGTGCTTCCAGAAATCCATTCTGACAGCACCAAGGAGGGCGTCCTTCTTATCCTTACTGGGACAGGAAATGAGAGGTTAAAATGACCCTCCCATCTTCACCCCTCAGTGTCTTTTCTAAGTATCACACCAGGACGGATGCAACAGAATTTATTGATCATTCTTTATACAAACATTACGTCACATAAGTATGGAATTTCTCAGGGAGGGAACTAGCCGTGCTGTCAGGATGGATTCCTGGAAACACAATTACCAGTAGGTCTAATTACCATTTTCCAGGTCATCAATCCTGACAGCACCATGGAGAACACCAAAGTATGGTGATGTAGGGTGGGACCACTGAGTGAAGACCCTTCTTACTGAAGGCCACTTGCCGAGACTACATCTAGTTTGTAATGTTTCGAGAAAGTACTCAGACTGGACCATGTTGCGGCCTTACAGATCGAGCCTCAAGACTAATCGGTCCTCAAATATCTGTAGATAAGGGTCCTTGATAGACAGGGCCTGTAATTCTCCTACTCTCTTGGCTGATGTAATCCCTACTAGGAAGGCCATTTTAAATGAGAGTCTACTAATGTCCATACTGCTGCAGTACGGTGGCGCAGTGGTTAGCCCAGCAGCCTTGCAGCGCTGGAGTCCTGGGTTCGAACCCCACCAAGGACATCTGCAAAGAGTTTGTATGTTCTCCCCGTGTTTGCGTGGGTGTTCTCCAGTTTCCTCCCACATTCCAAAGACATACTGATAGGGAATGTAGATTGTGAGCCCCATCGGGGACAGTGATGATAATGTGTGCAAACTGTAAAGCGCTGCGCTATATTAAAAATAAAGATTATACTGCTAACTGGTTCATATAGATGCTTACATAGTGCATTGAGCACCAGGTTAAGATCCCAAGGTGGGACAGATCTAACCAAAGGTCTTTGTACTTTGTACTGCTCTAGAGAACCTTGCTATTCAGGGGTGGGCTGATAGGGGAGAGTGGAAGAATACGATCAATGTTGAAATCTGTACTCTTAGGGTACCTTTGTTGCGACCCACCTGCAGGAAATCAAGGATACTGGGAATATCCAGGCATGCTGTATCCACCGACGATTCTCCGCACTCCATGCACAAAAGCTTCCAGATCTTGTTATATACAGGTGCTTCTCACAAAATTAGAATATCATCAAAAAGTCAATTTATTTCAGTTCTTTATATAATACGAGATTCACTTTTTGTATTAGTCACTACAAACAGTGATCTATTTCACGTGTTTATTTCTGTTAATGTTGATGATTATGGCTTACAGCCAATGAAAACCCAAAAGTCATTATCTTAGTAAATTAGAATGCTTTATAACACCAGCTTGAAAAATTTTAAAATCTGAAATGTTGGCCTACTGAAATGTCTGTTCAGTAAATGCACTCAGTACTTGGTCGGAGCTCCTTTTCCATCAATGTGGCGTGGCTGAGGTGTTATGGAAGACCAGGTTGCTTTGATAGCAGCCTTCAGCTCGTCTGCATTATTGGGTCTGATGTCTCTCATCTTCTTCTTGACAATACTCCATAGATTCTCTATGTGGTTAAGCTCAGGCAAATTTGCAGGCCAATCAAACACAGTGATTCTGTTGTTATTAAACCAGGTATTGGTACTTTTGGCAGTGTGGACATTTGGATTGTGGTGAAGTTTCCACAATCAGTGATGGTTTGAGAGCCATGTCATCTGCTGGTGTAGGTCCACTGTTTTATCAAGTCATACGTCATTGCAGCCGTCTACCAGGAAATTTTAGAGCACTTCATGCTTCCCTCTGCCAACAAGCTTTTTGGAGATGGAAATTTCATTCTCCAGCAGGACTTGGTACCTGTTCACACTGCCAAAAGTACCAATACCTGGTTTAAAAACAACAGTACCACTGTGCTTGATTGGCCAGCAAACTCGACTGACCTTAACCCCATGAAGAATCTATGGGGTATTGTCAAGAGGAAGATGAGACACTAGACCCAACAAAGCAGACGAGCTGAAGGCTGCTATGAAAGCAACCTGGGCTTCTATAACACCTCAGCAGCGCCCAAGGCTCATCGCCTCCATGCCAAGCTGTAAAGATGCAGTAATTGGTGCAAACGAAGCCCCGACCAAGTATTGAGTGCATTTACTGAACAGACATTTCAGTAAGCCAACATTTCGGATTTTAAAATCATTTTTCAAGTTTACCAAAACAGACTAAGGGACCTTTTAAAATGCTTAGGTTGGGTTCACATTACGTTTCCCAGTCCGTTAGACGGACTGCGTTACACCGCGGCATAATGCAGTACGTTAACGCCGCCATTAAGCCCTATGTCGGACGCATCGCTAGCGCACGCCCAAAATGGGCGTGCGCTAGTGATGTGCCGTCATTGAGTGATGGACCCTGGGACGCAGGCTGCGTTTCCGGGTCCGTCACCGCTAGCGCAGATAGAGCATGTGCTAGCTCTATCTGCGCTAGCGCGATCACATTTCGGCACTTGCGTTAACGCAGCCCGTTTAACGCATGTGTTGAACGGGCTGCTTTAACACTATGTGAACTTAGCCTTTGCATGTGTTTTTGTTAATTATTCTAATTTACTGAAATAATTACTTTTGGGTTTTCATTGGCTGTAAGCCATAATCATCAACATTAACAGAAATAAACACTTGAAATAGATCACTCTCTTTGTAATGACTCTATATATGAGTTTCACTTTTTGTATTGAAGAACTGAAATAAATTAACTTTTTGATGATATTCTAATTTACTGAGAAGCAATTATCCATACAGTAGTGCTGGTTAGCTTACCTGGCTTAAATTCCAGCTTCCATGTCCTTTAGCAAAGGACATTCAATCCAGCAGACCTGCAATCTCCATACATCCAGCTTTCCTTCACACAAAAGCACATCTCCAGACCCACCCACACTGAAATGCTCTAGAAAGCTGGGTATTTAGCCTCTAGACTTCTCCATCCCACTCTACAGTTGTATGATTATCCTAGCCCCAAACATGGCTGATTAACCCCTCATCACTTTATGTGCTGGATGATACTTCCTAGGCTTATTACGCAAACAATTTCAGTGCCACATCTCCCACCTAGTACTTTGCCAGTGACGGTCAATATATATATATACACTCACCGGCCACTTTATTAGGTACACCATGCTAGTAACGGGTTGGACCCCCTTTTGCCTTCAGAACTGCCTCAATTCTTCGTGGCATAGATTCAACAAGGTGCTGGAAGCATTCCTCAGAGATTTTGGTCCATATTGACATGATGGCATCACACAGTTGCCGCAGATTTGTCGGCTGCACATCCCAAAGATGCTCCATACAAGGCAGGATGGATCCATGCTTTCATGTTGTTTACGCCAAATTCTGACCCTACCATCCGAATGTCGCAGCAGAAATCGAGACTCATCAGACCAAGCAACGTTTTTCCAATCTTCTACTGTCCAATTTCGATGAGCTTGTACAAATTGTAGCCTCAGTTTCCTGTTCTTAGCTGAAAGGAGTGGTACCCGGTGTGGTCTTCTGCTGCTGTAGCCCATCTGCCTCAAAGTTCGACGCACTGTGCGTTCAGAGATGCTCTTAGGCCTACCTTGGTTGTAACGGGTGGCGATTTGAGTCACTGTTGCCTTTCTATCAGCTCGAACCAGTCTGCCCATTCTCCTCTGACCTCTGGCATCAACAAGGCATTTCCGCCCACAGAACTGCCGCTCACTGGATTTTTTTTCTTTTTCGGACCATTCTCTGTAAACCCTAGAGATGGTTGTGCGTGAAAATCCCAGTAGATCAGCAGTTTCTGAAATACTCAGACCAGCCCTTCTGGCACCAACAACCATGCCACGTTCAAAGGCGCTCAAATCACCTTTCTTCCCCATACTGATGCTCGGTTTGAACTGCAGGAGATTGTCTTGACCATGTCTACATGCCTAAATGCACCGAGTTGCCGCCATGTGATTGGCTGATTAGAAATTAAGTGTTAACAAGAAGTTGGACAGGTGTACCTAATAAAGTGGCCGGTGAGTGTGTATATATATATATATATTATATATATATATATATATATATATATATATATATATATATATATAGTGACGTCTTGGGTGGAAACGAGACAGTACAGTCTGCCACACCAGAATCTCAATTTGTGGACGTGTTTTGGGGTGTTGCCGCTCCTCAGTGCAAATCATGAGAGCTGCCTGTATGAGAGGACTCTGAATGGGATCAAGGGGGTGATGTTTCTCCTTGTGGAGTGTGACATTTAGGGTAAGTTCACATTTGCGTATATGTGCGCAGCGTATCATCTGCATGCGCAAACGCGTGCAAACGAATGCTTCCGCAACGTTTTTTTATCCGCAGTTTACGCGCGACACCAAAAAAGCTGCGTGTGCATGCGTTTTTGCATGCGGTTGCATTGTTTATGCGCATGCGTTCGATATTTCCAAAGTTTTCCAGTAGCTTTTTGATGACAGACACCCAATGGGCGCGTCTCATGGGATTTCTATATTATATATATAAATACTAGATGTTTCCAGCCAGCTAACGCTCGGCACGCTCATTGCTATCTAATTAACGCTGCTGATGATTAAACTAAAGTAAATAATGACAACATTTAGGGTATGTGCACACGTTCAGGTTTTTTCGCGTTTTTTCGCGATAAAAACGCTATAAAAACTCATTAAAAACGCATACATTATGCATCCTATCATTTAGAATGCATTCTGCATGTTTTGTGCACATGGTGCGTTTTTTTCCGCGAAAAAAACACATCGCGGTAAAAAAAGCAGCATGTTCATTAATTTTGTGTGGTGATGGGGTGGGGGGGCGGGATTATGTGTGATGTGGTGGGATTATGTGTGGTGATGGCGGTATTATGTGTGGTAATGTGGTGGGGGGCGGGATTATGTGTGGTGATGTGGGGGGGGCGAGATTATGTGTGGTAATGTGGTGGGGGCGGGATTGTGTGTAGTAATGTGGTGGTGGGGCGGGATTATGTGTGGTGATGTGTTAGGGGCGGGATTATGTGTGGTGATGTGGCGGGATTATGTGTGGTAATGGGGTGGGGGGCGGGATTATATGTGGTGATGCGGTGGGGGGGCGAGGTTATGTGTGGTGATGTGGTGGGGGAGGGATTGTGTGTGATGCGGTGGGGGAAGGGATTGTGTGTGGTGATGTGGTGCGGATTGTGTGTGGTAATGTGGTGGGGTGGGATTGTGTGTGGTAATGGAGTGGGGGCAGGATTTTGTGTGGTGATGTGGTGGGGGCAGAGCTACTGCGCAGGGGGCGGGATTAGCGAGTAATCACGATGCCTCTTATATATATAGATATATATACATATACTGTACTGATGAAACCATAGTCTTTGGCTGCTGTATCCAGCTGCAAGATGGATCTTGACATTGACAGCTTCTATGAAGATCTGGATTTACAATTGAAGTTGGCTGCTGCCTTTGCTTGTTAAGAACAAAGAAGAGAAAGATGGAGAAGACGTCATTGATATTGGCAACACCGCATCCTTGAACTCCGAGAGAACCGTGGAGCATACCACTCCTTGTACACAGAGCTGCGGCAAAACCCTCAGAAGTTTTTAAACTATACGAGGATGACAGAACAAAGCTTTGATGACTTGTTGCAACGTGTTCAAGGATCAATCGCCAGGCAGGACACACAGTTCCGTCGAGCAATTCCTGCTGAGGAACGTATGTTGGTCACCCTGAGGTACGTAATTTTGAAAAACAAACACCTGTCATTAGTATTATTGTAATAAAAGCAATGTACTGATTTTTTTCCCTTCTTTTCTAAAAGTCTTTTTTCCATTTTTTTTTTTCAAAAAGCCATGTACGGACTCTATTTTTGTCATTTTTTTGTTCCGCAGATTCCTGGCTACAGTAGAGACATTATCATCCCTCCATTTTCAATTCAGGATTGGAGCCTCCACACAGTCTGGGATTATTGGAGACACCTGCCGTGCTTTAGGTGAAGTTCGGCATCCAGAATTCCTCCCCCAACCCACAACGGAAATCTGGTTGGAAAATGCTGCCAAATTCCAGGAAATGTGTAATTTTCCTAACTGCTTGGGGGCTTTGGCCGGCAAACACATTAGGATTATGAAACCTTCTGGTAGTGGAACTGAGTACTTCAATTATAAAAAATACTATTCCATTGTTCTAATGGCGATTGCTGATGTTCAGTGTAGATATGTCGCCATAGACATTGGCTCATTTGGACGAGGAAATGACTCACAAACTTGGACATGGGCCAACGATTGTATGGTAATGATTTTAATTTCCCACAGCCACAACCTCTTCCCAACACTGAAGGATCACTAATGACGTTGGTTGTGGTTGGGGATGAGGCCTTCCAAATGTGTGCCAACCTCCTAAAACCGTATTCAAGTCGGGACTTAAATCACACAAAAATTTTTTACAACTACCGACTGACTAGGGCACGAAGACTTGTGGAGTGTGCCTTTGCATTGCTGGTATGTAAATGGCACATTTTGTGAACATCTATTAATCTAAAAATTTAAACTATTGATGATGTTGTGAAAGCATGTGTTCTACACAACTACATCATGGCAAAAGAGCGGCCCAACTTAGAAACTGAGGAACCTGTTACATTGCATGATTACCAAAGTCACCCTCTGAGGACTATTGTGGAAGTTGCCCAGATTAGAGATAAGTTTGCTGCTTAAGGTACCTTCACACGAAACGACTTTGTAATGATATCGCTAGCGATCCGTGACGTTGCAGCGTCCTCGCTAGCGATATCGTTTAGTTTGACACGCAGCAGCGATCAGGATCCTGCTGTGATGTCGCTGGTCGCTGAATAAAGTCCAGAACTTTATTTGGTCATCCGATCGCCGTGTATCATTGTGTTTGAAAGCAAAAGCAACGATACCAGCGATGTTTTACACTGGTAACCAGGGTAAACATCGGGTTACCAAGCGCAGGGCCGCGCTTAGTAACCCGATGTTTACCCTGGTTACCAGCGTAAAAGTAAAAAAAACAAACAGTACATACTCACCTGCGCGTCCCCCAGCGTCTGCTTCCTGACACTGACTGAGCGCCGGCCATAAAGTGAAAGTACAGCGGTGACGTCACCGCTCTGCTGTTAGGGCCGGAGCTCAGTCAGTGTCAGGAAGCAGACGCTGGGGGACGCGCAGGTGAGTATGTACTGTTTGTTTTTTTTACTTTTACGCTGGTAACCAGGGTAAACATCGGGTTACTAAGCGCGGCCCTGCGCTTAGCAACCCGATGTTTACCCTGGTTACCCGGGGACCTCGGCATCGTTGGTCGCTGGAGAGCGGTCTGTGTGACAGCTCCCCAGCGATCAAACAGCGACGCTGCAGCGATCGGCATTGTTGTCGCTATCGCTGCAGCGTCGCTTCGTGTGAAGGTACCTTTACTTTGTGTCTGATAATGGACGGGTGGAATGGCAAGACACAATGGTTTAAGCAGTCAAGTAAAATTTACCTGTAATTTTAAAATGTATCTGTAATTTTAAGTGTACATGTTATGCTAAAATGTATGTGTTATGCTAAAATGTGTATGTAATTTTAAAATATACCTGTTAGATTAAAATTTACTTGTTCTATTCAAATGTACCTGTTATATTAAAATGTGTTCCATTAAAACTTACAAGTTCCCTCAAAAATACAATAGAAACATGTATGTGTTTGCGGTGGCGGCGTACTTACAAGAACAAAAAAAGGTGGTAATGTTCGGGGTTACATAGTTACATAGTTATTAAGGTTGAAGGAAGACTGAGTCCATCTAGTTCAACCCATAGCCTAACCTAACATGCCCTAACATGTTGATCCAGAGGAAGGCAAAAAAAACCCATGTGGAAAAGAGTAAGCTCCACATTGGGGAAAAAAATTCCTTCCCGACTCCACATACAGCAATCAGACTAGTTCCCTGGATCAACGCCCTATCAAGGAATCTAGTGTATATACCCTGTAACATTATACTTTTATAGAAAGGCATCCAGTCCCCTCTTAAATTTAAGTAATGAATCACTCATTACATCATATGGCAGAGAGTTCCATAGTCTCACTGCTCTTACAGTAAAGACCCCACGTCTGTTGTTATGCTTAAACCTTTTTTCCTCCAGACGTAGAGGATCCCCCCTTGTCCCTGTCTCAGGTCTATGATTAAAAAGATCATCAGAAAGGTCTTTGTACTGTCCCCTCATATATTTATACATTAAAATAAGATCACCCCTTAGTCTTCGTTTTTCCAAACTAAATAGCCCCCTAAATAGGGGTGGTGATTGGGTTTAGAGTCGGGGTGTATCAAAGGATGAAATTGGGTGGACCTTGGGGGTGTGGAGCTGTGAGGATTGGGTGGTAGTTGAGGAAGGGGTTATAGGGGAAGGGGAAACAAATTGAAGGATTGGATCATGGATGGGAGTGGACACATTGGGGAAGCAAAATAGGGAAACATTTGTAGGTGAGGGTGGAGGTGATGGGTCCATTTTTGGGAGGGATTTCTGGCTTTGGGTCTTCGTCCTGGTCCTAAGATGATGAGTTTTGGTCCTCTTTTCTGTTGGCCCAGTGGGAGTGGTTGCCTCTGTCAAAGTCATTGGCCATGGTGCTGGAGTGGGCATGCGTGCTGGAGTGGGCAGCGTGGTGGATCAGTGAACTGGAGGCGGTGGTGGTAGATAGTTCGGTGCTGTGGAAGTTGGAAAGATGATCGGCTGCTGGTAATATCCTCCGGCCTGTGGATGGAAGCTTTGGGACTACTGCTGGGACTGCTGCTGCTGAAATGCGTAGCTGTAAGCAGCCTAGCAGGACTGCATGACGTCCAGCGGGAGTTGAGGCGTAAGGTTTTCCGACACGCTCTGCTCAAACGCTGAAAAAAAAAATGTTGCGCCGGTCTCTCAAGGTCAGCTTCCAGGCAGTCAAGGCTTTGTTGACATCCTGTAAAAGTGTGTTCACATGGGTGAACCCACTCTTCAATCTATCACCAAGCACGCTAATCGCATTCTGGAAGACCGAGCTTAAATGCATAAACTCGGGCATGCCTATTCTTTCCCAGACCCTCTGCCGCTGACGAGAAGACCCAGCAGGGGAAGAGAGCAGCGAGAGGGGAAAACCAGATGGACCGGCTGCCTGTTCCCCTGCCTGTTCCCCAGCCTGTGAAGCCTGCCAGGTTGCTCCATCGCTGGTGGATGATTGGGACTGTGTCTGTTCGGTGGCTGGACTATGAGGGGCCGCTTCAACAGAGGATGATCTAGGTTGTGTTGTGCTGCACCACGTTCTGTGTGGAAAAGAAAAGAAACACATTAGTAAAAAAAAAAATACATGTTGGTGTTGTGCTGCTCCAGGTTCTGTGTGGAAAAGAAAATCAAACATTTTAAAAACATTAAAAAAATAAATACATATCTCTATATATAGTTCAAAATCGGAACAGCATCTTATATTACCAAATTGTAGTGCAGCGTCTTCCCAACCACTGTTGAAATGGTCTTTGGTAATAGATGAAAAAAAGAAAGACAGCACAAAAAAATAGAAAAAAGGGGCTTTAATGCCTGAACGGCGTGGCGACGTTTCGGATATCTTTATCCTTTTTCAAGCTTGAAAAAGGATAAAGATATCCGAAACGTCGCCACGCCATTCAGGCATTAAAGCCCCTTTTTTCTATTTTTTTGTGCTGTCTTTCTTTTTTTCATCTATATCTCTATATATATATATCTATATCTCTCTCTATATATATATATCTATATCTCTCTATATATATCTATATCTCTCTATATATCTATATCTCTCTCTATATCTATATCTCTCTCTATATATCTATATCTATATCTATATATATATATATATATATATATATATATATATATATCTATAAATATATCTCTATATATCTCTCTCTCTCTCTCTCTATATATATAAGGCCGGCGTCACACTCGGCGTAAGACAATACGGTCCGTATTTTACGGCCGTAATACGGAGAAATGTTCCCAAAATAGTGATCCGTAGGCAGGGTGTGTCAGCGTATTTTGCGCATGGCATCCTCCGTATGTAATCCGTATGGCGTCCGTACTGCGATATTTTCTCGCAGGCTTGCAAAACCGACATCTAATGGATTTATGTGCTCAAATGTTCGGGAAAACATATATACAGTATATATATATATATATATATATATATATATACAGTATATATATATATATATATATATATATATATATATATATATATATATATATATATATATATATATATATATATATATATATATATATAGTCTGTATTTATATTTACTACAGCGCGATATCTGTGAAAAGCCGGTAATTCAATTGCCGGCTTTTCATTTCTCCTTCCCAAACCCGACAGGATATGAGACATGGTTTACATACAGTAAACCATCTCATATCCCCATTTTTTTTGCATATTCCACACTACTAATGTTAGTAGTGTGTGTATGCAAAATTTGGGCGCTGTAGCTGCTAAAATAAAGGGATAAATGGCGGAAAAAATTGGCGTGGGCTCCCACGCAATTTTCTCCGCCAGAGTGGTAAAGCCAGTGACTGACGGCAGATATTAATAGCCAGGAGACGGTCCATGGTTATTGGCCCCCCCGTGGCTAAAAACATCTGCCCCCAGCCACCCCAGGAAAGGCACATCTGGAAGATGCGCCTATTCTGGCACTTGGCCACTCTCTTCCCATTCCCGTGTAGCGGTGGGATATGGGGTAATGAAGGGTTAATGCCACCTTGCTATTGTAAGGTGACATTAAGCCAGATTAATAATGGAGAGGCGTCAATTATGACACCTATCCATTATTAATCCAATTGTTTGAAAGGGTTAAAAAACACACACACACACACGATTTAAAAGTATTTGAATGAAATAAACACAGCGGTTGTTTTAATATTTTATTGCTCTCTCAATCCATTTGCAGACCCTCGCTTGGCAAAACAATAAGCACACAATATACATACCTTCTGCTGACCCGTCACGTCCCACGAGGTAATCCATCTGAAGGGGTTAAAATAATTTACAAGCAGGAGCCCTGCAAATGCAGCTGTGCTCGTGCTTGTAATTCCCCGGCGAATGAAGGAAATGTAGGTCATTGACCTACATTTCCTTCAGTCGCAGTGATGCGCCCCCTGGTGGATGTCCTCATATGACCTGGAGCGTGGGAAAAAGTTCCCAGGCTGCAGTTCATGAGAACATCCAGCAGGGGCGCATCACCGCAACTGAAGGAAATGTAGGTCAATGACCTACATTTCCTTCATTCGCCGGGGAATTACAAGCACGAGCACAGCTGCATTTGCAGGGCTCCTGCTTGTAAATTATTTTAACCCCTTCAGATGGATTACCTCGTGGGACGTGACGGGTCAGCAGAAGGTATGTATATTGTGGGTTTATTGTTTTGCCAAGCGAGGGTCTGCAAATGGATTGAGAGAGCAATAAAATATTAAAACAACCGCTGTGTTTATTTCATTAAAATACTTTTAAATCGTGTGTGTGTGTGTTTTTTAACCCTTTCAAACAATTGGATTAATAATGGATAGGTGTCATAATTGACGCCTCTCCATTATTAATCTGGCTTAATGTCACCTTACAATAGCAAGGTGGCATTAACCCTTCATTACCCCATATCCCACCGCTACACGGGAATGGGAAGAGAGTGCCAGAATAGGCGCATCTTCCAGATGTGCCTTTTCTGGGGTGGCTGGGGGCAGATGTTTTTAGCCACGGGGGGGCCAATAACCATGGACCCTCTCCTAGCTATTAATATCTGCCGTCAGTCACTGGCTTTACCACTCTGGCGGAGAAAATTGCGCGGGAGCCCACGCCAATTTTTTCCGCCATTTAACCCTTTATTTTAGCAGCTACAGCGCTGAAATTTTCCACATACACACTACTAACATTAGTAGTGTGGAATATGCAAAAAAAAAAGGGGATATGAGATGGTTTACTGTATGTAAACCATGTCTCATATCCTGTCGGGTTTAGGCAGGAGAAATGAAAAGCCGGCAATTGAATTATCGACTTTTCACTAACACCGCTGTGTATTTCTCGCAAGTCACACTGCTGGTCCGTGTGGAATCCGTATTTTTCTCGCCCCCATAGACTTTCATTGGCGATTTTTTTGCGCAATACGCTGCTGCGATTTTGTACGGCCGTAGAACGCCGTATATTACGGATCCGTAATATACGGCTGATAGGACGAGACCCATTGAGAAGCATTGTGCCGTATGTTATGCGAGTTTTACGCACGTAGTTTCTGCGCTCTTACGTCCGTAAAACTCGCATGTGTGACGGCGGCTTCAGAGGCATCGTGATAACTCGCTAATCCCGCCTCCTGCACAGTAGCTCCGCCCCCCACCACCACACATAATCCTGCCCCACCCCATTACCACACACAATCCCACCCCCGCCACATTACCACACAATCCCGCCCCCACACCACATTACCACACATAATCCCGCCCCCACCACATTACCACACACAATCCGCACATCACCACACACTATCCCGCCCCCCACATTACCACACACATTCCCGCCCCCATCACCACACACAATCCCGCCCCCCACCACATCACCACACACAATCCCGCCCCCCACATCACCACACACAATCCCGCCCCCAACCACATCACCACACATAATCCCGCCCCCCAACACAATACCACACATAATCCCACCCCCCACCACATTACCACACACATTCCCGCCCCCACACCACATTACCACACGTAATCCCGCCCCCCAACACATCACCACACATAATCTCGCCCCCCCATTACCACCCACAATCTCGTTCCCCAACACATCACCACACATAATCCCGCCCCCCACATCACCACACATAATCCTGCCCCCCACATTACCACATAATCCCGCCCCCCACCACATCACCACACATAATCCCGCCCCCCCACATCACTACACATAATCCCACCCCCCCACATTACTAGATAATCCCGCCCCCACCACACTGCCACACATAATCCCGCCCCCCCACCACATTACCACACATAATCCCGCCCCCCCACCACATTACCACACATAATCCCGCCCCCTCACATCACCACATAATCCCGCCCCCCACATCACCACACATAATCCCGCCCCCCAACACATCACCACACATAATCTCGCCCCCCCACCCTATTACAACACATAATTCCGCCCCCCACCACATCACCACACATATTCCCACCCCCCACCACATTACCACACATAATCCCGCCCCCCACCACCACACATAATCCCGCCCGCCCCCCACATCACCACACATAATCCCGCCCCCACCACATTACCAAACACAATCCCACCTCCCACATTACCTCACATTCCCGCCCCCCACATTACCACACACAATCCCGCCCCCCACCACATTACAACACATAATCCCGCCCCCGACCACATTACCACACACTATCCCGCCCGCCCACCACAGTACCACATATAATCCCGCCCCCCACATCACCACACATAATCCCGCCCCCCCACCACATTACCATACGTAATCCCGCCCAACACATCACACATAATCTCGCCCCCCACCCCCTTACCACACATAATCTCGCCCCCCAACACATCACCACACATAATCCCGCCCCCCAACACATCACACATAATCCCGCCCCCCTCCCCATTACCACACATAATCCCGCCCCCTACCACATATAATCCCGCCCCCCCTACCCCATTGCCACACATAATCCTGCCCCCCAACACATCACCACACATAAGCTCGCCCCCCACCCTATTACCACACATAATTCCGCCCCCCACCACGTCACCACACATAATCCCGCCCCCACCACATCACCACATAATCCCGCCCTCCCACATCACCACACATAATCCCGCCCCCCACATCACCACATAATCCCGCCCCCCACCACATCAACACAGATAATCCCGCCCTTCCACATTGCCACTCATAATCCCGCCCCCACATCAGCACACATAATCCCGCCCCCAACACATCACCACACATAATTCTGCCCCCAACACATCATCACACATTATCCCGCCCCCCCACCACATCACCACACATAATCCTGCCTCCCACCACATCACCTGTTATGATTCTAGTGGTAGAGAATCTCTGGTATTCAGACTAAGTCCGCAATAATATAGAACTGCTCTAGGGAGGTGGAAACTAGGCTAACCGCATAACTGATCCTAACACACAACTAGAAGTAGCCGGTGAACGTGCCTACGTTGATTCTAGATGTCTCGAGCCAGCCGGAGAACTGACTACCCCTAGAGGGAAAATAAGACCTCACTTGCCTCCAGAGAAATTAACCCCAAAGATATAGAAAGCCCCCAACAAATAATAACGGTGAGGCAAGAGGAGAACACAAACGTAGAGATGAACTAGATTTAGCAAAGTGAGGCCCACTAAACTAGATAGGCAGAAAATAGAAAGTGAACTATGCGGTCAGCAGAAAACCCTGCAAAAACATCCACGCTGAGTATTCAAGAACCCCCGCACCGACTGACGGTGTGGGGGGAGAATATCAGCACCCTAGAGCTTCCAGCGAGCTAGAAAATCACATTTTGAGCAAGCTGAACAAAAAACACTGATAATGCAAATGATCCAAAGTATGCAAACTGGACTTAGCTTTTCTTGCATGAGGCAGATGGCAAGGAATCAGGAGGAGACCAATAGGACTGAATACATCGATACCAGGCAAGAGACTGAGTCCTAAGGAGGACTAAATAGGGAAAACCCACAGCTTAATGAAACAGCTGAAGCCCAGGCATGCAGAAAGACATGACTCATACAATACCATTAGTGACAACCAGAGGGAGCCCAGAAACACAGTTCACAACAGTACCCCCCCCTTGAGGAGGGGTCACCGAACCCTCACCAAGACCCCCAGGACGATCAGGATGAGCAGCGTGAAAGGCATGAACCAAATCAGCCGCATGAACATCAGAGGCGACAACCCAGGAATTATCCTCCTGACCATAACCCTTCCATTTAACCAAATATTGAAGTCTACGTCTAGAGATACGAGAATCCAAGATCTTCTCCACTACGTACTCCAACTCGCCCTCAACCAAAACCGGAGCAGGAGGCTCAACAGCAGGGACCACAGGCACCACGTACCGCCGCAACAAGGACCTATGGAATACATTATGAATAGCAAATGACGCTGGAAGGTCTAAACGAAAAGACACCGGGTTAAGGATTTCCAAAATCTTATAAGGACCGATAAAGCGAGGCTTGAACTTAGGAGAGGAGACCTTCAAAGGAACATGCCGAGAAGACAACCAAACCAAATCCTCAACACGAAGTCGGGGACCCACACCGCGGCGACGGTTGGCAAAACGCTGAGCCTTCTCCTGTGACAATTTCAAATTGTCCACCACATGGTTCCAAATCCGCTGCAACCTATCCACCACAGAATCAACCCCAGGACAATCAGAAGGTTCAACCTGACCCAAGGAAAAACGAGGATGAAAACCAAGATTGCAGAAAAAGGGCGAAACCAAAGTGGCAGAACTAGCCCTATTATTAAGGGCAAACTCGGCCAGTGGCAAAAAGGTCACCCAATCATCCTGATCAGCAGAAACAAAACATCTTAAATAAGCTTCCAACGTCTGATTAGTTCGCTCGGTTTGGCCATTAGTTTGAGGATGAAAAGCCGATGAGAACGACAAGTCAATACCCATCTTAGCACAAAAGGATCGCCAGAATCTGGACACAAAATGGGACCCTCTGTCAGACACAATATTCTCAGGGATGCCGTGCAAACGAACCACATTCTGAAAGAACAAAGGAACCAAATCGGAGGAGGAAGGCAACTTAGGTAAGGGCACCAAATGGACCATTTTAGAAAAACGATCACACACCACCCAGATGACAGACATCTTCTGAGATACTGGAAGATCCGAAATGAAATCCATGGAAATGTGCGTCCAAGGCCTTTTCGGGATAGGCAAGGGCAAAAGCAACCCGCTGGCACGAGAACAGTAAGGCTTAGCCCGAGCACAAATCCCACAGGACTGCACAAAGGAACGCACATCCCGCGACAAGGAAGGCCACCAAAAGGACCTAGCCACCAAATCTCTGGTACCAAAAATCCCAGGATGCCCCGCCAACACCGAAGAATGAATCTCGGAAATAACTCTGCTGGTCCATCTATCAGGGACAAACAGTCTCCCTGGTGGGCAACGATCAGATCTATCAGCCTGAAATTTCTGCAGCACTCGTCGCAAATCTGGGGAGATGGCAGACAAAATCACTCCCTCTCTGAGAATACCAGCCGGTTCCGAGACTCCCGGAGAGTCAGGCACAAAACTCCTAGAAAGCGCATCAGCCTTCACGTTCTTCGAACCAGGCAGGTATGAGACCACAAAGTCAAAACGGGAGAAAAACAACGACCAACGAGCCTGTCTAGGATTCAGACGCTTGACAGACTCGAGATAAATCAGATTTTTATGATCGGTCAAGACCACCACACGATGCTTAGCTCCCTCGAGCCAATGACGCCACTCCTCAAATGCCCACTTCATAGCCAACAACTCCCGATTACCAACATCATAGTTCCGCTCAGCAGGCGAAAATTTTCTGGAAAAGAAAGCGCATGGCCTCATCACAGAGCAATCAGAGCTTCTCTGCGACAAAACGGCCCCCGCACCAATCTCAGAAGCATCAACTTCAATCTGGAAGGGGAGACATCCGGCTGGCACAAGACTGGTGCTGAAGTAAACCGGCGCTTCAGCTCCCGAAAGGCCTCCACGGCCGCAGGAGACCAATTAGCAACATCAGAACCTTTCTTGGTCATATCCGTCAAAGGTTTAACTACGCTAGAAAAATTAGCGATAAAACGACGGTAAAAGTTAGCAAAGCCCAAGAACTTCTGAAGTCTCTTAACAGACGTGGGCTGAGTCCAGTCATGAATGGCACGGACCTTGACTGGGTCCATCTCCACAGTAGAAGGGAAAAAAATAAAACCCAAAAAAAGACACCTTCTGTACTCCAAAGAGACATTTTGAGCCCTTCACAAACAAAGCATTATCACGCAGAACCTGAAACACCATCCTGACCTGGTTCACATGGGACTCCCAATCATCAGAAAAAACCAAAATATCATCCAGATAAACAATCATAAATTTATCCAGATATTTCCGGAAGATGTCATGCATGAAGGACTGAAACACAGAAGGGGCATTAGAGAGTCCAAACGGCATCACCAAGTACTCAAAATGACCCTCGGGCGTATTAAATGCTGTTTTCCATTCATCTCCCTGCTTAATGCGCACAAGGTTATACGCACCACGAAGATCTATCTTGGTGAACCAACTGGCACCCTTAATCCGAGCAAACAAATCAGACAACAATGGCAAAGGATACTGAAACTTGACCGTGATCTTATTCAGAAGACGATAATCTATACAAGGTCTCAAAGACCCGTCCTTTTTGGCCACAAAAAAGAATCCTGCACCAAGAGGAGAAGAGGATGGACGAATATGTCCCTTCTCCAAAGACTCCTTTATATAACTCCGCATCGCGGCATGCTCTGGTACAGACAAATTAAAGAGTCGACCCTTAGGAAATTTACTACCAGGAATCAAATTTATAGCACAATCACAGTCCCTATGAGGAGGAAGGGCACTGGACCTGGGCTCACTAAATACATCCTGGTAATCTGACAAAAACTCAGGGGTCTCAGAAGGAGTGGAAGAAGCAATAGACACCAACGGAGTATCACCATGAATCCCCCGACAACCCCAACTTGACACAGTCATAGCTTTCCAATCCAAAACTGGATTATGGATCTGTAGCCATGGCAGACCCAAAACGACCACATCATGCAAATCATGCAGAACAAGGAAGCGAATCACCTCCTGATGTACAGGAGTCATGCACATGGTCACTTGCGTCCAATACTGAGGTTTATTCTCCGCCAATGGCGTAGCATCAATTCCTCTAAGAGGAATAGGAAATTCCAATGGCTCCAGGACAAAACCACAGCGCCTGGCAAACGACAAATCCATCAGACTCAGAGCAGCACCAGAATCCACAAAAGCCATGACTGAGTAAGAAGACAATGAACAAATTAAGGTCACAGACAAAATAAATTTAGGCTGTAAAGTACTAATGGCGACAGGATTAACAACTCTTTTTAAGCGCTTAGAGCATGCTGAGATAACATGCGTTGAATCACCACAGTAAAAACACAACCCATTTTGACGTCTATGATTTTGCCGTTCGGCTCTGGTCAGAATTCTGTCACATTGCATAGGGTCAGGTGTCCGTTCAGACAGCACCGCCAAAGGATTAGCAGATTTGCGCTCCCGCAAACGCCGATCAATTTGATTGGCCAGAGCCATTGAATCATTCAGACTTGTAGGGATAGGAAACCCCACCATCACATTCTTAATGGCTTCAGAAAGACCATTTCTGAAATTTGCGGCCAGGGCACACTCATTCCATTGAGTAAGCACGGACCATTTCCGAAATTTTTGACAATATACCTCAGCTTCGTCCTGACCTTGAGAGATAGCTAGCAAGACCTTTTCGGCCTGATTTTCAAGATTAGGCTCCTCATAAAGCAAACCAAGCGCCAGAAAAAACGCATCAACATTCACCAATGCAGGATCTCCTGGCGCCAGAGAGAAAGCCCAATCTTGTGGGTCGCCACGCAAGAAGGAGATAACAATTTTAACTTGCTGAGTGGAATCCCCAGAGGAACGAGGTCTCAGAGACAGAAACAATTTACAATTATTCCTAAAATTCAGGAACTTAGATCTATCTCCAAAAAACAGCTCAGGGATAGGTATTTTTGGTTCAGACATAGGACTATGAGTGACAAAATTCTGAATACTTTGCACCCTTGCAGCAAGCTGATCCACACTAGAAGTCAGAGTCTGAAAATCCATGTCTGCAGCAGAGCTCAAAACCACTCAGAGTATAAGGGGAAGAAAGAAGCTAGACAGACTGCAACAAAAAAACAAACAAAAAAACCCAAAACCTCAGAACTTCTTTTTCATCCCGCTTCTGCGATGCTTTAAACATTTTCTTTTTGGGCCTGGTATACTGTTATGATTCTAGTGGTAGAGAATCTCTGGTATTCAGACTAAGTCCGCAATAACATAGAACTGCTCTAGGGAGGTGGAAACTAGGCTAACCGCATAACTGTTCCTAACACACAACTAGAAGTAGCCGGTGAACGTGCCTACGTTGATTCTAGACGTCTCGAGCCAGCCGGAGAACTGACTACCCCTAGAGGGAAAATAAGACCTCACTTGCCTCCAGAGAAATTAACCCCAAAGATATAGAAAGCCCCCAACAAATAATAACGGTGAGGCAAGAGGAAAACACAAACGTAGAGATGAACTAGATTTAGCAAAGTGAGGCCCACTAAACTAGATAGGCAGAAAATAGAAAGTGAACTATGCGGTCAGCAGAAAACCCTGCAAAAACATCCACGCTGAGTATTCAAGAACCCCCGCACCGACTGACGGTGTGGGGGGAGAATATCAGCACCCTAGAGCTTCCAGCGAGCTAGAAAATCACATTTTGAGCAAGCTGAACAAAAAACACTGATAATGCAAATGATCCAAAGTATGCAAACTGGACTTAGCTTTTCTTGCATGAGGCAGATGGCAAGGAATCAGGAGGAGACCAAATAGGACTGAATACATCGATACCAGGCAAGAGACTGAGTCCTAAGGAGGACTAAATAGGGAAAACCCACAGCTTAATGAAACAGCTGAAGCCCAGGCATGCAGAAAGACATGACTCATACAATACCATTAGTGACCACCAGAAGGAGCCCAGAAACACAGTTCACAACAATCACCACACATAATCCTGCCTCCCACCACATCACCACACATAATCCCGCCCCCACCACATCACCACACATAATCCCGTGCCCCACCACAGCACCACACATAATCCCGCCCCCACATCACCACTCATAATCCCGCCCCCACATCACCACACATAATCCCGCCCCCACATCACCACACATAATCCCGCCACCCCACATTACCACAGATAATCCCGCCCCCACCTCATCACCACACATAATCCCGCCCCCACCACATTACCACACATAATCCCGCCCCCCACATCACCACACATAATCCCGACTGCCCACCACATTACCACAGATAATCCCACCCTTCCACATTGCCACTCATAATCCCACGCCCCACATCACCACACATAATCCCGCCCCCCACATCACCACACATAATCCCCCCCCCACATCAACACAGATAATCCCGCCCCCACCACATTGCCACACATAATCCCACCCTTCCACATTGCCACTCATAATCCCACGCCCCACATCACCACACATAATCCCGCCCCAACACATCACCACACATAATCCCGCCCCCCAACACACCACACATAATCTCGCCCCCCCACCCTATTACCACACATAATTCCGCCCCCCACCACGTCACCACACATAATCCCGCCCTCCCACCACATCACCACAGATAATCCCGCCCCTCCACCACATCACCACACATAATCCCGCCCCCCACCTCATCACCACACATAATCCCGCCCCCACCACATTACCACACATAATCCCGCCCCCCACATCACCACACATAATCCCGACTGCCCACCACATTACCACAGATAATCCCACACCCACAACATTACCACAGATAATAACGCCCCCACCACGTCACCACACATAATCCCGCCCCCACCACATCACCACACATAATCCCGCCCTCCCACCACATCACCACACATAATCCTGCCCCCCCACATCACCACACATAATCTCGCCCCCCCACATCAACACAGAATCCGGCCCCCACATTGCCACAGATAATCCCACCCTTCCACATTGCCACTCATAATCCCACGCCCCACATCACCACACATAATCCCGCCCCCCACATCACCACACATAATCCCCCCCCCACATCAACACAGATAATCCCGCCCCCACCACATTGCCACACATAATCCCACCCTTCCACATTGCCACTCATAATCCCACGCCCCACATCACCACACATAATCCCGCCCCAACACATCACCACACATAATCCCGCCCCCCAACACACCACACATAATCTCGCCCCCCCACCCTATTACCACACATAATTCCGCCCCCCACCACGTCACCACACATAATCCCGCCCTCCCACCACATCACCACAGATAATCCCGCCCCTCCACCACATCACCACACATAATCCCGCCCCCCACCTCATCACCACACATAATCCCGCCCCCACCACATTACCACACATAATCCCGCCCCCCACATCACCACACATAATCCCGACTGCCCACCACATTACCACAGATAATCCCACACCCACAACATTACCACAGATAATAACGCCCCCACCACGTCACCACACATAATCCCGCCCCCACCACATCACCACACATAATCCCGCCCTCCCACCACATCACCACACATAATCCTGCCCCCCCACATCACCACACATAATCTCGCCCCCCCACATCAACACAGAATCCGGCCCCCACATTGCCACACATAATCCCACCCTTCCACATTGCCACTCATAATCCCACCCCCACATCACCACACATAATCCCGCCCCAACACATCACCACACATAATCCCGCCCCCTAACACATCATCACACATAATCCCGCCCCCCACCCCATTACCACACATAAAATTACCACACATAATCCCGCCCCCCCACCACAGCACCACTCATAATGCCGCCCCCACATCACCACACATAATCCCGCCCCCCCACATTACCACACATAATCCCACCCCCACCACATTACCACACATAATCCCGCCTGCCCACCACATTACCACAGATAATCCCACACCCCCACAACATTACCACGGATAATAACGCCCCCCACCACATTACCACACATAATCCCGCCCCCCCACATCACCACACATAATCCCGCCCCCCCACATCAACACAGAATCCCGCCCCCACATTGCCACACATAATCCCACCCTTCCACATTGCCACTCATAATCCCACCCCCCACATCACCACACATAATCCCGCCCCAACACATCACCACACATAATCCCGCCCCCTAACACATCATCACACATAATCCCGCCCCCCACCCCATTACCACACATAAAATTACCACACATAATCCCGCCCCCCCACCACAGCACCACTCATAATGCCGCCCCCACATCACCACACATAATCCCGCCCCCCCACATTACCACACATAATCCCACCCCCACCACATTACCACACATAATCCCGCCCCCCACATCACCACACATAATCCCGCCTGCCCACCACATTACCACAGATAATCCCACACCCACAACATTACCACGGATAATAACGCCCCCCACCACATTACCACACATAATCCCGCCCCCACCACATTACCACACACAATCCAACCCCCCACCACATTACCACACATAATCCCGCCCCCCACCACATCACCACACATAATCCCGCCCCCCCACCACATTACTACACATAATCCCACCCCCTACCACATTACCACAGATAATCCCGCCCCCCCACCACACATAATCCTGCCCCCCACATTACTACACATAATCCCACCCCCACCACATTACCACACATAATCCCGCCCCCCACCACATTACCACACATAATCCCGCCCCCCCACATCACCACACATAATCCTGCCCCCAACACATCGCCACACATAATCCCGCCCCCCAACACATCACACATAATCCCGCCTACCCACCACATTATCACAGATAATCCCACCCCCAACCACATTACCACAGATAATAAAGCCCCCCACATCACCACACATAATCCCGCCCCCCAACACATCATCACACATAATCCAGCCTACCCACATTACCACAGATAATAACGCCCCCCACATTACCACACATAATCCCGCCCCCCACCACATTACCACACATAATCCCGCCCCCCACCATATTACCACACATAATCCCGCCCCCCACATTACCACACATAATCCTGCCCCCCACCACATTACCACATAATTCCGCCCCCCACATTACCACACATAATCCTGCCCCCCCACCACATTACCACACATAATCCCGCCCCCCACATTACCACACATAATCCTGCCCCCCCACATTACCACACGAAGCTCCGTCTCCACACATTACCAGATAATCCCGCCCCCCACATTACCACAGATAATCCCCCACCACATTACCACACATAATCCCGTCCCCACACATTACCACACGAGCCTCCGTCCCCACATTATCACACGAGGCTCTGTCCTCACACATTACCACACGAGGCTCCGTCCCCACACATTACCAAACGAGGCTCCGTCCCCACACATTACCAAACGAGGCTCCGTCCCCACACATTACCAAACGAGGCTCCGTCCCCCCACATTACCACACGAGGCTCCGTCCCCCCACATTACCACACGAGGCTCCGTCCCCCCACATTACCACACGAGGCTCCGTCCCCACACATTACCACACGAGTCTCCGTCCTCACACATTACCACGAGGCTCCGTCCCCACACATTACCACATGAGGCTCCATCCTCACACGTTACCACACGAGGCTCCGTCCTCACACATTACCACACGAGGCTCCGTCCCCACACATTACCACACGTTAATTTACCATCTGCATAAGCGCTATTGAATGTTGTCATTATTTAGATTAATCACCAGCAGCGTTAATTAGATAGCAATGAGCGTGCCGAGCGTTAGCTGGCTGGAAACACCTAGTATATATATATATATATATATATATATATATATATATATTATACTTACATTCTCTGAGCAAGCGCAGGCCTCAGGAAAGCATGGTTCTTGTGGTATTTGTATTTTCTTAACCTTGGTGCAGCACCACTTTTAACCCGATTCTCCTTTCTCATGTCCTTGTTGAAGCGGTCCTTCATCGAACGCCACATTGCAATACTTACCAAAATAATTTCTGGCACGGTCCCAATCAACCAGCAGCGATGTTCCCATTTCTTCCCAGAGCCGTCGAATCACGACATTGTCAGAGCGCTGACAGTCACGGGTGTCCCACAACAGTACTTGCTCTTGGACAAGGTTGATGAGTTTCTCATTGTCAATATCTTGATTGGCTTCTTCCCATTGAGGAACCTATAGATCAAATAGAACAAAAATAAATTTTAAGTAAAACTGAAAACAAATTCTATTACAACTCTGCTGAAAAGAATACTGACACCCCATCTTTCCTGCTGAGACACATGGGCCTGACGACCCCGGGAAGCTTCATTTTCACTTGACTGCTCCAGCTTGTCCCCACTGGAAGGTACCTGTAAAGAAAATACATACTTTACCACATGTATAGTATTGCGAGTCAAAACATACCAATCAGTAATCAAATGTGATTACATAGTCAGCGACATGTCCGCCTCCGGAAGCTTCAATGGAGGACATCTTGTAATAGCTGGCAGCAGTCAAGTGAAATGTTGGCAAAAAAACCAAACGGACACCAATACTTACATTACAGATGGCAGCACCAGTAGAGACGCCACCACCAGAAACAGATAGCAGCACCAGGAGACAACCAGTCTAAAGGAACAGAAAGAAAAATTAAGAGAGACAGACATTTTCAAAGGTTCTATACTTACATGGCCAGTGTTGTCCTCACCAGGCCTGCAGCACCAGGAGAGACGCAAGCACCAGATACAGATGGCTGCACCAGGAGAGACGCCAGCACCAGAAACAGATGGCTGCACCAAGAGAGACGCCAGCACCAGGAGAGACGCCAGCACCAAGAGATGGCAGCACCTAGAGACAACCAGTCTTGTGCTTCCGTCGAGAGTCTTGAGAGTAATGGACTACCTGTCTCCACACCCCATTTTATACATCAGTGATTTTGCAGGTGGTAACATAGTTTCCTGGACATGATTAGTGTGAAGTACGCACTGCGTTCCGAACGCATGCGTACGCATGTCCTTGCGTAACAATGCGTTCCCATAGACAGTAAAGCGTTATTTTGACGCACTCCATCCGCAGTCATCCGCATGCCGATGACTGCACATAATTGACGCCTCAAAAAATGCAACATGTTGCTTTCGCCGGAACCCGCCGCACACCGAGAAACGACGCATACGTACGCAGACGCATGCAAACGCATAAAAACGCATGTCCCATGTTAAAGATAGGTACGCATGCGGATCTGTGCGGATGATACGCTGCGCACAGAGACGCAAATGTGAAATCACCCTTACACACCACACTGAGATACTGTCTGCAGCACTGAGCTTCAGGTGTCATCTTTCCAGTGACATATTGCTACCAGAGCTGGGAGGGAGTCGTATAACTGGGGGCTAATGGAAAGAGGTCATGTGACTAATGTTAGTTGTAGGAGGAGAGGGCTGAACATAGTTTTTCTGCACGCTGCCTCAGTTTTGCAACATGGCCTTTACGGGATAATTGAAACGTTGGAAACCTGACAACTCACGTGCAGTTTTCAATGCGTTTAAACAGTCCATTAACAAGCCCAAGAGCAGCTTTACCTAAATCTAGTAATGACTTTTCAAAACCTGTAATAGAAGGTGAGGGAGTGGCCAATCTGACTACCAACTTGCCATTAAGTAAGAATCCACACATAGAACTACACTGTGTAACCTCCGGACCCTCGCACTCTTGGTGTATAATATCCAGCCCCTCGCTACTCCCCGGTGTATAACTTCAGGCCCCATTTCCTCTGGTGTATAACATCTGGCCCTTCGCCCAACGGTGTATAACATCCGGCCCCATTACCCTCAGTCTATAACATCAAGACCCCTCGCCCACCCGGTGTATAGCCTCTGAACCCTCGTCTCCCCACTGGTGTATAACTTCCGGCCCCTCACCCCCCCCCGGTGTATAACATGTGACAGAACAGCTGGTGGTGCAGAGATCACCGATACCAGCACGGTCCTGTAATAAGAGGGTAACAAGTCACGACATTTCTTCCCTCCTAAATCTTCCCCCATCACCTGTGAGTGATATTATTGAGAAGTGGAAGGAACCGCAGCAACTCAGCCAGGAAGTGGAGACCCGTAATGTTACAGAGTGGGGGTCGAGTGCTGAGGAGCAGAGGGTTATGACGCTTCGCACTCCATACACAGCGGTCATGTGATCGCTGGGTACAGAGAGTGAGCAGGAGCTGCTGGGCCATAGGAGACCCCCAGACAGCTCTGCTCTGCAGCTAGGAGGCTGCATTTCTCTTGTAACTGGGACTAATATACCAGGCCCATTACAAGAGAAACAAGATGAAAATATAAATAATATAAAATGATCCCTCTCCAAAAGGTTTTTTTATGACCTTATGGGGGTCACAATTTATAAATTAAATAAAAAATGCCTCTGTCAATCCAAGTCGCTGTTATTGTGATAAAGAAGAAGACAGTCCTTCAAAGTTCCCATGTTCTTCCAGGTCAATTTGTGTTTTCAGAATGGACCTCTGCTTGTCAGACATTTATACCATTTTTTTGCGACGTGTCACATACAAAATATTGAATTGTACATTTTATTTTCTCACCAAAATACATTGAGTTTTCACAGATGAATCCAGATCATAAAGGCAATTTCCTCACATTAGGACTATTCTGACCTGTCTGTTGTAAAAAACACTTTTTCCATAAAATATAAATTCTGGGGCATCCTTTCTTAGAATTCGGCATTGTGCCGTTCCTCCGTTATTCCTCCTGGAAATGAATAAACGAATCGGGGTTAGTCATATTCTTACAATCTAAAAGATACCCCAAATCTCCGCCAAATAACGCTGCTGGTGATTTTCTTTCCTGGGATGATCTGTACATTCTTCATGGCCTTCGCAATATCCTAGTCTAATGAATAATGATAACTATTAGAATAGTGTGGGTTCCCCTCCAGAGACCACCGGAAAGGATAACTGGTGTCCCCTATTCCTCCCTGGGAGGAATTGAACGGGACAGCTCTATTCAGAGTCTATGGTGCTGAACATATAAAGATGGTAGAGTCTTGCCCAGGGATCTGCAACCTTCATTTGCGCCATAGACTTGAAAAAAACAACGCAGGTCATATGTGTAAGGCTACTTTCACACTAGCGTCGTACGACGCATGTCGCAATGCGTCGTTTTGGAGAAAAAATGCATCCTGCAAAATTGCTTGCAGGATGCGTTTTTTCACCATAGACTAACATTAGCGACGCACTGCCACACGTCGCAACCGTTGTGCGACGGTTGCGTCGGCACAAAAAAACGTTGCATGTAACGTTTTTTGGTGCGTCGTGTCCAGCATTTCCGAACGCGCCTGAGCGGCCGGAACTCCGCCCCCTCCTCCCGGAGCTCACAATGGGGCAGCGGATGCGTGGAAAAACTGCATCCGCTGCCCCCGTTGTGCGGCGCTTTCACAGTATGCGTCGGTACGTCGCCACGTCGCACTGCGACGTGCGTCGTACGACGCTAGGGTGAAAGTAGCCTAACCTGCTGTCCCTCTCACATACCTGTATACAGGATGCAGTGCTGAGACCCCAACCTTCACAGGATTGATGGAGGTTAAAAGCACGTAAGGCTGAGTTCACACGTTGCACCCACAGTGCATTCTTTGTGGCTGCAATCTTGCAGCACCCAGATGTTCACAGACCTGCCACTTTATCCACGTCTATGGCACCAGTGACCATAGCAGAGCCCTGCACATGACTTGCATACACTGAATTACCCGTATGACTTAATTGTACAAGATTGGAAAAACATGGCAGTTTTCTTCCAAAAACAGCGCCACCTTAGCTCATCCACAGAGCTGCAATCCCAGACACCGCCACCGAACAGATGTGATGCTGTTTCTGTGAGAAGACCATATACCCTGACATTACTATATCCTGGATCCGTACACAATGAATGACCCTACAGAATAAAAAAAAAAAAGCTTTTTCAATTAATTCATCTGTAGGATGTTAGAACAGAACATAAGACAAGGCTCTGACATTTTGTGCTATTGTTTAAACAGAAAAATAATTCTAAAGTTTAACGTGGAAATCAGTGTCGCTTTCAGGCAGTATTTTCCTACTAACAGTGACTATTGGGTCTTTGCTCCTGTGGACTCGCTGCTCCACTTCTGTAGGATCCTTTCTGCAGCTTCCAGTGTTGCATCCTCCTTTGGAGAGAAAAAAAAATAGTGCCCAGCACTGATCATTACAGTGTGTGTGCTGCCCCCTAGTGTACATACTCTGCAAATCAGCCAGCAAGCACATTTTTAGCTTTGTATACAGGAAAGATATATATCTTGGTACAGTGTTAAGCTTTGTATATACATTTTCCAATCCAAAATCGAATTGTACAATCCCAATAAATATAGAAACTTTAACCTTACAAACATATTTACCTTTACGAAGCAAAACCTAATATAGTTCTCAAACTGCTTCTTATGCGGGGCGCTGTAAAAAGCAGAGACGGGTATGGCGGCCAATTGCTGCAAGGAGGAAAAGCAAGAAAAAATTTTTATGAACCACAATAAAAAATGTAAAGGGAAAAATCATATCTAATGATGATGATTGTATCGTATCTAAAAATTAGTTTTAGAGCCTTACGGATGAGTAAATATATGGAGTTGAGTAAATAGGACCCTGGTCGGTATCCGTAGGTGGGACCGGTGCCCCTTGAACCTCTTCCTACTTGCCGGCATCTCTTCTGATAGTAGGCACAGTGATGCACCATACATGAGTTTCAGCGCAATGACATTACGCTGGACCTGCTAATCGGAAGAGGATCCAGGGATGTCGATCGGTAGGAGGATGTTTGCAGAGCTCTGGTCCAGCGGCCATTGAATACCAATGTGACTACTGGCCAAGGGTTCTGCGAATCTCTTAATAACATAGTCTGAGCAGTTCTGAAACTTAAGCAAAAGTTAGAAAAATATTTCAGTTTACAGATCCCTTACACTTCATGTCTCATCCACAATGGGACCCCTTTCTAACACCCATAACAATGAGTACATATTACAGGGAGAGTCATTGATCCGAATGCATGTAATTCTACATTTACCCAGCAGTGGCCGCTGTATTAAAAATATAGAGCCAGCAGAGGCATTTGGGTTAGTTCTGCAGCGATCATCTGATTGCCGAGCAGACATCAATTTTGAAAAATATTTATTTTTTATTTTTTTTGCCTGGGTCAACAAAATAAACTTTTTGTCTTCATCTCTCAAGTCTGCTTATTTAAGTCAGGATCTTGCCCGTTTATCACTTACTTTATGTTTCATCATCCATCTTACAAAGTAGTTATCGTACGGTACGTTGTGGTCGGTGGGAGGGGGGACATCGGATTCTGTATAGAATGAAAGACGACAGTGACTGACACTTAACCGCGTTTTACAATAACCCTATAACACCATCATGACTTTTGGGGGATCAACTTACTGAAGCGCGAGATGTCAGCGATCATAAAGTAAGAGCCTTGGGACATTATAGGTTTCATCCCCACCTCTGTAAGGCAGCGGTAAAGCTGGTCCCGCTTCTTCTGCAGCTCATCCCGCAACTGTACAAAGTAACAATCAGACTTTCCCAGCCTTTCCTGTTCTTTCTGAAATCCATGGGCCACTGCTTCCTACAAGACAAATTATACGATCACGGGGGTGAACTGTTCTACTTTCACCTAAATGAGGGTGCCTTATAGATCTAATGGATTAACCCTTTCGCACCAGAGCCAATTTTTCTTTTTGCGCTTCTGTTTTTTTCTTACCCTTCTTCCAAGAGCCATAACACTTTTTATTTTTTCCCCATCTACATGGCTTGTTTTAATGATCACTTTAACATAAAATCTACTGAAAAATGTGAAAAATATAATTCCAAGTGGAATTTTTTTTTTTAAGGGATTCTGTTCTTATAACGTTCTTGGTGAAAAATTACTTGGAAATATAATTCTTTAAATTGGTACAATTATGACGGTACCAAACTCACAAGGTTTTAAAAAAAATATTTTATGGTTAAAGATAATCTGATCTTTGTATAAAAAAAATAGATTTTTGTCACCTTTTATTTTTTTCTGTCAAAGGAGCTCTGGGAGGGATTGTATTTTGTGTGCTGAGCTGACATTTTTATTGATGTAATTTTTGGATACGTACAACGTTTTTATCACTTTTTGTTGAATTTATTTGGAAAGTGTGGTGACCAGAAAATGACATTTTTTGTTTCCTTTCTGCATTTAAAGAGGACATGTCACTTGCTAAAATAAAAATTGAAAAAAATCCCTGAGCTCCTTCGATTCCGCTGCTCTTTTCCATTTTGCGCTGCATCGCTCCATTGCAGAGATATTCACATTTGTATCTTTTGGAGCGCAGTATGTGAAATCTCTGCTCTTTAGTCCAATTGAGCATTTCCTAAGAGTCTTCTCGGTGCCTTCGCTCCTCCCTCCCAGATTATATAAATTCTATCACGGCAGCAGATCTAGCAGTCAGAAGTTGCTGAAATTGAAAGTCCTGGCATAGTTTTTTTTGAGAATATGACAAAACTAAAGGCCTAATGTGTATGGGGGCATCCCGACTCTCCCCTGATGTCAAGGATCCAGCATGTGAGATTTCGGACAGCTGATCCTTTTATTTTCCGGGAGATAAGTCACTGCCAGGAGGAAGAATAGCAATTGGGTGAAAAAGATTATGGCTGACTTTGTAAAGAAGATGTAGTCAAGAATTGTGCTGCACTGGTGTGTACTTTCTTAAAGGGCTTGTCCATTTATAATAACTCCTTTCCTGAGACACCATAGGGTGTATGCCAGTATAAGGGGACAGATGTGACAAGCTGACCTTGCTCTCAGGCTCTTACCTGGGCACCGGTTGCACAGTGATAGACAGAATTCTGATGCACAGTCCGGAGATGTTTCAGGAGACAATCAGGCCCGAAGGCCCATCCAACCTGTAACAGAGAACAAGTCTTGGCTTATAGGAACAGATTGTTGTGTGCAATTTATGACCCTATTTAAAATGCCCCAAGTATTAAACAAGCACTCCTATCAAAGTTTTCATCCTCTTAGCATATTGCAATCATCATATTATATAGCACTGTGTACTTACAATTGCTCATTTTGCCTTTCTACCAAGGCAATTCTTCTCTTTTCTCTGCTCTATGTAGAAATAGGAAGCCATTTGTCCCTGCAGAAATCATTCCCCTCTTCAATTCCTGACCCAGCTGCTCCCCCCTCACTCTGCCATAGACTTTTGCAGTAATTCATGACTTGTGCAGAGAAAATTGACCTCCTCTTTCTGCATAGAGCTTAGAAGGATTCAGCTAGTCATTTTTTATTGCGTGTTGTCATAAACCTAATGGAAAAGAGAACAATTAGCTGGGCAGAAAGGCAAAATAGGGATTTTTGTGTACTCACCGTAAAATCCTTTTCTCCGAGCCATTCATTGGGGGGGACACAGACCGTGGGTGTATGCTGCTGCCACTAGGAGGCTGACACTAAGTGATACAAAGAAAGTTAGCTCCTCCCCTGCAGTTTACACCCTCCTACTGGCTCTCAGCTAACCAGTTCGGTGCAAAAGCAGTAGGAGATCAATAACAATATGTGAGCGTATATAGCATGTCACATTATATATGAGAGTATAGCATGTCAAATTATAAAACAAGCACAGGCTAATAACAGGGTGGGAGCTGTGTCCCCCATTGAATGGCTTGGAGAAAAGGATTTTACGGTGAGTACACAAAAATCCCTATTTCTCCTTCACTTCATTGGGGGACACAGACCGTGGGACGTCCCAAAGTAGTCCCTGGGTGGGGAAAACATCAGATCAGGCCCTGTGTAACCGCTACTTACAAGTGCGCCACCGCGGCCTGCAGAGTCCGCCTGCCCAGACTCACATCTGTGTATAGTGCTTCAAGAATGCATGCGGACTGGACGAACCCGCAAGCTTGCAGGCCTGCTGTGCCGACGCCTGGTGCCTAGAATCCAAGAAACCTCAATATTAAGGGAGATAGGCTGACATCTAACATGGAAGGACTCCTGGATGGTGTAACAAATCCACCAGGCTAACATGGCCGATGAAATGGCTAAACCCTTCCTGTAACCGTCAGGAAACCCAAATAAAGCGTCTAACCTTCGGAAGGACGCCGTCCTCGATAAGTACCTACTCAGAGCACTCACTTCGTCCAGAATATGGGGAACCCATTCCGCTTTGTGGACTGGTGCCGAAAGAGATGAGGGAAGAATGATGCCCTCATAACTGTGGGAATACAATACCACCTTGGTAACAAGGGACGGGGATGGCCTGAAGGCAACCTTGCCTTGAATGGTAATAAGGGAAAAATAGTCTGAAAGAACAGAGCGGCTAGTTCCGAAGAGTCGTCAGGATGACGAGATTTCAGAGAAAAGAGGGGCGACCTTCCCTAATAGTAAAGTCTGTCCGGATCAAAAGGAGTCTACTGTAAGTCTCCCAGAATCATTAAGGTCCCAAAGATCTAACGGTATGCGATTGGGAAGAACCACATGTGAAGACTCCCTGCGAGGAAGTCCATATTTGCAGTTTTGTTGCAATAAGACGGAAAAATACTAGTTCTGCAAATGAGAAAACCTGACATGATCAGTGCGGATCTCCCAGGATCACTGGGGCCCTTCCTGCTTCCGAAAAGATCTTGGAAGTATTGGAAGAGGGTTATGGAAACTGGTACCATGGAAGAACCAGAGCATGCACTGCGATGGCTTTTGGATCTGGAGGCCGAACCATGAACTAGAGTACATTGGCTTTCAGTCTGGACGCCATCTGACTTACATCTGGAATGCTCCAGAGAAGACAGATCTGATGGAAGACTTCCGGGTGAAGTTCCCACTCACATGAGGCGGGACCCTGACGGCGTCTGCCGCTCAGAGTTCTACTCCTGAGATGTGTAGTGCCGAGATCACCGAATGATAGATTGTAGCCCAACAGAGAATGTGAGGTACCTCGGCCATGACGCCTGACCCTGGGTACCTGCTAGATGATTGACATATGGCACAGATGTGGGATTGTCCAATTGAATCGGATGGGGTGACCCGCCAGAAGGCAGTGGACCTGCTGTAGAACTAGATCCCCAGAACAATGATCAGGAGAAGAGGACTGGCATCGGTAGTCACTAATAACCATTGAACCGGGAGAAAGGATCTCTCCTGGATGAGGAAGGAGCTCAGAGACTACCCTCTGAAAGCCTGTTTGACCTGCAGAAAATGAGAGGAGCGAAGGAAACCGCTTCCATTGTCGTCACCAATTTTCCTTAGAACCTGCCTACCAAATCGAATGGAATGAGGGGATCAGTGAACAAGTGCGCGAGCTCCCTGTTGAAGGGCCACGGCCTTGTCTCAAGGGAGAATCACCAACCTTCTGGAAGATTCCAGGATCATCCTCAAAAAGGATATCTGCTGGGCTGGAAATGAGGAAAAACTAGTCTAAGTTTAGCTGCCAGCCCAGGAGAGAGAGGGTATCGCAAAAGATATAGACGACTCAGCATAGTCTTGGAGAGCGGCTAGAAAATCGAGCAGATAGGGCAGGACAACCACGCCTCTAGGGTGTAAGAGGAACGTGACAGCCACCATAACCCCTGTGAACACTCTGGGTGTGTTAGCAAGGCTGAAGGACAAGGTCGTGATTTAAAAATGCTGTTCGCGAAAGGGAAAGCGAAGGAATTTTTGAAGAGGGGAAAACATAGGAATGTGAAGGTAAGCATCCCGAATGTCGGTGGATGCCAGAAACTCCACCTTTTTCCGTTGAAGTAATGGCTGAGCGGAGGAACTCCATCCGAAAAAGGAGGACCTTGTCAAGCTTGGTAGAAGTTTGAGGTTCAGGGTCCGTCTTACTTTTCGGTCACTGATCCACTGCTGCTTGGGTCTATAGGAAACATGTGATCCTTTGTTCCTGCGTGGTGAACACTCCCAACTTCTCACCGAATAACTGATCACTCTAGTAAGGGAGTGATGTCAGAGGCCTTTTGAACGCAGAGTACGCTTCCATTCTCTGAGCTATAATGTCCTTCTGAGTGTAATGGCATTTGCTGCGGACAGCGCCGCGCAAGTAGACGCATCCGAGAGGCGTGAAGCAGCAAGTCTCCGTGCTCAAGAAATTTGATTGACCAGCTGTACCGTCTTCGGGAGAAGGTTACTGTTGGAAATCAACGTAGTTAAGGTCTCTGACCCGGAGAACATTGCTCTGGCAACACATGCGGCAGCTAAGGAAGGGTAGAGCGCTGAACCGGAGGTCGCAAGACGAAACAAACAAGATTTGCTATCTGGCAGTCCGTTGTATTTTTAATTGATGACCCATCGGGCAGGGATACTGGTAGGTATAGCACAGGAGATTCTACCTGCTTAATATGCCAGGTGGCAGAATACTCGGCTGCATGCAAAAGGTCAGGAGAAGCTGTCTCTTGCTATCGCAGCTCTCTTTTGATGGTGCGGAGTTAAAATGATGAACCCTAAATCCACCATCTTCTTAACAGGGAAGTGGAGAGGAATCGTCCACCTTCTTGCATCATCTGCTAAATAGTGGTGATGCAGGGGGGGGGGGGGTCTGGATGCCAAAAAGGGAGCCTCTGTACATCCACAGAGTTACGGTCCCCGGGTGGACAGGGCTGGTTGTCCGGCGTTAGGCCTGGCTGCAGAAGAGGATACATGGAGGCGACACTCCATGTGCTTGCTTGTCTATTGACGGTGTGGGGAGATCGGTGCCCTTTAAAAGGACCTGTCAACCCCTAAGAATCAGAGCAGGCATGGCACCTCACGTCTTAGATGGGTATACGTGGAGGGGACACCCCACGTGTTTGCATATTGGCTGAAAAAAAGAACCTGAAGACCCACCTCTTCCGACAAGCCTACAACCTGCAGTAACCACCGATCGACCAAACCGCTGCATGATCAGCTCTATCCTCACCTACTGTATTCTCACCCATCCCTTGTAGATTGTGAGCCTTCACGGGCAGGGTCCTCACTCCTCCTGTACCAGTTATGACTTGTACTGTTTAAGATTATTGTACCTGTTATTATGTATAGCCCTCCTCACATGTAAAGCGCCATGGAATAAATGGCGCTATAACAATAAATAATAATAAATAATAAAAAGTATACCGCATTTGCAGAGGTTTCTGTTCAGTGGATCGCTTATCTGGACGCTCCCTGTCCGGGTGAATGGCAAATGCTCTGCTGGGAGTTTAGTCTCCTTATGAGGGATGCTGCGTGATCTAGAGTAGAACCGAAGTCCTAGTCAATCTACAGAGATTGGTTGATGATATCAATAGGCGAATCCATCCTTTTCTGGAGTCCAGAACCAAGGCAATATCCAATCCATATTCAGAGTCTTGTTCTCAGCAAATCATTGGTGAGGGATCAGGAAATGAAAGTTCAGTTTTCTAGGCCCGTGTACGTTTCTAGACGCCTGTATGTTTCTAGAAAACTTGAGGCTCCTGCTAGCCGACGGCTCGCATGAAAGAAAGGGCCATCTATATTGGTCCTGCGAGCACTCCGAGCCACAGAGGGTTCACGGAGGGATTCAATATCTTGTCAGAGAATCCATGGGTTGCGCAGTGACGAAGCCCACTTAGGGAACTGGGTACTCTGGGATAAGCTGGGATCAACGGCGGAGGGCTCCTGAGTTCATTTAGGGTGACCGGCTTCGGACTGGTCATGTGCCTTTAAGACAAGGGAATATTGGTCATGAGCCTTTAAAGACCAGGGGATACTGGTTCTGTGCTTTTAAGACTAGGTAATACTGGTTATGTGTCCTTAAGACCAGGGAATGCTGGTCCTGTGCCTTTAAGACCAGGGAATGCTGGTCATGTGCCTTTAAGACCAGTGAATGCTGGTCATGTGCCTTTAAGACCAGTGAATGCTGGTCATGTGCCTTTAAGACCAGTGAATGCTGGTCATGTGCCTTTAAGACCAGTGAATGCTGGTCATGTGCCTTTAAGACCAGTGAATGCTGGTCATGTACCTTTAAGATCAGTGAATGCTGGTCATGTGCCTTTAAGACCAGTGAATGCTGGTCATGTGCCCCTAAGACCAGGAATACTGGTCCTGTGCCTTTAAGACCAGGGAATACGGGTCATGTGCCTTTAAGACCAGGGAATACGGGTCATGTGCCTTTAAGACCAGTGAATAATGGTCCTGTGCCTTTAAAACCAGGAATACTGGTCCTGTGCCTTTAAGACCAGCGAATTCGGGTCATGTGCCTTTAAGACCAGGGAATACTGGTCCTGTGCCTTTAAGACCAGGAATACTGGTCCTGTGCCTTTAAGACCAGACGAGAGAATAGGGTCATGTGCCTTTAAGACCAGGGAATACTGGTAATGTGCCTTTAAAACTAGGGAATACTGGTCGTGTAGCTTTAAGACTAGGCAGGAGATACTGGACATGTGTCTTTAAGTACAGGGGGAAGATGCAGGGGAAGAAAACAGTACTTCCTTACCCGGTTGCAGAGTCGTTGTGCCCCTTTAATGCAAAACCATAGCCCCTGTGTGTGTGTGCTGGCAGGGTGGACCAAGATGGCCACCGGGAGTTGCAGAGGTGGTAAAGTCTCGCAGAGAGTGAGAGGTGGCAATTTGGGGGGCCGAGCCAGACGTGATGTGGGCGGAGCCTAGTAACTTCCAAGAATAGGCCCAAGCCGGGGCCTAAATTTCTGCAGCCGGTGTGAGCGATACCAGGGGTAGAATAAAGGGGCGTTGCAGAGAGAAGCGATCGCTCCCATGCTAGGTGAGAAGCGCCAGAAAAGGTGGGCGGAGCCGCCTTAGCGTGCCATAGTGCGGGCGCGGCTTCCGGGACGCGGCCTACACATCGGCCGAAGCCGGGGGCTAAATTTTTGCAGCCGTCTGGAGCGTTACCTCAGGGAGGTGGGCCACAGGGAAGCTGAGGCTGCCTGTCAGCATGTGAATATCCCACTGCAGAGGCCCACCGCATGGAGCCGCCGCGATGACTGGGTTTCAGCACTGAGGAAAGCGCGCGCACTCTACTGGTCTGCTGCAGGTGCAGGGATAGAGGGATAAACCTCAATCCATCATCCCTTTGTTAGGGAGGTGGAGAGGAACCGTCCGCCTCCTTGTACCATCCGCTTTAACAGTGGTGGGACAGTGGGGGCTGCTCGGACGCCATAGAGAGGGGCCTCTGTACATCCACGGAGTTCAGTCCCCAGGTGGACAGGGCCAGTTGTCCGGCATTAGGCCTGGCTGGGGAAGAGGGTACGTGGAGGCGACACTCCATGTCCGTTCAGGGTGCGGGGAGATCGGTGCCCTTGAAGGGGCCCGTTGCCCCTAAGAATCAGCTCAGGCATGGCATCCCACGCCGCAGGAGAGGATACGGAGAGGCGACACTCTCCGTGCTCGCCTGTTGATGGTTCAGGGAGATCAGAACCTTGAAAGGATCCGTCGCCCCTTGGTTGTGGAAAGTAAAATCAAAAATGTAAAAGGTAAAAATAAAATAATAAAGAGTTTTGGGTCTGAATAGCAGACCCGTCCGTGTGCCTCCTACAGACACTAAGCAAAAACTGGTTAGCTGAGAGCCAGCAGGAGGGTGTATTCTGCAGGGGAGGAGATCACTTTCTTTGTATCACTTAGTGTCAGCCTCCTAGTGGCAGCAGCATACACCCACGGTCTGTGTCCCCCAATGAGGCGAAGGAGAAATGAGCAATTGTAAGTACACAGTGATATATAATATGGTGACTGCAGTATATTAAGAGGATAAAAACTTTAATGGGTGGAGTGCTTCTTTAAGTGGCAACATCAGTCACCATATTCACCTTCCATCCAGTGGCGCTAAATGTCTTCCCGGCACTTCCTATGGTTATGGTTCGGTCCCACATTCCTGGAAGACTAGCTGGGGACATAAAAGCAGTATGGTTATGGGGCTGGGGACCCTGTAGACACACAAGACCCTTGTAAGCTAATGCAATCTGTGAGCCATGCTTCATGCACTTGCTTTTGGACTCACCAATCCGTATATGTTGACATCTGTCATACACCAGCCATTCATACACTTCATCGGAGATGCATAGCAGGTCGTATTTCACGCAAATATTGGCGATCTCTTCCAGCTCCTCTTTACTAAATACCTAAAAGAAAATGGAGGAATTAGGCATTTACCAAAATAACCAGCCCATGATTTTAATAAAAACTGTGCAACACTGAATATCTCGTGCGGTGGCGCTGTAGGGAAACTGAACACTTGCTGCTTGGTTCTCCCAGTGATCCCCTGATCGACCTAATGCCAGGACACCCTCTGAATGAGAAAGAGAATCCAAGGGGGACAACCCATTTGTTCAAGGCATTCACATGACCAACCAATTTAGGATGTGGGTCCATAGAGGGTAAAGCGAGTGTAAAATGAATGAATAAACTGAGATATACTGTACTTACTTTGCCCAGTGGATTATTTGGGGTGTTTAATACCAGAATTTTTGTATTCTTATTGATTTTTGCTTCCAGCTCAGTAGGATCCAAATGCCAGTCGCTACTTGTCGGCGATTTTCCATCATCTGCAGGCCTCTGCTCAGAAAAAAAAAGTAATTGTATGGGGGCTCAAGCTTTGCAAGACAAGTTGCAGTTTTTAATGAATTCATTTTTCTATACCATATACTGAAAAGTGGGGAAAATATTCCAAGTGCAATGAACTAGTGAAAAAATAATGCAACTCTAGGATTGTTTTCTATGTTTAGTTTTTATAGCGTTCTTTGTATGGTAAAAAATATTCTCAAGGTCAGTATGATTATGGCGATACCAAACCTGCATAGGTCATGGCCGAAAGTGTGGGCACCATTGAAATTGTTCCAGAAAATGAAGTAATTTGTCCCAGAAAATGTTTGCAATTGCACATGGTTTGTTATACAAATGTTTATTTCTCTTATGTGTATTGGAATAACACAAAAAAATGAATACAGGCATATTGGACATCATTTTACACAAAAACCCCAAAATGGTCCAGACAAAATTGTTGCCACCTTTCCAAAAATGTGAGTAAACAACTTTGTTTCGAGCTTGTAATGACACCTGTGGCAAGTAACGGGTGTGGGCAATATGAAAATCACAGCTGAAACCACATAAAAAGAGAAGTTGATGCAATCTTTGCATTGTGTGTCTGTGTGAAAGAGGAGAAGAGAACTGTGTGAGGACATGAGAACCAAAATTGATGAACAATATCAACAATCTCAAGGTTACAAGTCCATCTCCCGAGATCTTGAATAGTGTTGAAAGAGCATGTTAGGCAATCGCCGCATGCGTCTAACAGCAGCGAAGACTCAAACATATTACTCGAGTGCCCACAATACTCGGATAACACCCGAACATGCTCAGATAACGCTATATTCGAGCACTCTCACTCAACACTATTCTTGATGTTACTTTATCCATGGTGTGCAACATAATCAAGAAGTTTACAAGCCATGGCAGTGTAGCTAATCTCCCTGGATGTGGATGGCAGAGAAAAACTGATGAAAGGTTACAACGCAGGTTGGTCCAAATGGTGGATAAACAGCTCCAATCAGGTTCCAAAGAAATTCAAGCTGTCCTGCAGGATCAGGGTGCATCAGTGTCAGAGCGAACTATCAGTCCACATTTGAATTAAATGAAAAGCTATGGCAGGAGACCCAGGAGGTCCCCACCGCTGACAGGCATAAAAATGCTAGACTGCAGCTTGCCAAAATCCTTCTGGGAAAGCATCTTGTGGACAGGTGAGACCAAGATAGAGATTTTCGATAAAGCACATCATTCTACCGTTTACTGAAAACGGAATGAGGCCTACAAAGAAAAGAACACAGCACCTACAATCAAATATGGTGGAGGTTCAAAGATGTTTTGGGGTTGTTTTGCTATCTCTGGGTGCCTTGACTGTGTGTAAGGCATCATGAAATCTGAAGATTACCAAACTTCTAGTAGGCCAATGACCCAAATATACTTCAAGAAGCACCCAGAAATGGATGTAAACAAAACGTAGGAGAGTTCTGAAGTGGCCAGCTATAAGTCCAGATCTAAATCCCATTGAACACCTATGGAAAGATTTTAAAATTGCTGTTGGGAGAAGGCGCCTTCAAATATGAGAGACCTGGAGCAGTTTGCAAAAGAAGAGTGGGGCAAAATTCCAGTTGAGAGGTGTAAAAAGCTTGTAGATCGTTATAGGAAGCGATTGATTGCAGTCATTTATTCCAAAAGGTGTGCAACCAAATACTAAGTTGAGGGTGTCAACAATTTTGTCCGGCTAATTTTGGGGGTTTTGTTTGCAATGATGTCCAATTTGCCTTTTTTTCTCTGTTTTTGTGCAGTTCCCGATAAACACAAAGGAAATATACATGTGTATAACAAAATATGTGTTATTGCAATAATTTTCTTCGAGAAATACTTAATTTTCCAGAACAATTTCAAGGGTGCCTGCCAAAACTTTTGGCCATGACTGTATATCTATGTGGTATCTATGTTTACCAGTTAAAAAAAAAATATTTATTTTGGTCAACATTTTCCTAAATCTGGAACTCTTATTTTTGGGTTTTTTTTTCTTTGTTATTTTTTTTTTTTTTACAGGGCACATCTAGATGTAGCTATACATATGACATTTGTATAAGTTTTTATTCTATTTTTCTAGGGTGGTAGGGTGACCAGAAAACAGCTATGTTTGACATTATGGGGGCTTGGATATAATTCAGCTCATCGGTTTAGGCTAGTTTCACACTAGCGTTTGCATGAGCTGCGGACTTCCTCCGTGAAGCCCCGCCCTCGGCCGCACCTCCGCCTCTAGCTCCGCCTACTTCTGAATGCGGCCGGCTTGCGGCCTGTGTACCTATTTTTAACATTAGATAAAGTGAAAAATGGAATAGCACAATGCTCACCGGTGGGTGCCTAGCCTCCTGGATAGAATGGTCCATTCATCTACCCAACATGTACACAAAAAATAAAGAAGAAGGCAGCACTCCAAGTCCTCTTCAGGGTGAAAAAAAATGTGCAGTTTATTCAACCTACATCTCTGTGCGACGTTTCGGCTCACACTGAGCCTTTCTCAAGCCCTTTTTAACATTAGGTACGCAGATCGTGCCGCAGTATGCGGATGCTTCCGCATGCGTCGTTTTGACGATGCGGCGACCAGCGTAAACGCAGCTTGTAGCAATTTCATTTTTTTGCCGCATCGTCAAAACGACGCATGCGGAAGCATCCGCATACTGCAGCACGACCTGCGTACCTAATGTTAAAGATAGGTACACAGGCCGCAAGCCGGCCGCATGCAGAAGTAGGCGGAGCTAGAGGCGGAGGTGCGACCGAGGGCGGGGCTTCACAGAGGAAGTCCGCAGCCCTCCGCAGCTCATGCAAACGCTAGTGTGAAACTAGCCTTAAATATGTTATAAACTTTTTTTAATTAATTTTCACTTTTTCTTATCTTATGAGGCTTTTGAATTTTAGTATATAGTAAAGAGCACATTCATCTAACATGAAGAACAGCCACAAAATAGAGAGCAGCAAGGTGTGAACGACAGAGGCCTTCAGTAGGTCCCCTGGGTGCCACTGTAATACACTGGCACTCCTCAAACACCTTGGACACCACTGGCGCCGCACCGCTAAAATGCTGTGGTCAGAGTTTGATAACAGCATTTAAGGGGTTAAACAGCAGAGACAGAAACCTGCTCTCAAACTACATGTACATGTATATCACAAGCCAGGAAGACGTTAATATCTCAACCAGATAATTTAAGAAAACTTACTCAGTTTTTAATGATGATGCTATTGCTTTAAATAAATTAACCTCATAGCGACTAAGGTAACATCCAATCTTCTGTTGGCACCACTGTCACATATGGAACAATATTCCCCCTATATAACATCCCTTATAATGCGTGCAAGACACTATATGATATGAAGCCACTTACAGGTCTCAGGGGAATAAACATGCATCGTCCACCGGCCATTAACGTCATCGGTTCATAGCTGTCAAAGAACGGCTCAATGATAATGACCTGAAATAAGATGATAACAGATGTTCTCAAATCTTGTAGGCCAAGACACAAGACATCAGAAAGTATGACTTGTGCAGGATTGAAAACATCTTTGAAGGGAAGAATCTACCATCAGAAAAGAATAGCTTTGACATCTCTTATTGTGAATGGTTGATCCAGGGTTATTAGTCATTGTACAGAAGGTGGAGGAGGTGAGTTGTGACAGCACCTATTGTGAATGGTCAATCCTGTGTTATCTACTGTATATAGAGGTGTTATTAGTCATTGTACAGGAGGAGGAGGTGAGCTGTGACATCACCTATTGTGAATGGTGGCTCTTGTGTTATCTACTGTGCATCTGTGTTCTGGAAGAAAGAAAATGTAATCTTCATGGTGCTATCAAAGTAATAAAAGAATCCACACTATCTATAAATAGACAGATGGTGAGGGAACACTTAGCTAATTTAAATTAATTTAAATTTCCTGGTCCAGATGAATTACATCCTAGGGTACTGAGAGAGTTAGCAGAGGAAATTGTAGAAACACTAGCCAGAATCTTTGAAAAATCCTGGAGAACAGGAGAAGTCCCTGAAGATTGGAGAAGGGCAAAAGCTGTCCCCATCTTCAAAACAGGAAAGTGGATGGAGCCAGGAAATTACAGGCCAGTGAGTCTTACTTCTATATCAGGAAAGATCTTTGAACAAATCATTAAACAGCATGTATGTAAGTACTTAGATAAGAATATAGTAATTATCTAGAGCCAGCATGGGTTTGTAGCAAACAAGTCATGCCAGACTAATCTAATTTCCTATTATGATGGAATCACTGACTGGGTGGATCAGGGAAATGTGGTAGATATAAAAGTATAGTCCGACTTCAGCACAGCATTTGATAAAGTATCTCATACTAACCTTATTAAAAAAAATGACCAAGTATGGGATTGACAAGGCTACGGTTAGGCGGATTCATAACTGGCTTAGTGATCTGTTGTGAATTAGACTTTTTGGCTCCCTCTTGTGGTTACTAGTGATATGACTCTGGGATTGTCTTTCCTCAGTTTGGCACCCACCTGGGTCGTTAGTCCAGGGGCGTTGTTATATAAACTTCCTGGATCCTTAGTCCAGTGCCTGGCATCGTTGTAATCAGATCCTTTCTGTTTGCTCCTGTCTGCTGTCCTGGTTCGTGCAAAATTAAGCTAAGTCCTGCTTCTTTGTTTTTTGGTTATTTACTTTGCTCTTATTTTTGTCCAGCTTGTACTAAATGTGATTCCTGATATTAAAAATCCCAAAATCATATTATTGGTCCGAAACAACACAAGTGTGTTGCATGTATTCAGAACCATCACTTAGCTCCAAATAATATAGGACATAAATAGGAGAAACCAGAGCATTTTTGCATAGAAAAAGGTATATACTTTATTATAACAAAGAATTTTAAAACACAACAATAGTAATTAGAGATGTGTAGTAAGTACCATGATTTACATATATAAAGAGGGCACCCACCCCTCTAGTAATCCCCATACAATTGCCAATAGCTAAGGGAAAAAGATATGTCCTGCATGTGATGCCACCAGGGATGCTGATTTTTCCTTGAAAAAGCGGCGTTCTGCGGCCGCGAAACACGTGTCGGATCTGCACTCTGGCGGGACCCCGCTCCTCTATCATTTCCCCTGCACCTCGGTAAGCTGTTTGGCTCCTGTTAGTGTTAGAGCAACTTTGCTGGCATTAGTACTTAGATCTTTTCTCCAATCACCATCCCTGGTGGCATCACATGCAGGACATATCTTTTTCCCTTAGCTATTGGCAATTGTATGGGGATTACTAGAGGGGTGGGTGCCCTCTTTATATATGTAAATCATGGTACTTACTACACATCTCTAATTACTATTGTTGTGTTTTAAAATTCTTTGTTATAATAAAGTATATACCTTTTTCTATGCAAAAATGCTCTGGTTTCTCCTATTTATGTCCTAAATGTGATTCCTGTCTTTGCTGGAAGCTCTAGGGGGCTGGTGTTCTCCCCCCGGGCCGTTAGACGGTTCGGGGGTTCTTGAATATCCAGCGTGGATATTTTGATAGGGTTTTTGCTGACCATATAAGTCATCTTACTATATTCTGCTATTAGTTAGTGGGCCTCTCTTTGCTAAATACCTAGCTCATTCTTACGTTTGTCTTTTCCTCTTACCTCACCGTTATTATTTGTTGGGGGCTTGTATCCAACCTTTGGGGTCTTTTCTCTGGAGGCAAGAAAGGTCTTTCTTTTCCCTTCTAGGGTTAGTTAGTTCTCCGGCTGGCGCGAGACGTCTAGAACCAACGTAGGCACGTTCCCCGGCTGCTGCTATTTGTGGTGCTAGGATTAGATATATGGTCAGCTCAGTTACCACTGCCCTATGAGCTGGTTTTTTGTGTTTGCAGACTTAGTAATTATTTCTGAGACCCTCTGCCATTGGGGTCATAACAGTATGCCAGGCCAACATTGAATGTTTAATGCATTGCAGAAGTGGGATAATAAGAAAGGAAATTCTGAGTTTTTTTTTTTTTTTTCCTCTCTTCCTCCCCTTTACCTCTGAGTGGCTTGTGCTTGCTGCAGACATGAATGTCCAGACCTTGATTACAAGTGTAGACCAGCTTGCTGCTCGTGTGCAGGGCATACAAGATTTTGTTACCAGTAGTCCTATGTCTGAACCTAAAATACCTATTCCTGAACTGTTTTCTGGAGACCGATTTAATTTTGGGAATTTCAGGAATAATTGTAAATTGTTTCTATCTCTGAGACCCCGTTCATCTGGAGATTCAGCTCAGCAAGTTAAAATTGTTATCTCTTTTTTACGGGGCGACCCTCAGGATTGGGCTTTCTCGCTAGCGCCAGGAGATCCGGCATTGGCAAATATTGATGCGTTTTTTCTGGCGCTCGGATTGCTTTACGAGGAACCCAATCTTGAAGTTCAGGCAGAAAAAGCCTTGTTGGCTATTTCTCAGGGCCAGGATGAAGCTGAAGTGTATTGCCAAAAATTTCGGAAATGGTCCGTGCTTACTCAGTGGAATGAGTGTGCTCTGGCCGCAAATTTCAGAAATGGCCTTTCTGAAGCCATTAAGAATGTGATGGTGGGTTTCCCCATTCCTACAAGTCTGAATAATTCCATGGCGCTGGCTATTCAAATTGACCGGCGTTTGCGGGAGCGCAAAACCGCTAATCCTCTGGTGGTGTTGTCTGAACAAACACCTAATTTAATGCAATGTGATAGAATTCAGACTAGAAATGAGCGGAAAAATCATAGACGTCAGAATGGGTTGTGTTTTTACTGTGGTGATTCTACGCATGTTATATCAGCATGCTCTAAACGCCTAACAAGGGTTGTTAGTCCTGTCGCCATTGGTAATTTGCAACCTAAATTTATTTTGTCTGTGACTTTAATTTGCTCATTGTCTTCTTACCCTGTTATGGCGTTTGTGGATTCAGGTGCTGCCCTGAGTCTTATGGATCTGTCATTTGCCAAGCACTGTGATTTTGTTCTTGAACCGTTGGTAAATCCTATTCCTCTTAGAGGTATTGATGCTACGCCATTGGCGGAAAATAAACCGCAGTTTTGGACGCAGGTAACCATGTGCATGACTCCTGAACATCGGGAGATGATTCGTTTTCTTGTTCTGCATAAAATGCATGATTTGGTCGTTTTGGGTCTGCCATGGTTACAGACCCACAATCCAGTCTTGGATTGGAAGGCAATGTCTGTGTCAAGTTGGGGCTGTCGGGGAATTCATGTTGATTCCCCGCCGGTGTCTATTGCTTCCTCTACTCCTTCGGAAGTTCCTGAGTATTTGTCTGATTATCAGGATGTATTCAGCGAGTCCAGGTCCAGTGCTCTGCCTCCTCATAGGGACTGTGACTGCGCCATAGATTTGATTCCAGGTAGTAAATTTCCTAAGGGAAGACTATTTAATCTGTCTGTACCTGAGCATGCCGCAATGCGTTCGTATATCAAGGAGTCTCTGGAGAAGGGGCATATCCGTCCATCCTCTTCCCCTCTTGGTGCGGGATTCTTTTTTGTGGCCAAGAAGGACGGATCTTTGAGACCTTTGTTGTGAGTTTGGTTTTTGGGCTCCCCCGGTGGTCACTGGTGGTACTGGACTTGTGTGCTTCACTTTCTCTGTTCACCTGTTTCCATCAGGATATGGGTGTATCCTATTTAGCCTTGCTGCTCAGTTATTCTAGTGCCGGCCATCAATGTAACCAGAGCCTTTCTGTTGCATGTTCCTGCTTCTAGACTACTATCAGCTAAGTTGGACTCTTTGTCCTAAGTTTGTTTTGCATTTTTGTTCCAGTTCACAGTTATGTTATTTTTCTGTAGCTGGAAGCTCTTGTGGGCCGAAATTGCCACTCCGGTGTCATGAGTTGACACATGAGTCTTAAAGTAATTTCGGGATGGTATTTAAATAGGGTTTTCAGCTGACCGTGAAGTTCCCTATTGTATCTTCTTGCTATCTAGTAAGCGGACCTCGCTTTGCTGAACCTACCTTCATACTGCGTATGTCTTTTCCTCTGAACTCACCGTCAATATATGTGGGGGGCTTCTGTCTCCTTTTTGGGGGAATTTCCCTAGAGGTAAGCCAGGTCTGTCTTTTCCTCTATTAGGGTTAGTTAGTCCTCCGGCTGGCGCTAGGCGTCTAGGGATAAAACGTAGGTACGCCACCCGGCCACTGTTAGTTGTGTGGTAGGTTTAGCTCACGGTCAGCTCGAGATTCCATCACCCAAGAGCTGTTCTGTTATTTATGTTCTCTGACGTTCCCTTGCCATTGGGAACCATGACAGACCTTGTATTGACTATCGGCTTCTGAATAAAATCACTGTTAAATTTCAGTATCCTTTGCCTCTGTTGTCGGACTTGTTTGCCCGGATTAAAGGTGCCAAGTGGTTCACCAAGATAGATCTTCGTGGTGCGTACAACCTTGTGCGCATTAAGCAAGGAGATGAATGGAAGACAGCATTTAATATGCCCGAAGGTCATTTTGAGTACTTGGTGATGCCTTTTGGGCTCTCTAATGCTCCCTCAGTGTTTCAGTCCTTTATGCATGATATTTTCCGGAAGTATCTGGATAAATTTATGATTGTTTATCTGGATGATATTCTGGTTTTCTCTGAAGATTGGGACTCACATGTGGAGCAGGTCAGGATGGTGTTTCAGGTTTTGCGTGAGAATGCTTTGTTTGTTAAGGGCTCAAAGTGTCTCTTTGGAGTACAGAAGGTTCCCTTTTTGGGGTTTATTTTTTCCCCTTCTGCTGTGGAGATGGACCCAGTCAAGGTCCGAGCTATTCATGATTGGACTCAACCCACGTCAGTTAAGAGTCTTCAGAAGTTCTTGGGTTTTGCTAACTTCTACCGTCGTTTTATCGCTAATTTTTCTAGCGTTGTTAAACCTTTGACGGATATGACCAAGAAAGGTTCTGATGTTGCTAACTGGGCTCCTGCAGCCGTTCCAAGAGTTGAAGCGCCGGTTTACTTCAGCGCCTGTTTTGTGCCAGCCTGATGTCTCACTTCCCATTTCAGGTCGAAGTGGATGCTTCTGAGATTGGGGCAGGGGCCGTTTTGTCGCAGAGAGGCCCTGGTTGCTCGGTAATGAGACCATGTGCTTTCTTCTCTAGGAAGTTTTCGCCTGCTGAGCGGAATTATGATGTTGGCAATCGGGAGTTGCTGGCCATGAAGTGGGCATTTGAGGAGTGGCGTCATTGGCTCGAGGGTGCTAAGCATCGTGTGGTGGTCTTGACTGATCACAAAAATTTGATGTATCTCGAGTCTGCTAAACGCCTGAATCCTAGACAGGCCCGCTGGTCATTGTTTTTCTCCCGTTTTGACTTTGTGGTCTCGTATTTACCAGGTTCAAAGAATGTGAAGGCTGATGCTCTTTCAAGGAGCTTTGTGCCTGACTCTCCTGGAGTCGCAGAACCAGTTGGTATTCTTAAAGAGGGAGTTATCTTGTCGGCCATTTCTCCTGATTTGCGACGTGTGTTGCAGAGATTTCAGGCTGGTAGACCTGACTCTTGTCCACCTGACAGACTGTTTGTTCCTGATAAGTGGACCAGCAGAGTCATTTCCGAGGTTCATTCCTCGGTGTTGGCAGGGCATCCGGGAATTTTTGGCACCAGAGATCTGGTGGCTAGGTCCTTTTGGTGGCCTTCCTTGTCACGGGATGTGCGGTCATTTGTGCAGTCCTGTGGGACTTGTGCTCGAGCTAAGCCTTGCTGTTCTCGTGCCAGCGGGTTGCTCTTGCCCTTGCCTGTCCCGAAGAGGCCTTGGACACACATTTCCATGGATTTCATTTCAGATCTCCCGGTGTCTCAGGGCATGTCTGTCATCTGGGTGGTATGTGATCGCTTTTCTAAAATGGTCCATTTGGTGCCTTTGCCTAAGCTGCCTTCCTCTTCCGATCTGGTTCCTGTGTTCTTTCAGAATGTGGTTCGTTTGCACGGCATTCCTGAGAATATTGTGTCTGACAGAGGATCCCAGTTTGTTTCCAGGTTCTGGCGATCCTTTTGTGCTAGGATGGGCATTGATTTGTCGTTTTCGTCTGCCTTTCATCCTCAGACTAATGGACAAACGGAGCGAACTAATCAGACTCTGGAGGCTTATTTGAGGTGTTTTGTTTCTGCGGATCAGGATGATTGGGTGACCTTCTTGCCGTTGGCTGAGTTTGCCCTTAATAATCGGGCTAGTTCCGCTACTTTGGTTTCGCCATTTTTCTGCAACTCTGGTTTCCATCCTCGTTTTTCCTCGGGACATGTGGAGCCTTCTGACTGTCCTGGGGTAGATTCTGTGGTGGATAGGTTGCAGCAGATCTGGAATCATGTGGTGGACAACTTAAAGTTGTCACAGGAGAAGGCTCAGCGTTTTGCCAACCGCCGCCGCGGTGTGGGTCCCCGACTTCGTGTTGGGGATTTGGTATGGCTGTCTTCTCGATTTGTTCCTATGAAGGTCTCCTCTCCTAAATTTAAGCCTCGCTTCATCGGTCCTTACAAGATATTGGAAATCCTTAATCCTGTGTCCTTTCGCTTGGATCTTCCGGTGTCGTTTGCCATTCACAACGTGTTCCATAGGTCCTTGTTGCGGCGGTACGTTGTACCTGTGGTTCCTTCTGTTGAGCCTCCTGCTCCGGTGTTGGTTGAGGGCGAGTTGGAGTACGTGGTGGAGAAGATCTTGGATTCTCGTCTCTCCAGACGGAGGCTTCAGTATCTGGTCAAGTGGAAGGGCTATGGTCAGGAGGATAATTCCTGGGTGGTTGCTTCTGATGTGCATGCGGACGATTTAGTTCGTGCCTTTCACGCTGCTCATCCAGATCGCCCTGGTGGTCTTGGTGAGGGTTCGGTGACCCCTCCTTAAGGGGGGGTACTGTTGTGAATTAGACTTTTTGGCTCCCTCTTGTGGTTACTAGTGATATGACTCTGGGATTGTCTTTCCTAAGTTTGGCACCCACCTGGGTCGTTAGTCCAGGGGCGTTGTTATATAAACTTCCTGGATCCTTAGTCCAGTGCCTGGCATCGTTGTAATCAGATCCTTTCTGTTTGCTCCTGTCTGCTGTCCTGGTTCGTGCAAAATTAAGCTAAGTCCTGCTTCTTTGTTTTTTGGTTATTTACTTTGCTCTTATTTTTGTCCAGCTTGTACTAAATGTGATTCCTGTCTTTGCTGGAAGCTCTAGGGGGCTGGTGTTCTCCCCCCGGGCCGTTAGACGGTTCGGGGGTTCTTGAATATCCAGCGTGGATATTTTGATAGTGTTTTTGCTGACCATATAAGTCATCTTACTATATTCTGCTATTAGTTAGTGGGCCTCTCTTTGCTAAATACCTAGCTCATTCTTACGTTTGTCTTTTCCTCTTACCTCACCGTTATTATTTGTTGGGGGCTTGTATCCAACCTTTGGGGTCTTTTCTCTGGAGGCAAGAAAGGTCTTTCTTTTCCCTTCTAGGGTTAGTTAGTTCTCCGGCTGGCGCGAGACGTCTAGAACCAACGTAGGCACGTTCCCCGGCTGCTGCTATTTGTGGTGCTAGGATTAGATATATGGTCAGCTCAGTTACCACTGCCCTATGAGCTGTTTTTTTGTGTTTGCAGACTTAGTAATTATTTCTGAGACCCTCTGCCATTGGGGTCATAACAGTGATCGCACTCAAAGAGTGGTCATAAATGGTTGCAAATCCAATTGGAAAAGTGTTTCAAGTGGGGTACCACAAGGCTCTGTCCTGGCCAGAGTGTTGTTCAAACTTTTTATAAATGATCTAGATAAGGGAACTGCAGGTAAACTGAGCAAATTTGCAGACACTGCAAAGCTAGGAGAAATAGCTAACATTTGAGAAGACAGAGAAAGGATTCAGAAGGATCTAGATAAGCTTGAACAATGGGCAGCGACTAATAGAATGGTATTTAACAGGGAGAAATGCAAGATTCTCCATCTGGGCAAGAAAAATGAAAATGACAACTACAGAATGGGAGGAATAGAAATAAGCAACAGCACATGTGAAAAAGACCTGTGTATTCTAATAGATCACAGACTGCACATCAATCAATAGTGTGATGCAGCAGCATAAAAGGCCAACACAGTTCTGAGATGAATTAAGAGAGGCATAGAGTGTAGATCACGTGAAGTAATTATCCCCCTCTACTCCTCCTTAGTCAGGCCTCATCTGGAATAGTGTCCTGTTCTGGGCACCACATTTTAAAAGACATTGAAAAACTGGGGCAAGCTCAGAGAAGAGATACCAGGATGGTGAGCGGACTGCAAAGTATATCTTACGACGAATGGTTAAAGGAACTGGGAATGTTTAGCTTGCAAAAAAAGAAGGCTAAGAGGAGACTTAATAGCTGTCTACAAATGTCTGAAGGGATGACACAGTGTAGAGGGATCATCATTATTCTCATTTGTACATGGAAACACAAGAAGCAATGGAATGAAACTGAAAGGGAGAAGATACAGATTAGATATTAGAACAAACTTTTTGACAGTTAGGCCATGTGCACACGTTCAGGATTGTTAGCGTTTTTTTCGCGTTTTTTCGCTATAAAAACGTGATAAAAACGCGAAAAAAAACGCTTACATAAGCCTCCTATTATTTACAGGGTATTCCGCATTTTTGGTGCAAATGTTGCGATTTTTTCCGCGAAAAAATCGCATAGCGGAAAAAAAAGCAACATGTTCATTAAAAATGCGGAATTGCAGGGATTCCGCACACCTAGGGGTCCATTGATCTGCTTACTTCCCGCACGGGGCTGTGCACACCATGCGGGAAGTAAGCAGATTATATGCGGTTGGTACCCAGGGTGGAGGAGAGGAGACTCTCCTCCACGCACTGGGCACCATATAAGTGGTCAAAAAATAAGAAATAAAATAATAAACAGTCCTATACTCACCCTCGATGTCTTGCCGCCTCCTCGCACGCTGCCGTTCGGTTTCTGTACCTGGTGTGCGCTGAAGGACCTCGCCGAATGACGTCACTGTCCTGTGATTGGTCGTGAGCGGTCATGTGACCGCTCACGTGACCGTGACGTCACGGGAGGTCCTGTGCGCACAGACCAGCTATACGGAACGGACGCCGGTGAGATGTCTGGGTGAGTATAAGCATTTTTTTATTTTTTTTATTATTTTTAAACATTCTATCTTTTACTATAGATGCTGCATAGGCAGCATCTATAGTAAAAAGTTGGTCACACTTGTCAAACGCTATGTTTGACAAGTGTGACCAACCTGTCAGTCAGTTTTCCAAGCGATGCTACAGATCGCAGGGAAAACTTTAGCATTCTGCAAGCTAATTACGCTTGCAGAATGCTAAAAAAACGCGAAAAAAACGGAAAAAAAACGCAAAAAAAAAAATGCGGATTTCTTGCAGAAAATTTCCGGTTTTCTTCAGGAATTTTCTGCAAGAAATCCGCAACGTGTGCACATACCCTTAGGGTGATCAATAAGTGGAACAGGCTGCCACGAGGGGTGGTGAGTTCTCCTACAATGGGAGTCTTCAAACAGAGGCTGGACAGACATCTGTCTGCAATGGTTTAATGAATCCTGCATTGAGCAGGGGGTTGGACACGATGACCCTGGAGGTCCCATACAAATCTAACATTATAGGAGTCTACTGTATATAGAGGTGTTATCAGTCATTGTACAGGAGGAGGTGAGCTGTGACATCACATATTGTGAATGGTGGATCCTGTGTTATCTACTGCATGTAGAGGTGCTACTAGTCATTGTACAGGAGGAGGAGGTGAGCTGTGAATGGTGGATCTATTCTATATAAAAGTGTTGTTTTTCAATATAATCATGTCTGTGATGATAATGAGATTGCTGAAGTGTTCTGTACAGAATTGCAACATTTCAGATGTTTTTTATACAGATCGTGATATGGAAATGTGAAAAAACTATCAAACAAGTTGAAAAAATATATTTACCATGAAGACTTAAATTTTAACTGAAATGTAGACTATATAATATAACCGAGGGAAACAATCTTTAATATATGATCATTTATCGGGCGATACTATATAGTGTAATACCTCATCTCCTTCATCCACCAAAGCCTGAAAAGCACAAAAAAGAGCGCCATAGGCACCGACAGACACCATGACGTTAGTGATGGGATTCAGCTCCTGTCCCAACAGTGGTCCAAACATCTGAGCGAGGGCCTTCACCAAAGGAGGGTGTCCCTGCAGAGAAGGAACATGGTTGAGCATGGGGGTGAAGTACAGGATAAGAGTTACACTGTGGAAACACCACACCACCTTTTACTAGATAACTGCCCAGACACATTCAACCGCTGCCTAACCAGTACCAGAAAAAAATAGTACTCCCATATATATATATATATATATATATATATATTTATGGAGAACTTAATTTATTATGGCACTTGAAGGCATGAATGATGTCATCGTTACACACTGGCTGCTGACAAGATGTCATTTCTTGATACAGACTGACATACTCACAAAGGCTCTGGTGTACTGGTTCAGTAAGGTGCCCTCATTTTTTATGGCTTTGGAAAACGCTTCTCTCAGATAACTCGGAGGAGAAAAATCGGGGAAGCCTTGTCCCAGGTTCACGGTTTTATATTGATCTGCAAGGCTGACGAACTCCACCCTGCAAGAGACATAGCGCGGTAAATCCATGAGAAGTCGTGTGCGCAGGGGATGTTCACAGCGTCCGATCCCCAGCGTTTACTGACCATGTGTACCTACCCTAAAACCTCCTACTGTTTTACAAGTAGTCCCTTATCCCTGGCTACAGGGGTTATAAAATGGCGGGACAGGCCTCTAGGCAACAATACCTAGGTTTTACACAGTGCCCCCTCACACGATCTCTTCATCTCCTGCCATTTCTCTCCCTTCTTCTGCACTGAAGAGAGAAGTGTTCATCAAATGTTTGCACCTTAGGCAACCACCCACATTGCCTGCACCTCATCCCAACCCTATTTTTAAGTACATTTTGGTGTAATTGGGCAAGTTTAACTACAAAGCCCAATCCTCCTGGAAATTAAACCTTCACCAGAGGTATCTGGCAGCATTTTCTCCTTCTCTATTTAAATACATGCACGCTCGGCTGGATCAACTGTGCTTATGTATGGAGTTGTTGGCAAAGGCGTCAGCTGCTCCCTAAAGGGGCTCTCCAGGAATTATACATTGATGAACTATTTCAGAAATAAATACAGCTGATTAGTGGGGGTGACAGATGGAGGAACCCCACTGGTCTAATTTTGATTACCTAGGTAAAAGATTGATCATTGATATAGAAGTCCTGGACAACCCCTATAAGTCTATTTTAACCAATGTGAGGTCAGCAAAGTCAGACTGCAATACTCTGATTAAGATTAATGTCAGAGCTATGACATGAAAACTGTCTACGACTGGACTACCCCTTATAAATGGCTACAGAACGTTGCATAAATAAATAATAAAAAAACCCTCTATAGTTACATCCCGGACCAGCGCTGCGCCTCTGCTTTTAGCCATGTGTCCCCTGCTAGTCTCCAGACACAAACAATGTCACATGACCGCTGCAGCCAATTAAGACACTGATCGGCTGCAGCCTTCAAAATTCTGGCAGAGTGGACAATCATTGTTTTTACTTCTCGTGACGGTTGCAGTGGTCACGTGCCAATATGTCCGACTCACCAGATATTTTCATCCACTCCCTCCAGTCTCCGGGCGTGGATCCGTTTTGCCATCTTGTCCTGTATTTGGGTGGTAAAAGCATAGAGTAGTGAGAGGCAGCTCTGGATCCCCCTCCTTTGTAAAGTACAGTGATCAGATGATCGACCCCCCCACCCTTTCCATATGGAACCGGGCAGGAAAAGCAGACACTGGACTTTGGACCTTGCGACAGCTAAAGAATGTGAGTGCATTCTGCCAGAGAGGATGAGTGCAAGATGTGTGCACCAGAGCGTGCAGGCTGTGCCTGCTTGAATGGACGCTGTACATTAACGGGACACAGGAGCTTATGAAATGATGCCCTATGTGACCTCCTGCTCTGACCCAGAGGGCAAAGAATTCTGTAGGAGGGTTAATTAATAACATGGTAGATTACAAAACAGCTGTTATACACGCTTCTAATCATTTTATACTAGATTGAAAGTCATTGTATGGACCGATGTTTATGGTGTGTGATGGCAATTCAGTGGCAAAGTGCTGCATACACGCATGGATCACCAAAAGTTGGTAAAAAGTCTTAAAAAGAATTTTGGTACAAACCGTAAAATTCCTTTTTTGGAGCCTTCATTGGGGGGACACAGGTAACCATGGGTGTATGCTGATGACACTAGGCAAAAAAAAAGTTTGCTCCTCCTCAGCAGGGTACACCCACCGAAAGGCATAAAGCTCGTCAGTTAGGCCCCTTTCACACATCAGTTTTTTGCCGTCAGTCACAATCCGTTGGCTCGACAGATTGGTCGCAGATTGTGAAAAACTGATGCAACGGATCCATTTTTGGACAGATCTGACTAGCAGATCTGGCTAATTGGATTGGAGCATGCTCAGTTAAAAAAAACGGAGTCCATCGCCGGATTCCGTCATTTGACGGATCCGGCACCATAGGCTTCCATTCTAGCAAACGACAGACGGCGATGGATTCGTTGCTGTCAGCTTTTTTCAACGTACACAAAAAATGTTACTTTGCCCGTTGTCTCCGGCCGCCGGACAAACAATTTTCGACGGATCCGGCGAACGACAGATGAAATGTGAGGCCATCCGTCGCAATTACAAATCTATGAGAAAAAACGGATCAGGCGGCATCAGTCGCTGGATCCCTTTAATTCAAAATACGATGGATTACGACTGATGGCAAAAAACTGATGTGTGAAAGGGGCCTTGAAAAAGCAGTAGGAGCAGCTATAATAAATAACTATATACAGGCACAGCCTAGGCACACAAAAAAACAAGGGCGAGCGCCGTCTCCCCCAATGAAGACTCCACTAAAGAGATTTTACGGTGAGTACCAAAAATCCTTTTTATTGCTTCATTGGGTTACACAGGTAACCATGGGACGTCCTAAATCAGTCCCAAGGGAGGGAAAAGACTGTAGTGTTCAAATCAGGCTGGATGACAGGCAACCACCGCTTGCAACACCTTCCTACCTAGGTCGGCATCAGCCGAGGCGTAGGTATGTAGCCTGTTATGACCCCAATGGCGAGGGTCTCAGAGGAACGTGGAAGTCTGCAGAATACAAAAATCCAGCTCATAGGGCAGTGGTAACTGGGTTGACCATATATCTACTCCTAACGCCAACACTAGAAGTAGCCGGGGATCATTCCTACGTTGATTCTAGATGACACGCGCCAGCCGGAGAATCTAGCTACCCCTAGTAGAGGAAAACAAAGACCTTTCTTGCCTCCAGAGAAGGGGACCCCAAAGCTGGATAGAAGCCCCCCACAAATAATGACGGTGAGGTAAGAGGAAATGACAAACACAGAAATGAACCAGGTTTAACACAGAGAGGCCCGCTTACTGATAGCAGAATAAAGAAAGGTAACTTATATGGTCAACAAAAACCCTATCAAAATCCACACTGGAAATTCAAGAACCCCCGAACCGTCTAACGGTCCGGGGGGAGAACACCAGCCCCCTAGAGCTTCCAGCAAAGGTCAGGATATAGATTTGGAACAAGCTGGACAAAAATACAAAACCAAAACAAATAGCAAAAAGCAAAAGGCAGACTTAGCTGATATAACTGGAACCAGGATCAGTAGACAAGAGCACAGCAGACTAGCTCTGATAACTACGTTGCCAGGCATTGAACTGAAGGTCCAGGGAGCTTATATAGCAACACCCCTAACTAACGACCCAGGTGCGGATAAAAGGAATGACAGAAAAACCAGAGTCAAAAAACTAGTAACCACTAGAGGGAGCAAAAAGCAAATTCACAACAGTACCCCCCCCTTAGTGAGGGGTCACCGAACCCTCACCACGACCACCAGGGCGATCAGGATGAGCGGCATGAAAGGCACGAACTAAATCGGCCGCATGAACATCAGAGGCGACCACCCAGGAATTATCCTCCTGACCATAGCCCTTCCACTTGACCAGGTACTGAAGCCTCCGCCTGGAGAGGCGAGAATCCAAGATCTTCTCCACCACGTACTCCAACTCGCCCTCAACCAACACCGGAGCAGGAGGCTCAGCAGAAGGAACTACAGGCACAATGTACCGCCGCAACAAGGACCTATGAAATACATTGTGAATAGCAAACGACACAGGAAGATCCAGACGAAAAGATACAGGATTAAGGATTTCCAATATCTTGTAAGGCCCAATAAAACGAGGTTTAAATTTGGGAGAGGAGACCTTCATAGGAACAAAGCGGGAAGAAAGCCACACCAAATCCCCAACGCGTAGTCGGGGACCCACACCGCGGCGGCGGTTGGCAAAGCGCTGAGCCTTCTCCTGTGACAACTTCAAGTTGTCCACCACATGATTCCAGATCTGCTGCAACCTATCCACCACAGAATCCACCCCAGGACAGTCAGAAGGCTCCACATGACCCGAAGAAAAGCGAGGATGGAAACCAGAGTTGCAGAAAAAAGGCGAAACCAAGGTGGCGGAACTAGCCCGATTATTAAGGGCAAACTCAGCCAACGGCAAGAATGTCACCCAATCGTCCTGATCAGCAGAGACAAAACACCTCAAATAAGCCTCCAAAGTCTGATTGGTTCGCTCCGTCTGTCCATTAGTCTGAGGATGGAAAGCAGACGAAAACGACAAATCAATGCCCATCCTACTACAAAAGGATCGCCAGAACCTGGAAACGAACTGGGATCCTCTGTCTGACACAATATTCTCAGGGATGCCGTGCAAACGAACCACGTTCTGGAAAAACACAGGAACCAGATCGGAAGAGGAAGGCAGCTTAGGCAAAGGAACCAAATGGACCATCTTGGAGAAGCGATCACATATCACCCAGATAACGGACATGCCCCGAGATAGCGGAAGATCAGAAATGAAATCCATGGAGATATGTGTCCAAGGTCTCTTCGGGACAGGCAAGGGCAAGAGCAAACCGCTGGCACGAGAACAGCAAGGCTTAGCTCGAGCACAAGTCCCACAGGACTGCACAAATGACCGCACATCCCTTGACAAGGAAGGCCACCAAAAGGACCTGGCCACCAGATCTCTGGTGCCAAAAATTCCCGGGTGACCTGCCAACACCGAGGAATGAACCTCGGAAATGACTCTGCTGGTCCACTTATCCGGGACAAACAGTCTGTCAGGTGGACAAGACTCAGGCCTATCAGCCTGAAATCTCTGCAACACACGTCGCAGATCCGGAGAAATAGCTGACAAGATAACTCCATCTTTAAGAATACCAACAGGATCAGCGACTCCAGGAGCATCAGGCACAAAGCTCCTAGAAAGAGCATCGGCCTTCACATTCTTTGAACCTGGTAAATACGAGACAACAAAATCAAAGCGGGAGAAAAACAATGACCAGCGGGCCTGTCTCGGATTAAGGCGTTTAGCAGACTCGAGATACATCAGATTTTTGTGATCAGTCAAGACCACCACACGATGCTTAGCACCCTCGAGCCAATGACGCCACTCCTCAAATGCCCATTTCATGGCCAACAACTCCCGATTGCCCACATCATAATTTCGCTCGGCAGGCGAAAACTTCCTAGAGAAAAAGGCACAAGGTTTCATAACAGAGCAACCAGGGCCTCTCTGCGACAAAACGGCCCCTGCCCCAATCTCCGAAGCATCCACCTCAACCTGAAAGGGAAGTGAGACGTCAGGCTGGCACAAAACAGGCGCCGAAGTAAACCGGCGTTTCAACTCCTGGAAAGCCTCCACGGCAGCAGGAGCCCAGTTAGCTACATCGGAGCCCTTCTTGGTCATATCCGTCAAAGGTTTCACAATGCTAGAAAAATTAGCGATAAAACGACGGTAGAAGTTAGCGAAGCCCAAGAACTTCTGAAGACTCTTAACTGACGAGGGCTGAGTCCAATCAAGAATAGCTCGGACCTTGACTGGGTCCATCTCCACAGCAGAAGGGGAAAAAATGAACCCCAAAAAGGGAACCTTCTGTACACCAAAGAGACACTTTGAGCCCTTGACAAACAAAGAATTTTCACGCAAAATTTTAAAGACCAACCTGACCTGCTCCACATGCGAATCCCAATTATCAGAAAAAACCAAAATATCATCCAGATAAACAATCAAAAATTTATCCAGATACTTCCGGAAAATGTCATGCATAAAGGACTGAAAAACTGAAGGCGCATTGGAGAGCCCAAAAGGCATCACCAAGTACTCAAAATGACCTTCGGGCGTATTGAATGCGGTTTTCCATTCATCACCTTGCTTAATGCGCACAAGGTTGTACGCACCACGAAGGTCTATCTTGGTGAACCACTTGGCACCCTTAATCCGGGCAAACAAGTCAGACAACAGCGGTAAAGGATACTGAAATTTGACAGTGATCTTATTTAAAAGCCGATAATCAATACAAGGTCTCAAAGATCCGTCCTTTTTTGCCACAAAAAAGAATCCCGCACCAAGAGGGGAAGAAGACGGACGAATATGTCCTTTCTCCAGAGACTCCTTGATATATGAACGCATAGCGGTATGTTCAGGTACCGACAGATTAAACAGTCTTCCCTTAGGAAATTTACTGCCTGGGATCAAATCTATAGCACAGTCACAGTCCCTATGAGGAGGCAGTGCACTGGACTCAGACTCACTGAAGACATCCTGATAATCAGACAAATACTCCGGAACTTCCGAAGGCGTAGAAGAAGCAATAGACACAGGCAGGGAATCCTCATGAATACCACGACAGCCCCAACTTGAGACTGACATAGCCTTCCAGTCCAGGACTGGATTATGGGTCTGTAACCATGGCAGCCCTAAAACGACCAAATCATGCATTTTATGTAAAACCAGGAAACGTATCACCTCGCGGTGTTCAGGAGTCATGCACATGGTAACCTGAGTCCAATACTGCGGTTTATTTGCTGCCAATGGTGTAGCATCAATACCCCTAAGAGGAATAGGATTTTCTAATGGTTTAAGAGTAAATCCACAGCGCTTAGCAAATGAGAGATCCATGAGACTCAGGGCAGCACCTGAATCTACAAACGCCATGACAGGATAAGATGACAGTGAGCAAATCAAAGTTACAGACAGAATAAATTTAGGTTGCAAATTACCAACGGTGACAGGACTAACAACCTTAGCTATACGTTTAGAGCATGCTGAGATAACATGTGTAGAATCACCACAGTAGTAGCACAAGCCATTCCGGCGTCTATGAATTTTCCGCTCATTTCTAGTCAGGATTCTATCACATTGCATTAAATCAGGTGTCTGTTCAGACAACACCATGAGGGAATTTGCGGTTTTTCTATCACATTGCACCGAATTAGGTGTCTGTTCAGACAACACCATGAGGGAATTTGCGGTTTTGCGCTCCCGCAACCGCCGGTCAATTTGAATAGCCAGTGCCATAGTATCATTCAGACCTGTGGGAATGGGAAAACCCACCATAACATTCTTAATGGCTTCAGAAAGGCCATTTCTAAAATTAGCGGCCAGTGCACACTCGTTCCAATGTGTCAGCACGGACCATTTCCGAAATTTTTGGCAATACACTTCAGCCTCGTCCTGCCCCTGAGACATAGACAGCAAGGCCTTTTCTGCCTGAATCTCAAGATTGGGTTCCTCATAAAGTAAACCGAGCGCCAGAAAAAACGCATCAAGATCAGCCAATGCCGGATCTCCTGGCGCCAGCGAAAAAGCCCAATCCTGAGGGTCGCCCCGTAAGAACGAAATAACAATTTTTACTTGCTGAGCAGAATCTCCTGATGAACAGGGTCTCAGGGACAAAAACAATTTACAATTATTCACGAAATTCCTAAACTTAAACCTGTCTCCGGAAAACAGTTCAGGAATCGGTATTTTAGGTTCTGACCTAGGATTTCTGATAACATAGTCTTGTATGCCCTGCACACGAGTAGCCAGCTGGTCCACACTTGTAATCAAGGTCTGGACATTCATGTCTGCAGCAAGCATAGCCACTCTGAGGTAAAGGGGAAGAAGAAAGAAAAAAAAACAAACTCAGAATCTTCTTTCTTATAATCCCTCTTCTGCAATGCATTAAACATTTAATACTGGCCTGGCAAACTGTTATGACCCCAATGGCAAGGGTCTCAGAGGAACGTGGAAGTCTGCAGAATACAAAAATCCAGCTCATAGGGCAGTGGTAACTGGGTTGACCATATATCTACTCCTAACGCCAACACTAGAAGTAGCCGGGGATCATTCCTACGTTGATTCTAGATGACACGCGCCAGCCGGAGAATCTAGCTACCCCTAGTAGAGGAAAACAAAGACCTTTCTTGCCTCCAGAGAAGGGGACCCCAAAGCTGGATAGAAGCCCCCCACAAATAATGACGGTGAGGTAAGAGGAAATGACAAACACAGAAATGAACCAGGTTTAACACAGAGAGGCCCGCTTACTGATAGCAGAATAAAGAAAGGTAACTTATATGGTCAACAAAAACCCTATCAAAATCCACACTGGAAATTCAAGAACCCCCGAACCGTCTAACGGTCCGGGGGGAGAACACCAGCCCCCTAGAGCTTCCAGCAAAGGTCAGGATATAGATTTGGAACAAGCTGGACAAAAATACAAAACCAAAACAAATAGCAAAAAGCAAAAGGCAGACTTAGCTGATATAACTGGAACCAGGATCAGTAGACAAGAGCACAGCAGACTAGCTCTGATAACTACGTTGCCAGGCATTGAACTGAAGGTCCAGGGAGCTTATATAGCAACACCCCTAACTAACGACCCAGGTGCGGATAAAAGGAATGACAGAAAAACCAGAGTCAAAAAACTAGTAACCACTAGAGGGAGCAAAAAGCAAATTCACAACAGTAGCCTATATAAACTTGCTAAAGTATGAAGAGATGACCAGGTAGTGGCCTTGCAAACCCGGATTGCAGAGGCCTGGTGGCAAACAGCCTAGGCAGCCCCAACCACATAGGTGAAATGAGCCTTTGGTCTATCCTTAACTCGATAAGCCTCCAGTATAGTTGAACTGATCCAGCGGACAATACACTTGGAGGCAGGGAGTCCTTTACGACGACCTTCAGGAATGACAAATAAGGCATCCGAACACCTGAAAGATAAGGTCCTTGAGAGGAAGAGCATCCAGCTTGTGGAGATACTTTTCAACGGGATGGACACGGGATGGGCAAAAGGAAGGACAATATAATCATTGAGGTCGAAAAGGGAGACTACCTAAAGAAGGAAATGTAGAAACTGGTCGCAAGAACACCTTTTCCTGTTGAAATACAAGGAAAGGAGAGCTGCCAGAGAGATGCTTATTCTGAGACTCGTCTAATAAAAGTGATTGCAACCAAAAAGGCCACCTTCCAGGAGAGAAGATGCAATGTCCTGAATGGGTTCGAAGGGAGATCCTTGAAAAACGCACAGGACTAAGTTATTGTCCCACGGGTTCAGAGGGGGACGATATGGTGGTGCTAGGCAGTCAACACCCTGAATGAAGGTCTTGACCTGGGGACAAGAGGCCAAATTCCCCTGAAACAGGACTGAGAGCATGGATACCTGACCCTTGCGAGTATTAAGGGACAAACTGGACTCCAGCCCTGATCGTAAGAACACCAGGATGGAAGGAATGGAAAAAGACATTGGTGCTGTGTAACTATCCTCACTCCAGCGAAAAAAGGCCTTCCAGATCCGGTGATAAATGCTTGAGGATAAAGGTTTCCTTGCCCTGATCATGGTCTGTATGACCTACGACGAGAAACCTGCCTCCCTCAGGACTGTGGTCTCAACGGCCATGCCAATAAATTGAGAGATCAAAAATTCTGGGGGAAGAGGGGATGCTCAGAGAGTAGGTCAGGTCGGTCTGAAAATTTTCAAGGTACATCCGTGAGTAGGTTAAATCTGTGTACTAGGCTCTTCTGGACCAGTCTGGGGGCAATTAGGATGAGTGAACCTCCTTCCGCCTTGATTTTCTTGACAAGTCTGGAGATCAGAGGAAGATGTGGAAAAAGTACGTAAATTGACCCTGACTGCTTGGGAAGTGGGCGGGCCAGTTGTCCATGCCTGGAATATGTACAGCTGATAATGCTGGCACGAGCCACTTGGCACAAGTTGGAATCCGTGAGACGTCTGACATGATGGACTTGTTGTGTGGCCCTCCCTGGTGGTTTATGTATGCCATAGTCGTGGCACTGTCGGATTGAATGCGAACTAGTCGGTCCGCTAAAAGATCCTGCCAGTGGAGAAGAGAGAGGTAGATAGCTCTGATCTCCAGGTTGATGGGAAGGGAGGCTTCCTGAGAGTTTCAGTGACCCTGGTCTGTGTGATGAAGGAAGACCAACCCCCATCCAAGAGACTGGCATCCAACGTGACAACTTGCCAGTGAAGAGGAAGAAATTATCTCCCCTGCCGAATGGAGGGGAGAGACCACCATACCAGAGACTGCCTCACTCAAAGAGGCAGAAGTATGGGGTGATCCAGAGAAGAGATCCTTTTGTCCCATGCTAACAGGAGGTCCAGCTGTAGGGGTTGGGTGTGGAACTGTGCGAAAGGGATGGCTTCCATTGCTGTAATCATCTTCACTAGAACTCTAATTTAGAGTCGAACAGAGCGTGAGGATAAGTGATTTAGAGCACGAATCCCCTGGCGGAGTGCAGAAATCTTTTCCTCTTGAAGAAATACTTTTGCACAAGCAGTATCAAACAGTATGCCAAAGAAAACTAGGCGCTGGGCAGGAATAAGAGACAATTTTGCTGTGCTGACTACCCATCCTAGACGGGAAAGAGTGTCCAGAGTGACCTGAAGACTTTCTGAACAGTCTCAGAAAAATAGGCCCTTGATCAGGACGTTGTCCAGTTAGGGAATGACTGCAATCCCCTTGGAAGGAAAAATGGCCATAACAGCCGCAATAACCATCGTGAACACTTTGGGAGCAGAGGCCATCCCGAAGGAGAGAGCTGTGAACTGAAAGTGCTCCCCCTGGATCATGAAGCGGAGAAACCTCTGCTGTGCCAAGCAAAGCGGGATGTGGAAGCCGAGCATAGGAACTCCTCAAGTTCCATAGAGGCAATTACCAAGCGAAGGAATTCCAAACAGAAAGGACGGAGGAACACCAGCCAGTTTAGTAGCTTGAGATACAGAATCGGGACGGACTGAACAGTCCTTTAGGAGCACAAAAAGATTGGAATAGAAACCAGCGAAGTGTTCCTGAGAGGGAACGGGTATGACGACCCTTGCATGGCGGAGAGAGTCAATGGCTTGGAAGAAACCAGGGACCCGATATGTGATCCTTGGAGGGTGGGACATGAAAAAACGTCTGCATAGGAGAGAAGAAAATTCTATCTTGTATCCTGTGTTGACGATTTACCTGACCCAGGCATCAACGACAACAACAACGAAGAGTTCCAGTAAAGTAGAAGACGGCCACCTACCCTGAGAGAATTCCCAGGTTGGGGTTATCCATCAAGCATAAGAGAATCTATTGGATCGGGCACCAGAGTGTTTGGCAGAGCGGCTATTAGAGCGCCATGATGGGGCAAGCTTGAAGGATGGCTTCCTTCTCTCTTGCCGCGTCGGGGACCAATCTCACTTGGAAGAGGTCCCAGAGGAATAGAAATGACGAAAGGGACAAAACTGAAGAGAACGTCTCCTGGTGAACGGACGTTTAGGCTTAGGCTGGGAAAGAGAGGTACTCTTACCGCCGGTGGCGCCAAGATGAGCTGATCCAGTTTAGACCCAAAGAGTCGTGATGCCTGAAAGATTGGTAAGGGACTTTTTGGATGCCAGGTCTGCATTCCATGACTTCAGCCAGAGGATTCTGCGTGTGGCTACAATATTGGTGGAAACAGGGGTGGAACAGCTGGCGGCATCAAGAGACGCAACAAGTAGATATTTTCCTGCATAGGCAATCTGGTCCCCAAGCTCAGCCAGTTAATCTGGTGAGGCTGATGATAAAATGCTCTGCCCAGGCGGAAACCGACTTGGTTACCCATGTGGAAGCGAAGGTGAGAGAGAGAGGCGCCAGCATCCTCAAAGGCAGATTTGGCAAGGGCCTCGATCTGTATGTCAGTAGCGTCCTTGAGAGAGCAGCCATCAGGAAGTGACAGAACAGTTTTAGCCGAAAGGCATGAGACTGTCGGGCCCACAGCCAGGCATTTATTTATATAAGATATACAACTGCCTTCTACTTGGGACGCGCTTTTCCGGGCGTTACCAATGCTTTGTAAAGATTCCCTCAAACTCATCATGATTGGAAAACACCCGGGGAGGGCGTTTTGCCTTTTTGAATTAGACAGTTATCCGGTGAAGGGCACTCCTACTCAATATTCGGGGTATGATTGATGACAGATATGAGGCTGTCGACCATATCCTGGAGTTTGGAAGTTTGGTCCGTGGCGGGATCAGATTTTGACTGGAAATCAAGATCCGACCCCGGGCCACAAGGGAGGAGGAGAGGGACACTGAAGGCATCATGGAAGTTGTAGAGGGAGAAGGGGAACCAAATGTGGAACTGTAGTGTGTCCACTTCTTGGACCTCTTCTTTGACCTTCCACGCCGAGGGTGATAATGGGTGCCTGCGATTCGTCTGGAGAAACAATTGCAGCACTAGTGGTAGCTGACAGGTTAGGTAAACTTTTAAGGACCTGCACCAGGGACTTGGATACCTTGGTTAGGTCATCTAGGCATATGTAGAAGTCTGGGGCTAAGGGGGATTGCTGAAGAGGGCTAAGCCTAGAAGGAAAGAACAGCCTGTACAGAGACTATGCGGTCCTGGGAGCAGATTCTCCTTTGGAGAAGGTCTGTGTGCCTGTTGGACAAAAGGCAGGTCCTGCAGGATTGACAGAGGCTGCGGTTGGAGTTGCAATATCATCGAGCTGGAGACAAGGAAGGGGAAGGGCTTAGAAAGCCCATGCTGCAAGAAGAAAAGACAAGTGCTCTCATAGGAGGGAAAGCATGCACAAGAACCCTCACACGCTGATTGGCTGGTGCACAGAAGGGTGGCGAGAACAGGCCAGCGCTGTAGAGCGATGAGCTGAGCGCTCCAATAGGCCGGAGAGAGCGCACGTGAGCCCTTGCGCGCCGATTGGCTGGCATGCACGAGGGAGGGCATGTACGGGGGAAGTGGAGGCCTGAGAATCCAGAGTGAATTTTTATTGCGATGTTGGCACAATGCAAGGGGAAAGATGTGGGAGCATCCATAATCCCTGTAGATTCTCCCCTGCCGCCTTGAAGGGTAACTGTGGAGAAGTAGGGAGGGACGGTACCTGTCTGTTCGAGGTGCCAGCTTTCTCTTCTCAATCCAGAGGATGGTATCAGGAGCCCCAAGGTGAGGGGGTGGGCTCCTGGCAAAGAATCAGGCATCCTCCTTCCCGCACAGTCATGGACCCAGACGGTGCAGAAAACGGTGTAGACTCGAAGAAGGGGAGGGCCACTGAGAAGTGACCACTGTCTTCCTCCTGGTATCGCTCCAAGGAGAGGGCTGGGGTAGGGAAAAGGCAAGACACCACCCTGAGACACACTGGAAGTGTCAGGGGGTAAGGTTCTGCCTCGCAGACCAGAGAGGGTATGATGTGGACAGCACCACACTGTTCTCTCGGTCACATATTTTGGGGAAACGGTGAGACGTTACACCCTGTTACCCTGAAGAGAAGAATCTGAAAAACAAAGCAAAAAGATTGGTAACACACAAAACAAGGTGACCTAAGGAAAAAAAAAGACGGATCTGGGATCAGATCAAGGTCTGCTTCCTACTCACACCAAGCTAAAACTGACAAGCTTTATGTCAGACAGTGGGTGAACCCTGCTGAGGAGGCGACAACTCTTTTTTTTATGTCAATTGTCAGCCTTCCAGAAACAGCAGCTGAATTAAAGTAGATGAAACCTCTATACTTATTGGCCATCAGGACATTATAGTTCGAAAATTACAAGCATTTTACATATTGGTTGGTTTTCACATGTGCTGCCATCTAGTGGCCATAAAACATAAAAAGGTCTCATTTTACAGCTTGCTGTGAAACTGAGTGTGCCTCAGATAGATATCTATTTTCTCCCTTTTCCTAAGCGCTCATGCTCACTTGTGCAAAACTCGGATGAGTCTCGCACGGCAATACCCAGCACTGCTGCCGGCACTCAGATCGGAGTGTGCGGCCGCATAGGAATACATGCAGCCGCACGCTCTGCTCCTCTGTGCCACGTGCAGTGCTGCGTACTGCCGTGCGAGACTCATCCAACTTTCGCACAAGTGAGTATGAACCCTTAGGATAAGGGATAACTTTGACCTCTAGAACCCCCAAAAATCCTGATTCCGAGAAGTAGGTTATCTAGAATCGCAGAGCTTCTCGACTTCTCCTCTGTTCATTTGGAGCATCTGCCAGAAATAGCAGCACACTGTACTCTGCTTTCTCCGGCAGTTCCATAGACAATGAATAGAGCGGAGGTCTAGCATCTCACGATTCACAGCCTTGTTCTTCGGGTCACTGGGGGTCCTAACACTGAGCTATGAATAGGAGATAACTTTCTAATCTAGAAACACCCAATCAAGCTGGCCATACACTTTAGATCGGCTGATTGCTCGTTGGACCTTTAACTATTTTTTCCGACCCTCCTATGCACATTTATGTCTTACTAGATGGAGGCCCGATGCTATCGCATCGGGACGGTGGTGACGTCGGTGGGCTGGATCCCAACAGCGGCCTGGATCCCAGTGGTGGGGAGGGGTCCTTGCGGCGGGGGAGTCCCAGCAGCTGGCAGTCCGGCGATGACCCGCTGGTGGTACTGCGTAAGGGCCTGGTACCACCAGCGGGTGCCATATTGGAATACCCATCTCTTGGGTATTCCAATATGGCGGTCGACGTACTTCCGGCGCGGTGGATTGTGGGGTTGAGGACATCCAGACGGAAGTGGATGACAGAGTTTAAGGTAATTATATAAATAGATTAGGTTGAATTCAGACGTCCGTAGGGTTCATACATAGACAAATGTCTATGAGGCTATTATTTCAGGTCAGGAGACCCATGGTTGGTCTGGGCATTACGATGAAACACGGATGTCTGAATTCAGCCTTAAAGGGGTTTTCTGGTTCATGGAAAATCTCTAACCCCAACTGTAGTTTTTGATTTTTTTAAGTGCTTTGCTGACCCTTTCTGGGTCCAGCGCTGAGACGACAGTACAACTCTCAGGGTCAGTTATTATCTGCAGACTTGACATCACATTGACAATGCTGCAGCCAATGAATTACTGAACAGAGCAGCTCTGCCCAAGTCGTCACCACGAGCTGCTGAGCTCGATGATTTTCTGCAGTGCCATTGATCTGACATCAAGAATAGACACAGGGAGTAGCTGCAGAGATTCGACATTGGACACCGGAAGGGAGAAACCAGAAAACCCCTTTAAGAATATAGGAGTAAGTGTCTGCTGGACCCATCTGGGGCTAGTTTGAGTCCTTTGAGGGGAAAAAAAAAGGATCATGCATGTTGAAATCCAACATGTCTGACCCTTATTTCTCTGGACCTTGAACAAACATGACAATTCAATACACATTAAATGGTCATCTGGGACTAGGCAGCTTTAGCCAACATGTGCATGGCCACCCTCATCTGTGGGGGGCTGCTGACATCACTGCCTATGCTAAGGTTTAGATACCACAAATTTGCTGTAATTGCACATTATGGTATTCATTATTTAACACCTTGAAGGGGTTGTCCAGACTTGGGATTCAAGTTGGAGTCACTCTATGCACTGTCAGGATTCCCAGGGGCCAAGATCAGGCGGTCACATGACTACAAGTATGTGACTTGCATACTTCCGGTCACATTTATACTACAACCCCTGCCAAAAATTATGGAATCACCAGCCTTGGAGGATGTTCATTCAGTTGTTTAATTTTGTAGAAAGAAAGCAGATCGCAGACATAGCACAAGGCCGGTGATCCCATAATTTTTGCCAGGGGTTGTAGATGTATCCAGCCTCGCTCAATTTACTTGTACTGAGCAAAGCTGTGCACATCTTGTTGGCACGCAACAGCCAAAATATTAAGGCCCTTTTAAACTCTGCCTAAAAATAAAACGTCTTTGAATTTGAGCCTATATTTTAATGAATTTGGGGGAAAACGCACCACAAAAAGAAAATTATACATTTGGACCAATTTCTGCAAACTTTATAATGAATTTGGAGAAAAAAAATAAAGACAAAACAAAAAATGAAAAACAAACAAACAAAAAAAAAACCCGGAAATACATTGGTGCCTATATATCTGCTAAATTTTAACCACGCCACCTTGCCTCATGTGAATGAACATTTATGTATTCAATCAATGAATGTACAGTGATATAAATAGACACCATCCAATCGGAAGACTTTATGTCTCTGCATTACCTCAAAATCCCTCCTAAATAAATTACCTAACATTCTAAAAAATGTACTAGGCCTCATTTATCAAAGTCACCTCCAGCAACCAATCACAGATCAGCTTTCATTTTTCCAGAGCAGGGTAAGAAATGAAAGCTGAACTCTGATTGGTTGCTATGGGCAAAAATGACAGATTTTCTTGTTGACAGTTTTGTTAAATGAGGCCTAGCGTGTGGTAAATGTTCTCACAATTCACAACAACTGTTAATAGCTTAAGCTGGGATTACATGTGGGAGCAGACAATTTCCCATGTCACTGATAGGCATATTAATAACATGGCCACTTGCAACACGTGTACAGGATGTGTCCTAAATCTCCTCAGGGCTTTTTCCCTGCAGAGACATTTATTCGGCATTATTTCCACAGAATTAAGTAAAAGGCTAAAAGTGGAATATTGTAAACAAAGTCCAACGTGATATAATGGAGTCAAGCTGTGCATGAGGCGTTGCCATTACTACATGCACCATCCCCATGGCATTACACTTTTTTTTTACTAGTATACTAGAAAACTGCTTATAGGGAAATTCCCTAATATACTATATTTACCTCACAATAAATAATCTAACCACTCTGCCCTAATACTGACCGACAAGGGCGATTTCATGGGGTTTTGGGCCTGTGAGGGGATGGCGAGAGGTGACTAAATTTACTGATATACAGGCGTTGATGAATATCAGGGGCTGCCACAATGTTATCATTTACACCCAATTCTTCTGTGGGGTTCATGTTTCTGAAGTAACTGTAAGGCCACACCGTGTGTCTTGTTGTCTTGTGCATGGAACTAATACATATTCACATTAATACTAACTGTAAAGGGGAAAATGGTGGCTAACAATAGCTATGTACCCAGCTTGAGACCTGGCTACTATTCTCGCATGCTTTATAAATCTAAAGACAGGATGGTCCAGCTCAACGAATGTATATTAAAATGCATTTATTGCAATACGTTTAAGGTCTCCTTCACACATCTGTATAAAACACGTACGTGAAAAAAACGGTACTGGTTCCAGTGGTTTCTATCTGCGTGTCCCTTTTTACCGTCAGTCATCAGTGTTTTTCCAGCATGGATAAAGAAAGAAATGACAAAGTGTCTCCTATACTTTGCATTGCTAAACAGAACACAGATAGTACACAGATGACATCTGTGTGCTGTACAGGTTTTTCAAGGACCTATAGACTGGCATTGGCCCTTTCCATCCGTGCTGCCGGAAAAAAATAGACATGTTTCCACGTGTTTGGCATGGACACACTGTCCATGTAAAAACACAGACATGTGTATAGCACCATAGGTTATAATACGTACGTGTGGTATCCGTGAAAAAAAAAGGATACCACAAGTACAGAAAACACGGACGTGTGAAGGAGGCCTAATATGTACTGCAAATTCATACAAATTCCATACCACCAATGCATTTCTAGCATCAAGTGCCCTTTCTCATGCTATATCACCATCCAGTGTCCTTACACCAGGAGGAAGTGCATGTGATGCCAAAAACGTGTTGGTGGCATGGATTTTTTATGGATTTTCTATACCCATTTTAAACATCTTGCAAAAAGCATTAAAGAAATTTTAATATACAGTACAGGCCAAAAGTTTGGACACAACTTCTCATTTAAAGGTTTTTCTGAAGGCATCAAAACTATGAATTAACACATGTGGAATTATATACTTAACAAAAAAGTGTGAAACAACTGAAATTATGTCAAATATTCTAAGATCTAAGCCACCTTTTGCTTTGATGACTGCTTTGCACACTCTTGGCATTCTCTTGAGGAGCTTCAAGAGGTAGTCACTGGGAATGGTCTTCCAACAATCTTGAAGGAGTTCCCAGAGATGCTTAGCACTTGTTGGCCCTTTTGCCTTCACTCTGCGGTCCAGCTCACCCCAAACCATCTCGATTGGGTTCAGGTCTGGTGACTGTGGAGGCCAGGTTTTCTGGAGTAGCACCCCATCACTCTCCTTCTTGGTCAAATAGCCCTTACACAGCCTGGAGGTGTGTTTGGGGTAATTGTCCTGTTGAAAAATAAATGATGGTCCAACTAAATGCAAACCGGATGAAATAGCATGCCGCTGCAAGATGCTGTGGTAGCCATGCTGGTTCAGTATACCTTCAATTTTGAATAAATCCCCAACAGTGTCACCAGCAAAGCACCCCCACTCCATCACACCTCCTCCTCCATGCTTCACGGTGGGAACCAGGCATGTAGAGTCCATCCGTTCACCTTTTCTGTGTCGCACAAAAACACGGTGGTTGGAACCAAAGATCTCAAATTTGGACTCATCAGACCAAAGCACAGATTTTCACTGGTCTAATGTCCATTCCTTGTGTTCTTTAGCCCAATCAAGTCTCTTCTGCTTGTTGCCTGTCCATAGCAGCGGTTTCCCAGCAGCTATTTTACCATGAAGGCCTGCTGCACAAAGTCTCCTCTTAACAGTTGTTGTAGAGATGTGTCTGCTGCTAAAATTCTGTGTGGCATTGACCTGGTCTCTAATCTGAGCTGCTGTTAACCTGCGATTTCTGAGGCTGGTGACTCGGATAAACTTATCCTCAGAAGCAAAGGTGACTCTTGGTCTTCCTTTCCTGGGGCGGTCCTCATGTGAGCCAGTTTCTTTGTAGCGCTTGATGGCTTTTGCCACTGCACTTGGGGACACTTTCAAAGTTTTCCCAATTTTTCGGACTGACTGACCTTCATTTCTTAAAGTAATGATGGCCACTCGTTTTTCTTTACTTAGCTGCTTTTTTCTTGCCATAATACAAATTCTAACAGTCTATTCAGTAGGACTATCAGCTGTGTATCCACCAGACTTCTGCACAGCACAACTGATGGTCTCAACCCCATTTATAAGGCAAGAAATCCCACTTACTAAACCTGACAGGGCACTCCTGTGAATTGAAAACCATTCCTGGTGACTACCTCTTGAAGCTCATCAAGAGAATGCCAAGAGTGTGCAAAGCAGTCATCAAAGCAAAAGGTGGCTACTTTGAAGAACCTAGAATATAGGACTTCATTTCAGTTGTTTCACACTTTTTTGTTAAGTATATAATTCCACATGTGTTAATTCATAGTTTTGATGCCTTCAGTGTGAATGTACAATTTTCATAGTCATGAAAATACAGAAAAACCTTTAAATGAGAAGGTGTGTCCAAACTTTTGGTCTGTACTGTACATCGTCAAGCCGGACCATTCTTTCTTTGGATATACAGTAATACATATTCACATGCAGGGGCAGACACAGACAGAAGAGGGCCCCTGGGAAAGAACAATATATGGGCCCTTTTGCATGCTAAAAACTGGTCTGCTGCAGAAGCTGCTTTATAGGTGGTAGTGGTCCTTCTTGGGCCCCTGTGCAGGTGCAAAGGTTGCACCAAGGGTATGTCCGCCTCTGTTCACACATCCATGTTTCAAATGGTTATCATGCAGATGTTATCTGTGTGCCGTCCATTCACACCACCGATCAACTTATTGACATATGTCTGTCTGATTAAACCTGCACATAATAATTTAGTCTGTAAGAAAAAAAGAAAGCCATAAACAATAAATGTGGTTGTGGTGCTGAGTTGCAGCTCCACTAAACGGTGAACGGAGCAATGCTGCCCCTGACTCCGCTGAATTTTCACATCTGACTGATAACAGTTGACCGGTGGGGGTACTGGGTGTCAGACCACCACTGATCTGATATTGATGGGTTATCAATATACTAAGCCTGGAACTTTGATCTGATATTGATGGGTTATCAATATAGTAAGCCTGGAACTTTAAAACAGAAGACTAGAATTCCTGCAAAACAATGTGCACATGTGCTTAAAGACTGCCATGATGAGCACATAATGAATATCTACGTGGAATTTGCAGTACATATTAGGCCTCCTTCACGTGGAAGCATTTACATAAGTGCACGCACCCTCTATTATCCAACAGATGTGCTCATTACTACCAGCTTAAATGTAGATTAGCTGACATTTACTCTATTAAACATTGCTTAGTAAGATATACTCACATGATTGCAGCTGGCAGTGGTGCCGCAGCATCGCTTACACCGTTGTGCAGTATTCGCCATGTATCCAACCACTCTGCCTCTGAATGGGACCATCACCTACAGCATGATGTGGAGAGGCTGAAGATACACCATCTCATACAGTACATCTTCAGAGCAATGGTAATCTAGTACTCTACAAGCAAAAACTAAACGTGTGCCTCTGCCGTTCCTGTCTGTACCAGTCCCCTGCATGGCCTACTACAGCACGCCATCCGGAGGTGCCAGGTAGGGAACATTTATTATAGTATGAAACTCATTTCCAATCTATATGGAGCCATTACAGCTTTCACTATGGAGGTCACCCTGCTGTCCCGATCTCCCAAACAGCACATCTGCTTCACAATGCAGCTGTACAGCACAGCTGGCACCTGTACCCGATGTAGGACGTACATATACGTTCTGTCGGGAGGGGTTTAGACAGATTAGTCCAGACCTGGGCAAGATGCGGCCCGCATCCGGCCCGCCTGATGATTTCAAACGGCCCGCCAGCTAGCTGTCACTTCTGACAGCCGCCCCCGGCACCGCTCGGCCAGCCGCCAGACGCTTCTGAGGACCGCTGGCGGCTGGAGTGAAGGCCCTGAGCTGATACGCATCGGCCCTGTACAATGTGAGCAGTAGAGCTGGGTTGAATATCGGTGGCGGCGGCCATCTTCCCGAGGCCGCGCGTGCGCAGATGGAGTGCTCTGCTTCACGGGGCTTCAGGAAAATGGCCGCGGGAGGCCGCACGTGCGCAGATGGAGATCGCGGCGGCCATTTTCCTGAAGCCGATTTAGATCTCGGCTTCAGGAAAATGGCCATCGCGATCTCCATCTGCGCACGCACGGCCTCCCGCGGCCCCGTGAAGCAGAGCACTCCATCTGCGCATGCGCGGCCTCGGGAAGATGGCCGCCGCCACCGATATTCAACCCGGCTCTGCTGCTCACATTGCATTCCGGGCCGCTGCGTCACTTCACCGGTGGAAGGGACCCTGCGCACGCCATGCCGCACCTCTGCCGTCGCCACACCACTGCTGCAACCCCCCCATGGACACCAGGCCGTGGCGTCGCCCACCTAAGCAGGAAGGGACCCTGCTCAGGTGCACGCCACACCGCATCACCCCACCTCTGCCGACACCATGCCTCCTGTGACCCTGCTCTGCCACCGCCAGCCTTCAGGTAAGGCTACTTTCACACTAGCATCGTGCACTGCACATCGCTATGCGTCGTTTTGTAGAAAAAACGCATCCTGCAAAAGTGCTTGCAGGATGCGTTTTTTCTCCATTGACTTGCATTAGCGACGCATTGCCACACGTCGCAACCGTCGTACGACGGTTGCGTCTGACCGTCGCCACCAAAAAACGTTGCATGTAACGTTTTTTGGTGCGTCGTGTCCAGCATTTCCGACCGCGCATGCGCGGCCAGAACTCCGCCCCCTCCTCCCGGCACCTCACAATGGGGTAGCGGATGCGTTGAAAAACAGCATCCGCTGCCCCCGTTGTGCGGCGCTTCCACAGTATGCGTCGGTGCGCCGCAACGTCGCATTGCGACGTGCAGTGCACGACGCTAATGTGAAAGTAGCCTAAGATACTGTAAATTCGGACAATAAGACGGTGCGTCTTATAGTCCGAAAAATACGGTAATTATATTAGTCCGGCCCTCTAAAACCATCCAAATTTCTCATGCGGCCCCATGGCAAAATTAATTGTCCACCCCTGCCATAGATGACGGATGCCGCCGTTCGGTTTATGTAGGGAGCTTTTCTGGTCCATATGTTACATGGAAACAAACACTGGGATTTACTAAAATCTGCCTATCCCCACTCGTTAGGCATGGACTTTAAAAGGGAAGTTCAAGATTACGATACTGATGATCTATCCTAAGGACAAGTCAGGAATATCAGATCGGTGGGAGTCGGACACCTGACCCCCTCACCGATCAGCTGTAGCAGTTTTCCGCAGCCTCTGGAAGTAATCAGTGTGACTGAAATACCACAGCGCCACAATAGTGTAGTGGCCATTCCCATGTATTGCAGGTCAGCTCCAATGTCCAAGAAGCACCGACACTATGAATCGCTCAACTGGAGGAATGGTGAATTCACTAAGTCGGGAAACTATTTTCCCTGAAATAAGAAAATTAAAGCTTCAGCCTGATGAAGGTTTAAGGTTTTTGGCTTTCACAGACTGAACAGGATGATACCTGAATGGCAGCACATGGAGGCCTTAGATTAGACCCTCCAGCCATAGGCATACTGTGCCCCCATATGGTGGAACGCCACATACATGTTTCCTAGGGGCCTATGGTGTACTCAGCGCCTCTCTATAACGTGGCACTGGATAACACACGGCACAGCCTTTCGTTCTATATGGCCCTGTATGAAACTGGAGGTAGACAGCGCTACAGGGTGACCCCAAAGGTCGTCGTCCTACAACTCACAGGTAGCCAGCTGCTATAATACACGCATTCAGCACTAGTCCCGTGCTATACCCACGTGCATCAGTTTGCAGCACCAGTGTCAGAGTCTAAACTTGTGTGATTTGCTGAGCATGATGAGATATTTGTGCAATTCAAGTCACATGACCCTGAGTAGAGGTCAATACCGCCCTGTTGTCACAGTAATCAAAAAATAATTATTTCAATAAAAGTGCAACTTTCATGCCATAGAAAAGCTGCAAGCTACTTTTGGTGACCACATTGACACCCAATACATTCCTATAGAAAAAAAACAAATCATGTGACTACATCCCAAAGTCACCATGCAAGCCAGGCCTGGTCTAGCAGCCATCTCAAGTGTGCCCTAATCACCCTTAAGCACCACACAGAGGCTGGGAAGGAATACATACACAGCAACCAACGTCTGCTCACATCACTCTCTGTCATGGAGTCCTCGTGCCCGCAACAAAGATGGCGGTTGCTCCCTCTCGGGCCACGCCCTTCTGATCTGTTTGTCCCAGGAACATTGGATCCTCCCTCTCAACGCAGGATACCGGCTCCCTGACCCAACCCTCGGGATACCGGCGGCCCCCCACCTCGGGACACAGCGTCACTTCCGGGGGTGGTGGAGGAGTGGAGCACTGCGGAGGCGAGGGACAAAGCGGAAAGTAGGAGACGAGGGACCGGCCGCATCCCGGGGCGTCAGGTAGGAAGGGGAAAGGACCGGTGGTGAGGACCGTACCATGTGGGAGTGTGGTGGGGGGGACGGAGAGAAATGTGCGGGCTGCAAAGAGCAGTAGTGACTCCTGTCCGATGTCAGAGTCAGCAGGGCTGAGTGCGGTGTATACTGTATCTGTGTACTGTATATTCTATATACTGTGTATAGAGACTGAATCCACCGGTGTATACTGTATCTGTGTACTGTCTATTCTATATACTGTATCCTCAGTATATACTGTGTATAGAGACTGAATCCACCGGTGTATACTGTATCTGTGTACTGTCTATTCTATATACTGTATCCTCAGTATATACTGTGTATAGAGACTGTATCATCAGTATATACTGTATATTCTATATACTGTGTATAGACTGTATCCACCGGTGTATACTGTATCTATGTACTGTATATACTGTATTCTACATACTGTATCATCAGTATATACTGTGTATAGAGACTATCCATCAGTATATATGGTATCATCTGTATATACTGTATATGCTATATACTGTGTATAGAGACTATCCACCGGTGTATACTGTATATGTGTACTATATATACTGTATATTCTATATACTGTATCATCGGTGTATACACACTGTCCATGTGTATATACTGTGTCATCTATGTACTGCATATACTGTATCCATGTGTATGTACTGTATCATCAGTATATACTGTGTATAGACTGTATCCATCTATATACACACTGTATATTCTATATACTATATCATCTGTATATACTTTATGCATCTGTGACCTGTATATACTGTATCATCTGTATATTCTATATACCATACCCATTTGTATATTCTATATACCGTACCTATCTGTATATATTGTATACATCTGACCTGTATATACTGTATCATCTATATAAACTGTATATTCTATATACTGTATCCATCTGAATATTCTATATACTGTATCCGTCTGTATATTCTATATACTGTATCCGTCTGTATATTCTATATACTGTATCCATCTGTATATTCTATATACCGTATCCGTCTGTATATTCTATATACCGTATCCGTCTGTATATTCCGTATCCGTCTGTATATTCTATATACTGTATCCGTCTGTATATTCTATATACCGTATCCGTCTGTATATTCTATATACCGTATCCGTCTGTATATTCCGTATCCGTCTGTATATTCCGTATCCGTCTGTATATTCCGTATCCGTCTGTATATTCCGTATCCGTCTGTATATTCTATATACTGTATCCGTCTGTATATTCTATATACCGTATCCGTCTGTATATTCTATATACCGTATCCGTCTGTATATTCCGTATCCGTCTGTATATTCTATATACTGTATCCGTCTGTATATTCTATATACCGTATCCGTCTGTATATTCTATATACCGTATCCGTCTGTATATTCCGTATCCGTCTGTATATTCTATATACTGTATCCGTCTGTATATTCTATATACCGTATCCGTCTGTATATTCTATATACCGTATCCGTCTGTATATTCTATATACCGTATCCGTCTGTATATTCCGTATCCGTCTGTATATTCTATATACTGTATCCATCTGTATATTCTGTATACTGTATCCGTCTGTATATTCTATATACTGTATCCATCTGTATATACTGTATCTATTTTTCAATCTATTTACTTTCCACTCATCTGCTGTCTATCAGATATATCTCTGCTGTATCTTGCAATCTGTTTACTATCTATTACTTGTCCACAATATCTGTTGTATATCTATGCTGTATCTTTCTATATACGCTACTTTATCCATCTCTACTGTATCTTTAGCTATTGTATCTACTTTATGTATCTCTGCTGTATCGTCCAATCTGCCAACTGTTTATACGGTATTATTATTTATATAGCACCATTAATTCCATGGTGCTGTACATGTGAAGGGGTTACATAGAGTTATAGATATCGTTTACAGTAAACAAATTTACGATGACAGACTGGTACAGAGGGGAGAGGACCCTGTCCTTGCGGACTTACATTCTATATATCCTCCATATCTGCTGTACATCTCCCTTATGACTTTCGATATAATTTCCTATATCTGCAGTATGTAATGTTCAGTCTTCTGCATTGATCTCTACTGTATCTTTCTGCTTTGTCTTTCTATGAACTCTACTCCTGTATCTCTTCCAGTCTTTCTATCGTTGTAGATCTACTGTATCTTTCTATCTATTGTATCTCTCTACTACATCTGCTGTATCTTGCAGTCTGTTCACTATCTATTGTATCTGTCCACTGCATCTGTTTTAGTTCTGATGTATCTTTCTCTCTAAATATATTCCACTGTATCTTTCACTTCTATCTAATGTATGTCTGTTCTGTACCGATCATCTATATCTATCTTTCCCAGGTTAGTATATTATATTTCACACTGTCAGGTTCCATCTGGCTCGTTCCTGCAGAGCTGTGATACGTGGTAACGAGTTCTGCCGCTGTGTCAGCAGGAGAGATCAGGACCCCGTCACTTATATCTGGGGGAAGCTGCCAGCGCCTCCATAGGGAGAGCTCGGTATTACACATGATGGGTCCTCCAGAGGTTGTATTGACTTAGGTTCTTCTTTTGATCTCTGGGGGTCCAGCCGATCACTTGTATGGGGGGTCCAAGCCCCGGTATATATGCATTCTCAATCTCTGCTCCATTCACAGGACCCTTGAACTGGTGATCGATGGGACCCCGGTGATCATACATTCATCACCCCTGCCGTTTTTCATTGGCCAATCCTCATTAGGGTGTTTTGATGAACCTGCACCAGGGGGAATATATAGAGTGCCAGGAACATTTGATATGGAGGCCTCAGTGGGGGACCTTTTAATTTTTACTCTATTTTCTTTTTTTTCAGGTGTAGCTGCTCCCATGGAGGGGGGGACCTGCCACTGTTGCTTTATCAGTCATACATTGCACTTGTTGATTCACACTCCATCCGAGCACAGATAGCATCGCTAATATCCCAAGGTGAGTGCCTGCACCCGTAGTCACACAGCAACCAATCACAAACTAGCTCTTATTTTCCTCAAGCAGGTTTCAACTTAAGAGAAGCGTCCTGATTGGTTGCTGAGAGCCGCTGTTCTACTTTTAGATCTGTGTATTTCTCCATGTTTCCCGCTGACTCAGCCGTGCAGACACCACGCCCGCCCCGCCATTCACTGCCAGTGCTGAGTTACTGCTGCCAGCTAGCCCGTACACACACACCTTTGGTTCCTGCCACCGCTCTGTAGAACAGCGTTTAACATTGCTGCACAGCACATTTAAAGGGGTTGTCCACGTTTTGGTTGTGCACCGTTTTGCTTTTACAAGCTCTTTGTTCCCTGTACATTCAACTTTGATGTGGTCATAAATCAGCTGAGAGGAGCTCAGAAAAAGACAGCCAAGAGTTACAAACTCTCCTGTCCGACTGTTGACAGGAGCTCACCGATGGATCCTCAGTTAGCTCATTCTGCAGCCTGCAATAGAGAGTGCAACAGAGAGGCTATAAAAATACATGGTAAAAAAAAGTTTAATGACACTTAATAGCAAAAATGTTTTCACAGCATCAAAGTAAGAAAAACAAAATTGTCCTCATATTTTTGTTGTGTGATTTTTTTATTTATTTTTTTTTTACAAGGTACTGGAAAATAAGAAAGAAAAATGGGAAAAAGAACGCAATTCCTAAACTCATTTTTTGGATTCTTTATGGATAAAAAAAAATTGTGGATAAAAAAAATTGCAGAAGTTTGTTAAAAAGAAAAATGTGATTTGTGCCAACTTTTTCTGAGATGTAATTGGCGATTGAGCCACATAGATGCTGCTGTCAGCGTTTGGCCACAGCGTTTAAATGGCTCATTATTGACTCTGCTCACCGACCTGAGGAATGTCCCCCCTGCGTCCGCTGCTGGTTCAGCAGCTCCATGCAAAACTCATAAAAGGCATTTACCTGGCGCTGAATAGAGAGGAGATACATCTCCAATATCCTTGTTTTTCTTTATTTGTATTCATTTTAAGATAGATCTTCTCAATACACAGGGGGAGGGATCGGGCATGTTGATTTTCAACATGCCCCATCCTTTGATTTCCAGGGAGTCAGAGGTGGTTAACAGCAGCTTCCATTCTTCCCAATGAGAATACATACACTCTTGGAGAAACTGAGCGTACGAGAAGGATTGGAGGGTCCTCCAAGGGAAAGAAGCGGACGGTCAATCCGCTATTGATCGTCTGTGGGAACTTTAGATGGGTTACACGATTCGGTCCGAGTACGCACCACAATGTCCACATCGGCCACGAATCTCCTGATCCAAACTCAACAGCCACACTTCTGCGTATGAAGCGGAGTGTATGTGAGGGAGCAGGTTGCTGCCACTCTGCCCCTACCCAAAAATGTCACACTCAGTGAGGACCTTCTGTTCAAGGATTTTTACAAGGCTGCTTGACAAGCAGGTGTTTTCTTTCTCTTTTACATTTTTCTATTTTTTTTGCATCTCTTTATTTTTTGATAGATATATATATAATTTAACTTTTTTTGGAGGGCATTTTACATAGGAAAAAAACAAACTTTTTTTCCCCCTATTTTTTCTTACTAAGGCCAGGATGACGACTTTCCCCACATATACTTGATAGAGGACTCTCCGGGCTCACATGTCATGGGGTAGTAAACCACAATGGTCTGTCTTTGATCTGTCTACATGTGGGATATACTTCAAGACATTTATCAGGAATAAAAGAAATAAAGGTATTTGGTATGCTGTGCTCTTAAAAGACTGATTTAGGAAAATTTTATTTATTCAGTATCATTAAAAATAGGGGAAAAAAAACCCCAAAAGTGTTGTTTTTTTCGGGCAACACATCTATCCCTAGAAGTGCCAAATAAAACTATTAAAGCGTTGTATTTATGCCAAAATTATATTAATAAAATTTACAGTGTGTGGGGAAGAAAAAAAAAACTCTCAGAAGAAAAATAAAAATAAATGGCTCTCAGAAGAAGGGGAGGAAAAAAAACAAAAGTGCAAAAACTAAACAGTGCCATGTCGGGAAAGAGTAAAAGGCGACATTACTCCAGAGTTCTGTCATCACTTTAGACACCACAGAATATTGGTTTCCTACGGTGACAACCACTATTGGCCACCATTATAGACCCCACGTGGTTGTCAGCCAGCCTCCAAACATGAGCTACATGGGTAAGCAGGGCATGGCAGGCTTGCCTTTAATAGTCATCCAAACACTGAGCCATAGGGTTGTTTTGTGCATTATAGGTAACCCCTTACTATATCGCCCCCCTCCCTGATTTGGGCGCACAAATCTGTGCCATGTTTGGTCACCTTGTAGAGGTTCCTGGTGCTCAGGTTGGGGCACAGCCAGGGCTCAGGCTGCCAGTAATCATTTCTGAGAAGTGAATTCATGGCTTCTCACCCAGCACTGGAAGACGTCTCCTGTCTTATTGTGTGTGGACTTTGATTTCTTTTCTCTTAATCTACATCACGTTGTTTTGTGACTGGGTCGGGCTGAGCCCATACAGTTCTTGCCAGCTCCCCGTACAGCGCCCAGCTCGTCATCACTGTTTGATTTTCCCATGTAAACGTGCAGCCGTAAACGTCAGTGCCACCAGAAAAGAAAAAAAGCGTAAGAGAAGGGCCAACTTACAGATACGGATCTAGCACAGGTATAGATCACTTGTAATGGGGCTGGTTGTTGCATGACCTGATAATGTGCAGTGGAAAGGTGCAATAGCTCAAAAGTCATGTATTATTGGCAGATATTCTGGCAAAAAGTGAAACGAGTATTAACAAGTATGGTATGATTGGCTGATTGTAGGTGATCATTTACAATTTTGCATAAGGGTAAAGCACATTTTGTATTTTTTTATTATTTATACAATTTACCTGACAATTCAGTTGGTTATGTTCTTGGTCTTATTATTTATCAGTAATTACAATGTACTGTTTATAGTCAGAGAGTCTGTTAGTACAAAATGACGTTCAAACCAAGCACAAGCACTTGATGCACCGTGGCCAAGCAGTTCAGCTACTTGTTTTCCATCTTTCTCTGGCTCCTGTAAAGCCAGAGCTGTCAATCAAGTAAGAGGAGGGTGCAGATAGATGTAAAATATGTAGCTGGAAGGCGCACAAAACTGTTAGGCCAGCGAGCGCCTGTGCTTGGTTTGAACAGTCGTTTTTGTTTTTTTTGCTGACACTCCTATTTAAGACTTTCTTTATAAAAAGGAGAAAACTAATGACAATTAACTGTTAATGTTGGAAAAATCCTTTAATTATCACCTGTCCAGAGACTCTAGATCAGTGGGAGTCTGATCACTGATCCTGAGAATGGGGCTCAGAAATGCTGGATCAGGATGTCCAGCCAACACTCCATTTGTCCTTTATTGGGAAAAAAAGGCCAAGGGCTGTTCTAGGCTATCACCGGCGGAGAAAAATTGAACAGTGGCGTGTATATCCGGTTTGGCTAGAGTGATAGCCATACATGCACGCCACCGTTTAATTGATTCGATGTGGCACTATAGAGACAAAACAGAGTGTTATCGCTTGCAGTTCCATAGAGACTGAATGGAACGGCGTACCTGTGTAGCCACTGCTCTATTCCAGCCGGATACGCACGCCACCGCTCCATTTATTTTTTGTGGGCCGTCGGGTGATGGCCTAACACCGTTATTGTCTTTTTCCCCATAGAATATGAATGAAGTGGTGGTGGCGGCTCATTTCATACTGGCATTTCAGAACCTGTTCTCGGGATTGGGGAGAGTTCCACCAGTCAGACCTCCAACCTATCGTTTGGATAGGTGATACATTTTAATTTGGGGAATAACCCTTTAATGAATAATAGTTTCTTAAAGGGGAAATTAACCAAGAACCAATGATTTGGTAGCACCAACGATGGCCGTAGACGTTGCTTTGCTCCTGCAGTCATTACGTAGTTCTAACTGCACATTGGTAGACGCTGCGGCGGGTGATGCTTGTAAATGTATTCTGAGGACGCGCACGCTATTTTTGTTATTGGTGGCTTCTCCTTGTGAAAGGTGACCTTCTGCTGGAATGAATCAGCGTGCCTGCCCCGAGTGTGTAGGAAATGCATCTTATTAACCCAGCCCGGCACGTCACTGCGACATCTGGAGCTGCAGAGAATCCTCCCGAGGGTTAATGAGTGTCTGATACCCTGGGTTTTCTATTACCTTGTTAATGTATTGCCTATAGTGGGTGAAGAACTATGGATCCAAGCGTGTCTTTCTAATAAAGATCAAGCATAAACATGGATACATCCCATTTCAAAAGGCTGTCCAGGGTCGGAAAATGCGTAGTTTTTTTCTTCTGATATTGCATTTTAGGGCTATGGACTGCAATAGAGAGGTGCTGCAATACCAGACGCAGCCTGTGGACAGATGTGGCGCTGTCTTTCTAAAAAAAAAACAAACAAACAAAAAAAAAACCACTGAGCTTAAAGCTGGCCATACACTTCAGATAGGTGTCAGCCAAACGCTTGTTCAATCTTTCCTGACCCCCAGCCCTACCCATACACATGCAATCAATGGCACAAGAAATCAGGTGGCTTGGCTCGCTTATTTTTACGTGCTAGCTAGCCGGTCCGGCTGAGCCTTTTGTAAGGCTACTTTCACACTAGCGGTTTTTTTGCATACGTCGCAATGTGTCGTTTTGGTGAAAAAACGCATCCTGCCAAGTCGTCTGCAGGATGCGTTTTTTCACCATAGACTAACATTAGCGACGTATTAACACACGTCACAACCGTCGTGCGACGGTTGCGTCGTGTTGTGGCGGGCCACCGGCAGCAAAAAACGTTACATGTAAGGCTACTTTCACACTAGCGTCGGTACGGGGCCGTCGCGCTGCGTCGGCCCGATGTACCGACGCATACTGTGCAAGCGCCGCACAACGGGGGCAGCGGATGCTGTTTTTCCACGCATCCGCTGCCCCATTGTGAAGTGCGGGGAGGTGGGGACGGAGTTCCAGCCGCGCATGCGCGGTCGGAAATGGCGGACCGTCGGCAGAAAAAAAGTTACATGTAACGTTTTTGCTGCCGGCGGTCCGCCACAACACGACGCAGCCGTCGCACGACGGTTGCGACGTGTGTCAATACGTCGCAATGCGTCGCTAATGTTAGTCTATGGGGAAAAAACGCATCCTGCAGACTACTTTGCAGGATGCGTTTTTTCGCCAAAACTACGCATTGTGACGTATGCAAAAAAACGCTAGTGTGAAAGTAGCCTAACATTTTTTTGTGCCGACGGTCCGCCATTTCCGACCGCGCATGTGCTGCCGGAACTTTGCCCCCACCTCCCCGCACCTCACAATGGGGCAGCGGATGCGTGGAAAAACAGCATCCGCTGCCCCCGTTGTGCGGCGCTTGCACAGTATGCGTCGGTACGTCGGGCCGACGCAGCGCGACGGCCCCGTACCGACGCTAGTGTGAAAGTAGCCTAAGTCGTGCTAGTAGGGCTGCATCCATGTTACTGGCTGAGAATAACGCTTTAGTAATGTAAGGGTTAAGAGAATATGACCCTCCCTTGACACTGGGTTTTAATTTCCAGCCCCAGTTTGTGGTTTCCTGTTCGTTAACTCCTAAACAACATCTGTCATTTTTATTTCTTTGTGGATTCAAATTGATAGTCAAAGGGGACCCATCACTTTTTATAAATACACCTGGTGTAAATGCCGCTGTTCTCCTGAATTCGGCGTTCTTTGCCTTTTGTCCGTGCATTTCTCCGTTCCTGAGATATGACCCCTTCTTCCTTGCATATAAATCTAGTATTTTCATTAAATAGGCGTGGTCATCAAGAAAACTCCCACAGAGAAGAATTGAGGACCACTCCTAATTGGCTAAGAGGAGATTTTTATACAGGGAGGAAGAGGCCATATCTCAGGAACGGAGAGGAGCAGGAACAAAAGAAAAACAGCTCCGGATTCAGGACAGTGACATTTACACCAGGTTAAAAAAAAAAAAGTATTAATGGCAAGTTACAGGCCCCTTTAATCCAGCCCTCTTACTATTTAGAGGGGCTGTATGAGATCAGAGTGGTCTGAGACGCTTGTTGTATGTAGATTAACTAACTAAACTGCAACTAAGATTTCCAAAAGTGTGAGAAGTGTTGGTTTTATGATCCCTTTAATATCCTTTGTATCATTTCTAATCCATTCCCCTTGTGTAATCTGTCCTCACCTGTCCCCTGCTGGTATATTTAGATGTCAGGTTTCTCAGGGATTGTACTGAAACCTGTTCTGTTTGCTTGTTTCCAGGTGAGCCATGATCCCTGTAACGGAGCTGCGGTATTTTGCTGACACGCAACCGGCTTATCGCATCTTGAAACCATGGTGGGATGTCTTCACGGACTACATATCGATCGTAATGCTGATGATAGCGGTGTTTGGGGGCACCCTGCAGGTCACACAGGATAAGATGATCTGCCTGCCTTGTAAATGGGTCACCCATGACAGCTGTAATGATTCATACCGTGCCTGGACAGCTCCAGAACCGGAGTACACCAACAGTAGCCTGGAGCCACCTCCTGAACTCGGCCCGACAGGCATCAAATACGACTTGGATAGACATCAGTATAACTACGTTGACGCTGTTTGCTATGAGAACCGGCTGCACTGGTTCGCCAAATATTTTCCTTACCTCGTGTTATTGCACACGTTGATCTTCTTGGCCTGTAGTAACTTCTGGTTTAAGTTTCCCCGCACCAGCTCCAAGTTGGAGCATTTTGTGTCCATCCTTCTCAAATGCTTTGATTCGCCATGGACAACTCGAGCCCTGTCCGAAACCGTGGTGGAAGAAAGCGATACGAAGCCGGCTGGAGGCAAGATGAACGGCTCAGTGGACAAGAAGTCTTCTACAGCAAGCGAAGATGTGGAAGCCACCGTGCCCATGCTTCAAAGGAGTAAATCCAGGGTGGAACAGGGGATTGTCGACAGAACTGAAACCGGCGTCTTGGATAAAAAGGAGGGCGAGCAGGCCAAAGCCTTGTTCGAGAAGGTGAAGAAGTTCAGAACTCATGTAGAAGAGGGTGATATAGTATACAGGCTCTACATGCGGCAGACAATCATCAAAGTCATCAAGTTTATTCTGATCCTCTGCTACACTGTGTATTACGTCAGCAGCATTACTTTTGATGTGGACTGCAAGGTGGACATTGAAAGCCTCACCGGCTATCGAATGTATCGTTGTGCTCATCCACTGGCCACCCTCTTTAAAATCTTAGCCTCTTTCTACATCAGCCTGGTGGGCTTTTATGGACTCGTCTGCGTCTACACACTCTGGTGGATGCTGAGACGGTCCTTAAAAAAGTATTCTTTCGAGTCCATCCGAGAGGAGAGCAGCTACAGCGATATCCCGGATGTGAAGAATGACTTTGCCTTCATGCTGCATCTCATTGACCAGTATGATCCACTCTACTCGAAGCGCTTTGCCGTCTTTTTGTCGGAAGTCAGTGAGAATAAACTGAGACAGCTGAACCTCAATCACGAGTGGACATTGGATAAACTACGGCAAAGGATCACCAAGAACTCCCAGGACAAGCTGGAGCTGCACCTTTTCATGTTGAGTGGTATCCCCGACACAGTATTTGACCTTGTTGAGCTGGAAGTTTTGAAACTAGAACTTATACCAGATGTCACCATTCCTCCTAGCATCGCCCAGCTACTGGGGTTAAAGGAGCTCTGGTTGTACCACACAGCTGCTAAAATTGAGGCGCCAGCTTTAGCCTTCCTCCGAGAGAACCTGAAGTCACTGCATATCAAATTTACAGACATCAAGGAGATTCCTCTATGGATCTACAGCTTGAAAAACCTGGAGGAACTGCACTTAACTGGTAACCTGAGCTCCGAGAACAACCGATATATCGTCATTGATGGTCTACGAGAGTTGAAGAGGTTGAAAGTGTTGAGACTGAAGAGTAACCTGACTAAATTACCCCAGGTCGTGACCGATGTGGGCGTCCACCTGCAGAAGCTCTCTGTTAACAATGAGGGCACCAAGCTGATGGTCCTCAACAGTCTCAAAAAGATGGTGAACCTTGCAGAACTGGAGTTGGTGCGCTGTGATTTAGAGAGAATCCCTCACTCCATTTTTAGTCTTCACAACCTTCAGGAGATTGATCTGAAGGATAATAATTTGAAGACTATCGAGGAGATTATCAGCTTCCAGCACCTGCACAGACTGACCTGCCTGAAGCTCTGGTATAACCATATCGCCTACATCCCCATTCAGATTGGCAATCTGGCATGCCTTGAGCGCCTGTACCTCAACCGCAACAAGATAGACAAAATACCAATTCAGCTGTGCTTGTGCCGAAAGCTCCGCCATCTTGACCTGAGCCACAACACTCTAACAAGCATCCCGTTGGAGATTGGGCAACTTCAGAACTTGCAGTATTTTGCTGTAACTGCCAACCATGTGAGTATTTCTTCTTGCAAAATTCACAAGTATTAGCACCCCTGTGTTTTGTTTTTTTAAGCAAAATGTTTCTCTGTGCCAGGTGGTGGGTGTGATTACATCCCATAAGTGGGCATCTGCATAGAGTAGCTCTAAGGAAGAGGGTTCCCCTGTGTTGCAAAACTACGACCCCAACCATCACACACCAGCTGGGGAGCCACAGGTTGCAAACAACTGTTTAGTATTATACCAGTTAAAGATGTATCTATATATGGATTTCTTAATTAAAGAAGAAGGTTTGCCTATTAAAAAAAAATGGTGTGTTTCTAGGATATGTCATCATTTTGTGACCAGTCGTGGTCTGACACAGATTTTGACCTCCTTTGCTAGTTTCTCCCTGCACTGCGGCCCGGTCATCGGCTGTGCATGGAGATGCACCACTGCATAATGTAACACGGATAATGCTGAACCGGTTCTAGTTGTATTTCTTTCAGGATCCATAGGGGTCTGAGAGTTCAGATTTCGGTCAACCATAAAGGGTATGTGCACACGTATTTTGGAGCTCTGTGGATTTTTCTGCACGGATTTGTGAAATCCGCAGGTAAAAGGCACTGCGTTTTTCCAGCAGAATTACTGCGGATTTATTGCGGAATTAGTGCGGATTCCACTGCAGTTTTATACCTGCGGAATCCTATTGAGGAGCAGGTGTAATCCGCAACGGAATCCGCACAAAGAATTGACATGCTGCTGAAAATAAACCGCTGCGTTTCTTTCTGCAGCATGGGCACTGCGGATTGCGTTTCCCATAGGTTTACATTGTACTGTAAACACATGGGAAACTGCTGCGGACCCGCAGCTGCGGAAACGCTGCGGATTCGCAGAAAAATCCGCAGCGTGTGCACATAGCCAAAGAGTTGGTGTTTTCCTATCTATGCCATCCTTTTACATAATGCAAAAGCCACTTTTTAAAGAGAATATAGAACGATTAGTTTTCCCAAAAGCTCCATCAACCCATGTCAGAATTGCTCCGTTCTACATAGTTAAAAACACAGTACCCCACGCCCTCCTCCCCTAGCCAATTAATATGGATGTTAACGCAACTGCTGCAATGTAACCGTCGCATTATTTGGATATTTTCATCAGCTGGAGCATTTTCAAGCCATTCAATATTTTCTTACTTGGCAAGTGGATAACCCGACCTGTCCGCGCTTCCTGGAAATAGTAGTTTTCTTGTAACAAGAGTAAATTCTGCTTGTGAATTAAGAGTGCTTTCTGCCTGTTGCAAAGCTACATCTCCCAGCAAGCCGCGTCAATTTTACTACTTTATGACTTCATAAAATGGGAATACCCTTTTTATAGATTATAGTCAGTGCGACCTTGCCTTACATACAGGTGCTTAGAATATCATCAAAAAGTTAATTTATTTCAGTTCTTCAATACAAAAAGTGAAATTCATATATAGTCATTACACACAGAGTGATCTATTTCAAGTGTTTATTTCTGTTAATGTTGATGATTATGGCTTCCAGCCAATGAAAACCCAAAAGTCATCATCTCAGTAAATTAGAATACTTTATGACACCAGCTTGAAAAAATTATTTTAAAATCTGAAATGTTGGCCTACTGAAATGTATGTTCAGCAAATGCACTCAATACTTGGTCGGGGCTCCTTTTGCTTCAATTATTGCATCGATGTGGCGTGGCATGGAGGCGATCAGCCTGTGGCACTGCGGAGGTGTTCTGGAAGCAGAGGTTGTTTTGATAGCAGCCTTCAGCTTTTCTGCATTGTTGGGTCTGGTGTCTCTCATCTTCCTCTTGACAATACTCCATAGATTCTCTATGGGGTTAAGGTCAGGCGAGTTTGCTGCCAATCAAGCACACAGCTCGCCCTGGCTCATGTGGGCAGCCATAAAGGGGGTGCAGCTCGCCCTGGCTCATGTGGGCAGCCATAAAGGGGGTGCAGCTCGCCCTGGCTCATGTGGGCAGCCATAAAGGGGGTGCAGCTCGCCCTGGCTCATGTGGGCAGCCATAAAGGGGGTGCAGCTCGCCCTGGCTCATGTGGGCATTTTACAAACACCCACTCATTTAATATAAGTGCAGTGTAATCCCCAATGTCCCTATTGTGACATAGTAGGGGCAGTAAGAACTTGACAGACAGCTAATTAAAGTGACCCATTACTGATGCCCCTAGATCAGCTCGGGGTGTGTTATGCTGTGGACTAGTCCAACGGGAAGAAATATCTAGAAAAACAACCCTGTAACCTGGATGGTAAAGACAGTACTGATCGCGCCCCGAACCCTCGATGCCCAGCACTGCAGTCCAGACAGAAAACCTGATTTGTACCAAGTTGGGGCAAATGAAAGCACCTGTGGGAATGCTACTGGTAGTGCGGCTATTACCTGTATGGTGGGTGGCAGAGGCACCACAAGTCCCAGCAGCACAGTGCGTGCAGGTGTATAGCTCCCCGTTGTGCAGCGCTCCAGCTGTTGCACGACTACAACACGGTGACCTGCGAGCCGGCGGGTTCTGCGTCCGGAATTCCGCCGGGGTGCAGCAGTGGCTCGCTTCCGGGTCCAGCAAGCAACGGCTGAAGGACGTTCCGCGTGGAGGGGCCGGGCAACATATGGCTGGGCGGGGCTTTCAGCGGGGACTCCGTCCCCTCTGTCTCTGGATCGGCGAGTCGCCGGCCACGGCCAGTCCCAGTAAGAAATAAAAAAAAAAAAAAATTGCCGTCGGATCCTGGGGGGGCCCCCAGAAGTCAGGGGGCCCCGGCATCTGCCCGACCCTGCCGTCCGCTGACGCCGGCCCTGAAGCACAGTGATACTGTTGTTTGTAAACCAGGTATTGGTACTTTTGGCATGGGGACAGGTGCCAAGTCCTGCTGGAGAATGAGATTCCATCTCCAAAAAGCTTGTCAGAAGAGGGAAGCATGAAGTGCTCTAAAATTTCCTGGCTGATGGCTGTGCTGACTTTGGTCTTGATAAACACAGTGGACCTACACCAGCAGATGACATGGCTCCCCAAACCATCACTGATCATGGAAACTTCACACTACTGTAGACCTTGGAAATCAAGGTCCCAGAGTCTGGAGGAAGAGTAGAAGACCACAATCCAAGCTGCTTGAGGTCTAGTGTGAAGTTTCTACAATCAGTGATGGTTTGGCGAGCCATGTCATCTGCTGGTGTAGGTCCACTGTGTTTTACCAAGACCAAAGTCAGTGCAGCCGTCTACCAAGAAATTTTAGAGCACTTCATGCTTCCCTCTGCCGACAAGCTTTTTGGAGATGGAAATTTCATTCTCCAGCAGGACTTGACACCTGTCCACACTGCCAAAAGTACCAATACCTGGTTTTAAAACAACAGTATCACTGTGCTTGATTGGCCAGCAAACTCGCCTGACCTTAACCGGATAGAGAATCTATGGGGTTTTGTCAAGAGGAAGATAAGAGACACCAGACCCAACAATGCAGACGAGATGAAGGCTTCTATCAAAGCAACCTGGGCTTCCATAACACCTCAGCAGTGCCACAGGCTGATCATCAATGCGGTGTGGCATGGTGACGAAGTAACTGATGCAAAATGAGCCCTGACCAAGTATTGAGTGCATTTACCGAACATACATTTCAGTAGTCCAACATTTTGGAATTTAAAATCATTTTTTCCAGCTGGTGTTATAAAGTATTCTAATTTACTGAGATAATGACTTTTGGGTTTTCATTGGCTGTAAGACATAATCATCAACATTAGCAGAAATAAACACTTGAAATAGATCACTCTGTTTGTAATGACATATTAAAGAGGTCTCCAGTGGTCTTGGACCACTTTCTATGTGACCAGCATCAGAACTTTCCTTGTAAAATTAACCCATTTCTCTTCTCCTTAGATTGAGAACCTGCCACCGGAGCTTTTCCAGTGCAAGAAACTTCGTACCCTGAATCTAGGGAACAATGGCCTGCAGTCTCTGCCCTCCCGGGTGGGCGAGCTCACCAATCTGGCCCAGATGGAGCTGAGGGGCAACAGACTAGAGTGTCTTCCTGTGGAGCTCGGGGAATGTCACCTCCTAAAACGCAGCGGACTTGTGGTGGAGGAGGATTTGTTCAACACTTTGCCTCTGGAGGTGAAGGAGAAGTTAACCAGAGCAGACAAGGAACCCGTGTGAGAAGGACACAAATCAAGGGGAATCCTTATGAGACCTCAGTACTGGGGGTGATTGGGGGCTTCTGCTTATTCTCAATACACAGTGATGAGCACTGAACACAGCGATCTGGCGTCTGTCCTATGAGGGCTCACATACTGGATGACCCTGGAAGGGAAGGAAGGTCGCCACCCATTCCTGTCCTGCACCGACGTCCTATCTCCAGGCGGACAGCTTTAACTTCGTAGTCATTACCGCCATCCCATGCTTCTTCCTCTACTGCTATTCTTAGGAAGGGCTATTGGTGCTTTTATTTCATGTGCGTTTATCGCATCCATTTTTGTTCTCCTTGAATTTTCATTATTTATAGTTTTGTTTTGTTTTTTGCATGACCCGATCCTACTGTAAATGTTCCCATCGCTCCAGCTAAGCTGCTTGTTACTAATTTACATAGCGGACCACTGTGCCAAAGCGTGGGAATCTGATATTAACCAAATGCCCCCCTGTTCTGACTATACATGGGTGACGGTGAGGACTGGCAGCACCACGCATGTCGCCTTTCAGCTGTGTAATGCAGAGGCCTGATGGAACTTACACTGTGTGTACACATAGACACATACACGCCACACACATGTAGATTTCTCCATTACTGTTAGAACATTTACAGGAACACTCCGAGGAAAAACAATACTGTCTTAAGCCTGTCGCATGAAACCTGGCTCTTTTCTGCATGCTTGTGTCCTGTACCATCCCCTTAGTCCCAGCACAGGGCACAACTCTGTATATCCACATGGACCAGAGTGTTTCTCCATGGCATCACATAGCCGCCACATTCAAAGGGAACACACACACACACACACACACACACACACACACACACACACTTTCCTACTCCCACTGGGCGGACTGTTTGCTATTCCCCCCCACCCCACACACACTCCCGATGGGCGGTCTATTTTCCCTGCCCCCCCCACTCCAGCCAGGTGGACTGTTTACCCCCCTCCATACTTTCACCGATCAGTTTGACCCCCCTCCCCTTACTCCCAACGGGCGGACTGCCCCTCCTCCTCCTCTCCATACTCCCATCGGACTGTCTAACCCCCACCCCCTTACTCCCACCGGGCAGACTTTTCCCCCTCCTGCCCACTATACTCCCACCGGGCAGACTGTTCCATCCTCCATACTTCCATCGGGTGGACTGTCTAACCCCCACCCCCTTACTTCCACCAGGCAGACTTTTCTCCCTACTGCCCACTATACTCCCCACCAGGCAGACTGTGCCAACCCCCCATACTCTCACCGGGTGGACTGTTTGCCCCTACTATCATTGCACAAACTGTTTTCCCCCCTTCCCCAGCTGAATGTACGCATCCCCCCCACCTACTTTCCCTTCTATTTCAGTGAATCTCCTTCCCGGATTCTTTCATACAGTTTTGACCTAAATGCAGCAGCATTTCAAGTTAAAATTTCACAATTAATAAATAATTACGGTAATTCCCTGTCTGGATCTGATGCTTCCTGTGGCTCAGACTGCCTAATTCTCCTTTTAAGAAGCATAGTACAAAAACTTGGCACTCCAATCCAAAATTAACTTAAATATTTTAATGTACAGTCCTAACAAAAGTGTTTGCAACGTTTCGGTGAATATCAGACTTTCATCAGTGCACCGACTGCCAATGCGTCCACGCGACAGAGCAAGCGCTTGTGAGTGCGGTATGCGCCGCTGGGCACAGGAGAGCGCTCTCACCAGAGGGCTTAGTGCTATACTTCTTACTGGAATTGGACTCTACTTGAGCACCGTATACCAGTAGTGCCGTGCGCTTTCATGTTAATTCTGCTTTAAGGACTCTATACAGAAGCAAATATCTGTGGACCAGTAACTGCTCGGCTGCAGGCCCCAGATAGTGCCCCATTGTGCTGGAGAGAGAGGTGCAGTGCATCGTGCCCCATTGTGCTGGAGTGGCGCCTCCATGCAGACCAGTGTGTTATCTCTACCAGGCCCCTCTGCTTTACACTAGATAGGAGGATCTTAGCTGAGGTATTGACCGTGTTAACCCCTCGGTCGCCCTCTGTACAGCAGATAATGCAGTCCTAATACGGCAGCTGTGTCATCCAAACATCTACGTGTCTGCACACGGGGCGGGCATCCCATCCCTATCACGACCATTCAACTGTGTTTTCTGCATTTTTTTTATTTTTTATTTTCTCACCATGGACATTTCATTTTTTGCGGCTGGTGATTTTAAAGGGGCGGTGCTATTAAAATGTCTCGTTCTATACATTTGATGAGGTCATTGCGCACAGTTTACTGTTACCGCGATTTAAGGCTGTTTTGTTGCTTTTGCCCATATTTTGTGCATTGTATTTATTAGTTTAGTTTTCCGCTTTGACGCCTTAGTTTTGTTTCCGCCATCAGCGATGTGCCTGTTGCATGAGAACCTGCAGTCCAAAGACTTGATCTTTCCGCCGCCTCGCTGCGTTAATGTCTTCCGTATCCTGCAGATGATCAACAGAATTGCGCCATTCATCCACTGCGTTATGTTTGTACATCACCCCCAGGAGCTTTCTAGCTCGTTACGTTTGTCCGCCTGCATCAGGTGGCCATTTTTTGTCTTAACTGACCTTTTTGTTTGTTCTGGCTTCAAGAAAAAAAAATGTACGTGTAAGTCACTCGTCCTTCATGTTCGCATAGATCTCAAGTAAAATTATACTTTAGTTCAAATGATTTTTTGGCTTGAATTTTACTTTTCACCGACAATGGGGAAAGAGAGACATGCAGATTTCAGGCTCATTTTACATGTTTTGGACACTTTTAACCCATCTTCATAAATGGGTAAGGATAGAGCTTGTAAATGCAAGCAATTTTGCGGTTTACTGCTTGTTAAAATTTTCAACCGTTCTTGAGATATTAACACTTTTTGTTTACAGCTTGTTGTCTTGGAGACCGACCACTGCTAGACAGCAGAACATGCGCAGCTGCTTACAAGTTCTTTTCTGTTGAGCTTGTAGGCACTGCTTTGAAGCTAGAGCACACAATGATGCCATCCCAGTCAATTTCAGCGCAGTGCTTACAAGCTCAAAAGTTGCTGTGGTCTGTCTCCTAGGCAACCAGCTGTAAACAAACAAAAAAAGTTTATCTCAAGAACCGCAGCAAATTTTAATTAGCTGCAAATTGCAAAAGTGCTTGTTTATACATGAACTATCTGACAATATCGATTTAAGAAGATGGGAATTACACTTTAATTTCTTAGAATGAGGAGGGTATGGCTTGAAAATTAGCAAATAAAGATTCAGGAATAGTAAACCTGACCCCAATGGTTGTAAAAAGTTGCACAGCCTCCCCTGTGTGTGCTGTGGATGCAGGACTCATGCTGCTGTTCCACTGAGGTGCGGAATGTACTGATTTTGAAGACTAGCTATACTTTGGTATAGTTTAATTAATGTTGGGGCATAAAGTGGCCATTGTCTTTACAGAGGACCAGTCGCCTCCCCCAATCTGTTGGTTTCAATACATCATTGTATTACCCATAATATAACAATCCTGGAACACATTTTATACCTCTCCCTTGTGCCGCTCCTCTGTTATCCCTCCTAAATTGACAAATGGGTGTTATCAGTTGGGGTGTGTCTCTATACATTATTACTGTCCAATCAGAACTGCCAGTAGAAGACTCTGTAGGGACACACCCTTTTAACAAGAATAGCAACACCCAGCTGTCAATTTATTTATACATTTCTCAGAAAAAGTCAAAATAAAAGAAAGTTGAGACAAAATTTGCTCCAGAGTTATTTCATGAAAAAATACAAGAATAAGGTTTTTTTTCTTTAAAGGAATTCTCCATGCTATCCCCAGTGCAGGTCCTCAGTGGGCGGAGCATGGTACAGGAACGATCTCCTTTGTTGGTGTGTGAATACTTGTGTCATGCAGATTTGCACTAGGGTAAGTGCAGTATGTTTTGCTTGGAGTGTTCCTTTAAGACTTTCTCAATCAAAAAAAAAGAGAACCATTGGAAGCTTAAATACCTTTTAAAAATATCAATATTTTATTAATCACAAAAATATAAAAACAAGTCTCATAGTAACCAGTGGGAATACATGTGACAGAATACTACTGTCTGCATACAGGAATATGCCTCAAAATCAAGTGATATATTCATACATACCAAGGAATTTGCAAATACAGTACAATTTTTCAAATTATCTAAGTATAGTCTGTGTCGTTACAGAGACCCATAAAAAAAAGGGGTTAATCCCATAAAGTACACTACATAGCACACATATATACAATCAAGGGATAAATCCCATAGGATGCACTATATAGCGGACATATTTACTAAAAGGGTTAATCATGTAGAGTACATTATATAGCAAACATGCTTATACTGAAGAGAGACCCTATCTCATTAGACACAGCATATAGCTTTTTGTATCCTCAATAGAAAGTGCGAGATAGTGCATCACTGATACAGAGCACATTTAGTGCACATATATGGTATGAAAAGGAGTGAGGGCATATTACCTGAATATGCAGCGCAGTCTAGAAACCCCGACGCGCGTTTCGCGGTATGCTTCGTCCAGGGGGATAGTCACTGACTATCCGACTATATCACGTGACTATCCCCCTGGACGAAGCATACCGCGAAACGCGCGTCGGGGTTTCTAGACTGCGCTGCATATTCAGGTAATATGCCCTCACTCCTTTTCATACCATATATGTGCACTAAATGTGCTCTGTATCAGTGATGCACTCTCGCACTTTCTATTGAGGATACAAAAAGCTATATGCTGTGTCTAATGAGATAGGGTCTCTCTTCAGTATAAGCATATTTGCTATATAATGTACTCTACATGATTAACCCTTTTAGTAAATATGTCCGCTATATAGTGCATCCTATGGGATTTATCCCTTGATTGTATATATGTGTGCTATGTAGTGTACTTTATGGGATTAACCCCTTTTTTTTTATGGGTCTCTGTAACGACACAGACTATACTTAGATAATTTGAAAAATTGTACTGTATTTGCAAATTCCTTGGTATGTATGAATATATCACTTGATTTTGAGGCATATTCCTGTATGCAGACAGTAGTATTCTGTCACATGTATTCCCACTGGTTACTATGAGACTTGTTTTTATATTTTTGTGATTAATAAAATATTGATATTTTTAAAAGGTATTTAAGCTTCCAATGGTTCTCTTTTTTTTTGATTGAATTTGTGTATATGGAAGTACCCTTTCTACTTAGGCCTAGTATTTGGTTATTGACTTTAAGACTTTCTGTAGTGATACACTGAGGATTCCTATCCTGTGGCTCTAGCGTTTGCCATACTAACTCCCAGCATGGCCTGCCACATGCAGCTGAGGGATACTCTTATTTTTTCCCCGCAACAGTTGGTGAGTCAAAGGTTGGCGATCATTAGCCTAAGAATATGTTCAGATGGCTGTGCAAGGTCCGCACCGAAAATCTACCACATAATTTTTTGTTTGTACAAACATTGTTCACTTAAAGGCGGCCTGTCACTTTCCAAAAAAAAGTTTTTTGTTTTTTTTTCTTAACTTGGTGTAAATGCCGCTGTTCTCCCTAATCCGGTGTAACAGGCCAGATTATACCCCCAGGCCAGACTATACCCGGGGTTAAAGTGGCCTAGGCTAGATTATACCCCGGGTATACTTTGGCCTAGGCCAAACTATACCCCGGGGTATAAAATAGCCTAGGCCAAAGTATACCCCTCCAGGCCAGATTATACCCCCCAGGGTAAGCTGAGGGAAAGCTGCTCATTCTTCTAGGTCACAGCTCCCCCTCCCATCGGGCACTGCTCCTTTTCAAGCTCCTCCACCTCTGGTGACGCCAGGGATCTCCCTTTCTAAGCCCCACCCCCTCCCTATAGTCACATGTGACATGAAATCTTCAGCCCTGCTCGTGCCAGCTCGTTGTCTTGGCGCCTTGGATATGCTTGGAAAAGGGCTTTGTATACCTAGGGGGCACTGACGAGCACTGAGGGGTGGGTGGGGAACCCCTTTACTGGTTGCTATGGGATATAGCATGATCACTCTATCCTAGCAACACCTTGGATACGCTTGGAAAAGGGGTTTATCTATCTTGGGGGCACCATTGCAGCACTGCGGGTGGGTGGGGAAACCTTTTACTGGTTGCTATGGGATTTTACATGATCACTCTATCCTAGCAACGCCTTGAATACGCTTGAAAAAGGGGTTTATCTACCTTGGGGGCACTCTCGCAGCACTTAAGGATAGGTGGTTAACCCCTTAGGTGGTTGCTATGGGATTTTACATGACCACTTTATCCTAGCAACGGCTTGTATACGCTTGGAAAAGGGGTTTATCTACCTTGGGGGCACCCTTGCAGCACTGTGGGGAAGCCGGGGAACCCTTTTACTGGTTGCTATGGGATTTTACATGACCAATTTATCCTAGCAACGCCTTGTATACGCTTGGAAAAGGGGTTAATCTACCTTGGGGGCACCCTCACAGCACTGCGGGGTGGGTGGGGAACCCTTTTACTGGTTGCTATGGGATTTTACATGGCCATTCTATCCTAGCAACGCCTTGGATACGCTTAAAAAATGGGTTTATCTACCATGGGGGCACCCTCGCAGCACTGCGGGGAAGCCGGGGAACCCTTTTACTGAGGAAGGAAACAGCACAAAAATTCAAAAGCTGACTTAGGCCATAGTATACCCCCGGGGGATAAACTTTATACCAGGGGGTATAAAATAGTTTTTATAGTATTTCTCTAGGCCATAATGTTATCACTTCACTGTTTTTCTCACCCTATTGCTTATTTGTTGAAAAGTGTGCAGATCTGAACTGACAGTAGATGGCGCTGTCCTGTCAGTGCATAGTTAATGATAACTTGTTTTGTATGTTCTCTATGACACCTCTCTGCTCTCTATGACACCAAATCTTTTCCAATTTTGACAACCATGGAAGATCAATTGTATGACCAGCTTTTGAGATTCTACACTGCAACAGAACAAAGGTACCCTCAGTATACCTACGATCTACCTCCTGAGAAACGTGCAAATGCCAAGTCCCAGTTTAGACAAACAGCAAAGCCATATCGAGCCCAAGGAGGAATTGTTTATCATAGGGAAAAGGAGGTTCTTACTAAAAGTCGACTGCCAAATATCCTGAAGGCCTGTCATGACAACCCAATATCTGGGGGCCATTTTGGCAGAGATAAAACTTTAGCCAAAATCTCTGACCGGTTTTACTGGAAGGGAATGAAAAATGACGTTCACCAGTATGTGAAAGCCTGTCAAAAATGTTTTGTTATAAATCCCAAAATCACAAAGGAAGCTCCACCACTCAACAGTATATCAGTGCCTGGAAAAGTATGGAGCTTAGTTGGGATTGATATGATTGGCCCTCTTCAGGAAACATCAAATGGCAACAAATATATAGTTGCTGCCACTGATCATTTCTCCAAATGGACTGAAGCAACAGCTGTCCCAGATAAGAGTGCCAAGTCAGTGGCAAATTTTTTGTACTCCGTTATCTGTCGCCTTGGCTGTATGGAGACTCTGATTAGCGACCAGGGACGAGAGTTTGTAAACTCGATCATTGACAACCTGATGGAACATTTTCAAACAGATCACCGTATTTCATCTGCATACCACCCACAAACAAATGGCCAGCGGGAACGTGATAATCGGACACTTAAAGAAGCTCTTAGTAAGCTTGTCAATGACCAAGGAAACAACTGGGATCAATTCATCCCTGGTGTTCTGTTTGCCTATCACACATCTGTGCATGCTTCAACCAAGGTTACTCCATTTGAGGTCATGTATGGACGGAAGGCCAAGCTTCCCATGGACCTTAATCCCTCAAAAGATGATACGGTGGATCCCATGCCCATTTCAGATCATGCCACCCCTGATGTGCTAAATACACTGTCAAGCATTCTTAAAAAGCTGCACTCAGACGTCAGTACCAACATCCACTCTGCTCAAGAACACCAGAAGTGTGCCTTTGATCGCCGACACAAAAGCAACAAAGAAATCACTGCTGGTACCATAGTTTATATCAAGAATCAGCGCCGTATTCAACGCATAGGTTCAAAGATGGAACCACGCTGGATTGGACCTTATTTAGTTGTGGAATCCTTGACCAAGGGACGAGTAAAACTTAAGAACAACAAAACTGGCAAGATATTAAGCAACACATACCACACCAGCAACCTAAAGATTTACCAGGATAAAGAGGCTTCTCCACCATCCGATGATGATTATTCCAGTGACTCTGCCACACAGAAAAATAAGCAAACTAAGGCTTTCAACCTACTACCAAGTTCAAGAAGGAAGTATCTTAGCACCACTCTTGGCCTTACGTTTAGTAAGGTTGTATACTGTGGATGCAGACGAGACCTTGAACAACCACGGCGTACATATAAAACCAAAGGTGATGGAAACTGCTTCTTCCGGGCCATCAGCTACATCTTGACAGGAACAGAGGACAACCATTCCCTTCTCAGAGATAAAGTCATCCACCATATGAAAACTGACTTGACAAAAAAACTACAGGACTACTTGAACCAAAATGTGAATGAATATGTGAACATCTCTGGAATCTCTCGTGATGGAGTCTGGGCAACTGATGCAGAGATCATGACCACGGCGAATCTGTTGAGTTGCGACATAATAATCTACACAAACGTCGGTGACTCCATGGATTGGTTGACATATCCTGCAAGCTTCAATCTGCAGTCAACAACTGAACATGCACTGTATCTTGAAAATAAGCACGATCATTTCAATGTTGTTATCAGTGTTTAGCTTTAAACGTTAATTTGGTAGCAAGGACATGCTAGACTAAATGTCATAATACACAGAATGACTGTTGGGCGATTTGTTGCCCCAGATAATTGCATTGCATGATAAGTGACTTATAGCTAATGAGAAATTATTGCCCCCCCTCCCACCGCTAGGTGGTGCTGGCTCTGCTTCTACAAGCTCCAACGGCACTAGCCAGGTGCCGCTCTCCTCTATGGCGCCTGGCTGTGACGTCGGCGCATGGAGAGGCAGCGCCACCTAGCGGCAGGAGGGGGACCCCGTCTACCAGGAGACGGGCAGCGGCGGTTAGCGAGGGGGGGTAATCGGGCAGCCCCCCTAAGGTAACTATAAAATGGGGGGGTATTTGTAATGCATATGCATTACAAATACCCCCCTTTACAACTACTTTTGCCATGGGCAAAAGTTTTGTATAGTGGGAGGTACTCTTTAAGAATTGTCAGTTTGGTTTCTCAATAAAATGTTGAAGCATTAAGTAATTCTTGTGTATATCACTCAATGCAAATGATTTCATTGGGGTATAATATGAGCTGAGAGGTATAAATTGGGCTAGGCAACTTTAACCCCAGATTAGTTACATAATCTGGCCTGGAGGGGTATAGTTTGGCCTAGGCTATTTTACACCCCGGGGTATAGTTTGGCCTAGGCCAGTTTATGCCCGGGTATACTCTGGCATAGACCAAATTATACCCGGGGTTAATCTGGGACAGGGTTACTTTGGCCTGTTACACCGAGGAACCCTTTTACTGGTTGCTATGGGATTTTACATGACCACTTTATCCTAGCAATGCCTTGTATATGCTTGGAAAAGGGGTTTATCTACCTTGGGGGCACCCTGCTTGCTATAGGGTTTTACATGGTGTAAGTACCTTAGATTGATCATTTGAAATCGCTTAGCAACCAGGAAAAGAGTTCCCCAGCCTCCATGCAATGCTGCGACAGTGCCCCCAAGGTAGATAAACCCTTTATACAATTCTATCCAAGGCATTACTAAGATAAAGTGGTCCTGTGAAATTCCATAGCAACCACCTAAGGCGTTACCCACCCATCCTTAAGTGCTGCGAGGGTGTCCTCCAAGGTAGATAAGCCCCTTTTCCAAGCGTATCCAAGGCGTTGCTAGGATAAAGTGGCCATGTAAAATCCCATAGCAACCAGTAAAAGGGATCCCCACCCACCCCGCAGTGCTGTGAGGGTGCCCCCAAGGTAGATTAACCCCTTTTCCAAGCGTATACAAGGCGTTGCTAGGATAAATTGGTCATGTAAAATCCCATAGCAACCAGTAAAAGGGTTCCCCGGCTTCCCCGCAGTGCTGTGAGGGTGCCCCCAAGGTAGATAAACCCCTTTTCCAACCGTATCCAGGGCGTTGCTAGGATAAAGTGGCCATGTAAAATCCCATAGCAACCAGTAAAAGGGATCCCCACCCACCCCGCAGTGCTGTGAGGGTGCCCCCAAGGTAGATTAACCCCTTTTCCAAGCGTATACAAGGCGTTGCTAGGATAAATTGGTCATGTAAAATCCCATAGCAACCAGTAAAAGGGTTCCCCGGCTTCCCCGCAGTGCTGTGAGGGTGCCCCCAAGGTAGATAAACCCCTTTTCCAACCGTATCCAGGGCGTTGCTAGGATAAAGTGGCCATGTAAAATCCCATAGCAACCAGTAAAAGGGATCCCCACCCACCCCGCAGTGCTGTGAGGGTGCCCCCAAGGTAGATTAACCCCTTTTCCAAGCGTATACAAGGCGTTGCTAGGATAAATTGGTCATGTAAAATCCCATAGCAACCAGTAAAAGGGTTCCCCGGCTTCCCCGCAGTGCTGTGAGGGTGCCCCCAAGGTAGATAAACCCCTTTTCCAACCGTATCCAGGGCGTTGCTAGGATAAAGTGGCCATGTAAAATCCCATAGCAACCAGTAAAAGGGATCCCCACCCACCCCGCAGTGCTGTGAGGGTGCCCCCAAGGTAGATTAACCCCTTTTCCAAGCGTATACAAGGCGTTGCTAGGATAAATTGGTCATGTAAAATCCCATAGCAACCAGTAAAAGGGTTCCCCGGCTTCCCCGCAGTGCTGTGAGGGTGCCCCCAAGGTAGATTAACCCCTTTTCCAAGCGTATACAAGGCGTTGCTAGGATAAATTGGTCATGTAAAATCCCATAGCAACCAGTAAAAGGGTTCCCCGGCTTCCCCGCAGTGCTGTGAGGGTGCCCCCAAGGTAGATAAACCCCTTTTCCAACCGTATCCAGGGCGTTGCTAGGATAAAGTGGCCATGTAAAATCCCATAGCAACCAGTAAAAGGGATCCCCACCCACCCCGCAGTGCTGTGAGGGTGCCCCCAAGGTAGATTAACCCCTTTTCCAAGCGTATACAAGGCGTTGCTAGGATAAATTGGTCATGTAAAATCCCATAGCAACCAGTAAAAGGGTTCCCCGGCTTCCCCGCAGTGCTGTGAGGGTGCCCCCAAGGTAGATTAACCCCTTTTCCAAGCGTATACAAGGCGTTGCTAGGATAAATTGGTCATGTAAAATCCCATAGCAACCAGTAAAAGGGTTCCCCGGCTTCCCCGCAGTGCTGTGAGGGTGCCCCCAAGGTAGATAAACCCCTTTTCCAACCGTATCCAGGGCGTTGCTAGGATAAAGTGGCCATGTAAAATCCCATAGCAACCAGTAAAAGGCTATAGTCTGGCCTGAGGGTATAGTGTGGCCTGTTATAGTTTGGCCTAGGCTGTTTTACATCCTTAGGTATAGTTTGGCCTAGGCCAAAATATACCCAGGGTTAAATGTAGCCTAGGCCACTTTAACCCTGGGGGGTATAATGTGGCCTGGAGGGGTATAGTTTGGCCTAGGCTATTTTACACCCCGGGGTATAGTTTGGCCTAGGCCATTTTATGCCTGGGTATAGTTTGGCCTAGGCCAGTTTATACCCCGGGGTATACTCTGGCCTAGGCCAAATTATACCCGGGGTTAATCTGGGACGGGGTTACTTTGGCCTGTTACACCGGCATTGTTTTTCTTGTGTTCCTGCGCCTCTTTGTTCCTGAGATATGGCCTCTTCTTAGGCTACTTTCACACTAGCGTCGTACTCGGCCCGTCGCAGTGCGTCGGGCCGACGTACCGACGCTAGCAGTGACTGCGCCGCACAACGGGGGCAGCGGATGCATTTTTCCATCGCATCCTCCTCCCCATTGTGAGGTGCGGGGAGGTGGGGGCGTAGTTCCGGCCGCGCATTCGCGGTCGGAAATGGCGGTCCGTCGCCAGCAAAAAACGTTACATGTAACGTTTTTTGCAGCCGACGGTCCGCCACAACACGGCGCAACCGTCGCGCGACGGTTGCGACGTGTGGCAAAGCGTCGCAATGCGACGCTAATGCAAATCAATGGTGAAAAAACGCATCCTGCAAGCACTATTGCAGGATGCGTTTTATCAACCAAACGACGCATAGCGACGTGCAGTGCACGACGCTAGTGTGAAAGAGGCCTTACTTATATAGAAATCTAGTTTTGTTAACAAGTGGGTGTGGTCCTCAAGAAGTGTTCATGCCCTCTTGGCTAGAAAACAACTAGGTTTATATAAAGGGAAGAAGAGGCTATATATCTCAGGAATGGAGAAGTGCAGGAACAAAAGAAAAACAGCGCCGAATTCAGGAGAACAGCGGCATTTACACCAGGTAAGAATATACATATCTTTGGGAAGTGACAGGTCTCTTCTCTTCACACAGGCTCCATCTTTAGGGATCTAATACATGGTGCACAGAGGCATACGTATGAGAATTCATGGACAATGGGGCCAGTACTAGGGAAGAATTCCACCAAAATACATCTGTACTCTAGTGTCCATAGAGTTCTATGGGAGCCGTACGGAATCAGGTCAATGAGGCCTTGGATGCTAACAAACCTAGATCAGAGATCAAGTAGTGGGAATGGACTGAAAAATCCTAATTGACAGGATATTTGTACAAAACCAACACTCGGTACTAATGTCAGGAAACCGGAGCCACTGCCTTGTACAACAGTGTCCCTGAATGTCCAGGTCAGGACAATAAGCAGTCCCTGAATAGTGTCTGAGTGACCTGTTCTCCAGATTGGATCTTGAGACAACTATCGACATCATAAGGATATAATTGAGGGTTTTTTGTCTTTTTGTAATGGAAACAGCGCCCCTCTTGTCCATAGTCTATGTTGGGTATTACAGCTCCCATCCAAGAGATGAGCTGATCACTGGATGCCCGGCTGATGGAACCAGCTTTAGAGGGTAAATGTAGTAGGCTTACATACCACCATATAACAGTCACTTTGAGATCTCTGGCTAATAGAGGGGAGACCCTCCACCCCTGTTTGATGTAACAGGGCAATAAAGAGGTTGTCCCATAATCCACAAACATATATTGCCTATGCACGAGGTAGATGATACATTCATGATCGCTGGCGGTTTGGCTACTGAGACTCCCATCGATCCCAAAAACAGGTGTCTTAAATCCCAGTGTGTGAAAGGAGCAGAAGTGAGCGTGTGTGACCATCGCTCCATTCATGGACTGTAGGTGGTGGTCGCACATTCTCACTACTGCTCTGCTCGGACAGGGAACCTTGTACTGCCATTCTCGGGATTGGTGAGGGTCTCAGCCTCCTCAATCATATCTTGCTCACAGTTCACTAAACAGGTGATTAATGTTGGTCATGGGACGTGCCCCTTTGGCGCCGCTCAGAGACCTCCACCGCTACAAGTCCCAACCCAAGGTTGGATATTGCCTGACAAAGCTGAAGGGATTGAAGTGGCACTTTTTGTCTTGTGATTTAGACATCCTTGTTCTTGATTTCCCCCACACACACTAATTAGCCACATTTTGCTTTCATGACTGCTTTGCACACTCTTGGCATTCTCTTGATGAGCTTCAAGAGGTAGTCACCGGAAATGGTCTTCCAACAATCTTGAAGGAGTTCCCAGAGATGCTTAGCACTTGTTGGCCCTTTTGCCTTCACTCTGCGGTCCAGCTCACCCCAAACCATCTCGATCGGGTTCAGGTCTGGTGACTGTGGAGGCCAGGTCATCTGGCGTAGCACCCCATCACTCTCCTTGGTAAAATAGCCCTTACACAGCCTGGAGGTGTGTTTGGGGTCATTGTCCTGTTGCAAAATAAATGATGGTCCAACTAAACGCAAACCGGATGGAATAGCATGCCGCTGCAAGATGCTGTGGTAGCCATGCTGGTTCAGTATGCCTTCAATTTTGAATAAATCCCCAACAGTGTCACCAGCAAAGCACCATCACACCCCCCTCCTCCAAACTTCACGGTGGGAACCAGGCATGTAGAGTCCATCCGTTCACCTTTTCTGCGTCGCACAAAGACACGGTGGTTGGAACCTAAGACCTCAAATTTGGACTCATCAGACCAAAGCACAGATTTCCACTGGTCTAATGTCCATTCCTTGTGTTCTTCAGCCCAAACAAGTCTCTTCTGCTTTTGCCTGTCCTTAGCAGTGGTTTCCTAGCAGCTATTTTACCATGAAGGCATGCTGCACAAAGTCTCCTCTTAACCGTTGTTGTAGAGATGTGTCTGCTGCTAGAACTCTGTGTGGCATTGATCTGGTCTCACATCTGAGCTGCTGTTAACCTGTGATTTCTGAGGCTGGTGACTCGGATAAACTTATCCTCAGAAGCAGAGGTGACTCTTGGTCTTCCTTTCCTGGGGCGGTCCTCATGTGAGCCAATTTCTTTGTAGCGCTTGATGGTTTTTGCCACTGCACTTGGGGACACTTTCAAAGTATTCCTAATTTTTCGGACTGACTGACCTTCATTTCTTAAAGAAATGATGGCCACTCATTTTTCTTTACTTAGCTGCTTTTTTCTTGCCATAATACAAATTCTAACAGTCTATTCAGTAGTACTATCAGCTGTGTGTCCACCAGACTTCTGCACAACACAACTCATGGTCCCAACCCCATTTATAAGGCAAGAAATCCCACTTATTAAACCTGACAGGGCACACCTGTGAAGTGAAAACCATTCCCGGTGACTACCTCTTGAAGCTCATCAAGAGAATGCCAAGAGTGTGCAAAGCAGTCATCAAAGCAAAAGGTGGCTACTTTGAAGAACGTAGAATATAAGACATAATTTCAGTTGTTTCACACTTTTTTGTTAAGTACATAATTCCACATGTGTTAATTCATAGTTTTGATGCCTTCAGTGTAAATGTACAATTTTCATAGTCATGAAAATACAGAAAAATCTTTAAATGAGAAGGTGTGTCCAAACTTTTGGTCTGTACTGTATAAAGAAATCATGGGGCCCCATAGCAAAAGTCTACCCCCCAATAAAATGTAATATTTGGCGGGGTCACAGAAGAACATATTTCACAACTTTACAGTCCTTACAAATTTTCCTCCTATTGAAGCCCCTTGGTGTTCCCAAGCATTAAGATACTTTATGGGGGCCATGAAAGGGGTATGATGTCAATAAAAGTGCTCTGAGTATGATACACCCTCCCCCCACAGTGAATTTCTACACAGCACCCTCCAGACACACAGTCTGATGACCCTACATTACCCCACACCACAGAAAGTATTATGCACCACATCGTGATCCCAACACAGTATGATGCCCCTGACAAAGCCCTCCATACAGTATAACAGCCCTTACAACCCTCCGCACAGTAGAATGGTCCCTACACAACCCTTCATATTGCATAATGGCCCACACACAGTATAATGAACCCCACTAGCCCTCCAAACAGTATACTGGGTTCCACGTAGCTGTCCAAACAGTATAATGGCCCCCAAATAGTCCTCCAAATAGCATAATACCCCCCACATAGCCCTCCAAATTAGTATAATGACCCCCACGTAGCCCTCCAAAGAGTATAATGACCCTCACATAGTCCTGCAAACAGTATAACGGGACACAAATAGCTCTGTAAACTGTATAACAGCCCCTATATAGCCTTCCAAATAGTATAATGGCCCCCACATAGCTCTGTAAACTCTTTACAGGGCCCCCGTTGATTTAGAAAAAGAAAAAAAATTACTCCTGTCTGTTTTCTTGCTGCTCTGTTCTCCTCAGCAGGTGTACTGAAGCTCTGCACTACTTGGCGGAGTGGGCGCGATGTAATGACATCATCATACCCGCTGCGCTGATGTAAAACGCAGAGGGAGTATGATGGAAGAGGGACCTGACTGCTGCCTTTTGCATCATTGCTTTAAACTGTTTCGCCATCCAGGATGCCGATGCAGTTGAAAGTGCGATGCCAGGTGGGGTGGCCCGATGCTGGCACCAGGCCCCTCCGACTCGCTTGCCCCACAGCGGCCATGTGGTCTGCTGCTATTAGCGGTATGCCACTGTACATCAGCTGAGAGGAGCTCAGAAACAGACATAAGAGTTAGAAACTGTCATTTACTATGAAAGAGCTCACTGACAGATTCTTAGATGACTCACTCTGCCGGCAGCAATAGACAGCGCAGTAGGAAGGCTATAGGAAGGAAATGGTGCCAAAAAATTTTAACCTCAAAATAAACCTTTAACCCTTACAATGGCTTCGGAAATGTTCAGAAAGCCGGTTAGGATCTTCTGTATGTGATGAAATGAGGACACACTTTTTTTTTTTTTTATAGCCTCATGGAAAATATCGGTGTGGCAACAAATTCCCATTGGAGTGGAAAAACCAGACAATCGACCCAAGCTGTTCTGCGGGACTCCGGTCAGACTGGTCCTGGAGGGGAACGGGATTTTTATCTGTTTATAAAGCGGGCTGTAATTGCTTTTGTTATTTATGTTGGAGCAGCGGGTACAGATGGTGCCAGTCTGAGGACTGCTGGCAAGGAAATGTGCATGTGTTCCTCCCCTATTAAAAATTAAATAAAATAAACTCAGTGAATATGGGTCACGTGGAAGACTTCTGTGCTATACCCATGCCTGGTAAGGGCTCATTTTTTTTGCCGCCGTTGGCTCTTCGGGGGTGTCCATTTAGTTGATTGCTACAGCTTTAAGAGTTGCCTTAGGTAGACATCTTATCCTATAAGGGTTCTGGGCTTATCACCTCTCAGCCATGGTAAGGAGTGTGTCTGGCTCTGGAGGACCTTTCTGTTCTGCATTACCCACAGGTATGAATGGACAGAGTGTAATGCATCACTTCTCCTATAGGGGCACTGCAGGCATACTGAACACTTGCTACCATATCACCCTGCAGATTACAGCTGATCGCAAAGCAGACACTCTCTAGGCCAATTTCACAGTCCGAGTATTGACCGCGTTGCACAGACTGTCCGTGAGCCTCCTACCTGAACCTGACAGCCCCCTATATGCCTATAAGGCTGTTGTATAAGGGTCAGGAGGCCGGGGACAGTCCAGTCTCGGACCAAGAACCAGTCTCGAACCACTTAGTTGTTTTTTTGTTTGTTTTTTTTTTAATTGGTATTGTAAGTCATAAAGGCTTTTAAACTGAAGTTCAAATAAACAACACTTTCTTCATTTATGTCCTAGTTATAGATCTGTCACCTGCCATAAATACGGTTCTTTTTTCTTTTCTACCTGTTGTAAATGCCGCTGTTCTCCTGATTCTGGCGCTGTTTTTCTTTTGTTCCTGCGCCTCTCCGGTCCTGAGATCTAGCCTCCTGTTCTTTATATATAAAACTAGTCTTTTTAGCCAAGTGGGTGTCTTCTTGAGGACCACACCCAGTTAGCTAACAAGACAAGATTTACATACAGGGAAGAAGCGGCCATATCTCTGGAACGGAGAGGCGCAGAAACGCAAGAAAACCAACACCAGATTCGGGAGAACAGCGGCATTTACACCAGGTAAAAAAGCAAAACACATTTGTGGCAAGTGATTGGTCCCATTTAAAGGGATTGTCAAGGATAAGAAAAAAAACAAAACAGCTTCTCCAAGAATAAGTTCCTACAGGCTTGAGAACTTGATTTATTATTATTTTTTTTTTTTAAACTTATCTAAAATTTACGGACAGCCAATACATTTTTACAGACACATTGGAAAACCATGTTCATACAGCTTAAGTGTGCTGTGACTACAGCAGCATTCACTTTAAAATATCCTCACGTCTCTCCAGCTTTATAATAAAATCATGGACACTTACAATTTTTCCTTCAAAATAAGTTTTTTATTTTTACGAACTTTCTATAAATTTCTGGATGATTGGCAACTCTGAGCGCCACTCCTGTTCACAGGTTCTGATTGGTATGGCACCTTAGACTGAAATGGTTTCTGAAGCAGGGGAACTGTTTTTTTCTAAAATTGCTAACTTTTTTTTTTTCCCATAACAAAATCCTTGTTCCAGCTGATGGTGATCACATGACCGGTGCTGGTATGCAGGGCCCCTGTCTCTCTCCTTTATCTGGCAGCTTCATCTGGCAGTTGTGTTGTCTCCCATCCTCCACTGGTCAGTGGGTTACAGGCAGCTTCCTCCTTCTCAATATGGCTCTGATGACTGACGAACAGGTCCAGAAGGTGAGATACGAATGTGCTCCGCTCTACAGGTGCAGCAGACCTAATATGAATGTTATCGGTAGGGTATAGGTGAGTGGAATAGTAAGGGCAGATGGAGCAGGATTAGTGCAGCGCAGTGTTCGTGTGCAGCACATGGCTGTCATTATGTAACCACATGGATTAACCTTTGCAATCGCTGCTCTGAAGCTGATGGGATCAGGGTCCTCTGCGCTCCTCCAAAGGTGCCACTGCTTGGGGGAAGAAAAATCCGATATGCCCCTGGCTGAACTGTCAATCTTCAGGAGCACACCGCCCCCCGGGAGGCAGATGAGTGGTGTGACCCTGAAGATAGGAACTTGAGACAATGGCATAACTTGAGAAAAGGGGGAGAAGATGTTGCACTGGATACAAAATTTCGAAAGAATCAGTGCACAAGCCACTCACTTCTGGCCAGGTGCCCCGGGAACTCCGGGCAAGCGCCACCTTCAACATGACGTCAATGCAGTGGTATTATAGACCTGGAGGCTGCCACTAGTCTTTTCTGAGTGCAGGTGGCACAATGACATTGCATGGCACCACCTGTGCCGGGGAAAAGTGGACTCAATCGCTTGCTTTAAATTAGCATAAACTTTATGTTGGGTTAGAGTAGCACAAATGTATCATTATTATTTTAAAGTCATTATTTGTTTTAAGGGGGCTCTCAGTTGGCATTTTTTATTTCAAGGGGGCAGTATATCAGGTTAGGGGGTGCAACAATTGCTTGCCCTGGGTGCTGGCAATCCATACTAAGCCATTGCTTAAAGGGGAGTACCACTTAAGACAAAAGGTAAATATGGTGGGGGGCAATGAATCGTAAAGCGCCAGAGGTTCTGACTTATCTCGAAAGTACATGTAGTGGAACTATTGTATTTCTGATATTGTGACTAAATAGTGGCACCTACTGCCGGTGGTGGCTGAGAACACAGTGCCTGAGCAATCAGCCTTGTTTTTGCAGTTCCATGAGGATGGTTATTTGGTTCTGGATGGACTTTTCACCCATGAAGAATGCAAGACCATGAAGGAGGAGATTGGAAGGATAATACAAGACATGGACGTCCCTCCTCACTGCCGCACAGAGTTTTCTACGCAGCAGGAAGAACAACTAAAAGCTCAGGTTTTAGCCATTTTATATGATTTTAAAAAAGGGATTAGAAAACTCTGCAGGCCCCACAGCCATCCACAGGTTGTGTTTGGCACAGCAGCTGAGCTACATTCACAGAGCTGTAATACCAGACACAACCATTGGACAGGGGTGGCACTAGATTATCAGGATAGCAGCCATGTTTTCTGCTTCTAGTTCATGGTCTGGCCAGAGCAGACCTTGCTGTGAGGAATTGTGATAGATGGAAGGGTGAGAGCACGCAGTACAGCTGGTGGCACAAGGCCAAAGTGTCCAACACCGTGACGGCCAATGATCGCACCATCTTAAGACAAAATTGTGCACCCGTTGACCATGGTGATTGGGTTTTGTTTTGGCTCTGTGGTCAGCCACACCATGTGAACTCACCCCAAGGTCTAATTTAGATGTGTGCGAAACATAGTCCATGTATGGACCATGATGTATGGACTGGTCACGGGTCTCCCAGCTCCAAACCAATTGCCTGTATTATGCCTATGTGACTGCGGAGTTCGGGTTGGGAGCTCTGTGGCTGCTCCGTTCATGGACTGTTTCACAGATTTCTGAATTTGGCCTAAAAGCAATAATCCTGTGTTCTGTAGGTTTATAAATCCAGACCTGCCGCCATCAACTAATTACAAGGCTGACTTCAGTATACACTCCTTGACAGAAGTTTTGTTGCTTATCAATGTTATGTAAATAAAAGTTTATAACCTGACGTTAAATTCATCCATTGGTTGTATAAATTATTCTTTTGAAAGCTCAAACCCTCCGAAATGTGGTTTAGGTTAAGAAAATAAATTGGCATCAATGCAGAAATATTGATCAGTTAATAGACACAGAATGGTCAGATTTTGGCAAGACAAACGTTTTGTCGCCCACAGAAAGTAGTGTGATATTCAAACAAATAATTAACTTAAAATACAAATATATGTTGCATAACATTGGTGAAGGAAGTTGTGGTGATATTAGTCATATTTAATATTTTGTGTGACTTTCATGAACTTGAAGGACTGCATCCATGTGGTTCAGCAATGTGTCATACAATTTATTAATGAAGTCATCAGGAATAGCAAAGAATGCAGTCTTACATGCCTCTCAGAGTTCATCTAGATTCTTTGGTGTTGTCTTTCAAGCTTCCTCTTTCATCCTACCCCAAACATGCTCAATGATGTTCATGTCTGGTGACTGGGCTGGCCAGTCCTTGAGCACCTTGATCATTTTTTTGCCCGGAGGAACTTTGTTGTAGAGATTGATGCATGAGATGGAGCACCATCCTGCTGCAGAATTTGACCCCTTTTATGATTTGGAATATAAGAGGTAGCTAATACTTCTTGATATTTTAGGCTATTGATATTGCCTTCCACCTTGCAGATGTTTTGCACACCCTCACACTGAATGTAACCCCATACCATGATCTTTCCACCACAAAATTTAACTGTTTTCTGGGTGTATTTTGGATCCATACAGGCTTCAGTAGGTCTCCTGCAGTATTTGCAGCGACTGTGGTGTAATTCTACTGAAGATTCATCAGAGAAATCCACCTTCTGCCACTTTTTCCAGCGTCCATCTGTCTAGCAGACTGTGGGAGTTTGCAAATGCCACACGGCTTTTTATTTGCCTTTTGTTTTGGCTTCTGGGCACTGATTCGACCGTGGAGGCCATTTTGAGACCGAATCCTACAAACTGTTCTAGTTGACACAGGGACTTGAGGTGACCAGGCCTGTTGGAGCTCTGCTGCAGTGGAAGAGGGGCTGCAGTGGAAGAGGGGCTTGCTTTGGATTTTCTAACCAACAAACGTTCCTCCCGAGCAATTGTCTTGCGGGATCTGCCGGACCTGGGCTTGTCAAACACATCTCCAGTCTCTTCAAATCTTTTTTTAATTCTTTGTACTTGATGCTGAGACACATTAAAGCTGCCAGCCACCTCTGCAGTGGATCTGGTCTTCAGCCTCTTGATAATCCAGGCTTTGGTCGCAGGGTGGATTTTCGGCATGTTGTCAGAGCTCAAGTTGCAGTTCAAGTGAAGGTCTGGGGTGCTGGGTTTCTTTTTATACACACACACTAATTAACCGATCATTTACTGAGCACAGGTGAGGATGTAAACTAGGATTGGGTGCATTATATGACTAGGCGCCAAAATTTTAACTGATTAACTTTAATTAACTGATCAATATTTCTGCATTGATGCCAATTTATTTTCTTAACCTAAACCACATTTCGGAGGGTTTCAGCTTTCAAAAGAATAATTTATACAACCAATGGATGAATTTAATGTCAGGTTATAAGCTTTTATTTACATAACATGGATAAGCGACATAACTTCTGTCAGGGAGTGTAGAAAGGGTTGATTCCTTGTGTTGGGGCTATGACAGTGGCCATATTGGTAGTTACCCAGCTATCCACATGTGAATAGGACACAGCTGAATACATTTAAATATATAGTATAATTTGGATACAATTTATGGCGATTAGTTGTGAAACTTGGGACATGACATATTAGAGGCTTAATCTCTCTCCATTATGTCACTGACAGGGAAGTGCTGACTATTTCCTTCACAGTGGAGACAAGATCCGCTTCTTCTTTGAGAAAGGAGTGTTCAATGACAAAGGTAAGAATAAGGCTGCCGTCACACTAGCAGTATTTGGTCAGTATTTTACATCACTATTTGTAAGCCAAAACCAGGAGAGGGTGATAAATGAAGAAGTGGTGCATATGTTTCTATTATACTTTTCCTCTATTTCTCTATTTGTTCCACTCCTGGTTTTGGCTTACAAATACTGATGTAAAATACTGACCAAATACTGCTAGTGTGACGGCAGCCTAATTCCTTAAAGGGGATCTATTACTTGACATAAATGTCTACTTTTTTTTTTTACTTGGCATAAATGCCGCTGTTCTCCTGAATCCGGCGCTGTTTTTCTTTTGTTTACGAGTCTCTCCGCTCGTGAGATACGACCTCATGGTATATAAAGATTAGTCTTTTAAGCAAAGTGGCTGTGGTCGTCACTCTTTTCTGGGGGCGTGTTCTTTATGGCCACTCCCAGTTGGCTTCAAAAGGACTACATTTATATAGGGGGGAAAAGGAGCCATATCTCAGGAACAGAGAGGAGCAGAAACAAAAGAAAAACAACATCGAATTCAGGAAAACAGGGGCATTAACACCGGGTAAAAACAAATTACATATTTATGGCAAATGGTAGTTTTAAAAAGCTGTACAGGATTACTTTAGAGATTTTTTTATTACCAGGCTCTTGTCTAGAGGATGTTTTTGGTATTGCAACTCATCAGGATGAATTGCAGTACCAGACACAACCTGTGCACAAAAGTGGCACCATTTCCAATCTTAGGACTGACAGTGGGGAAAACGACTTATGATGTGATACTGACAAGTGGAATACCGTTTTACCTGTTCTCCAGGTGAATTTCTGGTGGCAAGAGAAAGATCTGTGAATAAAATAGGACACGGTAAGAAGAATACTTTTCCTTTCCACTATCCATTTACTAGGATGTGGGTTCTGTAGTGTGAGGTGTGCTTTACATAGTTCTGGCTACATTAGGTCTGGTTCAGACAGCCATATTTCAAGTTCCATATACAGACCGCAATGTCCAGAGAGGCCGCGGATCTACTGACCTCCGCCTGGTACATGAGGTTATTAGATCCGGAGAAACATGGTCAGGTCAGCTATTGTTCCCCTAACAACAACTGTACAATACAGGCCTGTGAATTTTCTCTAAGACTAATTGCACATGGAGATTTTTTTTTAGGTGGCTTTTTATTTGGGAGCCAGTTTGCCTAACAGAAATGCCCATACCCTTAGGGAAAAAAAACCCACGAGGCCTCATTTATCAAAACAGTCTAACAGATCTGTCTTTGTCACCCATATCAACCAGTTATTGAAAGAAGGCGGTCATGTTTTCCTATAACCAGATGAGCCTTTTTGAGGATTTACCAATAGCTCTGTCCTCACTGCAATTTTAACTCACGACTTCAAAGGGATTTCATCGACATTACGGAAAATATCCTTCAGTATGGACTTTTATCTACGAACTGTCTAATATCTCAGATTAGTCACTTTTACATAAATGTTGCATTACAAGACACAACCATAAAAGAAATAACCTGAATGCAAAAAAAAAATAAAACCATTTTGTTACCAAACAATTGTTTGTGGCCACCATCATATGAAATATCAAAGTACTTCTCTCCATGGGTCACAGAGAAGAGTTACAGGACACATCAGGCTTGTTCCAGCTCCAATCCCAATAAAGGCATGTACAGAATTATAGAAAATCATGGGCGTTTCCGTCCACAGCGCCACCCCTATCCATAGGTTGTGTCTGATATTGCAGCTCAGTTTGTTTGAAGTGAATGGGGTGTGTGTGTGTGTGGGGGGGGGGGTCTACGCTGCAATACCACACACAATCTCTAGACAGGCGTGGCGCTGTTACAGGAAAGCTGGAATGTTGTTTCTTAACCTCCAATTCTGCATTCTAATTAAACCCACAACATGGCAGGATGTGATTATATGTTAAATCTTTCTTTAACGTTTCTTGCGTTTACTTCTGTCTCTGGTTCTTGCAGCTTTACATGCACATAATCCGATATATAAAAGGGTCACGCACTCCCCCAAAATACAGGTGAGCAGACAAGACTATCTTAATTGTAGCTAGAGAAAGATTAGTCATTGCATTAAAGGGGTATTCTGGAAGTATCAAGTTGCTGAAACCCCCACAATCGGCAGAACGGAGATCTGACGTTTGTGGCCTCATCTCCATTAATGAGATGGCAGGTGACTCGGTTCAGGCCTTGGCTTTTTCTGGCAGTCGTTTAGACAGTGAATGGTGATCGATGAGGACCCCGGTGAATAGACCACCACAATCAAGCAGTTATCACTCGCCCTACAATGATAGAAATCACCAGCTTAGTTTCACTTGATGACCTGGGACCTTTTATGTGGTGATTAGGGTTGAGCGAAACGGGTCGTTCATTTTCATAAGTCGCCGACTTTTGGTAAAGTCGGCGTCTCATGAAACCCGACCCGATCCCTGTGTGGGGTCGGCCATGCGGTACGTGATCTTGGCGCCAAAGTCGCGTTTCATATGACGCGTTTAGCGCCATTTTTTCAGCCAATGAACGAGCGTGGGCAGAGTGATGACATAGGTCTTAGGGGAGTGAACGCCTATCGTCATGTTATCGCTTGTGCGCAGTGCAATACGAAATTTTCTGTGCTGGGACGGGAGAGAGGGGGAGAGAGAGAGAGAGAGAGAGAGAGATCACCAGCTTCGTTTCTATTGGGACCTTTTATATATGGAGATCATTGCTGGTCTCATTGGTCAGACCTCCATTATCAAACAGTTATCACCCATGCTGCGGTGCTAGATTATTGCCAGCAGTCTCATAGACTCTAAACGGAACGGCCATGTGCACGCATGATCCCTGCTTCTTTCCAATGGAGGATCCTTTTCTTGTGATCAGCGGAGGTCCTGTTAGTCACACCTCCACAATGAAGTAGTTATCGCCCATCCATAAGTGCCAGCAATCCTTTAGACTTTGACTTTGAATGGATCCACTTTGTGCATGGGTGATCTGTGCTTCGTTCCAATTGAGGACATGGGACACAATTCTGGCGATCGGTAGGGGTCACATTGGTTAGACCCCCCCATTCATGTACTTAACCAGGTACCACAGGATAGCAGCAGTCCCATAGACTCTGACATCCACTGCTCCATTACAGCAAAGGACACCGGACCCCTCTCCTGCTTCTTTCCAACGCAGGGCACAGAACCCCATTCTGGAAATCACTGGACCCCACGATCAAACAGTTATCAGTCATCTTAAAGTGATTAGTTATTGCCAGCAGTCTCCTAGACCCTGAATGGAGTGGCAGTGCATATGGATGACCATTGCTCTAGTAGAAATTATGACACATGTGGAGATTGGTGAGGGTCCCAGTGGTCGGACCTCCATGATCAAGCAGAGATTAGCCATCCTGCAGGACTTAATTATTGCCAGTAGTCACACAGACTCTGAATGGACCGCTAGTGCGCATGAATTACCACTTTTCCATCCCAATGCAGGACTGGATCTCCCCCATTAGACCCTCACCGTTCTAGCAACTATCACCTACAGTTGCATGTAAAAGTCTGGGCACCCTGGTCAAAATTACTGTTCTTGTGAACAGGTAAGCAAGTTGAAGATGAAATGATCTCTAAAAGGCCTAAAGTTATAGAAGACAAATTTACTTTGTATTTTAAGTGAAAAAAAATAAAATTGTCATTTTTGTACACTTTAAAAATTACAAAAAGGAAAATGGACTGACACAAAAGTTTGGGCACCCTGCATGGTTAGTACCTAATAGCCCACCTTTTGTAAGTATCACAGCTTGCAAACGCTTTTTCCAGCCAGACAAGAGTCTTTCAATTCTTGTTTGAGGGATTTTCATCCTTTCTTCCTTGGGAAATTCTTCCAGTTCAGTGAGATTCCTGGGTCGTCTTGCATCCTCTGCTATTTTGAAGTCTATCCACAGATTTTCAATATTTTCAGATCAGGGGACTGTGAGGGCCCTTGTAAAACCCTCAGCTTGCGGCCATTTGAGGTTGTCTATTGTGGATTTTGACGTGTGTTTAGGATCAATATCCATTTGTAGAAGCCATACTTTTTTCAACTTCAGCTTTTTTACAGATGGTGTTAAGTTTGCATCAAGAATTTATTGAAATTTCATTGAACCAATTTTTCTCTCTACCCATGGAATATTCCTTGTGCCATTGACTGGAACACAACCCCAAAGCACGATTGATCCACCTCCATGCTTAATGGTTGGCGAGATGTTCTTTTCCTGAAATTCTGTGCCCTTTTTCTCCACACATACACCTTTGATCGTTGTGGCCAAAGAGTTCTATTTTAACCTCATCAGTCCACAGGACTTGTTTACAAAATGCATCAGGCTTGTTTAGATGTTCTTTTGCATACTTCTACCGCTGAATTTAATGGTGACGCAGGAGAGGTTTTCTTCTGATGACTCTTCCATGAAGGCCTTTTTGTGCAGGTATCTCTAAACAGTAGAACAATGTACCACAACTCCAGTGTCTGCTAAATCTTTCTGAAGGTCTTTTGCAGTCAAGCAGGGGTTCTGATTTGCCTCTCTAATAATCCTATGAGCAGCTCTCACTGAAATTTTGCTTGGTCTTCGAGACCTTATCTTGACCTCCACAGTATAGCTGCCATTTCTTATTTACATTTCAAATTGAGGAAAGGGCAACTTGAAAATGCTTTATCTTCTTATGGCCGATTCCTGCTTTGTGGGCCTCCACCATTTTCAGAGCGTTAGGCAGCTGCTTAGAAGAACCCATGGCTTCAGTTTTTTGGCACAAGGTCAGAGGAGGTTGGGTTTTTATAAAGCTGGGAAATTTGCATCTCCTGGCCTTTCCTAACGATGAGAGTGAACAAGCTATAACCCTAACAGGCTAAGTCTACGTTCACATTAGCGTTCGGCGCCTTAGCGTTCGGCGCCGCAGCGTCGGGCGCCGCAGCGTCGCCGCATGCGTCATGCGCCCCTATATTTAACATGGGGGCGCATGGACATGCGTTGTGCTGCGTTTTGCGACGCATGGCCCCAAGCGTTGGGCGCAGAGAACGCAACAAGTTGCCTTTTTTTTTTTGCGTCCAACTTTCGGCCAAAAAGGACGCATGCGTCGCAAAACGCAGCGTTTTAGCGTGCGTTTTGTTGCGGTTTTGTTTGCGTTGTGCGTTGCGTCGCCGACACTGCGGCGCACAACGCAAATGTGAACGTAGCCTAATTAAGGTTTGAAACCTTGGTCAAAGTTATCTGCACACACAAATCTCCAAGGGAGCCCAACTTTTACATAGGCCCATCTTTCTTTCGTAATTTTTTAAATGTTAAAAATGTTTATATAATTCTTTGTGCCTAAAATAAAAAGGAAATGTGTCATCTTTAACTTTAGGCCTTTTAGAGACCATTTCATCTTCAACTTGCTTAACTGTTCACAAGAACAGTCATTTTGACCATGGGTGCCCAAACTTTTACATGCCACTGTATCCTGGTGATAAGTAATGATAGGCGAAGCCGAACAGTAACGTTTGGGGTCCATACACGGACCCCGAACACAGATCTGATTAGTGGTTAGTTGCTGCAGGTCAGAGCGCTGCAGTTCCCATGCTGTCATACAGACAACAGCGCGAGTCAGCAGCTGTGACGAGTGGTAAAAAGGTTGCCACCGGTCACAGGTGTTGGCTGATCAGCGTATACCTGCTGTCACTGATAGCAGCAAGAGCAGGCAAGACTGAGGAGAGTATTCATCAGTCGGCACTCGGCACCTATGTTATAAATGAAAGACGTGGGGTCTCTTCTATTTTTGATTACCAGCGCAGGCAAAACAGACAGGTGCGGGTTGTAACCCTCAGCTGTCAGCTTAATCATGTCTGGTTATCAAAAAGAGGGGTCCCATGCTTTTAATTCTAAAAAAAAATGGCATGGGGGTCCCCTTCATTTTTGACATTCAGCCAATGAAGCAGACAGCTGGGGACTGTTATTCTCATACTGGTAAGGAGCTATGGATATTGCCTCCAGCCTAAAAACAGCAGCCCACAACCACCCCAGAAAATGCGCATTTATTAGATGCTCCAATTCTGGCACTTTGCCTGGCTCTTCCCACTTGCCCTGGTGCGGTGGCAAGTGGGGTAATAGGTTTGGGGTTGATGTTGGCTGTTTTATGGCCGCTGACACCAAGCCCGGGGGTTAGTCATGGAGAGGCATCTATAAGCCACCTCCCAAACTAATCCCATAGTTTTTGTAAAAAAAAAAAAAAAAAAAACACAACCAGAATAAAGTCCCTTTTTTAAATAAAGACACTGACACCTTTACTTGAAAGAAAAATATAAACTTATACTCACCTTTACACCTAATCCACTGAAGCGCATTTCCTCTGTAAAACACAAAAAAATAATAAACTACCATATTGTTCACCTGTCTGACAGGATAATCCTCCGATGCCCATGTCACCTGTAAAAGACAAAATAAGATAATCCATATTTTTCCCACGAAGATCCGGATGATTTGGAGAGTAGTCACACGAATGGCTCACACTGAAACAGAAGTGTAATCATGCTCCTACAGTGTGTAGTGCTGAGCTGCCACTAGAAAGGTCACCGTAGTTCATAGCTGATGAACCCCGGTCACCTCATAGATGCGCCTTTACTGGGGTGGTTGCGGGCTGCTATTTTTAGGATGGGAAGGGGGACAATATCCATGGCCCCTTACCAGTCTGAGAATGCCAGACCCCAGCTGTCTACTTTAGCTTGGCTGGTTGTCAAAAATGTAGGGTACCCCACACAGAGTTTTTTTTTATTATTTAAATAATTAAAATAAAAAAAACGGCGTGGGACCCCTCTATTCTTGATAACAAGCCATGATAAAGCTGAGTTGACAGCTGAGGGTTGCAGCCCGCAGCTGTGTGTTTTGTCTGTGCAGGATATCAAAAATAGAAAAGACCCCATGTCTTCTTTTTCTTATTTTATTTATAGCACAGGCACTGGCTGATGAATACTCTCACTAGCTTTACCTGCTCTAGCTGATATGAGCGCCAGCAGGCGTATGCTGATGAGTATAGTACTCTCTCAGTAGTAGACAGACGCCTGTGACCGGCAGTAACCTTTTTACTGCCAGTCACAGATTGCTAACTCAGTCAGTCATCTGAATGACAGTGCAGGAACCGCAGCGCTCTGACAGGCGGTAACGATCTTACCGCCGATCAGAGCCCGCGTTTGCAGTGCTGTCACGGAAATGACAGCATGGCAAACAACGGATGTTCGGGCCCCTCATTCATCGAATAGGGTCAGGGTTCTGGTATCCAAACTGAACTTTTTTAAAAATGTTCGACCAAACCCGTTGGACTTGAGTTCACCAATCACTAGTGACAACCTTCTTCAATTGGAATACCCCTAAACTGGTAACAATTTCACCCTTATTCCCCACTGGATGGCAGCAAAACTCCATAAACTTTCAGCTCTGAACAAAAATATATCCTGTGGCTTTATTCTGTACATTTATATCTCCGTATACAGGAGGTGGGTCAGCGGCTGGGCCTTCTGGAGCCGGTGATCGTGCAGAGCATGTATATATTTAAGGTACAGCCGGTTATATAGCACCAGAGATCAATCCATATAGCTTTCCAATTGGCATGCACACTGATGTTTAATTATTCTCTTTATTTCAGCAACCTAACATCGGAGGGGAAGGTAAGACAAGGAATAGGAATTCATGCTTCATTGTGCTGAATGCAGAAAATGGCAGGACTAGAAATAATGGCATCGGGGGTTTTCAATATGGCAGATTCAGATTCAGGCCACGTGCACACCTTGCGGGAAGGTGTGCGGATTTTTCTGCACTGATTTTGGTAAATCCGCAGGTAAACCGCACTGCGGATTTACCGCGGTTTTTGTGCGGTTTCCACCTGCCGATTCCTATTATGGAGCAGGTGTAAACCGCTGCGGAATCCGCACAAAGAAATGACATGCTGCAGAATACACGCTACGTTTCTGTGCATTTTTTTCCGCAGCATGTGCACTGCGGATTTTGTTTTCTATAGGTTTACATGGTACTGTAAACTCAGGGAAAACCGCTGCAGATCCACAGCAAAATCCGCAACGTGTGCACATACCCTAAGGCTTCTTTCACACTTGCGTCGTGTGACGTACGTCGCAATCCGTCGTTTTGGGAAAAAAACGGATCCTACAAATGTGCCTGCAGGATGTGTTTTTTTTCCCATAGACTTGTATTGCCGACGGATCGCGACGTATGGCCATACGTCGCGTCCATCGTGCACTTGATCCGTCGTGTTTTGGCAGACCGTCGGCACGAAAAAACGTTTAGTGTAACGCTTTTTCGTACGTCGCATCCGCCATTTTCTACCGCGCATGCGCGGCCGGAACTCAGCCCCCTCCTCCCCGCACTTTAGAATGGGCAGTGGATCCGTCGAAAAACTGCATCCGCTGCCCATGTCGTGCATAATTTTCACAACGTGCGTCGGTACGTCGTGCCGACGCAAGTGTGAAAGTAGCCTAATTCTTCTCTTCATATTTTGTAATCAGTGACTCCCCACCAAGATGCCACCTTCCTGAACACTGAGCCTCTTGGCCGCATCATTGGGTTCTGGATCGCTATTGAGGATGCCAATAAAGAAAATGGCTGCTTGTGGTTCATTCCAGGGTCACACCGGGGTAAGATATGGCAGGCAAGGTAAGCCGCTGATACTTCATCATATATATTTATCATCCAGATCAGGGGAAAGGAGATCAGACTGAAAACATCTGTCCCATCCTATCCCAGATAGATTCCAGCAGACTTATGTTGGTTAGATTTTAACCTATCCAAATCTTTGGCGCTCAGTGGTGCCAAGTTTCTATTATCCAAAATAAATGTCTAAGCATGAAAGTTTGTGTGGAAATTGGGCCAGACGAGCATTTTCTTTTGTGCTTCCTAATGACCGTTTCACAAATTTGTTTCAAGCTGGAATATCGCGCCGTATGGTGCGCACGCCGCCAGGCTCCATACCCTGCACATCCTTCATTGGAGAAGAGCGGACCTACCATGATGACCAGTTTGTGCCAGCCCCGGTGTCCAAAGGTGCATTGCCCTTACCACTATATCAATACATGGGGTTATGATTAAAGGGGATCTCCGGCTGTATGCATATTAATCATAGGGCCGTCACCCAGTCATGTGAACCAGACTAGCAGCCTTTAGGCATCTCTTGGCTCTGTACATTATGACACCGACTTGTTTCACATATTCCATGACTATGATGTTATACCGCAGGGAAGCACTCCTCCTCTTCCTTCTCCAGTCAGTTTTTATCCTCTTAATATATTCCAGTCATCATATTATATAGCACTGCGTACTTACAATTGCTCATTTTGCCTTTTTACCCAGGTAATTTTTCTCTGTTCTGTAGAAACAGGAAGTCTCTTGTCTGTTGACTCATGAGACTTGGAGGGAAAACAGACCTCTTGTTTCCTTTGAATTTATGTAAGGAAAGATTCAGCTAGACAGTTTTTAACCTTGTGATGTCATAGACCTAATGGACAAGAATGAGCTGGGTAGAAAGACAAAATTAGCAATTGTAAGTACACAGCGCTGCATAATATGATGATTGCAATATATTAATAGGATAAAAAAAATTGATGGGAGGAGGAGTGCTTCTTTAAACTGCTGTTAGCTAATTTTCTAATTATTACTAACTTTTCTGGATCAATTTATGTACTATTTTGAGTAAACCCTGCCTTTGTTAACATATGTATAATTTTTAATGTATTTAAATAACATTTCTTGTAATTACTACATTGGGATTTATTTACATCACCATTTTCTTCCTGGGTTTCATTATCTGATATGGCTTCACTTACTCCTTAGGAGGACTTGTTCTAATCCACGGAGAAGTTGTGCACAAGAGCGACCTGAACAGTTCACCAAACTCTCGTCACGCCTATTCCTTCCACGTGATGGAATCGCAGAATACCACCTGGAGTGCGGAGAATTGGTAAGAAAGTACCGACAGATTTCACACGTGTTATGGGCTTCTGGTGTCGCACTTGTGCTGGAAGCTGAGACACGGAGGGATGTTTGATGGGTCCTCACATCAGAAAGAAAGCTGTGACCACTCTAAGTGGTGGATGGAAATATCTTTTTATGACTGTTGGGGAATCCAACCTATTGGAACGCCAACGATTGTGATTGATACCACGCTGGGGCCCCTTTATTGAAACCCCCACTCAGCAGTGCTCCCAGTCCAGCGAGGCTATACTGTGAAGCAGAGCTGTACCCCTTCATACGTATGATGATGGTGGGCCCTAAAGTTGGAGCTACAGAGATCATTAGGTCTCAGTATATCTTAGGGACATGCAACTAAGGCCAAGTTCAATGTCTTTTTTTCCCCCACAAATGTGAAAAATGGTCCTTTTTTTTTTTAATTTCAAAGTGCTGCACCCATTTTCGGTCTGTGTTGTTACAATCCTTGTTGCATCTATTTTTTTCTCTTATGAAAAAACAAAAAAACGTAACTTATATCAATTAAAATTCAGAATGCGGACAGATCGGCAATGACTTCCATGAGCTATCAGTTTGTTTTCCAAGTGGCCACTGACTTGCATTGGCCAGATTGATCCGTAAGAGGTCTCCATTTTGGGGGGCGACTGAGAATGTGTCCACAAAAGAAAAGAATATTGGGATGGGTCTGTGATCTATCTGTAAAAATAACACCTCACATACCAAAAAAAATTAAAAATTAAAAATCTTACCAGCATAGGAATCCCCCTTTAGGCAGATCTACAGTTTTAATTTCTGTACGGTAATTTTTTTTCTCCATCTTCTAAGACCCATAACTTTACTTTTTACATCTACATAGCCGGATGAGGATTTTTTTTATTTTTTTCGCGGGGCGTAGTTTTCCATGATACCATTCACTTTATCATATAATCGGGAAAAAAAAAATGGAGATGATATAGGGGAAAAAAAACAATTGTTCTTTAGGTTTAATTTCTACAGGGTTCATTGTGCAGTAAAATAACCTGGTAATAAATCTTCAGATTAGTACAATTACAGAGCTACAGAACTTGCTTTTTTATATTATTCTGGTGGCTTAAGCAAATTTTGCACTTTTCACAAAAAAAGATTGTTCCCATTTTCTGAAACTCCCATTAAACTTTTTATCCTCTTAATATATTGCAGGCATGTAATTCAGCACTGTGTACTTACAATTGCTCATTTTGCCTTTCTACCCAGATAATTCTTCTCTTTTCCATTGGGTCTACGACAAAGGATTAAAAACTGACTAAATGAATCCTTCTAAGCTCTATGCAGAAATAGGAGGATAATTTTTCCTGTATGAGTCATCAGTCACTGCAAAAGTCCCTGGCAGAGAGAGGAGGGAGCAGCTGGGTCAGAAGTTGAAGAGGGAAATGATAAATGAAGGGACAAGAGACTTCCTGTTTCTATATAGAGCAGAGAAAAGAGAAGAATTAAAGGAAAGGTGCCGCATTTTATTTTTTGTATTAAAAATGATTGTTTATATAACCAATTATTTTTAATAGAAATTTACATTTTTTAACTTTAACATTTTTTTTTTATTATTAATTTTTTTTCAGCCACTGGGCGCCACCATTTTGCTTTGCAGGAGTGTAAGTGTAGCTGCACGACACTTACACTCTGCAAATACGGCAGCCCTGGGCATAGAGATCTGCAGTCGGCGTCCGACCCCATTACTATCATTGTGCTTCTCCCTGCTGTGACTGGCCACGCCCCCTGAGCTGTCCACACCACAGCAGAGGCAGGAGGTCAGCGCCATCTTCCTGGAGCTCACACTAGTGATGGGCAGTCCGGCTCTTTTTGGTGATCCGGCTCTCATGGCTCTGCTCACCAAAAAGAGCCGGCTCTTTCGGCTCACAAAATGGCTCTTTTTGGATCCTAAATGGATCCCTATTGAATAGCTGTTCAGGCGTCCGAAACTCCGCCCACTTCTTAGAGCCAATTAAATTGAAGAGTGGGCTGGGTTTTGCTCAGGTGGGCGGAGTTACGCCTCCCGAAGTCCGAGATTTTACGCCCAGTGAGAGCCATTCAGGAATTTTAGTGGCTCTCACTGGTGTGCCGGCTCCCATCGTTCACAGCAGGGAGCCGGCTCTTTGTGTCGGCTCGTTCGCGAACGACACATCACTAGCTCACACTGCATCTGTGAGCTCCAGCTTCCCAGGATAATCACAGGAGCCCTGCAGTTATAGGGGGAGGAGGAGACCAAGGACGGGAGGGAGAAAGGACTCAGCAGGGAGCCGTGAAGTATCAGTGGGGAGGGGGAGAGGTAATCTAATCCTCTCCTGTGTGATAGTCTGCTTAGCCATGCATCTAATCCTATCCTGTGTGATACTAACTGAGCTGTGTATCTAATCCTCTCCTGTGTGATACTTTGCTGAGCTGTGTATCTAATCCTTTCCTGTGTGATACTTTGCTGAGCTGTGTATCTAATCCTCTCCTGTGTGATACTTTGCTGAGCTGTGTATCTACTCTTCTCCTGTGTGATAGTCTGCAGAGCCATGTATCTAATCCTACCCTGTGTGATACTGTGCTGAGATGTGTATCTAATCCTCTCCTGTGTGATGCTGTCTGCTGAGCCATGTATCTAATCCTACCCTGTGTGATACTGTGCTGAGATGTTGTCGGGACCACACTCAGTCGGAGCAGCCTTTGGAAGTGGGGAATCACCAGAAATAATACACAAGACACGTCTCGTATAGTATATCACTGGGAAGCCTCTGAAGCACGCCTGCCTTCAAGGTGCTATCCCCTCTTTATATAGTTGTACAGGTAGTTTCAGTGGTTATACAAGTTTTGCTTGTTTAAACAAAGAGAGAAAAGAGAAGACAAAAAAAACAGTTTCGCCTAAGTGGCAGTTTCACAAACAAAAAATAGGATTTCACACTATAGCTAAAATGTCCTTGAATGGACAGGTCAATATTGATCACAAATTCTTTTTGGTTCATTGAGGTAACCATTTTTGTTCCGCTCTTCACAATCCCCCCTTTGACATATTCCATTCAAAACCTTGTCATATAGATGATTATTTTAGTAATTCTTTTTGTGATATTACAAAAAAAAAACTTTATATTCTCGCATCCATTACACAAAATTTATTTGTGCATACCGAGATACCCTTGAGTACAACCTTGAATAATACATATATAATTACAATAACTATAACTGTATGTATTAGGCTTTGCATAATCCCGGTAACCCACCCACCGATCCCCCTGAACCAATTGGCCGGGTTAAGAAAAGAAAAGGTATCTGACCACCAGCTATCCTTATTTTGGTCATTGTCTTTGTCATACTGATCCCTGAGTCGTTGTACGTCTTCTAATTTAAATCTCATACTCATAGTACTATTCGGGTCTATATAATGACAGCAGGTGGGTCCGATGATTTGACACATACCCCCTTGTGAGGCAGTTAGGTAATCCAATACCAGGGTATGTTGGTTAGTGACTATTATAAGCTGATTCTGTACAGCTATACTAGTATTTAATATGTCCAATATATCCCAAATCTGGTCATCTAGATAATCCGTGGCTCTAACTAATTTATCCCACATCTGTGTTAACATAGGATAAATAAAAATGGTACTAGCAATTTTGTTGGGAATTCCCATTTGTACTATATGTGGCCTCCCCGAGGGACGTGGTGAGTTATCTGCAGCTCTTTTATACAGTGTGTGCTTGGGCACGGCTTGCATATTCACTTGTTTGTTCGAAATTATGAAAGTAGCCGGGGTTAGGCGTCCTAATGTACAAGTACCCTTTATACCTACGGGAAGCCATTTATATGCTCCTTCTCCGCATATCCAAAATGTACCCTCAGGCAGATCCCACAAAGCTGAGTGCTGCAATACCAATCTGTGAGCCAAATCCACAAAACTAGATACATTCTGAAGCATACACCAAGAGGGTTTTTGTCCCAAGGGGCTACAGTACCCGACTGCGGGATTCCCACATACATGCATTCTGTTGACATACTCATCGGATTCATTACAAACCAGGTTCCCCGGCTTACTTGTACAACTGTTTGCATCACCTTGGGGGAACAACTCGGAATGTTCCCATTTTCTATTATGTATGTACCTTTCCAATACTGTAGGTTTGAAAGCATCAGAGGAAGGGGTGGTTGTACTGAAACTGAGCTGTAGATTTTCAGTGGGGACCTGTCCTAAATCAGTTAATCCAGTCTTATTCCTAGGTACCCATGCTCCTCCTCTGAGTGCTAAATATTGTAAGTTGCCTATTTTTCCTGTAAGATTGCCCTGCCACCAAGGAAATTCTACCCATCCCACAACTGGTATGGCGATTGTAGTATTCCATAGTCTAGTATTGCCAGGTTGGTTGTTGGCCAGGTTGTCTGAACAATTAGGCCAAGCGAATATTTCTTCAGCTGACACGGGAACTGCTAGAAAAGGTATACTTGTGGCTGATACTGGTGAATGGGTACAGATCCAACAATCTGCCAGGGGTTGCGTATTATTTAACAAATCATGCACTAATTTTCTATGATGTTGTACGAATCTATTGTTCAAAGGGGCTAGAGAATTCAATCTTTCCCATGCCTCCGTTGAGGTTAACATTATTAACATCAATATCATGAGTCTTATACTGCTTTTTTTGCAATGGCTTGCATGTATCCATGATGCCTTTCCTTCAAGCTTGACTGCTGTTGGAGTTGTTAACAGGAGTTGGAAAGGTCCGTCAAATCTCGGTTCCAGAGTCTTTCTGGTGTGTCTTTTCACGTAGATTTGATCACCAGGTTCCAACTTGTGGCCTCCTTCGAGATTTTCTGGATCTGGAAGGGAAGCAAAAACTTGCGAATGCACTTTAGTTAAACGTTTTTGTAATTCTTGTACATAAGCAGTTAAAGTCTCAGTATTCAACATCAGTTGTTGTGGAAAATAACAACCCAAATTTGCTGCTCTACCAAAAAGAATCTCATGTGGTGACAGCTTAGCCTTCCCCCTTGGGGCGTTTCGGATGGAATACAGGGCAAGTGGTAGACACTCGGTCCAAGGCTTTCCTGTTTCTGCCATGGCCTTCTGGATTTTTAATTTTATTGTTCCATTTAATCTTTCCACTTTACCTGAACTCTGTGGGTGATACGGAGTGTGAAACTGGTTTTCTACTCCCAACATTTTCATAACATTCTGGAATATTTCTCCAGTAAAATGGGTACCCCTATGTGACTCGATCACCTCAGGCATGCCGTAACGGGGTATCAGTTCATGTGCTATTTTAATGGCAGTAGTTTTTGCTGAGGCTTTACGAACTGGATAAGCCTCTGGCCACCCTGAGAACATGTCCACACACACAAGCACATATTCGTATCCATTGTACCTAGGAAGCTGGATGTAGTCGATCTGGAGTCTTTGAAAGGGATACAGTGGTCTTACATGATGCTTGGTTGGGGTTTTAATGGTCTGACCTGGATTGTGTGCCAGGCATATAGCGCATGCAGCACACATGTTCCGAGCGAAATTACCAAAGCCTGGAGCCAACCACCTTTCTTTTACCTTGAGCGTCATACCGTTTGCCGATACATGCGTAGGTAGGTGGAGGTCACTCGCCACTGCGGGGTACCAGGCTCTGGGTAAACACAACAAAGTTCCTTTTTTCCATAATCCTTGCTGATCTTCTGCCCCTTTTTTCTGCCACTGCCCTCGTTCTTTGTCGTCTACCTGTTTCTGAGCTTCCTTCAATCTCTCCTCATCATCTTCAGAGCTATCTAGTGTGTGGGCATGATGTAAGGGTTTACGTGCTGCCTGTTTTGCTGCTTTGTCGGCTTTATCGTTACCCCTGGCTTCCTCGGTGTCGAGTCTCACATGTGCAGCTACCTTTATCACCGCTATTTCTTTAGTTTCTTGTGCTGCCTCCAGAATCTGTCTAATGAGGGAGGCATGTTTAACAGGTTGGCCTGAAGCAGTCATATAACCTCTGGCTCTCCATATTACGCCAAAATCGAAAATAATGCCATGTGCATATCTAGAATCAGTGTATATGTTTGCTGTCTGATCTTTGGCTATTTTTAGAGCTTCAACTAATGCCGTAAGTTCTGCTTCTTGTGCAGACTGATTAGCAGGGAGAGGTTCTGCTTTCAGCACTTCATGCTGAGTTACTACCGCATAACCTGTATGAAATTGTCCATTCATATCTGCATATCTACTGCCATCTATGAAAAGTTCAAATGTAGCATTACAGAGTGGCTTGTCACGTACATTACGTAAGCCCTGAGTCTCTTGTCCATTTCTATCCCTACAGCTTTCTGTCTAGCCAGGTGTGGGTCTTCCAAGGTTCTCCAATCAGGGGTTGCGGCCTTAAGCTTTTCCTTCACTTTTGGAGACAATCCATCTATAAAGGTTTTTGTAACTAACCTCATCATTCCTGAAGCGGTTAGATCCATGCCTTCATCTCTGAAATTATTTTCTACACTTAGATAATATTCGTCTACTGATTGTCCAGATTTCTGAGCCACCACTCCCGTTGTTCCTCTCTGCCTCTGTTTTTCCCTCATGAAAACCATTAAGTGATCTACAAATTGCGTACCTGATTCTATCGTTTGTAAGGCACCATCTCCTGCCTGGGGCCTATGTACCTGTAGATTTGCTAATAGCTCCTGGAAGAGTCCAGGAGTCATTTTCATTCTACATAATTCTTCTCCATCTGCCCAAACTCCAGCGTGAGTCTGCATAATTTGCTGTATATATTGTGCAAATCTAACTGGACACTGGGTGGGATCTGGTGCGTTATGCAAGAGAGACATGCCTTCAGCGGGTGACCAAGGGAAATATTGTCGAGTTTGGTGATATCTAGTTCCCATTACTCCGTCAGCACCAGGTTCCCTAAAGGGTCTTGGTACTACCCTAACAGGGGCAAGTACAGCGCCATGTCTAGGTGTACCACAGGCTAGGCAATCATTTCTCCAGTCTGGATTTTGTTGTCCACAGTGCGGACATACCCATCCTCCTGGTCCGGCTAAACTTTGAGGTGGTGTTTGGAGAAAAGATGGGGCATGTGGGTTAAGGTATGGGGGTGGGGTGTTCTTATATTCCACATTTTGTTTTTCTCCATAGCCTGCGGGTCTAATACACCACTTTTTATTCTGTTGATTATATGTCCATCCCTCTTTTTCTGCTACCCTAGAGACATCAATCAACGCTTGGATCTGATCTATCCATTTCTTGTCTCTGATTATGCCTTTTTTTTTTTTCCTGAATTCCTTCCCATTTTTTTCTACTAAAGGCTTCTGCCTTAGTAACTCCAAACTTACTAAAAATCTTTCTCAGCCCCTTAGTGGCATCTTCACCACTTCTCTCCTTTATGATAGTATAGATATCTAATTCTTCTGGTTCCGACTTTGTTTGCTTATTCCCCATTTTCTTATCCTGAGCTTTTTTCTTTTCTTGCCCTAGGTGGCGTTTGGGTATGAGAATACCTCGTTACCTTCTTCCTAAGGAGCTAGGATGTTTAACGGCTTCTGCGTACCGTGTTGATGTAAGAAAATCCTGATTCCTACACCTATAGCAAACAACACAAATGCAACCAGACAGAGGATCAAAATACAACGTATCTTGTCCCAGGCTAATTTATCTGTCCTGGGCTCATACTATCATACACTTATCCGTCACCAGGTTTTCGTCAAAGACAGGATCAGAGATTGAACATAGGCGCGGAGGTCTCCCCGAAAGGACGCAACCACGTTGCCCAGTGGGACAGTCACTTCTTTTGTTTCAACACCCTGGGCGGCTTATAGGGCTATTCCCAACTTCCACACACCTTCTATTCACATTCACTCTCATTCAATGCCGTACTCCGTGAGGTGGTCAATTCCTAAGTAGTTCAAGAACCCGAGCTATAGGTATCCTCCTCTACTAGAACTACCCGCTAAAGGACACGACACAGAAAATCTTACGGACAGTGCAGGGCAGATATAAGAGATCTAACAGTGTCTCTTACCTGGCCAGGTTTTTATTCATCTGCCGTCCATTATCCCAGATTCTCTTTTCGTTCGTATTCTGCCGGTGTTCTTGAAGGAGTACACAGACCTCGGGTCCCTGTTCAGGCGCCAGGAAATGTCGGGACCACACTCAGTCGGAGCAGCCTTTGGAAGTGGGGAATCACCAGAAATAATACACAAGACACGTCTCGTATAGTATATCACTGGGAAGCCTCTGAAGCACGCCTGCCTTCAAGGTGCTATCCCCTCTTTATATAGTTGTACAGGTAGTTTCAGTGGTTATACAAGTTTTGCTTGTTTAAACAAAGAGAGAAAAGAGAAGACAAAAAAACAGTTTCGGCTATGTGATAGTTTCACAACAAACAAAACAGTACAGTTTCGCTTAAGTGGCAGTTTCACAAACAAAAAATAGGATTTCACACTATAGCTAAAATGTCCTTGAATGGACAGGTCAATATTGATCACAAATTCTTTTTGGTTCATTGAGGTAACCATTTTTGTTCCGCTCTTCACAGATGTGTATCTAATCCTCTCCTGTGGGATACTGTGTGCTGAGCCGTGTACCTAATCCTATTCTGTGTGTTACTGTGCAGAGATATGTATCTAATCCTCCCGTGTGATATTGACTGCTGTGTATCTAATGCTATCCTTTGTGATACTGACGGCTGAGCCATGTATCTAATCCTATCCTGTATGATACTGACTGAGCTGTGTATCTAATACTGTCCTGTGTGATACTGACTGCTGAGCTGTATATCTAATCCTCTCCTATGCACTCCTCTCCCCCGTTGTGTGATCTATATGGCGGTATTATGTGAGATCTATATGGCGTCGTTAGGTGAGAAGTATATGGCAGTATTATGTGTGCTCTATATGGCGGTATTATGTGAGATCTATATATTGGTTTTATGTGAGAACACTATGGCATCGTTATTTGCGATCTATATGATGGTATTATGTGAGAACTATAGGACAGTATTATGTGTGCTCTATATGGCGGTATTGTGTGCGATCTATATGGCGTCGTTATGTGAGAAGTATATGGCGGTATTATGTGTGATCTATATGGCGGTATTATGTGAGAACACTGGTGGTATTATGTGATATCTATATGGCGGTATTATGTGAGATCTATATATTGGTTTTATGTGAGAACACTATGGCGTCGTTATCTGCGATCTATATGATGGTATGTGAGAACTATAGGACAGTATTATGTGTGCTCTATATGGCGGTATTATGAGTGATCTATATGGCGATATGTGTGATCTATATGGCGGTATTATGTGAGATCTATATGTCGGTATTATGTGAGAACACTGGCGTCGTTATTTGCAATCTATGATGGTATTATGTGAGAACTATTGGACAGTATTATGTGTGCTCTATATGGTGGTATTATGAGCGATCTATATGGCAGTATTATGTGAGATCTATATGTCGGTATTATGTGAGAACAGTGGCGTCGTTATTTGCAATCTATATGATGGTATTATGTGTGCTCTATATGGCGGTATTAGGAGTGATCTATATGGCGATATGTGATCTATATGGCGGTATTATGTGAGATCTATATGACGGTATTATGTGATCTGTATGGTGGTATTATGCTTGATCAGTATTGTGAGAGTTATATGGTGGTATTGTGTGTGATCTATATGGCGGTATTATGTGAGATCTATATTCCGGTATTATGTGATCTGTATGGTGGTATTATGCTTGATCAGTATTGTGAGAATTATATGGTGGTATTGTGTGTGATCTATATAGCGGTATTATGTGAGAACACTATGGCAGTATTATGTGTGATCTATATGGTGGTATTATGTGAGAACTGTATGACCGTATTGTGTGATCTATTTGATAGTATTGTGTGTGATCTATATGGCAGTATTATGTGAGAACACTATGGCAGTATTATCTTCAGAAAGCGGACCCATTCTATGGTGGTTCTGGCTGAGCACCTGCACGCGGGTCTGGGGTAATAGAGGGGGCAGCATGACCTCCAGTTAGGTGCAGTCAGGGGAGGGCTGGTGAGGCAGCTGAAGAGAGGGGTCTCATGTTTATCGTTACTATATGGCTACATTTCCTTCCCAGCGTCACCCCGTACTTTGCCTGTCGCCTCGCTTTCACACATCGCCAGGACAGGATGGGGAAGACAGGATCTGAGGAGGGGAATGGGGTCTGCATGCAAAGTCTGGATCAGAACAGGCCATCAATTCGCAGAAATGTTTGCTGGATTTCTGTGGAGCAGTCGGTCCATCCACGTGTATAAAAGACAACGCTCTATGTACAATCCCTGGCTGCTCCGCGCATCAAACAGGGGGCCCCTATAGACCAGCACACTGCTCTCCTGAAATACTCTGTGCTGCTGTCACCCTGCTCCCTCCACCACATATCTCCCAGAATCCTTGCTGCCTGCCATCCTCGGTGACTGTCTACTTGTCAGTATAAGGCTGCTTTCACACTAGCGTCGGTAGGGCCGACATACCAACGCATGCTGTGAAATAAATGCCCGACGTGGGCAGGGGAAGCAGTCTTACGACGCTTCCACTGCCCCATTGCAAGGTCTGGGGAGGAGGGGGGGGCGGAGTTTCGGCCGCGCATGCGTGGTCGAAAATGGCGGACTCGACGCACAAAAAAAGTTACATGTAACGTTTTTTTGTGGCGGCGGTGTGCCAAAACACGATGCAACTGTCGCACGACGGTTGCGACGTGTTGCAATACGTCAGTAATGGTAGTCTATGGGAAAAAAACGCATCCTGCAGACAACTTTGCAGGATGTGTTTTTTCTCCTGAACGACGCATTGCAAACAACGCTAGTGTGAAAGTAGCCTAGGGCTGCCGTCACACTATCAGTATTTGGTCAGTATTTTGCCTCACTATTTGTAAGCCAAAACCAGGAGTGGGTGATAAATGCAGAAGTGGTGCATATGTTTCTATTATACTTTTCCTCTAATTGTTCCACTCCTGGTTTTGGCTTACAAATACTGAGGTAAAATACTGACCAAATACTGATAGTGTGACGGCTGCCGTACTCTGCAGTCACCAACAAAATGGCTGCTCACTGGATTCCTGAATATCATCCGCTCTTATCCCTTAGCAAACACCCAGAAGGGGAGGAGAGGAGACATCACACACGTCAGCAGACTCCGCCCATAATTACTGCAGTGCTGTAATGTGAGCTATTTGTACACTAGGTTTTTCTGAAATTTCAGCAGCTGCTCCCCCTAGTGTTTAAAAGTGGAAATTCCAAAACTTTTCAAATTATTTTTCATATTTTACTAAATTATAAACAAATGATAATATTTTTTAAGAAAATGTAAACATTAATTCTTTACACTTACAATTTCTGTAAAAATAATTTTTTTGATGGCACCTTCCCTTTAACTAGGTTCGAAAGGCAAAATGAGCAATTGTAAGTTCACAGTGCTCTACAATATGATGATTGCAATATACTAAGAGGATAATAACTTTGATGGGAGTGCTTCTTTAATTTTTTATGCTGAGCTGTATAAGGGCTTGTTTTTAGCAGGCTTAGCTTTGATCGCAGAAGTTAAAAATGTTATTTTTGATGTATTGGACTCATATCAAACATTCAATCAATTTAGCAAGTTTTGTTTTTTAATTAATTTACACTTTTTTTTTCCCCCCTTGGGGGACTTAAATTTGCAATCGTATCATGGTTTGTGCTATAACACAATATTTCTGTACATAGTAATATCACAGTCACGGTCTCCCATAAAGCCCGGACTGAGGCACTTCTCCATTTATTCACCGCCTGGTTGTGTCTGCCAGCGGTCTGTTCCCGAGGTGAGACCCTGTAGATCCCTGTTCTGGGGACAGCTGCACCTATCGTAGAGTAATGGCATAGCCAATATAAGATGAGAATACCCTTTATATGGGCTGTATAGACGGTACAACCCGCTTTTATAATGCTGCTGTCCGGGCGATTGGCTGATCGTAGTATTACATGGAGCCGAAAAAAATAAGTAAGGATGTGATGGTTGTAATTGTACTATCTTGTCGTAGCGGTAAGTAACCTGCTGTTGTGACACTACAACTCCCAGCATGCCCTGGTGGCTGACCCTTTAATTTTTTTGTACTGTCTTACTATATGATTTCTTCTCTCTAGGTTACAACCAAGTCAAGAACTTCCATTTCCTTCCTTATACACATAAGAACTACATGTGGCCATGGCAGTCTTCACCTTCATCTTAGTGATATATCGATTAATTGAAGGAGAATTAAAAAAATAATCAAAGTCCCTTTAATCTAGCATTCAGAAGATCTCACAATATGACTGATTATTAAATATTATGGAAGAGGTCCTGTTTTGTATTTTTTCTATCACCCATGACCACACCATGGAGAGAGGGGATCTACCCTTCAAGGATAGGACAACCTACAGAATAAAAGAGCACAGCGTCTCCCACGCATCAGATCCCATCTTAGAAGAGGTCCCTTTGGAGAAGGTAATACAGTGGAAAATGCCCCCAAAGAATGAGGACAAATGGAGGGGGGGGGACCAGAAAAAGAGAGGCAGAGGTTTCATGTTTGGGGGACCCTCCTCTGAGGGTAAAGAGCCCACTCATACCCCAGGTAGGGGGAAGGCTTTCTCTTTGTCTGTCACAAATTTCATCAAGCAACTGGATGGATCCTCAGTATTGTGCAGTTAGCCTTTCCGGGCTTTTGTGGTGATAAAAGCCCGCAATTCTCTGGCTCTGGAAGAAGCCATGGAATTAGTGAGGAAATCAGTCCTCATAGGAGATCCCCAAACAAGAAGGGGGAAGGGGTTCTACGCTCCTCCCTTTTTAGTAAAGAAAAAAAAACGCAACTTTCAGGACAATAAAAAAAAAACAAACCTGAAAGCGCTTAGATTCCTGAAGGTCAGATCAACCAAAATGGGGTCTATTAGATAGCAATCTGGAAATAGGAGTTTTATGGCCTATGTGATAGTCCTGGAATGAAAAGATGCACACAATCGCGTTCCAACCCAAGTAGATCGCTAGAAATTCCTGAGAGTTGCTCTAAGTATACAAGAGAAATTCGGGCATTTTCAGTTTTGGGCCATTCCCTTTGGGTTGTCAATGGGCCCATCTTCAGGAGAAAACCGGATTACTTACCAGTAATGCTCTTTTATAGAGACACGACAGCACCCACCGAGAGAGGGGATCCACCCCTAGGAACAGGAAACCCTATGGAGAGATAAGAGTGGTCCCCCTTGCTCCCACAGTTGGGTTACAGAGAATGAGAGGAACCGCCCACCAAATTTAGTAGGCTATCCAATATTTCTAACCCTCAAAAAATATTCATCAGACAATAAAAGCGTTCTATAAATAATGCTTTATTTGGACATAATAACCAACCATAAAAAATCATCATAAAAAATAGAGACTTTATTAAAGCTAATAATAAAGGAATAAAAAATGAATGATACTGAAAATAATAAAATATATATATAATATATGTATATATCTCTACTATATAATTGTCTAAGGGTCACTTCCTTCTGTCCTGTCTGTCTGTCACGGATATACATTGGTCGCGGCCTCCGTCTGTCATGGAAATCCAAGTCGCTGATTGGTCGCGGCAAAACGGCCACGACCAATCAGGGACGGGCACAGTCTGGAGGCAAAATGGCCGCTCCTTCCTCCCCGCAGTCAGTGCCCACTCCATACTCCCCGCAGTCAGCGCTCACACAGGGTTAATTGGCAGCGGTAACGGACCGCGTTATGCCGCGGGTAACGCACTCCGTTACCGCTGTTATTAACCCTGTGTGACCAACTTTTTACTATTGATGCTGCCTATGCGGCATCAATAGTTAAAAGATCTAATGTTAAAAATAATTTAAAAAATAAAAAATAGTTATATACTCACCGTCCGTCGGCCCCTCGGATCCAGGACCTGCCTTTCCCGCTACTCGCGACGCCCCGGTGACCGCTCCATGCATTGCGGTCTCGCGAGATGATGACGTAGCGGTCTATATAACTATTTTTTATTTTAATTCTTTTTTTTTTTTTTTTTTTAACAGGCATATGATGCCCACATTGCTATATACTGCGTGGGCTGTGCAATATACTACGTGGGCTGTGCAATGTACTGCGTGGGCTGTGCAATGTACTGCGTGGGCTGTGCAATGTACTGCGTGGGCTGTGCTATACACTGCGTGGCCTGTGTTATACACTGCGTGGCCTGTGTTATACACTACGTGGCCTGTGTTATATGCTATGTGGGCTGTTATATACTCCGTGGGCTGTGCTATATACTACGTGGCTGTGCTATTTACTACGTGGGCTGTTATATACTACATGGCCGGCCGCGAACAATCGGCGACAGGCGCAGTCTGGCGCGGGATTTGAACCACGCTTCGCTAATTGGTCGCGGCCGTCCGAATCCTGTGTATTCAATGTATTATTCTAAAATCTTCATAAATTAACTACATACACATTCTAGAATACCCGATGCGTTAGAATCGGGCTACCATCTAATAAATATATATATACACATATATATATATATATATATATATATATATATATATATATATATATATATATATATATATATATACACACATATATACACACATACACATACATACATACATATACACTACAATGATTACTCTGTATGTGCAGGTCATGTCCAACTGACTTATGACCAGTAAGATAAAAAAGTTAATTAAGTATCAAATAAATAGTGGAAAACCAAAAACTAAACTGAGAAGGAATATATATGAAAAAAAAAAAAAAAAAAAAAATTATATATATATATATATATATATATATATATATATATATATATATATATATATATATATATATATATATATATATATATATATACACATACATACATACATACACACACACACGTGATATAATAAATGACGTGCAAATAAACCAAAAATACAAAAATACTGTCTATAAATCTTTCATCATCTGATAAAATTAACCAAAGTGCACGTGCTTATAAATATTGTAATTAAAAATATTTCATGAGCAAAATTTATGTGCAAATAAAAAATAGGTGCATATAAATTAATAAAAAAGTGAACTTCATTAATAAAGCATCAAATGTGCAAAAAACAATTAATACACCAATGAAAAAATAACAATGGCCAGTGACTCCCGGACGAAGCGGAAGCAAAACGTGCGTTGGAGTGGTGTGTTCATACTGTTTGGTGCACAAAAGAAAACCAATCATTGATTTTCCTTAATGCACTGGCTATTGTTATTTTTTCATTGGTGTTCATTGGTTTATTTGCACATGATTTATTATCATATCAGATGTCTTTATATATAAAGGTAATTCCTTTTCAGTTTAATTTTTGGTGTACAGATTACCACTATTTATTTGATATTCAATTAACTATTTTACTGGCCACCAATCAGCTGGACATGCCCTGTAACTAACTAACTAACTAACTAAATATATATATATATATATATATATATATATATATATACACACACTCACTGGCCACTTTATTAGGTACACCTGTCCAACTTCTTGTTAACACTTAATTTCTAATCAGCCAATCACATGGCGGCAACTCAGTGCATTTAGGCATGTAGACATGGTCAAGACAATCTCCTGCAGTTCAAACCGAGCATCAGTATGGGGAAGAAAGGTGATTTGAGTGCCTTTGAACGTGGCATGGTTGTTGGTGCCAGAAGGGCTGGTCTGAGTATTTCAGAAACTGCTGATCTACTGGGATTTTCACGCACAACCATCTCTAGGGTTTACAGAGAATGGTCCGAAAAAGAAAAAAAATCCAGTGAGCGGCAGTTCTGTGGGCGGAAATGCCTTGTTGATGCCAGAGGTCAGAGGAGAATGGGCAGACTGGTTCGAGCTGATAGAAAGGCAACAGTGACTCAAATCGCCACCCGTTACAACCAAGGTAGGCCTAAGAGCATCTCTGAACGCACAGTGTGTCGAACTTTGAGGCAGATGGGCTACAGCAGCAGAAGACCACACCGGGTACCACTCCTTTCAGCTAAGAACAGGAAACTGAGGCTACAATTTGTACAAGCTCATCGAAATTGGACAGTAGAAGATTGGAAAAACGTTGCTTGGTCTGATGAGTCTCGATTTCTGCTGCGACATTCGGATGGTAGGGTCAGAATTTGGCGTAAACAACATGAAAGCATGGATCCATCCTGCCTTGTATGGAGCATCTTTGGGATGTGCAGCCGACAAATCTGCGGCAACTGTGTGATGCCATCATGTCAATATGGACCAAAATCTCTGAGGAATTGCTTCCAGCACCTTGTTGAATCTATGCCACGAAGAATTGAGGCAGTTCTGAAGGCAAAAGGGGGTCCAACCCGTTACTAGCATGGTGTACCTAATAAAGTGGCCGGTGAGTGTATTTATATATATATATATATATATTTATTTTTTTTTATTTATTATATTATGTAGTACAGACCAAAGTTTGGACACACCTTCTCATTTAAAGATTTTTCTGTATTTTCATGACTATGAAAATTGTACGTTCACTTTGAGGGCATCAAAACTATGAATTAACACATGTGGCATTATATACTTAACAAAAAAGTGTGAAACAACTGAAAGTCTTGTATTCTAGGTTCTTCAAAGTAGCCACTTTTTGCTTTTACTGCTTTGCACACTCTTGGCATTCTCTTGATGAGCTTCAAGAGGCAGTCACTTCACAGGTGTGCCCTGTCAGGTTTAATAAGTGGGATTTCATGCCTTATAAATGGGGTTGGGACCATCAGTTGTGTTGAGCAGAAGTCTGGTGGATACACAGCTGATAGTCCTACTGAATAGACTGTTAGAATTTGTATTATGGCAAGAAAAAAGCAGCTAAGTAAAGAAAAACGAGTGGCCACCATTACTTTAAAAAATGAAGGTCAGTCAGTCCGAAAAATTGGGCAAACTTTGAAAGTGTCCCCAAGTGCAGTGGCAAAAACCATCAAGCGCTACAAAGAAACTGGCTCACATGAGGACCGCCTCAGGAAAGGAAGACCAAGAGTCACCTCTGCTTCTGAGGATAAGTTTATCCGAGTCACTAGCCTCAGAAATCGCAGGGTAACAGCAGCTCAGATTAGAGACCAGGTCAATGCCACAGAGTTCTAGCAGCAGACACAGCTCTACAACAACTGTCAAGAGGAGACTTTGTGCAGCAGGCCTTCACGGTTAAATAGCTGCTAGGAAACCACTGCTAAGGACAGGCAACAAGCAGAAGGGACTTGTTTGGGCTAAAGAACACAAGGAATGGACATTAGACCAGTGGAAATCTGTACTTTGGTCTGATGAGTCCAAATTTAAGATCTTTGGTTCCAACCACCGTGTCTTTGTGCGACGCAGAAAAGGTGAACGGATGGACTCTACATGCTTGGTTCCCACCGTGAAGCATGGAGGAGGAGGTGTGATGGTGTGGGGGTGCTTTGCTGGTGACACTGTTGGGGATTTATTCAAAATTGAAGGCATACTGAACCAGCATGGCTACCACAGCATCTTGCAGTGGCATGCTATTCCATCCGATTTGCGTTTAGTTGGACCATCACTTATTTTTCAGCAGGACAATGACCCCAAACACACCTCCAGGCTGTGTAAGGGCTTTTTTTTACCAAGGAGAATGATGGGGTGCTACGCCAGTTGACCTGGCCTCCACAGTCACCAGACCTGAACCCAATCGAGATGGTTTGGGGTGAGCTGGACCGCAGAGTGAAGGCAAAAGGGCCAACAAGTGCTAAGCATCTCTGGAACTTCTTCAAGCTTGTTGGAAGATCATTTCCGGTGACTACCTCTTGAAGCTCATCAAGAGAATGTCAAGAGTGTGCAAAGCAGTCATCGAAGCATAACGATAATGTCCTCTTCTTGTCTTCACGCTGCGGCTCCGCCGCAGGCGTACTTTGTCTACCCTGTTGAGGGCAGAGGAAAGTACTGCAATGCGCAGACGCCGAGCCTCTCTGACCTTTCCTTGTGCCTGCGCATTGCAGTACTTTGCTCTGCCCTCAATAGGGCAGACAAAGTGCGCCGGACCCACAGAGTGAAGACAAGAAGAGGACATCATCGTAAGAAGATGGGAGGCCCCGGACCGCAGAATGCTGTAGATAAGCCCGATGCCGGTGGGCTTAGCTCACCTTCGATTTTGGGGGTGACAGGTAACCTTTAAGAATTGATCTACCAAAAACTAAGTCGGTAGAGAAAGATAAGTCCAGTCTTTAGTGACTGTAAAAGGTGGAAGGTGAAGACCAAGTTGCAGCCTTACATATGAGTTTGATTGGGACATCCGCTCATTCAGCCCAGGATGATGCTATAGCTCGAGCGAAGTGCGCTTTCACGCCTTCAGGCGGGTTTTCCCCCATCGTTGAGTAAGCCAGACAAATTGCATCTCGAATCCACCGAGATAGCGTGCCTTTCGTGATTCCAGATCCCTTCTTGTGGACCTGGAAGGAGACAAAGAGAGCCCTGCTCTTCCTCCAGGGGCTAGTCCTGTTGAGATGTTATTATGGCCCTTCTCACATCCAGTGTGTGATATCTTTCTTCTTCCTGATTTGTGGGGTCATTATAAAAAGGAAGGAAAATTTATTGCGACCTATGGAATCTAGTGGATACTTTAGGCAAGTAAGAAGGGTCTGTTTTCAGGACTATTTTATCTTGACGTATTAACAGAAAGAGGGGGGGTATCTATTGACAATGCCTGAATATCACTTACCCTTCTTGCTGACACTAGGGCCACCAATAGGGCCGTTTTGAGGGAGACATATTTTATCGGGGCTGAGTGTAGTGGCTCAAATAGGACTTCTGTCAAAGCTTCTAACACTAAGTTGAGATCCCAAGGAGGTATCTGGGGAATCTGTACTGGTTCTGCCCTTTGACATGCTGAAATGAAAAGAGCTACCCATTTGTCCTCTACAACATTGTGACTATATAAGGCCCCTAGAGCAGATATTTGTACTTTCAAATTATTGACCGAAAGGCCTAATTCACACCCCGTCTGTAGGAACTCTAAAATAGCAGGAATGAGAACGTCTTTGGAAAGACCTACTGAATGGAAACTAAGACATTTCCTCCAGATCCTTACGTAAATTTGTGGTGACCGTTTCCCTGCTTTGTAAAAGGGTATCAATTAGTTTCTCTGAGAAACCTCTTAGTCTTAAGGTACCGTTACACTAAGCGACGCTCCAGAGATACAGACAACGATCCGACCTAAACTAGATCGCTGGAGCGTCGCTGTTAGGTCGCTGTAGAGACGTCAAACACAGCAACTCCAGAACGATGCAGGAGCGATCCAGTGACGTAACGGCGACTCACTTATTGTTCACGCTCCATGTAAAAACATTGCAGGCATCGTTGCTTTTGCTGTCAAACATGACGATATACGCCGATCTAGTGACCAAATAAAGTTCCAGACTTCTAGCTCCGACCAGCGATATAACAGCAGGATCCAGATCGCTGCTGCGTGTCAAACACAACGAGATCGCTATCCAGGACGCTGCAACGTCACGGATCGTTGTCGTTCTCGTTGCAAAGTTGTTTAGTGTGAAGGTACCTTTAGTAATTGCCTCTCAAATTCCAGGCTGTCAGCCACAAGCCCTTGACCTGAGGGTGGTAGAAGGGCCCCTGAGACAGCAGATCCTGATCTCCCGGGAGAATCCACGGGTCTGAGATTGACATGGCTCTGAGCCAGGAGAACCATGTTCTCTTGGGCCATAATGGTGCTATAGAATCACATTCGCTCTTTCCTCCCTTATCTTCCTGATGACTATTGGCAGGATTATCTTCGGAGGTAATGCATACGCCCGATGAAATGTCCATGGGACTTGAAGGGAGTCGAGAATATTCGGGTTGTCTGTCATATATAATGAAGCAAAATTTTCGACTTGTCTGTTGTTCCTCGTCGCAAAAAGGTCTATTTCTGATGTGCCCCACCTTTCTGTTATTTTGAAAATGCGACTGTTGAGTACCCTCTCCTTGGTGCATGGTCTGACGGCTGAGGAAATCCGCTCTGGAGTGGTCTACTCCCCTGACATGCAGAGCTGACAAGGATAGGAGATGTTTTTCGGCTATTGTTAGGATTTTGTCCACAACAGGCATGAGAGCTCCTGATCTTGTTCCTCCTTGATGATTTATATACGCCACGGATATCATGTTGTCTGATAGTACTCTTGTGTGTGTTCCTTGCAACTGTGGAAGAAATTTACATATGACATGATAGATGGCCTTCAACTCCCTTACATTTCAATAGTCATTTGCTTCGCTAATAGACCATTGCCCCTGAACTATCTGTTATCCCAGGTGCGCTCCCCAACCTCTAGGACTAGCGTCTGTGAAAATTATCTTTGAAGGTTTAATAACCCAAGGAATCCCTCAAGAGATGGTCTGGTTCTAGCCACCAGGTTAGAGATTCAATTACTTCTGCTGATAGGGACATAAAATCTCCTAAACAACCCTGTAGTCTCTTCTTCCTGCAGTATGCTATACTGTAGCTGTCTAGTATGGAACTGAGCCCACTGAACCGCTGGAATACATGACATAAAAGAACCAAGAAGGGACATGCCCTGCCTAGGGGATATCGTAGGGTTGTTGACTACTGACCATACTTTATTAATTGTTAGGTGTTTAGCTTCTGGAAGGAGGCACCTCTGACTTACGGAGTCTAGAAGAAGGCCCAGGAATGTTTGGCAGGTTACCGGGGACAGTTTGGACTTTTCCCAATTGATTATCCATCCCAACTCCTGTAAAAATGAGATTACATTATTTAGACGTTGCTGACACTGAAGCAGAATTTCCTACCACCAGTAGGTTGTCTAGGTATGCGACTATAAGAGTGTCCTTTAACCTCAAATATGACATCACCTCTGACATCAATTTGGTGAAGACTCTGGGAGCCACGGACAGCCCGAAGGGCATTACTGTATACTATTAGTGACAAACTTTACCTTCCATCATGACAGCCACGCGGAGATATTGTTGATGCTCGATACATATTGGTAGATGGTAATACGCATCTTTGAGGTCGAGGACCGACATCAAGCACCTGGGAAACAAAAGTTTTATAGTCGATCGGATGGACTCCATCTTGAAAGTCTGGTTTTCTAAAAAGACATTCAATTTTCTTAGGTTTATTATGGTCCTATATGAACCATCTGGTTTAGATACCAGAAATAGAGGGGAGTAGAACCCCTTTCCCCTTTGATGTGCCGGAACTTCTATTAGAACCCGTTTGGACAATAGACTTCTTATTTCCAGCTCCAAACCCCCCTGTTGAGATTGGGATTTTAGAGAAGTCAACAGGCAGGTGTCCGAGGGAACCCGGGCAAATTTTAACTTTAAGCCTGATGTTGCAAGGCTAATGGCCCATGAGTTGGATGTTATCCCCCTCCATTGTTGGCAGAAAAAGGATAATCTGGCACTGGCAGGTCTGATTTATTGTGGATTATCTTCAATTCTGAATGGACGTTTGCCAAACAAGGCACCTTTTTGTTTGGTTTCTCCGTGGCCCCAGCGGTCCTGGTTTCTAAAGTCTTTCCTCCTGTTAAATGCGGGTTTCTGAAAGGCTCTCCTATAAGATGGACTGTAATTATTAGGAATCCCCTTCTTCCTTTCACCTGTTTTGGTGAGAATCTCATCCAATTTATACCAAACAGGTACTCACAGTGGCATGGTAGGCTGCAGAGCTTGGATTTGGTCTGCGCATCTCGTTTCCAACCTTTTAACCATAGAGCCCATCGTGCTGCATTGGTCAGCCCTGCTGACTTAGCCGCTAAGCATAAAGAATCGGCTGAGGCATCCGCCAAAAATGCTGTGGCGCCTCTGATCAGAGGGATGGAGGACATTAATTTATCTCCGGATAGGCCGCCTTTTATGCCTTCTTCCAGATCGTTTAACCATACTAACATGGATCTTGCCGTACATGTAGCAGATATTTCAGGCTTAAATGCTCCTGTACATGATTCCCAAGATCTTTTTAGGAGGGAATCTGCTTTATGATCTAGGGGGTCCTGTGAGGTACCTGAGTCCTCTACCTTTAACAAGGATCGTCTTGATGTGGACGCTACGGCCGCATCCACTTTTGGGGCTTTTGCCCATGTAGACAGATCTTCGTCATCAAAGTGATAACGTCTTTTGGATGTTGAAGGAAAACCTTTTTGTCCTCGTTTCTCCCATTCCTTTTTAACTAACTCCTTAATTGCTGGAATCACAGGAAATGTTTGTCTCTTTCTCTGGGATAGACCTGCAAACATAATGTCCTGAGGGGTTTTGGGATCTCTAGTGTCCAAAAGACCAATTGTCCCTCGAACTGACAAGATTGTCAATACTTTCAGTTGGAAAACATGTATATTGTTCTCCTTCTGAAGAAAGGGATTCTCGGGAGAAATCTGAGCCTCTAACATCAATATCCAAGGAATGATCTGATCTCTGTCAGTCATAGTTCTTATTGGATTTTATTCCCGTAATGCTACCTGAACCCTTTAAGGCCTGCAATTCATCCCTAATCAGTGTAATGTCCTCTATTCTTATAGAGGACTCTTCTTGTAGGGCATTTTCAATGCATGCATGACACATCCATTTGGGGTAGCTGTCCGGAAGGGGCTGGGAACACGGCGCATTGTTTATGCTTAGACTTTTCGGCTTTTTGCCTAGGGTATATAGAAAAAAAGAGCTATCAGCTTAATAGGTGGGAATACCACTCACCCAGTGAAGCTTCTGTCATATGGTACCGGTTGCGGAGGAGAGTGCACAGGCTGCGATATGGACCGGCCAGATCTCTTGTCTTTTGCACTTTTTGTTGAGGACCTGCTCGGTTTAGCGTGTCCACTGCTGCTTCTGTGGCTGCTGTGTGCTGAAACTCCTGTATCTTCCAGATGAAGTACAGCGGTGTGCCCCGGGGATGCCATCTTGCACACCGGTGGCCTTTCTGACTGTGTTTTTATGCAGTTCTATCCCGAAACGCTGGAATTGACCTCCAGTTTTTGTTTTTTTTTCTCTCCCCGGAAGTACTCAGTACTTCCGGGTCACGGCCGCACTGTGCGCGCCTGTGCGGTATTGCCGCTCTATGCAGGCGCATCCTCTCGCCTCCCTGGTACCTCCCGGAAGTTAACCGATGACTTCCGGGGGAGAACGCATCTATTGCGCGCTCTGGCAAAACACGCTTGTTACCTCCAGCAGCTTCACGTGCAGCACCGGACAGGCATCGACCCCTCCAGCCATGCTGCGCTCTCTCCTTGAGCCAGACCGACTCCCCGGATCCTGGCCTCACAGTGTGCTGTCAGCTGAGGGGGGAGCTGGAAACCGGAATCCCCCGACGCTGCTTCTGGTGCTGGAGCCCCTGCCATTCCTTAAACAGTCACCGCACAAGCGGCATCACAGCCCAGGTATCTTCTTCTCTCCACAGGTTCCCTAGAAACAGGAAACCAATTGTGGGAGCGAGGGGGAACAGCCCTTTTTATCTCTCCATAGGGTTTCCGGTTCTTAGGGGCGGATCCCCTCTCTCTCGGTGGCTGCTGTCGTGGCGAAGAGAAAAGAGGCATTATTGTTACCTTATCTTGATGATTTGCTGTTTGTGGGCAGATCAGTCGAGGACTGCAGAACTTAGCTTGTTGAAATCAGGGTTACCCTGACAAAGTTAGGTTGGCAGCTCCATCTAAAAAAAGGTTGGTTGGAAGCAGAATTTACGCTCTCCAATTGTGAAGGAACAAATTAAGAAAGATTCTCCATTTTGTGCTTTTGACTCCATTTTCTTGTTGCTTAAAGATAAATTCTGTTATTTAATTAGGTAAAAGGTTATAGCTGCCATGAAGTAACTTTATCTTGTTGTTCACAAGTCTGTTATTCAACTAGGCTATTGTTTATGTTCTGCTACAATGCCAGAGTGTTCTCTTGAACCAGATAAGGGACTCAGGGGTGTATCGCTATACAAGACTCTGAGGCACCTGTTGGTATGCTTTTTCTATGCCAAGAAGACACGACCATATATGTAGTTTCTGTTTTTTCTGTATCCTCATGGGTTAAGTTTTTCCTAAATTCTTATAGGTTAAGAATCGTGAGCGTGTTCTTATGCCGATTGGTCGAAGTATAATTTCTATGATTATGAAAAGTGATACACAATAAAACGGGGGCCAGAGATCTGCTCGATCCCCCCAGAGACACACATCTCCATCTGGTCATTTTTAGTTGCCGGTAACACCCTGTAGATTAATTTGGAAATCACTGAGTCAACTGTGAAGGATCAATTTAGATCCTCCCTCAACACAATGACGACTTAGTCTCTCTTCTTGTGGTTGGAAGGAAAAAAAAAAAAAAAAGTGTCCAGAGGAGTTCCTTAGACAAATCCACTCTACTCACTCACTTTCAAGCAGCTGGTAGCATTGACACAGGTACAAGAAGGCAATTCGATTGAGTCCAAGCAGGTGGCGTTTATTATCTCCATAAACTCCAAAGGACCCCAGGCAAAACAAAACAGCTTTTCAGGTATAACAGAAGAAAAGAATGTCCTCAACAAGTAGAGGGCTACCCAATTACAATTAAGTCCTTTCAAGTCTGCAAAGAATCACAGGATCCTTCACCTTTACAAAAGATAAGTTCCAGAGGTGTTTCCACCTCTCCTGCCAGACAACTCTACAACAGCAGAGCTCCACTTTTACATCAGCTGGACCTACTGGATGGGAGGATGGGAATACCCAGTACCACCCAGCTCTTCCAGTCGTTCCCAAAACCCAAACACCTGTCAGCATTTTATGTTTCACGTTATGGAGCCAGACACCTTATCGACGCATATAGTCCATCTAGCTGCTTTCTTGCAGAGTGCAAGATGAAAAGTCAGGTTTATCCAATCTAAGTGAGCTCCTGACAGTGAAACAGTCTTCATCCATACAAGGTCACCACATACAAAATGTATTATACAACAAAGTGCCCATAGCTTAAATAATCCATCAGGGGTGAACCAGGTCCAGATCCCTAATAACTGTATCCAACCACACCTTTCAGATCATGGAGGCTTATCTCTTATCCTTAACAGCATTCATAAAATAAGCAGAGAATTGCAAAGCAGACTTTTTTTTAACTACATCCATCTAAATCAAGGGGAGTGGGCCGAGTCAGACTGCGTTCAATCAAAAAGTAGACCTGTGGTGCCTTCCAGAAACAGATCTGTTTGCAGACAAACCCAACAGGAAGGTGAGAAAGTTGTGCTTGTTGAATCCCAGAGGATTCCTGCAAGTAGTGGATGGCTTCCTACTCAAGTCAGATTTTGTTTTGGCTTCTGCCATTTTGCCAGTAATTTTGATTCCAGCACTTCTGAGGAAGATCGGAGAGGATTAAGCAAGATAGATTTTGATAGCTCCGTTTAGGCCTTGGTTTTCATAGATGAAAATATGGTCAGTCACCAAGCCATGGGTCCTACCAGAGATCCAAGATCTGATGAACCAAGGTCCAATTTTGCATCCTCAAGCAGCCAGCTTGCATTTAACAGCATGGAATTTGGACGTAGACTTTTAGAAGAAGAGATTTTTCACCAAATCTGATCACATTGATGCAGAGTAGGAAAGCAGTAATAAAAAAATATGGCAGGACATCAAGAAAGTTTGGTGCACTACCACCAGGTCTAGCAAATAGCTATGAAAAGCAAGTCAACAGATGGTAGCCCTGCACAGAAGAGCAGATCTGGATGCACATACGGTATACTGGCCCTGGGGGTTCAGAGATAATTTACGTCTGGTAAGCTGGAAATAGGTTGATACTGCCAATCAGAAGTGCTTGAAGCTGGGTGGGACAGTGTGGTGGGAGTGCTTGTTGAAGGTGGGAACCCCCTGGAGCTTGGCATACTGCCTCGTGATTTCTGTGGAAAAGCATTTGCTGTCATTATACAGGTAATGGAGGCTCTAGGTGTAACTACTGTGAGGGGGGTCGGGAGCTGGATGTGGCTAGCGACCTTCTCTGAGCTTATTGTGGCTTGCGATCCTCTCTCGGAGTTGAATGTGGTTCTCAAGGTCAGAAGAGTTTTAGACCTCTGCACTAAAGCATGTTTTAGATCAATAAACATACTGATCAAAAATAATTAAACTATATTGAGTTGTGTTTATTGTATGCATATGTAAATAAAGGTTTAAATTTTTAATGAAAAAAAAAAAAAAAAAAAGAAAGAGGCACTTCTTGACAATATAGTTTAATAACTATTTTTTGATCAGTATATTTATGCATGTAGCGGAGTGTTACCCATCGTCAGTGTAGGAAAATGGGCTTAGGTTGTATGCTCACCAAATGTTTTAGATCAAGTCAGATTTCCAATTTAGAAGTGCCATTTTGGGACTTGAATCTGGTGCTAATTGCTTTAACCAGGCCTCTGCTTGAACACATAGATTCATCATCTATTAAAGTCCTTACACTAAAAACTATTATCCTGGTGGCTCAGGCCTTGCATGCTGATCCTCCGTTTACACAGGTCCTTAGAGGATCCAGCAACCAGACTACGCTTATCTTCCCAAGGCAGCATCCAAGTTCCATAGGGGTCAGGAAATTGTGCTCCTTTTCTTCTGTGCTAATCCTAGAAATCCTAAAGGTACCGTCACATTAAGCGACGCTGCAGCGATATCGACAACGATGCCGATCGCTGCAGCGTTGCTGTGTGGTCGCTGGAGAGCTGTCACACAGACAGCTCTCCAGCGACCAACGATGCCGAAGTCCCCAGGTAACCAGGGTAAACATCGGGTTACTAAGCGCAGGGCCGGTGACGTCACTGCTGTGCTCTGCTTTTACTTTACGGCCGGCGCTCACAGTCAGTGCGGGAAGCAGACGGCCAGGGACCTGACAGACATCAGAGGGTGAGTATGTAGTGTTTTTTTTTTACATTTACAATGGTAACCAGGGTAAATATCGGGTTACTAAGCGCGGCCCTGCGCTTAGTAACCCGATATTTACCCTGGTTACCATTGTAAAACATTGCTGGCATCGTTGCTTTTGCTGTCAAACAGGACGATACACGCCGATCTGACGACCAAATAAAGTTCTGGACTTTCAGCAACGACCAGCGATATCACAGCAGGATCCAGATCGCTGCTGCGTGTCAAACACAACGATATCGCTATCCAGGACGCTGCAACGTTATCGTTGCAAAGTCGTTTAGTGTGAAGGTACCTTTAGGAAGAACAATAACATATGCTAGACGGTATGAGAAGTCTTATATATCTTGGCCCCAGCAGCCATGAGAAGACTTTGTCACTTTCCACTCACTTCCTTCCAGGGCCCTAGGAAAAGTCTAAGGCTTGTGCACACTTTGCGGATTTTGCTGCGGATCCGCAGCAGATTTGACCGCTGCGGATCCGCAGCAGTTTCCCATGAGTTTACAGTACAATGTAAACCTATGGGAAACAAAAAACGCTGTGCACATGCTGCGGAAAAAAACGTGTGGAAACGCAGCAAATTACATTCCGCAGCATGTCACTTCTTTTCTGCGGATTTTCACCTGCTCCAATAGGAAAATGCAGATGAAAAACCGCAGAAGAATCCGCAGTAAAAACCGCGATAAATCCGCAGTAAAAACAGCGACGGGTTTTCACTGCGGCTTTTGGAATTCCGCTGCGGAAAATCCGCAGTGGAATCCGCAAAGTGTGCACATAGCCTTAAAGGCTCTCTAGAAGCACATTAGCTAGATGGATTAAAGAGGCCACCAAGGGCGCATGCGCGAAGCTTGATGTCGGCGGTCCGGCGGCACTGAGCTCCGCTCCCCACTGAGCCTCGAACCACCCCTATTAGCACGCCAATCATTGAACGAAGGACACCGGGGGCTCTCACTCACCCTGGACGCCGGCGACACGTTATGCCGAAGAAGGGAGGCTCTTCTCAGCCGGTAAGCCGCTCGATTGCGGACCTGCTCACTGACCCCAGCGGCTCCAAAATGGCCGCCGCAGCTTCTCTCTGACGCTTCCACTCCTCACATTATGCAGCCTGACGCGGCAGAGGGTAGCGACGAGAGGCAGGCACAGGCTGACACCATAGTGTCCACAGCAACCCTCATTAAAACCCTCCAAGAGACTTAAGCAAGAGCTCACATCGGCTATGCAAAAAGTCACAGTACAAATGCAGGAGATTCTACAACAATGCACCTCTTTATTAGAGGAAAAAATGGATACGGTTGCAGATGCACTTGAGGAGGATCAGGAGAACATAAAACAAATGGAGCACATACAAGATCTTGAACTTAAGTGTGAAGACTATGAAAATCGGTCACGTAGAAGCAACCTTCGCATACGTGGCCTTCCCGAATCTATAGTGACACTGAAAGAGACGGCTTCCACCTTATTCACAGCACTCCTCCCGCAAATGGACCCCGCCATGCTGCATATCACCAGGATAGACAGAGCGCTGGGTAAATCAAGGTCTGATAATGTACCAAGAGATGTTATATTGAAATTACACTATGAAGAATCCAGAGACCTCATACTAATGGCAGCACGGGACACTCCCATTCTTCCAGGTGTTCCAAATTCGGTCCACTTATATCGCCCCTGCTACACTCAACAGACGAAGAGAGTTTAGACCGATTACTTTAGCACTACAAGCTGCCAAAATAAAGTATAGATGGGGTTTCCCATTTGCTCTATCTTTTTCCCACGACAATAAGCACTTTACTTGTCGCTCCTTAGAAGACGTATTATTGAACAGATGCGCATCAAACCATCAGATGTCTCCCAACCACTACCTCAGAGGAAGCCAAGACTGGCTAGGGAGTGGAGAGAGGTCCCCAGGGTGACAAGAAGCCAGCGCACGAATATTACTTGAAGGGTCTCTGACTGTGTGGCGGTCCTGTTTGAATCTGCTTCTCTGTGAGCTCACTATCTGTAAGGCTGCTTTCACACATCAGGTTTTTTGTTTCAGGCACAATCCGGCAATTTTTGAAAAAAAACGGATTCGTTTTTTTTACACGCCGGATCCGTTTTTTTCCCCATAGAGTTGTATTAGCACCGGATTGTGCCTGAAGGACATGCGTTTCATCCGTTTTGTGCCGGATCCGTCCCTTCAGGCTTTTTTGCCGGACACAAAAAACGTTCACTGCAACGTTTTTTCTGGGCAGCATGGTGGCGCAGTGGATAGCACAGCAGCCTTGCAGCGCTGGAGTTCTGGGTTCAAGCCCCACTAAGGACAACATCTGCAAAGAGTTTGTATGTTCTCTCCGTGTTTGCGTGGGTTTCCTATGGGTACTCCGGTTTCCTCCCACATTCCAAAGAGATACTGATAGGGAATTTAGATTGTGAGCCCTAACGGGGACAGTGGCGATAATGTGTGTGCAACCTGTAAAGCGCTGCGGAATATGTTAGCGCTATATAAAAATAAAGATTATTATTAAGGGACGTTTGCAGCAATAAACGCATGGAACAGATGTGTGAATGATCGGTTCCAGCTACCGAATCCGTTTTTTGGACACTGAGCATGCCCAGAAGCTTTATTTTCGATTCTGGCATGGGAAATATCTCTCTCTCTCTCTGCAATCAGGAAGTCAAAAATCCATGCGCAGTAAAGAAAGCCAAATCCAGCTAAAAAACAGATTCGGTGCGTCAGTTTTTCACAATTTACGCCGGATCCGTTTTTTTGTAAACTTGCCGGATTTAGCCTGAAACAAAAAACCTGGTGTGAAAGCAGCCTAAGAGGAGTGCACTACTCTGGAATAAGTTGACTCGGGCGTACGGGTGGGTTTTGGGGATGTTATAGTCCACCCAGGACTTTCCCCTACTGCTACCGTATTTTCCGGCGTATAAGACGACTGGGCGTATAAGACGACCCCCCAACTTTACCAGTTAAAATATAAAATCTTCTTAAAAGTCGGGGGTCTTCTTATACACCCTATGTCGTCTTATAGGGCCGGTGAATATGTGCCTTTTGGGGGGGGGGGGGGGGGGGGAGTGATCCTGATGCCGAGGGGGCGTCTCACAGGAAAGTGAGTATCCCCCATTACCTTATCGTAGCGGTGCAGCGTGGGGGTCTCAGTGCTGGGAGTGGCGGCGGCGGCTGCTGTGCTCTGGTGCGGCGGCTGCTGTGCTCTGGTGCGGCGGCTGCTGTGCTCTGGTGCGGCGGCTGCTGTGCTCTGGTGCGGCGGCTCCTCTTCTGTGTGGGGCCTCTGTGCTGTGAGGTGGCGGTGGCGGCGGCATATCTTTATCCAGTTGGGGCTCCTCCGGCATCTCCTTAGCCCTGGAGGCCCCGCCGCAACTCCATCGGTGCAATGCAGCGGCCATTTTCCCGGAGGCAGCTCAATAGGTGCGATGCGGTGGCCTCCGGGAAAATGGCCGCTGCTCAGATTCAGATCTCGTCCCGAAATCTCGGGACACGAGATCTGAATCTGAGCAGCGGCCATTTTCCCGGAGGCCACCACATTGCACCGATGGAGTTGCGGCGGGGCCTCCAGGGCTAAGGAGATGCCGGAGGAGCCCCAACTGGATAAAGATACGCCGCTGCCGCCGCCACCTCACAGCACAGAGGCCCCACACAGAAGAGGAGCCGCCGCACCAGAACACAGCAGCCGCCGCCGCTCCCAGCACTGACACCCCCACGCTGCACCGCTAGGATAAGGTAATGGGGATTACTCACTTTCCTGTGAGACGCCCCCTCGTCATCAGGATCACTCCCCCTCCCCACCCACCATATACACCGGCGTACAAGTCGATTCCCGGCGTATAAGACGACCCCCGACTTTTAAGAAGATTTTCGGGGGTTAAAAAGTCGTCTTATACGCCGGAAAATACGGTACTTTTTTTTTTTTTTCTTCTCTTTCCTCCTCCTTCATTCATCGCAAGACGGAACAATATAATCCATGAGCACATGGGGGGGGAGGTCTACGGGTATTTTTTTTTTTTTTTTTTAATTATTTCATATATCTGATAATAATACAATCTACTAAGTGAAGTTGGTGAGAAATTTATCACGAGGTCCATTTACATTTGGAATCTTTAATTACTCTTTATTAAAGGATCTCGTGACCTATTACAATTTAAAGGGGTTGGGCTAGTTGGGGTTTTTTTTCATGTTGCCCATGTATAGTGAAACTTGGTTTTCTCCTCATAATATGGGTCACCAGTTCGCTATGTTGATTGGGCTTTCAGCCCACATAAATTTATATGTCTGTTATGTGTTGTCGTTTTTTTGTTTCCTTTCCCTCCCCCTCTCTTGTACCTACCCCCCATAGGAACGTAGATGCCTGTCTCGAATGCACTGCTCTAATCCTTGGACTCTTTGCAGAGTTGTACCTGGCGATGTGTGAAGTTGGAGGAAAACTTAAGAGTGAGCTTCAGCAAAATAACCCAATTTTTTTTTTTATGTGTAGAGTTTTATCCCACAATGTTAGGGGGCTTAACTCCCCCATCAAGCGTAGAAAAGCCTTTTTGGATTACAAAAAGCAAAAGCCCGATGTTCTTTGTCTTCAGGAAACCCACTTTTCCACCTTATCTTGCCCAAAGTATTTTGACCCAAACTATTCACGTGTATTTACATCGTCAGGTCCAAGCAAGGCAAAAGGGGTTGCAATACTCCTCAAGAATAGCTTCCCAATTCAGATTACCAGTTCTTTCTCAGATGAAGAGGGAAGGTATATACTTTTAATCGGCTCACTACAAGGGCAAAACCTTTGTATAGTAAACAGCTACCTACCGGCTTCTTCTCAGTTTTTTGTTTTTAAATTAATATTATCTAAGCTGGATGCTCACACATTTCAAAATTTAATTTGGTGTGGGGATTTTAATTTCACCATAAATCCAACAATAGACAGTAACGCCATGAGATGTACTGACATTACTAAGAATGAGAGGAAAAAGGTCCTCCGTTTAATGAAGGAGCACCGTTTGGCTGACATTTGGAGAGAAATGAACGGTAAGGGTATGTTTCCACGGTCAGGAAACGCTGCTTGTTTGACGCTGCGCAGAGCTGCAGCGTCAAACAAGCAGCGTCCAGATGTTCCAGCATAGTGGAGGGGATTTTATGAAATCCCGTCTCCACTATGCGTGGAAACCCGCACGCGGCGGCCCTGCGACTACGGACATGCTGCGCGTCTTTTCAGATCGCAGCATGTCCGTACACCTTGCGGGGACGCAGCGTCCCCGCAAGGCATATCACAGGGCCCTATGGGACAGAGCGATCATCCCGGATGTGAAGAGTTAACACATCCGGCATGATCGCGTCCCAGAAAGGGGGCGGGGCTTAGCGCCGAGCGGCTTCGCCGCTGCGGCGATACCGCCGGCCATCCTGAACATGGAGACATAGCCTCACATTAGCGGCTATACATACTATTCCCCTGCGCACAAAACATATTCCAGGATAGATCTCCAGTTGACGAAGACCACATCACTCTCCACAGTCCTATACTCACGTCACGTACATTCTGCATGGTCTGATCATGATGCAGTACTATCAGTCTTTAAATTCAACGTGTCCACCTCCAGCCTATATAGGTGGAGACTTAACGAGTCATTACTACCTGACCCAGTGATTACCAATACAATCAAAGATGATTTAATTAACTATTTTAACCCCTTCACCCCCAAGGGTGGTTTGCACGTTATGGACCGGGCCAATTTTTATAATTCTGACCACTGTCCCTTTATGAGGTTATAACTCTGGAACGCTTCAACAGATCCCGGTGATTCTGACACTGTTTTCTCGTGACATATTGTACTTCATGATAGTGGTAAAATGTCTTTGATATTACCTGCGTTTATTTGTGAAAAAAACGGAAATTTGGCGAAAATTTTGAAAATTTTGCAATTTTCCAACTTTGAATTTTTATGCAATTAAATCACAGTGATATGTCACACAAAATACTTAATAAGTAACATTTCCCACATGTCTACTTTACATCAGCACAATTTTGGAACCCAAATTTTTTTTTGTTAGGGAGTTATAAGAGTTAAAAGTAGACCAGCAATTTCTCATTTTTACAACATTATTTTTTTTTTAGGGACCACATCTCATTTGAAGTCATTTTGAGGGGTCTATATGATAGAAAATACCCAAGTGTGACACCATTCTAAAAACTGCACCCCTCAAGGTGCTCAAAACCACATTCAAGAAGTTTATTAACCCTTCAGGTGTTTCACAGGAATTTTTGGAATGTTTAAATAAAAATGAACATTTAACTTTTTTTCACACAAAATTTACTTCAGCTCCAATTTGTTTTATTTTACCAAGGGTAACAGAAGAAAATGGACCCCAAAAGATGTTGTACAATTTGTCCTGAGTACGCCGATACCCCATATGTGGGGGTAAACCACTGTTTGGGCGCATGACAGAGCTCGGAAGCGAAGGAGCGCCATTTGACTTTTCAATGCAAAATTGACTGGAATTGAGATGGGACGCCATGTTGCGTTTGGAGAGCCCCTGATATGCCTAAACATTGAAACCCCCCACAAGTAACACCATTTTGGAAAGTAGACCCCCTAAGGAGCTTATCTAGAGGTGTGGTGAGCACTTTGACTCACCAAGTGCTTCACAGAAGTTTATAATGCAGAACCGTAAAAATAAAAAAATCATATTTTTTCACAAAAATGATCTTTTCACCCCCAATTTTTTTTTTCCCAAGGGTAAGAGAAGAAATTGGACCCCAAAAGTTGTTGTACAATTTGTCCTGAGTACGCTGATACCCCATATGTGGGGGTAAACCACTGTTTGGGCGCATGGGAGAGCTCGGAAGGGAAGGAGTGCCGTTTGACTTTTCAATGCAAAATTGACAGGAATTGAGGTGGGACGCCATGTTGCCTTTGGAGAGCCACTAATGTGCCTAAACATTGAAACCCCCCACAAGTGACACCATTTTGGAAAGTAGACCCCCTAAGGAACTTATCTAGAGGTGTGGTCAGCACTTTGACCCACCAAGTGCTTCACAGAAGTTTATAATGCAGAGCCGTAAAAATAAAACAAACATTTTTTCCCACAAAAATTATTTTTTAGCCCCCAGTTTTGTATTTTCCCGAGGGTAACAGGAGAAATTGGACCCCAAAAGTTGTTGTCCAATTTGTCTTGAGTACACTGTTTGGGCGCATGGGAGGGCTCAGAAGGGATGGAGCGCCATTTTGAATGCAGACTTAGATGGAATGGTCTGCAGGCGTCACATTGCATTTGCAGAGCCCCTAATGGACCTAAACAGTAAAAAAAAAACACAAGTGACACCATTTTGGAAAGTAGACCCCCTAAGCAACTCATCTAGATGTATTGTGAGAGTTTTGAACCCTCAAGTGTTTCACTACAGTTTATAACGCATAGCCGTGAAAATAAAAAAAAATAAAAAAATTCCCCAAAAATTATTTTTTAGCCCCCAGTTTTGTATTTTCCCAAGGGTAACAGGAGAAATTGGACCCCAAAAGTTGTTCTCCAATGTGTTCCGAGTATGCTGATACCCCATATGTGGGGGTAAACCACTGTTTGGGCGCACGGGAGAGCTCGGAAGGGAAGGAGCACTGTTTTACTTTTTCAACGCAGAATTGGCTGAAATTGAGATCGGACGCCATGTCGCGTTTGGAGAGCCCTTGATGTGCCTAAACAGTGGAAACACCCCAATTATAACTGAAACCCTAATCCAAACACACCCCTAACCCTAATCCCAGCTGTAACCCTAACCACACCTCTAACCCAGACACACCCCTAACCCTAATCCCAACCCTATTCCCAACCGTAAATGTAATCCAAACCCTAACCCTAACTTTAGCCCCAACCTTAACCCTAACTTTAGCCCCAACCCTAACTGTAGCCTTAACCCTAACCCTAGCCCCAACCCTAAACCTAGCCCCAACCCTAACCCTAGCCCCAACCCTAGCCCCAACCCTAACCCTAGCCCCAACCCTAACGGTAAAATGGAAATAAATACATTTTTTAATTTTTCCCTAACTAAGGGGGTGATGAAGGGGGGTTTGATTTACTTTTATAGCGGGTTTTTTAGCGGATTTTTATGATTGGCAGCCGTCACACACTGAAAGAAGCTTTTTATTGCAAAAAAATATTTTTTGCGTTACCACATTTTGAGAGCTATCATTTTTCCATATTTGAGTCCACAGAGTCATGTGAGGTCTTGTTTTTTGCGGGACGAGTTGACGTTTTTATTGGTAACATGCTCGGGCACGGGAGATTTTTTGATCGCTTTTTATTCCGATTTTTGTGAGGCAGAACGACCAAAAACCAGCTATTCATGAATTTCTTTTGGGGGAGGCGTTAATACCATTCCGCGTTTGGTAAAATTGATAAAGCAGTTTTATTCTTCAGGTCAGTATGATTACAGCGATACCTCATTTCTATCATTTTTTTATGTTTTGGCGCTTTTATATGATAAAAACTATTTTATAGAAAAAATAATTATTTTGGCATCGCTTTATTCTGAGGACTATAACTTTTTTATTTTTTTGCTGATGATGCTATATGGCGGCTCGTTTTTTGCGGGACAAGATGACGTTTTCGGCGGTACCATGGTTATTTATATCCGTCTTTTTGATTGCGTGTTATTCTACTTTTTGTTTGGCGGTATGAGAATAAAGCGTTGTTTTTTGCCTCGTTTTTTTTTTTTTTAACGGTGTTCACTGAAGGGGTTAACTAGTGATATAGTTTTATAGGTGGGGTCGTTACGGACGCGGCGATACTAAATATGTGTACTTTTACTGTGTGATTTTTTTTATTTAGATATAGAAATGTATTTATGGGAATAATATATTTTTTTTTTTTACACATGTGGGAATTTTTTTTTTTTTTACTTTTTTACTTTGTCCCAGGGGGGGGACATCACAGATCGGTGATATGACAGTGTGCACAGCACTCTGTCAGATCACCGATCTCACTTACAGCCGTGCAGGCTTACCAGCACCTGCACGGCACCCGGAAGTAATCCCTGCAGGACCCGGATGCAGCCCCGCGGCCATTTTGGATCCGGGGCCTGCAGGGATAGGAGGTAAGAGACCCTCGCAGCAACGAGATCACATCACGTTGCTCCGGGGGTCTCAGGGAAGCACGCAGGGAGCCCCCTCCCTGCGCGATGCTTCCCTGTACCGCCGGCACACCGCGATCATGTTTGATCGCGGTGTGCCGGGGGTTAATGTGCCGGGGGCGGTCCGTGACCGCTCCTGGCACATAGTGCCGGATGTCAGCTGCGATAGGCAGCTGACACCCGGCTGCGATCGGCCGCGCTCCCCCCGTGAGCGCGGCCGATCCTGCTGGACGTACTATTCCGTCCTTGGGAATTAGGGCCCACCCCACATGGACGGAATAGTACGTCCAATGGCAGAAAGGGGTTAAAACTAACTACAGAGGACTCCTCCCCTGGAATAATCTGGTTGGCTCATAAAAAAAAATACATAACGGGCTCACTAATTAAGCTGGCAGCCCCAAAAAAAAAGAAGCAAGATCTGAACTTCAGACCAATTTAGAAAATAAATTAGCAAAACTGGAACTGGCCAACCAGATGTCCACTTCCCCCCATCTCTCCAAACAAATTCAGGAAACAAAAATTCAACTGGATGCTATCCTCACTACGAGAACTGAGAAGGCATTGACCTGGACACAAGCCACATTTTACAAATTTGCTAACAAACCCAGTAGATTGTTAGCACGTAAGTTACGCTCTAGGGAAACGATCAACACAATTTACTCAATAAAAGATAATTCGGGTAGGATATCGTCTCATCCAGATAACATATATAAGACACTTAACGAATATTACCAAAATCTGTATACCCAACCTAAGCCTATATCACTCCACCCAATGCAAACATTTTTACAAGATCTTCACCTGCCTCAAATATCAGAATCACTAGCTAAGCAACTCCATTCAGAAATATCCATAGAGGAAATTCAATCAGTTATTAAAACATTGAAAAAAGGGAAGGCTCCAGGCCCTGATGGACTTACGGCCATATATTACAAAAAATTTACTGAAATCCTCTTGCCCCATATCAAAAAGTTTGGAGATGCTCTTCTCCATGGCTCAAGGATGCCCCCGGAATTCTTGGTTTCTCATGTTACAGTCTTACCCAAGCCCAAAAGAGACCATCTATTGACCAAGAACTTTAGGCCTATCCCTTTATCAAACGTGGATTTAAAAATATTTACAGCAATCATCACTAGCAGAATAAATCGTCTATTGCCTTCTCTTATTCACAGAGACCAGGTGGGGTTTATACCATCTAGGCAGGCCCCGGATAACATTAGACGTAATCTTAATATACATACAGCAAACTTTCGCAAGGAACAACTTCTAATACTAGCCTTAGACACAGAGAAGGCGTTCGACTCGCTTTCCTGGACTTATCTCTTTAATGTTCTATTTAAATTTGGTTTTGCCCCTAAGTTCGTGGAATGTATTAAATCACTTTATGACCACCCCACAACGTATCTCAAACTTCCAACAACGAGTCCCTCACCTATATCCATTCAACGCGGCACCAGACAGGAATGTCCACTCTCCCCGACATTATTTGCCTTGGCTATGGAACCCCTTGCAGAGGCCATTAGAACAAACCCAAATATCACTGGACTATCTAACCTAGGTGACCAATACAAGGTGAGTCTGTTCGCAGACAACCTTCTTTTAACTATTACCAATCCCCATACAACACTCACTTATCTTTTTTCACTACTTCATACATTTGAAAATATATCGGGACTTAAAATCAATATCGATAAATCAGAGGCACTTTTTATAAATACAAGAAAAGCTGTACAAGATAATATCACTTCCCAATTTAAATTCTCAAAGAAGGAAAATTATCTAACCTACCTAGGAATTAACATTACCACAAACAGATCGACTCTTTTTAAATGGAACTATACTCCGCTTATCCAGAGCCTTCATAATGATTTAACCAGATGGGCATCGCTGAATTTATCATGGCTCGGAAGAATACATACAATTAAAATGATATCCTTACCACGGTTCTTGTACCTTTTCAGATCTCTACCAATAACAATCTCAGCCAAAACATTCTCTAAACTTCACACCACAATTTCTAAATTTTTATGGCAGAATAAAAGGGCCAGAATTCCTCAAAAATTAATGTTCTTCCATAGGAGACATGGGGGAGTTTCGCTCCCAAATTTTGCTTTGTATTACAAATCTGCTCAAGTAGCACAGCTCACCAATATCTGCTCCCAAAATAACAAACCAAGATGGGTTCACTTGGAATCACATCTAATTAAACCATTATCATTACCAGGCCTAATGTGGTCTACAGGAAAAATCCCTAAAGAGCTTAATATAACAGCACCTTACATGGCTCATTCTTTCAATTTATGGAGGAGAGTCAGATTCAGGTATACACTACAATCAGACCCCTCGCCTCTGACCTCTATATTGGGTAATCCAATGTTCATACCGGGTCTTAATCCACAATTGTTTGCGTGGTGGACACGAAGGGGGATTACTACCATAAAACACCTCTGTAACCCATTCAATGTTTTGATGGATAGAGCAGAATTTGTAAAGAAATTTGAACCCCCGATTAGAGAAACAATGCGTATTAATCAAGTTCTGAACTTTGCTAGTAGCCTAATTCAAGCTAGACATCCAGTTCATGTTTCTGGCTTTGAACAAAAGTGTATTTCTGATCCAATGGGAAGGGGAACAATATTCTCTCTATTCCATCATAAACCCACCTCATGATCAAGAAAAATTAAGATTCATGAAACAGTGGGAGGAGGAGATGAGTTTTCGAGCTTCCAGTAGAGGGCTGGAGAATATGCTGTGACACATTGTCCAAGGGCAGTCACCAATCTTCACTGGTGGAGACTTAGGTCCTGTGGAGAACTTTTACCAATCTGGTACCAACTAAACTTCATAACATATACCCGAATGTCTCAAACTTATGCTTCCGGGGTTGTAACTCACCCGGGGATATGAAACACATTTGGTGGACATGTCCAGTGGTATCTAACTTATGGCAAAAGATCAATCTCCTGGTGGACCAATTAACTGGGGAAAAAAACAATTTAGACACCTCTGTGCTACTCCTTGGGGCAAGACACCCATCTCTTCCTAAAAGTCTTTAGGTTGGTTACGGTACTTTCCTCTCTATGGCTACTAAGATACACATTGCTTCGAGTTGGAGGTCCCCAACGTTATCACTGCAATTGGTTAAGGATAGGATGAATAAAATTATGCTTTATGAACGCATTGAGGCTACTAGAAATGATGGGTGGGATCAGTTCTTTAAAATATGGAGCCCATGGATGGACTTGCAGCCTAATCTACATTTGAATCAGACTCTACGATTGTCCCTATAATGAAACGGTAAATTCTGTGGAGAAAATAATCAATGAAAATCAAGCTGTAAATGCATTACTTCCCTCTCCTATTGTTTTTTCCCCGTTGTCTCTGTTATGTCTTCCTCCATGTTAATGTTAAGTCTGTGTTTCTCTTTACATTACTCAGTTGAAAACTCCCCTGCGAGGGAGCACAATTAGATTTTGTACTGTATCTGTTATTGTTGAAATTTCAATAAAACTTTTGGAAACTAAAGAGGCCACCAAGTTTTAACATATTGTGCAAGTAATACGGCAGCTCCAGGTGACTCATAGGCTCATTCGACTAGACCTATTTCTACCGCCTGGGTAGAGAAAGCAGATGTCTCCATTGAAAAGATATGTAGGGCAGCAAAGTGGTCCTTACCTTGCACCTTTTATACTCACTTTAACCTTGATTTGGGGTCCTCTGCTGATGGTGCTGTCAGGAGTTCTGGCAAATCCAATAAGGGCAAGTACTTAAATTTTTTTTGTCTAAGAAACAGAGCCCTCTTTTCCATATGGTGGTGTCTGGTATTGCAGAACAGCCTGATTAAAGTGAAAAGTTACAGCCTGTCGCAATAATAGTTGCAGTCTGTTAAAAAGAGGGACTGTTCCTTAACTCATACAACCCAACTACTTCCCTTCTGAAGATCCAGACTGCTACATAGCGGATTAAAGGAATTACCAGATTTTACCCAACTTATGCTCAGACTCAATAAAGGTGTAAAAAACGTTCTTTACTCACTCTCTCCTGGGTCCATCACTAGTCTCCACCGCTGCTCTCCTCTCTGTTTGACTGCAGCAGTGAGGTCACGTTGAGAGTGCTGCAGCCAATCACTCAGCTCAGCATTATGTACCATCTACATTATTTCAATTGTAGAAAAAACACAACAGCACAAAAAAAATACAGAACAGACATTTATTTAAAAAAAAAATCCGTTTAAACAAATTTCTCTCTTCTTTTTTTTATGAAGGAGTGGATCTTTAGAGACGTTTAAAGGGACAGTACCACGCCTCTGAATATTTGGGATAAAATTCTAAAATAACTGAAACTTAAAGAAATCTAGGATTCTAGACTTATAATAACACAGGGACGCAAGGTTTACATATCCTGACTGTCAATGATTGATAATACTGTATTTGTAATAAATATATTGACAAACTGAATCTCTCGGTCTATGTCCACAAAGGGGAAAGGAGTCTGATGTGTAGAAGTGGGGATGGCCGGCATGCGAAAGATTCCAGGGTTATAAGGAAAGTGATGTGTGATTTATGGATCCTGACAGTCATTGATTGAGAGTACCGATGTCGTCTTAAAGGTAAATGCACGAGTCTAACAGATTTAAAGAGATAGACATACTTTAAGAGGTTATTTCACTTCCACTTCAAGGGGTTGTCCAGCCTTAGGGCACAAGTTTGCAGTCATGCTATATGACTGCAGACTTGCTGTTACGTGCAGACTTGTACCCTAAGGCTGGACAACCCTGTTAAGAGGCTTAGCAGTTCAAAAAGAATTGCTCTTAAATTAATAACTCTTTAGTACAGTTCACGTCTGAGAGGCTCCAAGATCTTCATCTAGGAGTTTTGGCAGCTCATCCTCAGAAACCAGAGGGGGCTGGTTTACTGCTCATTTCAATAGCTAAACCAGCCCCCTTTGTATCAGTACATCAGCTGACACAGCAGTCAGTAGACTGGATATCTAGGATTCAGGGGAATCTTTCTGAAGAGAACTATTAGTAAATTGCAAAATTTACTGATTTTCTTACAACTAGACAAGTCACTTTTAATGGGGAGCAATAGTATTATAAAAGGTTAATCTGTTAGGAATAGTCAGTGCCTAATATATGGAAGTTCTACATGTCACCCTATTTTCTGTCCATGCAGCGCAGAGTGAAGCGACCCTAGTTAGTGAATCCGGTGTCACCATGTGGTCGTGCCATCATCATTTACATGAATGTGTTTCTCGGCTCCAGTGCTGGGAGTACCAGTCTCGCCAACCCACTGACCTGCAATGGTTCCTGGTTATTCTGGTTCTAAGTGTTAAAAATATGCAACACCACTTACATTCAGCTCGCCCTGGCTTCTTATAAACAAAGTAGGTAGAAACAAGTACAGGAAATGCTGATCCGTATTATTCCCTTCCCTGCACTGGTTCGGTGGCTGTGGGCAGATTGTGGGACCCCATAGGGTAATATCTGGGTATGCCTGTACTACTCCATCCATGGGAGGCAGCCGGAGCTCAGATCACTGCAGGTATATTAGTAGGAACCCTTGCTTTGTAACAACTTTATTTATAGTCGGAAACACATCTGATGACCAATATTCCCTGAATCTGTCCTATATGATCTCCTCACCTTATCAGTCTGAGCACATTCGTGTCATGTCTGTCTCTAGCACTGTGTTACCGTCTATAGTTTCCCTGGATTCCTACTCCTTTTAAACCCTTTCTAAAACGCCTGGAATAATAGGGGATACACAATGGCCCAACCTTATAACACTGTTTGGTAACCCGAGAAATTCAGCAGTACCAGTACCTGAACAGAGGATGACCCCCCCCAATTCAGATCATCAGCATGATGTGCAGGTAGAGCGGCAGCAATAAATTGTCTATCTGGGTGGTAAACGCTTCTAATAGCGTCACCAAAGTGACTGATCCCAATAACCACACGTAGCCGCTGTTCATGGTCACGTTAGTGTCACAGATCAGAAGCAAGGCAACAGCAATAATCTGGGCAAATATAGCCATCATGGTGCCTTCAAATGTCTTCTTGGTACCGGGCCATTTAATCTCGCCAAGGGCGCTACCGCAAATTGAGGCAATGGTGTCCCCTACTCCTACCGCTAGTACCCCACAATATGGAAGCAGAGTAGAAGGGCTGGAAAAGGAGGATGCACAGAGTCTTGGGAACAGCCAGATTGGAAGAGACATCCCTAGCAGCAGGTAAATGTGTGTGAGAATCAGAGGCCCACTGTCCCTCTCATCCAGGAAAAGCGTCAGCAGGTTCCTTAATGTCTGTCCTAGTGGTCTGATCCGGAAGTAGCGTATATACTCTAGTAATACAAAGGCGGCAAAACAAGCAACGGAGCTGACAAAGAGCAGCTGCATGTCGTATATAATACCAGGTATGTAAGTGGCCACCGCAAGAAAGTGAAAGTACTTGCGAGTCACGGTGGACACTTGAAGCTTCTTCGAGTCCGGAGTTCGTTTTGAGTTCTGATAGAGCACAACAGCGCCAGCGGACAAAGCAAGAAGCACCCAGTAGCCAAGGAGATAAAGTCGCGTACTGCTCTGTATGAGGAACTCCACCAACCAGAAGACGGGGTGCCTTTTGATGAGGTACTGTAGCCACGGCAAGAAGACTCCTAGCCCTAACACTGCTGTCATCATGTAAAAAAAGACTGAGGAAGTCCAAGTTGAAGAATCCATGAAGAAAAACAATGCCGAAAAGAAAATTCCTAGAAGGACCAAAGCCATCACTGTGACCAGCAGAAGGTATTCTGCAGGATCTCCTTTACCACCCACAGCATTCAGAGAGCGTTTGATAAGCTGGTTAATGACGAAGCTGAGCCCACCGAGGACGATCAATGCTTCTCCAGGGGTGAAGCAGCGTGGCATCAGGTATAGGAGAATCATACTAAGGTATACAAAGATGAGAAGCACCTCAAGAACCTCAATGACTTCCGACACGGCCAGCGAATTCTTCATAGTGTAGAGTATGGCACTGCCAGCAGCACCGGACACGATGCAGGTATTCTTTGGCACAGGTTTTGTGATGCCAAGTGCAATTATGGAAAGAAAATAAGCTAAGGCCATTCCGGTGGCCGATACAACCACGCCGTACCTCTCAAAGTAAACGTTACCGGAAACTTTGCACCTCTCTCTTATTACAATGCCCAGCAGGGGAATGATCATGCTAGCTGGCAGAAGTCCGCTGTTGGCAGATGATCTGTACTGAAATACTGCTCCACCTGACTGTAATAACCTGTCCCATTTGTGCTGCACATAGAACGCCTGCACAGCCAAAGCCAGAGCACACCAGGAAAAGCGGTCCCACACCACTGTATGGATGGTCAATACAATGCAGAACACCACTAGAGACTCTGCCAGCAGCAGCTTATTCACCATGATGGCGGTTTTCCTGGACTTTGACACGTCTTCCTCTTGGATATTATCTCTGTTGCTCCGATGTTATCAATGCAAGAGAATTCCCTCTGCGTTTTGCATCATCTGTAGGCATGTCCGATCTAATTATACCTAAAAAATTATTATATTAGTAAATAGCCACTACTGAAAATGCACAATGCAAATGTAAAGCTGCCAAGATGTGTATAAGGGCCATACTAAAGAGCTGCACTCACTGTTCTGCTGGTGCATTCACTGTGTACATACATTACATTACTGATCCTGAGTTACGTCCTGTATTATACCCCAGAGCTGCACTTATTATTCTGCTGGTGCAGTCACTGTGTACATACATTACATTACTTATCCCGTACTGCTGCCGAGTTACATCCTGTATTATAACCCAGAGCTGCACTCACTATTCTCACTCTTCCCACCCACTGATTGTCATGGGCTGAAAGTGCTGGTAATCACACTCTGCTGTATACTATACACATTATCTGCAGGGATCAGGGCAAATATCAATGCTGTCTATCATTACATCTCACATAAGAAAGCATGTTCTGAGCTTTTGGGGGGATGGGTTTCTTTCTTTTCCCCTATAAGATGCCTCCTGCTTAAGATTGGTCAAGATCATCATCATCATGCAGGCCAAAAAAGCAGACACCCCCAGAGACAAGTATCTGGTAATGTCCCCTCGGACTTACCATAAATCATAACCTAAACTTTACAAGCTAATATCTCCACAACAAAAATGAATAATTAAAAATGGATTACTTGGCTCTGCAATCCCCTATTATAAGACGTGACCAGTTTAACATGCTGTAACTGGTGAAAGGTTTTCCAGTCACATGATGTGGATGAGCTCTGATCAGGACAGGTCATTAGTATCAGATGGCTGGGGGTCTGACACCCGGAGCCCCCAGCTGCCTTCACCTCTGGAGGCGCAGACCGATGTGCACTGTGCAGTGCTGGGTGCTGCAGATCAGCTGCTATTCTCCTGCAGCACCCGGGGCGGCCTCTACGCAGTGCCCACCGGTCTGTGCCTCCAGACCTGTCCTGAGCAGAGCTCATCACTACCATGTGCCTGGAGCCGCAGACCCCAGTGTACAGGTTCTGGGGAGGCCCTGGCGCATGCAGGGGGCTACAGTTTCCAAGGTAATGGTCCAAGTATCACACACTGCACAGACCCCGTTCAGTAGAGCAGGACCCGTGCAAGAAACTCGCTGGGTGTTTTCGTCGGTTGCCTTGGTAACTGCAAATTACCCAGCATGCTCTACACATCTGATCATATATAGAGGCACTCTGGTCTGAGGGAAATAAATCTTTGCTTCAATACCACACCACTAGCACTATCTCTGCTTGTTGTCAGTGAAATGGAGCAATGGCGTTTTACCCATAAAGCCCTGGTCTTACTCTCAGCAGAGGGTCTGCTACAATGTATCCAGTCATGGCAATCCCCACTATAAAGCAGCAAGTCAAAGGAACACGAATAAGGAAACCTCCATTTCCCCCATAGGCCCCATTATCGCTGCCCAGAATGACCTTTCCGCTCATGTCTTTTGTCCCACAACTTCTTCCCCCTCGTCTCATTCTGCCACCTTTTACCTTGGACAGCGCCATATTGTATTCCGGTCTCGTGACAGGAAATGACGTCACGGGGCAGCGCGTTCTCTTTTCCGCCCGAACTGAACTAGGCATTGTGGGCAGTCCCGTCGAATGACTGCGCATGCGCCACATGCACGCGCGGCACTCGCGTCCGCACGGTCGCGCGCACCTGCCGCATGCGCAGTAGCTAGGGCTACTGCGCGCCGCCCGAGACTATTAGCAGGTGGCCGGGTGCTCTCACAGCGAAACACGCCCCAACCCCCTTCTCCAGCCTTCTCGTTTTGGCGGCATGCCAAGACAGCGGACACTGCTACCGGTATTAACCCTTTAGGGGAGTGCCAACAGTGATACCGGTATTAACCCTTTAGGGGGGTGCCAACAGTGATACCGGTATTAACCCTTTAGGGGGGGTGCCAACAGTGATACCGGTATTAACCCTTTAGGGGGGTGCCCACAGTGATACCGGTATTAACCCTATTGGGGGGATAGGGCGCGGGGGGGGGGCTCAGAGAGGGGAGAGAGGGCGCGGGGGGGCCCAGAGGGGGGCAGGGCGCGGGGGACTGTGTATGGATAGATAGGGGGCCCTTACTGCGAAGAGGGCTGTGTACGGATAGATTAGGGGGGTACTTTATGGCGGGGGGTGTATGGATAGATAGGGGGTCCCTTATGGTGGGGGTCAGTGTATGGATAGATAGGGGGTCCCTTACTGCGAAGGGGGCTGTGTACGGATAGATAGGGGGTCCCTTATGGCGGGGGGTGAGTACGGATAGATTAGGGGGGTACGTTATGGCGGGGGGTGTATGGATAGATAGGGGGTCCCTTACTGCGGGGGGTGAGTACGGATAGATTAGGGGGGTACGTTATGGCGGGGGGTGTATGGATAGATAGGGGGTCCCTTATGGTGGGGGTCAGTGTATGGATAGATAGGGGGTCCCTTACTGCGAAGGGGGCTGTGTACGGATAGATAGGGGGTCCCTTATGGCGGGGGCCAGTGTATGGATAGATAGGGGGTCCCTTATGGCGGGGGCCAGTGTATGGATAGATAGGGGGTCCCTTATGGCGGGGGTCAGTGTATGGATGGATAGGGGGTCCCTTACTGCGGGGGGGGGGGTGTACAGATAGGGGGTCCCTTATTGCGGGGGGTGAGTACGGATAGATTAGGGGGGTACGTTATGGCAGGGGGTGTATGGATAGATAGGGAGTCCCTTATGGCGGGGGTCACTGTATGGATAGATAGGGGGTCCCTTATGGCGGGGGTCAGTGTATGGATGGATAGGGGGTCCCTTACTGCGGGGGGGGGTGTGTGTGTACGGATAGATAGGGGGTCCCTTACTGCGGGGGGTGAGTACGGATAGATTAGGGGGGTACGTTATGGCAGGGGGTGTATGGATAGACAGGGGGTCCCTTATGGCGGGGGTCAGTGTATGGATGGATAGGGGGTCCCTTACTGCGGGGGGTGGGGGGTGTGTACGGATAGATAGGGGGTCCCTTACTGCGGGGGGTGAGTACTGATAGATTAGGGGGGTACGTTATGGCGGGGGGTGTATGGATAGATAGGGGGTCCCTTATGGCGGGGGTCAGTGTATGGATGGATAGGGGGTCCCTTACTGCGGAGGGGGGGGGTATGTACGGATAGATAGGGGGTCCCTTACTGCGGGGGGGTGAGTACGGATAGATTAGGGGGGTACCTTATGGCGGGGGGTGTATGGATAGATAGGGGGTCCCTTATGGCGGGGGTCAGTGTATGGATGGATAGGGGGTCCCTTACTGCGGAGGGGGGGTATGTACGGATAGATAGGGGTCCCTTACTGCGGGGGGTGAGTACGGATAGATTAGGGGGGTACGTTATGGCGGGGGGTGTATGGATAGATAGGGGGTCCCTTATGGCGGGGGTCAGTGTATGGATGGATAGGGGGTCCCTTACTGCGAAGGGGGCTGTGTACGGATAGATAGGGGGTCCCTTATGGCAGGGGTCAGTGTATGGATAGATAGGGGGTCCCACGTCATTTTTTTTCTAGAATTAGTCCTAGAAAAAAAAAAAAAAGGGCTTCGCTGTGTTTTTGGTTGTCAGCCAGGTACAACTTTGCAGTTGGGGGGCTGCAATCCTCATTGTGGAGAGACCCAAATGTTGTGGGCCCCCACGCTGCAAATTCTAACTCACAGCCACTCCAGAAAATAGCGCATTCATTAGAGGTGCCATTTTCTGGTGCTGTACCCCAACTCTTCCAGTTGCCCTTGTGCTGGTGGCACACAGTGGCTCTCCATACGCGACATGGTGTCCGCTAACAAGTTGAGAGGAAATTAGCTCCAATTGTTAGCGGACACCATGTCGCGTATGGAGAGCCCCTGTGTGCCTAAACATTGAAGCTCCCTCACAAGTGACCCCATTTTGGAAACTAGACTCCCCAAGGAACGTATCTAGATGCATAGTGAGCACTTTCAACCCCCAAGTGCTTCACAAATTTATCAATAAAAATAAAAAAAGTCATTTTTTTCTCCACAATTTTTTTTTTTTTTCATTTTTCCGGATCAATTTGTGAAGCACCTGGGGGTTCAAAGTGCTCACTATGCATCTAGATACATTCCCTGGGGGGCCTAGTTTCCAAAATGGGGTCACTTATGGGGAAGCTCCAATGTTTAGGCACACAGGGGCTCTCCAAACGCAACATGGTGTCCGCTAACAATTTGAGCTGATTTTCCATTCAAATCTAGATCTAGCTGGGCAGTGAGCATATTGAACCCCCAGGTGCTTCACAAATTGATCTGTAAAAATGAAAAAGTACTTTTTTTTCACAAACATTTTATTTTAGCCTAAATTTTTAAATGTGCAACAGGATAAAATGCATCCTAAAATCTGTTGGGCAATTTTTCCTGAGTACACTGATACCTCATATGTGGTTCTAAACCAATGTTTGGGCTCACGGCAGGGCTCAGAAGGACGGCCGCGAGTAGCAAAAGCTGCACGTTCGCTTCAATGCTGTTTTACATTTAGTTCTGTTTCAATGTAGCAGATTGCGGCAAAACTGAAGCGAGCAGATGGCCGTGAGTAGCGGAAGCAGTCTGTTTGCTTCAATGATAATGGGTAACGGAATGCTGGCATCCTGCCAGCCTCGCCCGGGGTCATCAGGAGGTCAGATCCATTGCAGATCGCCTCCTGACGGACAAGTGTGAACAGGCCCTTACATGACACACGTTTATTTCCTTTGGGTTAACGACAGAAAAAATAAAATTATGTCCTATTTGCCATTTTAACTCATTCTATACTAGGCCTATTTGGACCCAAATTACTATGCCATTTTTTGCAATGTCCTGTGTTAATTACTTTGGAATGCTGTCACCTATCCGCGCCATTGTGAGAGAGTTTTTTCGTGACATATAGTACTTCAAGTCAGTGCTAAATGGGGGTCAATATATTTAACCATTTGATATTACAGAATATTTGCCTTGTTTTTTAAATAGCATTTTTTTTACTTTCAAAAATGTTTTGGTGGGGTGGTGGGTGTGTAATAGTTTATTGGGAAGTGAGGGGGACTTGGAAGGGGGAAGGAGTCAATTAGTGTTAACTTGTTTTGAAAAAGAAAAAAAGTGTTTTTACTTATTTTTATGCATAACACACTGGGTTTGTGGGGGCCACAAGACCCCAGCGTGTCAGGCAGAGCTGCTGCAGCGTGCAGCAGCACTTGTCTCTGCTGTTCTTGGCACAAGGGATTTAAAACCCATTGTACTGTGACAGGCAGCACTGCTCAGAGCAAAAGTAGTCCTTTAACCCTCTATGCTCATCAGGGCTGTGCACGCTGCATCAGCGCACACAGCCCTGGATCTCCCCTGTGGGACAGCTGAGAATGACTCAGGCTCTCCAGAGGGCTTCCCCCGGGAACCGATGACACTTCAACAGCGTCACTAGGCTGCGATTGCCTCCCCAGAAAAGGGAGCCAATCGGAGCGCTGCTGGAGACAGCAATTGGGATACCGGCAGGCCGAGGCAGGAGCCTAAGCCTGCCGGTTTTCAGTGCTGGATGTCCCCGGGGACCTTCAGGAACAGATTTCATATTTTACTTCACGCTAAGGACACGTCGGACACATCCTTCGTACAGAAGCAGTTAAACACCAAAAATGGGCCCCCTTACAAATACAGGGATCAGGAATTCCACATGTATCAGTATTGCTCCACCCATGTATACACATATAGCCCACCAGTAAGGACTACCTTTTCATCCACATATAGCTCCCCTCAATAAGAACCCCCCCTTTTTTCTGCATAGTACCTACATCCACATATTGCCTCCCAGTAAGGTCTCCCCATCTATCCACATAGGACCCCATGGACGGTATTTGCAAAGCCCCCCCCCCAGTAATGATCCACATGTATCTACACAGCCCCCCAAGAAGGACTCCCTATGTATCTGCACAGACACCCAATAGCCCCCTATGTACCTGCATAGCTCTTTCCCCCAGTAAGGACCCCCTATGTACCTACGCACACAGCCTCTCCAGCGATACGATTATGGCGAAAGAAAATTGTAGTTACTTACCGATAACGGTATTTCTCTGATCCCATGATGGCACCACGGAGAGAGGGGTCCGCCCCCAGGGACAGGAAACCTACAGGTGAAAAAGGGCGTACCTCTCTCCCACATCAGTTGGTTTACAGAGCCTTTATACAGAACTTCAGTTGCAACTCAATATTTGCACAAATTAAACTTAACCAATTTCACTTAACAGAGGCACCGTGACTAAAGCTAATTACTAGTACATTATAATGTGCACACCTGTGTGTGAAAAAGGGAGGGAATATACGGCTGCCATCATGGGATCAGAGAAATACCGTTATCGGTAAGTAACTACAATTTTCTCTATCCCCATGATGGCACCATGGAGAGATTTGCATAGACTGTAACTCTTAGGGAGGGACCACTGCCTCTAGAACCCTTCGCCCAAAGGTGAGATCAGAGGAGGTCAAGTCTAAGCGGTAATGTTTGAAAAATGTAAACTGGGAAGACCAAGTGGCCGCTCTACATGTCTGTTCTATCGAAGCGCCAGCTCTCTCCGCCCACGATGATGCCACTGCTCTGGTTGAATGAGCTTTTATATTCTCCGGGATGGCCGTCCCGCCGGATGTGTAGGATAGGGCGATGGCGTCTCTTATCCACCTCGCTAACGTGGCTTTCGATGCTTTCTGTCCCTTCCGTGGACCCTGGAAGCAGACAAACAGAGCCCTATCCTTCCTGCACTCCCTAGTGGCTGATAGATATTGGACCAGACATCTTTTTACATCTAGGGTATGCAGTGTTTTCTCCCCCTCATTTTTGGGGCTGGGACAAAAGGAGGGCAAAGAGATCTCTTGTGTTCTATGAAATTGTGACGCGATTTTAGGGAGGTAAGCCAGGTCAGTGTTAAGAATGACTCTGTCTTGAAGTATTTGGGTAAAGGGTGAGCATGCAGATAATGCTTGTATATCGCTCACGCGACGGGCCGAGGTTAGGGCCACTAGGAGTGTGGTTTTTAGAGATAAGATCTTTAGAGGGGCGTCCGCCAGGGGCTCAAAGGGAGGTGTGGTTAGAGCATTTAAAACAAGGTTTAGATCCCATAGAGGAGCATTATGGAGAGGGATAGGCCTGGACCTACCTGAGGCTTTAATGAATCTCATGATCCAGCGATTTCTGGCTAGATCATGATTATACAAAGCTCCCAAGGCTGCTACTTGGACCTTCAGAGTACTTGTAGCTAGGCCTTTTTCCAATCCCTTCTGCAGGAACTGAAGAATTTTCCCTATTGGGATTTCCCCGGATGGGTCTGCGCCCGATACCGACATAAATTTTTTCCACACTTTCCCATATATTTTGGTGGTTACGAGTTTTCTACTCTGTAATACAGTGGACACTAGATTGGGTGAAAAACCTTTATCACTTAGTAGCTTCCTTTCAAAAGCCAAGCTGTCATGTGTAGGTTCTTTACACTGGGATGAAACACTGGGCCCTGGGATAAAAGATTCGGAGTGTCTGGTAGAACCAAAGGGCTTGCTATGGACATTTTTCTTACCCAAGAAAACCATATTCTGCGGGGCCAGAATGGAGCTATTACTATCACTGTTGCTCCCTCTTCCCCAATTTTCATCAGTACTAAGGGATGAGGGATATTGGAGGGAACGCGTAGGCGAGGCAATAGTTCCAGGGAATTGTAAGGGCGTCCAGAGCTACTGGGCCCCCCCCGGGGATCGATTGAGCAGAATGTTTTTACTTTCTGGTTTTGACTGTTCACAAATAGGTCTATTTCTGGCTGTCCCCAACGTTTTACGATCTGGTTGAATACCGATTGTTTCAGCTCCCACTCCCCCTGTTTTAAGCATGTCCTGCTCAGGAAGTCTGCGGTTTGATTTTCTAAGCCTTTTATGTAGAGAGCTGTTAAGGACTTCAGATTGTGTTCAGCTATGTGGAAGATGGATTGGGTTACCCCCATCAGTGCTCGAGACCTGGTGCCCCCTTGGTGGTTTAGATATGCTACCACTACCTGGTTGTGTGAAAAGATTTTTACGTGATGGGAGTGAAGGAGTTTTAGAAAGTGCGTTAGGGCGAACTTTACCGCTAACAGTTCTTTCATGTTTGAAGAGACTAGCTCTTGAGTTTTGCTCCAATTCCCTTGTGCCACTTGATCGTCTATGTGTGCTCCCCACCCCCAGGGGCTTGCATCCGTCGTTAGGATTTTTTCCGTCGGTAGTGCCCAAGGAACCCCCTTGGTTAAATTCACTGGGTCTGCCCACCACACTAGGGAGTGTATCATACTTGCTGAAATACTTAATTGCCCGTCTAAATTTCCGCGCAGAGATAGGCTTGAATCTAAAGTCTCCCATTGTAGGTCCCGGGTATGACACTGTGCCCACTGCACTGCCGGGATACAGGCTGTCATGGAGCCTAGCAGGGACATCGCTTTTCTGAGAGTAGTGACTGGAGATATCGTCAACTGTAACACAGCCTGTGTCATTTTTTGAATATTCCCCTGAGGAAGGTAGCACTTCTGCGTGGTCGAGTCCAGGACTATCCCTAAGTACTCCTGTACCTGGGTTGGCACTACTCTGGATTTGGGCATGTTCAGTAGCCAACCTAGACTCGACAGAGAAGCCATGACCAAATCCAACTGTTGTTTGCAATGTTGGAATGAGGTCCCTGCCACAAGGAGGTCGTCCAGATAGGGAACTATTAGAACATTCTGTTCCCGTATGTGAGCCATCACTTCTGACATTATCTTCGTGAACACCCGAGGTGCGATAGCTAACCCGAAGGGGAGAGCCCGGAATTGGTAGTGTTTCACTTCCCCCTGGATATTCACTGCTAGTCTGAGATACTTTTGATGATTCCTGTGGATAGGCACATGGTAATATGCGTCTCGTAAGTCTAGAACAGTCATGAAACACAAGGGAAAGAGTATTTTCACGCAAGATTTTATTGTCTCCATTTTGAAGTGTTGAATCTCGAGGAAACTGTTTAATCTTTTGAGATTTATGATCGTCCTGTATGATCCGTCCGGTTTCCTCCGAAGGAAGAGGGGAGAGTAGAAGCCCATGCCTCTTTCCTGGTATGGGACTTCTTGTAAGACTCCCTTCTGGATTAAGTTCAAAATTTCTTCCTGGAGAGCTGACTGTTCATGTGATTGTCTCTGCGGTGTTACCATGAAGGAATTGCCAGGAGGAATGCGGAATTTTAGTTTGAGACCAATTTTTTCCCAGGCTGGAAGAAAACCGGCTAGTCTCCCTCCGACCCGGGGAATACCTTCATTGGGTTTTCTTATTATCGGGGGGGGGGGGGAGTTTGTTGAACAAAAACCCTCTGTTCTTATTTCTTTTGTCTTCCCATGCATCTTTATTTCCTTTTGGGGGTCTCCTCCGCATGAACTTTCTGTTCCGAAATGGACGCCTGTAAGACTGGTTGGGGAACCCGGGAAAAGATTTCTTCTTATCCCCCGCTTTGTCGAGGATGTCGTCTAATGTTGATCTAAGCAAGAATTCGCCTTCGCAAGGTATTGAGCATAGCTTCGTTTTCGTTTGCAAATCCCCTGGCCAACACTTTAGCCACAGGGCACGTCTTGCGGCGTTTGAGAAGGAGGCTGACCTGGCTGGTAATCTAGCTGAATCTACCGATGCGTCAGCCAAAAAGGCTGCCGCACCTTTCATCACAGACACTGATTTTTGAATTGTCTGTCTTGAGACTTTTCCCTTTAATTGGGAATCCAAGTGCTAGAGCCACACCATTAAGGCACGGGCCGTGCAAGTGGCCGCGATGGCTGGTTTTAGTCCACCCCCTGCCGCTTCCCAGCAGCTTTTCAAGAAAGTCTCAGCTTTTTTGTCCATCGGGTCTTTTAAGGTACCCATGTCTTCGAAGGGTAAGGCGAACTTTTTAGAGGCCTTTGCTATGGCCACATCTAATTTTGGTGCCTTAATACAGGATGAGCAGGCTGGGTCATCGAAAGGGTACTTTCTCTTGGGAGTCAAGAGAACTTTTTTGTCTGTTTTTTTCCATTCTCTCTTGATTAGAGAGTGAATTTTTTCATTTATTGGGAACGCTCTTCTTTTCTTTTGTTCCAAACCGCTGAACATTATATCCTGCGCCGTTTTTTTAGGGCGTTCATCAACCAGACCCATTGTTGTCCTGACGGCTTTTACCAAGGCGTCTGTCTCTTCGATAGGGAAGCAACTGTGTCCCCCTTCTGAGGATAGCGAACAGGTGTCAGAGGCTGATGAATCACAGATATTTCGCTTTCCGACTCGTCCACACTAGATTCAGGGGATCTATGACTTTTTTTGCGTTTTTTCTTTTAGGTTTTAATGCCTTTGAGGGCACTCTCCACCTGACTCCTTATTAATGATTTTAGGTCTGAGGCAAATGCCAGGGATTCCTCCTGAATCGTCTTCTCTATGCAAGTGCTGCATAGCTTTTTCTCCCAGGAGGAAGGAAGCTCTTCTGAACATAAAGCACATACTTTGTGCTTTGATTTGCCTGTACATTTTCTTCCCTAGGAGAAAGAGTAACCCCGTATTAAACTCAGCACTTTCACGTAGATCACTCACCTCCTGTGGATAAGAGATACCGTCTCAGGCCTGGGGACTATATCCACCACTGGATTCGTCACCGGTCATGTGGTTTTTGCAGAAACCCGGCTGCGTTGTGACTCTGAGCGTCTGCTGCTGCTGCGCTGTTGAGAGGAAGACTTTCCCTTGCGCTGATGCTGTGAGCGCTGGCGCTGTACCTGCGCTTGCTCAGGAGATAATTGTACGATCTCCTGCACATCCTGCAGCTCCTTGTCGCTCATACTGGTCTCCGCACTGCGTTTAGTGCAAAGGAGGTTTGAATTGTCCACGTTCTCCCACCTGAAAGTGCTCCTTTAATCGCTTGCGCCGCCGGTGGAAGTGGCGATCTGCGCATGCGCCCGCCTGACTTCCGGTTTCCCGGACCACAGGCGCTCACACAGGGGAAGAAATAAGCGGGGACGCCTGCGCGCGCGCCTCAGCGTTCCGTCTGCCGGCGCCTGCCTGCGCCCTGTTTGGAGCTTCCGGTTCGGACGGCAATGGCGCCGGCGTTTCAGCGGTCCCACATGTCGCTCCGGCCCCCCGGCCTCCATCCGGCTTTGTCTGGGACCTCATGGAAAAGTAGCCGCCGCTACCTCCATGCACCGCTGTGCCTTGGTACAGAGGCTATTTTGGTGACCGCCGCCACCTCCTCCTTCCTCCCCTTTTTTTTTTTTTTTTACCGTGGGGAAGGCAGGCTTGATCCTCTTCACTGCCTCCCCCTTCACACTCACACATAAGGCCCGCCGACCCCAGCGGTGGTGCTTCAGGGAAGGGAAAAGGGGGGGAGCAAAAACCCGCTCGACCCAGCCGTGGCAGGGAGCCCCCCTGTCAGGAAACGACTGGACCGGCCCCTGTAATCCCACGAAGATCCTTCAGGTACGTGCTGTAGGTTCCCCGTCAGGGACAGGAAACCAACTGATGTGGGAGAGAGGTACGCCCTTTTTCACCTGTAGGTTTCCTGTCCCTGGGGGCGGACCCCTCTCTCCGTGGTCCCATCATGGGGATAGAGAAAGGTGAGCTCGCACAATTCTACGCATGTGAAAATGATTCAGCTGTCTGGAAGCCTTCATCCACCCATTTATCTGTACATAGGCTCCCCATCTATCTGTACACAGGCCCCTCCGATCTATCCATACACGGACTCCCCTAACTATCCATACACAGACCCCTCTATCCGTACACAGGCCCCCCACAGTTAGGGACCCCCTATCTATCCATAAACAGCCCCCCCTCCCGCAGTAAGGGACCCCCTATCCATCCATACACTGACCCCCGCCACAAGGGACCCCCTATCTATCCATACACCCCCCGCCATAACGTACCCCCAATCTATCCGTACTCACCCCCCGCAGTAAGGGACCCCCTATCTATCCGTACACCCCCCCGCAGTAAGGGACCCCCTATCCATCCAAACACTGACCCCGCCATAAGGGACCCCCTATCTATCCATACACTGACCCCCGCCATAAGGGACCCCCTATCCGTACACAGCCCCCTTCGCAGTAAGGGACCCCCTATCTATCCATACACCCCCCGCCATAATGTACCCCCCTAATCTATCCGTACTCACCCCCCCGCAGTAAGGGACCCCCTATCTATCCGTACACACACCCCCGCAGTAAGGGACCCCCTATCCATCCATACACTGACCCCCGCCATAAGGGACCCCCTATCTATCCATACACCCCCCGCCATAACGTACCCCCCTAATCTATCCGTACTCACCCCCCGCAGTAAGGGACCCCCTATCTATCCGTACACCCCCCCCCCTGCAGTAAGGGACCCCCTATCCATCCATACACTGACCCCCGCCATAAGGGACCCCCTATCTATCCATACACTGACCCCCGCCATAAGGGACCCCCTATCTATCTGTACACACCCCCCCCCCCCGCAGTAAGGGACCCCCTATCCATCCATACACTGACCCCCGCCATAAGGGACCCCCTATCTATCCATACACCCCCCGCCATAACGTACCCTCCTAATCTATCCGTACTCACCCCCCGCAGTAAGGGACCCCCTATCTATCCGTACACCCCCCCCCCCCCCCCCGCAGTAAGGGTCCCCCTATCCATCCATACACTGATCCCCGCCATCGCCATAAGGGACCCCCTATCTATCCATACACAGTCCCCCGCGCCCTGCCCCCCTCTGAGCCCCCCCGCGCCCTCTCTCCCCCCTCTGAGCCCCCCCGCGCCCTCTCTCCCCTCTCTGAGCCCCCCCGCGCCCTATCCCCCCAAAAGGGTTAATACCGGTATCACTGTGGGCACCCCCCTAAAGGGTTAATACCGGTATCACTGTTGGCACCCCCCTAAAGGGTTAATACCGGTATCACTGTTGGCACCCCCCTAAAGGGTTAATACCGGTATCACTGTTGGCACTCCCCTAAAGGGTTAATACCGGTAGCAGTGTCCGCTGTCTTGGCATGCCGCCAAAACGAGAAGGCGGGAGAAGGGGGTTGGGGCGTGTTTCGCTGTGAGAGCACCCGGCCACCTGCTATTACAGTCTCGGGCGGCGCGCAGTAGCCCTAGCTACTGCGCATGCGGCAGGTGCGCGCGGCCGTGCGGACGCGAGTGCCGCGCGTGCATGTGGCGCATGCGCAGTCATTCGACGGGACTGCCCACAATGCCTAGTCGAACTGAGGCGTTGTGAGATTTTGCAGTCACGTGATGTGGGAAGGTGCAGTGGGGCGCGAGTATTGAATTCGCAGGCTGAATGTGTTGTGGGCGTGTCAGGGGAGTGGCAGTCTTTGTGAGCTGCAGCGCTGATTGGTTCATCAGGGCAGCGAAGGCGGCGCATTTAGGAGCATGCTCTGTTCCTGAGACAGGCTTGCAATATGGAAGGAGCTCATTCAGGAGCGCACGTTCCTGCCTTTCGGCGCGCATTTCGCATGTAAGGAAGCACGCATTCAGGATCGCGAATCCATATTCTGCCTGTAATGACCTGTTGCCTTTATTCCCAGCATATCCGTATTCTGCCTGTAGTGAGCTGTTGCCTTTATTCCCAGCATATCCGTATTCTGCCTGTAGTGAGCTGTTGCCTTTATTCCCAGCGTATCCCTATTCTGCCTGTAGTGACCTGTTGCCTTTATTCCCAGCGTATCCGTATTCTGCCTGTAGTAACCTGTTGCCTTTATTCCCAGCGGATCCGTATTCTGCCTGTAGTAACCTGTTGCCTTTATTCCCAGCGGATCCGTATTCTGCCTGTAGTAACCTGTTGCCTTTATTCCCAGCATATCCGTATTCTGCCTGTAGTGACCTGTTGCCTTTATTCCCAGCGTATCCGTATTCTGCCTGTAGTGACCTGTTGCCTTTATTCCCAGCGTATCCGTATTCTGCCTGTAGTGACCTGTTGCCTTTATTCCCAGCGGATCCGTATTCTGCCTGTAGTAACCTGTTGCCTTTATTCCCAGCATATCCGTATTCTGCCTGTAGTGACCTGTTGCCTTTATTCCCAGCGTATCCGTATTCTGCCTGTAGTAACCTGTTGCCATTATTCCCAGCGTATCCGTATTCTGCCTGTAGTGAGCTGTTGCCATTATTCCCAGCGGATCCGTATTCTGCCTGTAGTAACCTGTTGCCTTTATTCCCAGCGGATCCCTATTCTGCCTGTAGTAACCTGCTGCCTTTATTCCCAGCGGATCCCTATTCTGCCTGTAGTGAGCTGTTGCCTTTATTCCCAGCGGATCCGTATTCTGCCTGTAGTGAACTGTTGCCTTTATTCCCAGCGGATCCCTATTCTGCCTGTAGTAACCTGCTGCCTTTATTCCCAGGGGATCCGTATTCTGCCTGTAGTGAGCTGTTGCCTTTATTCCCAGCGGATCCCTATTCTGCCTGTAGTGAGCTGTTGCCATTATTCCCAGCGGATCCGTATTCTGCCTGTAGTGAGCTGTTGCCATTATTCCCAGCGGATCCGTATTCTGCCTGTAGTAACCTGTTGCCATTATTCCCAGCGGATCCGTATTCTGCCTGTAGTGAGCTGTTGCCTTTATTCCCAGCGGATCTGTATTCTGCCTGTAGTAACCTGTTGCCTTTATTCCCAGCGTATCCGTATTCTGCCTGTAGTAACCTGTTGCCTTTATTCCCAGCGGATCCGTATTCTGCCTGTAGTAACCTGTTGCCTTTATTCCCAGCGGATCCGTATTCTGCCTGTAGTAACCTGTTGCCTTTATTCCCAGCGTATCCGTATTCTGCCTGTAGTAACCTGTTGCCTTTATTCCCAGCGGATCCGTATTCTGCCTGTAGTAACCTGTTGCCTTTATTCCCAGCGGATCCGTATTCTGCCTGTAGTAACCTGTTGCCTTTATTCCCAGCGGATCCGTATTCTGCCTGTAGTAACCTGTTGCCTTTATTCCCAGCGGATCCGTATTCTGCCTGTAGTGAGCTGTTGCCTTTATTCCCAGCGTATCCGTATTCTGCCTGTAGTGAGCTGTTGCCATTATTCCCAGCGGATCCGTATTCTGCCTGTAGTGAGCTGTTGCCTGTATTCCCAGCGGATCCGTATTCTGCCTGTAGTAACCTGCTGCCTTTATTCCCAGCGGATCCGTATTCTGTCTGTAGTAACCTGTTGCCTGTATTCCCAGCGTATCCGTATTCTGCCTGTAGTAACCTGTTGCCATTATTCCCAGCGGATCCGTATTCTGCCTGTAGTGAGCTGTTGCCATTATTCCCAGCGTATCCATATTCTGCCTGTAGTAACCTGTTGCCATTATTCCCAGGGGATCCGTATTCTGCCTGTAGTGAGCTGTTGCCATTATTCCCAGGGGATCCGTATTCTGCCTGTAGTGAGCTGTTGCCTTTATTCCCAGCGGATCCGTATTCTGCCTGTAGTGAGCTGTTGCCTTTATTCCCAGCGGATCCCTATTCTGCCTGTAGTGAGCTGTTGCCTTTATTCCCAGCGTATCCGTATTCTGCCTGTAGTAACCTGTTGCCATTATTCCCAGGGGATCCGTATTCTGCCTGTAGTGAGCTGTTGCCATTATTCCCAGGGGATCCGTATTCTGCCTGTAGTGAGCTGTTGCCATTATTCCCAGCGGATCCGTATTCTGCCTGTAGTAACCTGTTGCCATTATTCCCAGGGGATCCGTATTCTGCCTGTAGTAACCTGTTGCCATTATTCCCAGCGGATCCGTATTCTGCCTGTAGTGAGCTGTTGCCTTTATTCCCAGCTGATCCGTATTCTGCCTGTAGTAACCTGTTGCCTTTATTCCCAGCGGATCCGTATTCTGCCTGTAGTAACCTGTTGCCTTTATTCCCAGCGGATCCGTATTCTGCCTGTAGTAACCTGTTGCCTTTATTCCCAGCGTATCCGTATTCTGCCTGTAGTAACCTGTTGCCTTTATTCCCAGCGGATCCGTATTCTGCCTGTAGTAACCTGTTGCCTTTATTCCCAGCGGATCCGTATTCTGCCTGTAGTAACCTGTTGCCTTTATTCCCAGCGGATCCGTATTCTGCCTGTAGTGAGCTGTTGCCTTTATTCCCAGCGTATCCGTATTCTGCCTGTAGTGAGCTGTTGCCATTATTCCCATCGGATCCGTATTCTGCCTGTAGTGAGCTGTTGCCATTATTCCCAGCGGATCCGTATTCTGCCTGTAGTAACCTGTTGCCTTTATTCCCAGCGGATCCCTATTCTGCCTGTAGTAACCTGTTGCCTGTATTCCCAGCGTATCCGTATTCTGCCTGTAGTAACCTGTTGCCATTATTCCCAGGGGATCCGTATTCTGCCTGTAGTGAGCTGTTGCCATTATTCCCAGGGGATCCGTATTCTGCCTGTAGTGAGCTGTTGCCTTTATTCCCAGCGGATCCGTATTCTGCCTGTAGTGACCTGTTGCCTTTATTCCCAGCGTATCCGTATTCTGCCTGTAGTAACCTGCTGCCTGTATTCCCAGCGGATCCGTATTCTGCCTGTAGTGAGCTGTTGCCATTATTCCCAGCGGATCCGTATCCTGCCTGTAGTGAGCTGTTGCCTTTATTCCCAGCGTATCTGTATTCTGCCTGTAGTGAGCTGTTGCCTTTATTCCCAGCGGATCCCTATTCTGCCTGTAGTAACCTGTTGCCTTTACATGCAGCCAGTTTTTGAGAGTCAAAAGAATTAATAGCAGTGTTGTTGGGTTCAGAGAGCAATCCCAGGAATTGTATAAGAGATTTGTAAGACGTAGTTATCCTCGGTCCGTATTGGATCATGCGCTAGATAGGGCCACTCAGAATAATGACAAAGAGCTTTCGAGTAATGTGGGGAATAGAACAAAAATGATCAATGATGAAAAAAGTTTGTTTTCTGTTTTAAGTATGGACCAATGGATGCTCAAATTAGATCAGCTGTCAGAAAAAATTGGCACATATTAGGAAAAGATGCGGTCTTAAAGGAGATAGTAGACAGGGGCCCTTTGTTTGCTTGCAGGTGTGGCAAAAACATAAAAGATTGTCTGGTACGTAACCATTTTGAGACAAAACGAGAAAATTGGTTGAGAACGGGTACCCCTAAGGGCAACTTTAAGTGTGGCCAATGCGATGTTTGTTCTCTTCATCTCACAGGGGATATGGTACAGGTCGGCTCTATCCATCATCGGGTACGAGATTTTATCTCATGTAGGACTACACATGTCGTATACACAATTATCTGCCCGTGCGGTTTCTTCTACATAGGCAAAACAATTCGGCCTTTATTTGTAAGAATAAGGGAACATCTCAATTCTATACGCACAGGAAAGGGGGTTCCCCGATTAATTCAGCACGTAAGAGAGATACACAAGGGCAATGCAAAACTATTGCGCTTTGCAGGGTTGGAAAAAATCGACTCACCGCAACACGGAGGAGATTGGCACAGACTCCTCCTGAGAAGGGGGCCAGATGGATCCTACGTGCATGCGCAACAGGACCCACGGGTTTCAATGATAAAATTGATATGGCAGTCTTTTTATGATGCAGCATGTAAACGATTTATTTGTGTTCTGTAACATGTTGAAGGTGCTTATTTTAGAATTTTTTAATTGTATTTCAGTTTTGTCTTTATGTTATTCTGTTGGGCGGTGTTCATCGCCATGACGCTGAACGTGTGGGAGTTCACTATGAACCTGGACAGGTAAAAAGACCTCCCCACTTGCTGTCGTCGTTAGGACCCGTAGAAGCGCTTGTGTGCGTGAAACGGCCGTCGTCCTTCATCCTCCACACCCCTCCCTGCTGAGTTTGTCCATGTTTGAATAAAGGATCAGAATCAACAGGTCGGTGAGTGCATTCCATTTTTTCTTGCTTGTTGGAGATTTCATTTTTGTACTCCTCTCGGACACTGCACCCGACCTTGTTGCTGCACAGGGGATTCCATAACGTTGCAGCACTGTTCAGCAATAAGATATGGTGGTCTGAGCAACACGCAGCTGTGCGGAGGTGCCGCTCTGATATATCGCACTCACTGTACATAACAGTCTGTATATATGTGTCTCATACTATATAGGGGAGATGTGTGGGCTCATACTGTACATGGGGATGGCAGCATGTGGGGGCTCATACTTTATATGGGTGAAGCGATGTGTGGGGTATTATACTGTATATGAGGGGCTGTGATGGCCATCATACTGTGGGGGGGGGGATCATAATGTGTATAGGGGGGGGCCTGTGATAATTATACTACCATGTGTGGTGTGCTGTGGGGGCCATCGTTCCATGTGGGGGACAGTGAGGAACATAATATGTGTGGGGAGCTGTCTGGCCATCATACTGATGGGGAAATCAGTGGTACCAAACGCACAATTATGTCACAGATCCCGACAACGGCAGCTTGCTTCACCTGCATTGACCTCGCAAATGCCTACTTCTCTGTGCCTCTACACCAGGACTGTGAATATCTTTTTGCTTTCACTTTAAGGGGCCAGCAGTATACTTGGATGGTGTTACCACAAGGGGCTCACAACTCTCCAACCCTGTGTACTGCTGCATTGCAACTTGGTTTGCAGTATTGTATTATTCCACATGCTGAGGTAGCCCTACTCCAGTATGTGGATGACCTACTCCTTAGTGCCCCAAACAGAGATGTATGCTGTGAAGCTACAATCTCACTGCTTCAACACCTTGCTTCCATAGCTTGTAAAGCTTCGAGAGAAAAGTTAGTTTTGTCAACTAAGTTGTATTTCTGGCACATTGCATATCACAGGGAGCACTTATGTCTCCAAGCGTCAGGACGTATATCCACGGTCCTATGTCCCCCAGTGTTAGGTCTCCTATCAGCAGGACGTATACCCACAGTCCTATGTCCCCCAGTGTTATGTCTCCTAGCGGCAGGACGTACAGTATACCCACGGTCCTATGTCCCCCAGTGTTATGTCTCCTAGCGGCAGGACGTACAGTATACCCACGGTCCTATGTCCCCCAGTGTTATGTCTCCTAGCGGCAGACGTACAGTATACCCACGGTCCTATGTCCCCCAGTGTTATGTCTCCTAGCGGCAGGACGTACAGTATACCCACGGTCCTATGTCCCCCAGTGTTATGTCTCCTAGCGGCAGACGTACAGTATACCCACGGTCCTATGTCCCCCAGTGTTATGTCTCCTAGCGGCAGGACGTACAGTATACCCACGGTCCTATGTCCCCCAGTGTTATGTCTCCTAGCGGCAGGACGTACAGTATACCCACGGTCCTATGTCCCCCAGTGTTATGTCTCCTAGCGGCAGGACGTACAGTATACCCACGGTCCTATGTCCCCCAGTGTTATGTCTCCTAGCGGCAGGACGTACAGTATACCACGGTCCTATGTCCCCCAGTGTTATGTCTCCTAACGGCAGGACGTACAGTATACCCACGGTCCTATGTCCCCCAGTGTTATGTCTCCTAGCGGCAGGACGTACAGTATACCACGGTCCTATGTCCCCCAGTGTTATGTCTCCTAGCGGCAGGACATATACCCACAGTCCTATGTCCCCCAGTCTTAGGAGTATAATTAGCCTGCACTCAGTGAGCTCGAATACCTATTATGCCTTCTAGTGGCAGGACGTATACCCACGGTACTATGTCCCCCAGTGTTACTAACAAGAAAACCCCTTTTCCTCACTTTAACCGCATTACCATATACTTTTAGACCCCTCAATCCAGGTGAGGTCAACTATTATTTTCCAATTTATCTTTTAATTAAGTCTTTTGTGCAAGTATTTAGTTAAGAGCATAAAGTCCGGTCATCAGACTACAAATAACACTGTACAAGAAGTCTCAGCAGATCTGAACATAAATACAACAGAACATTAGAACATTATATTAAGTGTCAGTAAATTGTGCAATAATACAGAAGGCAGACACATTAGTGCAAAGAAAAAGTCACAGGAATTGGCAATCACAGATGAGAATCGATGATATTGAAAGAAACATGATGGGGAGAGTAGTACATGTCATAGATAAACCATCTTAGAACGGGAAAATCTCCACTGATTGAATGCTATTGGACAGTCCTGGTGCCAGAAAATGTTCACAGTAGTCCAATACTTCCAGCAGCGCAGAGGAGGTTCAGCAGAAGGGTCTCATGTATTTGCGCTACCATCTTGCACAACATCCTGCAGCATCTTCTTGGTGTCACCCCTGTGCCAGCAGCTCAATTTAAAGGTGTTTTCTTGATTTTTACTGTCTATGCCCCAGCTGATTAATACATGAGCGGACACAGAGAGAAGAGGCCCCGTACAAGAACCGTAGATGGCTCTCTGCAGTCCAATAGCTCCTCATAATGCACAATTTTACCTGCTTTAGAGGTAGATGTGGCCCCCTTACCTCTTGGCCCCTTGTCTGTGCACCAATGGTATGCTTGCCCCTAGACTGACAGGTTGGGCCAGTGCTCTTTACCTAGGGAACCGGCCACCACTGTTAGATTGCAGAGGTGTCCAGTAACCTACACAATGAGCAGTGAACTATAGAAATAACAATCCCTCCGTTATTAAAAATCTAATAAGAGGCAAATTGCAAAGTTGATTGTCTTTCCAAACACTTTACAATTTTACCCACTTTTGATGAGAAGCCCCCTTTAAAATCTGTAATTTTGGTGATACAACAGGTGGTATAATTTTTTGTAAGTAAACCAAGCTTCCGTTTTTCTTATTACCGTAATATTTTCCAACTCACATGTCCTATTCTCACAGTTAAGGTATATGTGCAAAGAAAGAAAAGGCAACTACAAAAAAAAATAAAAAATTATAAAATAATAAAAGTTCAGATTTTTGTCCATTAGTTGTTTTCCTTTAAAAACTTTACATAATAGAAATGATGAATTAAAATCTGGTAATCTCCATTTGATTCAGCGTTTAGGCATAAGTCTGAAGTAGATGTCAGATTGTGCCCAGAATAATTTAGGGTAACACAGTCGCTAAAAGCTCAGGCTTCGCCCTCAGGATTTCTGCTGTCTGTGCACCACTTGGGAAGATGATCCTTTGGGTCAATGATCAGCCCCAGAAGGATAGCAACCACGGCCAACAGCTGGAAGGCCTCAGACATCAGATACTAATGCGGACCAGATCAGACTGCCATAAGACAGATACAACTTCCCCCGTGGTCCTACTAAATCTAACTTGTATGATCAGCTGTAAAATAGATGATGAAGCCGACCCCAGGGTTAGACGCTCAGTATGTAGGTTCCTGATGTATGATCACGCCTGGGGTCAGAGGTGAAGCTCTTCTGCTCCGTTACCAACATGGACATCGCCGTTCATTTCCCGCACAGAGTCTATACCAAGATATCCCAGGAGGATGTCACTCCGCCGGCGGGAAAGATGCAGGATGTCTTCTGCCAGTGACTGGACCGTAGTGTATCTCACCTTATCCAAATCGAACATGTCCTTTAAATACTGCACGATCTGGTGCTGGTGGGAAACACAAGAAGAAGGAAGTCATGGCACCGAGAGAAAAGTACAATTCGGCAAAGCCGCACAGGAGATCAGCAGGTCTTCTATACACAATGATACTATACTGAAAACCTGAAATATAAAAATGTTTTGTTTTTTTAATCTTTTTCCTGCTTACCCCCCCCCCAATGAAATAAAAAGTTATCATACCATCCTCCAGAGGTCACAGCTGGTCACTGAATGTCTTAGTCAAATTACACCCTGTGCCCAGCGAAAAATACATAAAATGTAACTTCTATTAGTACCCAAAGATAAATGAATTAATATAACTTACTTTAAAGAAATTACAAATTTCTGTTAAGTTTTCCTTTGGACCTAGAAATCCATATGCGAGTATAGGGCTGACGTGCTCCGATACGGAGTAGAAATGTGATATGAAGCCGTCTGGCACCTGATAAAGATAAATGATCATTAATTATAAAAGGTGAATTATATTCCGGCATCTATAAATCCTGATCCGGTTGTACAATGTGGGATCACAGGAACCAGGATCAGAAGGCGACATGATAGCAGGCAGTCTACTAGCCAGAGGGGGCGCTACACTGATATCTGACCGCCCAATAATGCAACTGCTATAGCAATTGCTAACATCAGGTAGAGAACTTACACGGAATATATGTACATCAACGCAACATTGACAGAGTCACTGTTTTCCCCCCTCAGGAGCCCCCATATCTTTAAAAACTCCCATCTGCATAAATATGCATCTAAATTTGCATTATTTTAATTAACCAATAGCGGATATCCTCACCATGAGAAGCCTCCTTTTTGCTTTCAAAACTGACCAGCACGCTGTTGCCAAAGCCTAGGGAGAAGAAATAATGAGTCAATGTCTTATCTTACAGCCAATATATTACTTATAAAATATATTATCCCATCAATATTTGGTGAAAGCCCTTTTGTTCATCACTTCTTCTCGGTCACTTGCACACAATCTTTGAAGGAACCCGGCAGGAGGTTGTTCCAAACATCTTGGAGAACTGACCCCAGACCTTCTGTGTATGAGGCTTATGGAAATCCTTCTGTGTCTTCATGTGATCCAAGACAGACTGCATGATGTGAGATCAGGGATCTATGGGGTCGGATCATCACTTCCAGAACTCCTTGTTCTTATAATGACAGTGGCTGGATGTTGGGGTGGGAGGGGGGTGTTGTTTTGATGCAGAATAAACTTGTAAGCCAATCAGATCCCTCTCAGAAGGATTTACACAAGTTTGGAACAACCTCCTTGCCAAGTTGCTTGAGAAATTGTGCAAATTGCATTTTGTTACTAGATAAAGATAAAACTATTCAGGGTATGTGCACGCGTTGTGGATTTGCCTGTGGAATTTTCTGGGTGGATTCTTCCTCTCTTGGCAGAAAATGCAGTTAAAAATAAGCGTGGATTTGATGCGGATTTGTATGCGTTTTTTGTAAGCTAAATAAAGATATATTATTTAACAAAAAAAAAAAAGAGCAACTGTGATGTCATTTCTTGTCCAACCTCTTCTTTTACATACTCCATTGAAGAATAATGTTTACACACACAGATATATCTATAGATAGAGAATACCAAGCCTGATGTTTGGTAATAAACGTAATAAAATGATACATAAAGAGTTAAATAAAGACACACATACAAAATCTGTGTTAGGCTGGGGACACACTTACGAGAAAATCACACGAATCTCGCACCTCAGTACCCGGCACTGCCGCCAGCACTCGGACCGGAGCGTTCAGCTGCATAGAAATACATGCAGCCGCACACTCTGGTCCCGAGTGCCGGCGGCAGTGCTGGGTATTGAGGTGCAAGACTCACGTGAGTTTCTCACAAGTGTGACCCCGGCCTTAATCGCAATATCTGTTTAAGTTTAAAAAAAGATGGCGTGGGCTCCCGCTCAATTTTCCAAACCACAGAGGGAAAGCCAGCGACTGGGGAGGGTTGATGTTTATAGCTTGGGAAGGGGGTAATACCCATGGATCTTCCCAGGCTACTAATATCAGCTCACAGCTGTATATTTAGCCTTTATTGGCTATTAAAATAGAGGAGCCCCCCCCCCCCCCCCCCGAAAAAAAAAAAAGACGTGGGGCCCCCCCTATAATTAATAACCAGAAAAGGCAATGCAGACAGCTGTGGGCTGATATTAATAGCCTAGGAAGGGAACTAACCAAAAAAAAACAATATATATCGGGAACCTAGAATACTCCAAAAACCAAAAACAACAAGGATCCCTAAAATTTAACTTTTATTATACAATAATAAAAACTCTCTCCAAGTAAATAGAAAAATAATAATATACAGGCAATAATTTATGTACCTAAAGAGCCCTAGGAAACTCTAAATTGAGTTCTACCTAGCAGTGGGGGTAGGCACCTTACTTTACTGCGGTGGGTGCCCCCACTCAACGTCGACTCGCCCTCAAAAATCCCTAGGAGTCCCTAATTAAGGAACCCTAGAAGGCCCTCAGAGATCCCTATAGAAGGTGCTGTGCTGCGCTCTGCTCTCACTGTACGGCTGCACTCAGAGCAGGAAGCAGACGGCAAGGGACCTGAAGGACACCGACGGGTGAGTATGTACTGTTTGTTTTTTTACGTTTACGCTGGTAACCAGGGTAAACATCCGGTTACTAAGCGCGGCCCTGCGCTTAGTTACCCGATGTTTACCCTGGTTACCCGGGGACTTCGGCATCGCTCCAGCGCCGTGATTGCAACGTGTGACTGCAGTCTACGACGCTGGAGCGATGATTATACGACGCTGCGACGTCACGAATCGTGCCGTCGTAGCGATGAAAATTTCAATGTGTGACGGTACCCTTAGGCTATGTGCACACGTAGCAGAATTGCCGCGGAAATTTCCGCGGCAATTCTGCGCCTCCTGCCGCGGGTATATCGCATGCAGAATTTGCATGCATATACCCGCAGAAAACTAGCGTTTTGCAAGCATAATTAGCTTGCAGAATGCTAGCGTTTCCCAAGCGATCTGTAGCATCGCTTGGAAAACTGTTTGACAGGTTGGTCACACTTGTCAAACATAGTGTTTGACAAGTGTGACCAACTTTTTACTATTGATGCAGCCTATGCAGCATCTATAGTAAAAGGTAGAATGTTAAAAATAATAAAAAAAATAAAAAAAAAAAGGTTATACTCACCTGCAGGCGTCCGTTCCTAATGCTGTGTGTTCAGGACCTTCCATTGACGTAGCGGTCACGTGACCCGCGGTCATGTGACCGTGACGTCATCGCAGGTCCTTCACACACACCACAGAAGCCGTTGAGGAGGTCGGGCTGCCCGAAGGTGAGTATATCGCTATTTTTTATTTAAATTCTTTTTTTTTACCACTTATATGGTGCCCAGTCCGTGGAGGAGAGTCTCCTCTCCTCCACCCTGGGTACCAACCGCACTTGATCTGCTTACTTCCCGCATGGTGTGCACAGCCCCGTGCGGGAAGTAAGCAGATCAATGCACTCCTATGTGTGCAGAATCGCCGCGATTCCGCAATTTTAATGAACATGCTGCGTTTTTTTCTGGATTGCGATTCCGCTCAGGAAAAAAATGCAGCATGTGCACAAAAAATGCGGATTGCATTCTGTTACATAGGATGCTTAATGTTAGCGTTTTTTTCGCGGTTTTATAGCGTTTTTATAGCGAAAAAAACGCAAAAAATCTGCTACGTGTGCACACAGCCTAAAGGTACCTTCACACTAAGCGACGCTGTAGCGATACAGACAACGATGCCGGTCGCTGTTTAGTCGTTGTGTGGTCGCTGGAGAGCTGTCACACAGACAGCTCTCCAGCGACCAACGATGCCGAAGTCCCCTGGTAACCAGGGTAAACATCGGGTTACTAAGCGCAGGGCAGCGCTCAGTAACCCGATGTTTACCCTGGTTACCAGCGTAAATGTAAAAAAAAAAAAACCACATACTCACATTCCGGTGCCCGGCGTCCGCTTCCCTGCACTCCTCCTGCATCCTGTGTCAGCGCCGAACATCTCCGGCATCTCCCAAAGAGCACAGCGGTGACGTCACCGCTCTGCTTTACGGCCGGCACTTACACAGGATGCAGGAGGAGTGCAGGGAAGCGGACGCCGGGCACCGGAATGTGAGTATGTGTTTGTTTTTTTTTACGTTTACGCTGGTAACCAGGGTAAACATCGGGTTACTAAGCGCGGCCCTGCGCTTAGTAACCAGATGTTTACCCTGGTTACCAGTGAAGACATCGCTGGATCGGTGTCACACACACCGATTCAGCGATGTCAGCGGGAGATCCAGCAACGAAATAAAGTTCTGGACTTTTCTCCGACCAACGATGTCACAGCAGGATCCTGATCGCTGCTGCCTGTCAAACACAACGATATCGCTAGCCAGGACGCTGCAACGTCACGGATCGCTAGCTATATCGTTTAGTGTGAAGGTACCTTTAGTGGAGCCCACCAGTCTAGAATCTTCTGATGGACCCAACCATTGACTAGAAGGTGTGACCCCTACCCCCCTTAATGGGCGGATCAAAGGAGCTCAGACAATCCATTCTTATTTTGAGATCAGATGTGAGTTGATCCTTGAAGGAGAAGGAGTGGGAATTCTTAGCTGAGGCAAGACCCCACATCCATCTGGGACTGCGGAAGCGAACGGGGCGAGACTTGAGCTGAGGACATATCTCGTCGTTCGTGAGATTGTTTGGGATCCCTTGGACTCGTGTGGACTATTGCTTTGTTAGCGGGCACAAGGATTATCGGGAGGTGCCCCCGAACCTGTTCCGTTGGACTAATTGTGGACTCTGGATCTACCTGCATGTGTTGTTCCAGCGTTCTTGATAATAAATCTGTGGAATCATCCCTTGGCCTGTTGTCCCTTCTTGCTCTGCCGTACACCCCATCACAGCGCCATTTGACTTTTTTCAATGAAAAATTGGCTCCAATCTTTAGCAGACACCATGTCGCGTTTGGAGAGCCCCTGTGTGCCTAAACATTGGAGCTCCCCCACAAGTGACCCCATTTTGGAAACTAGACCCCTCAAGGAACTAATCTAGATGCATAGTGAGCACTTTGAACCCCCAGGTGCTTCACAAATTGATCCGTAAAAATGAAAAAGTACTTTTTTTTTTTTTTCACAAAAATTTTTTTAGCCTCAATTTGTTCATTTTCACATGGGCAACAGGATAAAATGGATCCTAAAATGTGTTGGGCAATTTCTCCTGAGTACACCGATACCTCATATGTGGTCAGAAACCGCTGTTTGTGCACACGGCAAGGCTCGGAAGGGAAGGAGCGCCATTTGACTTTTGAATTAAAAATTAGCTCCAATCGTTAGCAGACACCATGTCGTGTTTGGAGAGCCCCTGTGTGCCTAAACATTGGAGCTCCCCCACATGTGATTCCCATTTTGGAAACTAGGCCTCCCATGGAACTAATCTAGATGTGCAATGACCACTTTAAACCAACAAGTGTTTCACAGAAGTTTATAACGCAGAGCCGTGAAAATAAAAAATCATTTTTCTTTACTCAAAAATTATGTTTCAGCAAGCAATTTTTTATTTTCACAAGGGTAACAGGAGAAATTAGACGCCAATAGTTGCTGCCCAGTTTGTCCTGAGTATGCTGGTACCCCACATGTGGGGGTAAACCACTGTTTGGGCACACGTCGGGGCTCAGAAGGGAAGTAGTGACGTTTTGAAATGCAGACTTTGATGGAATGGACTGCGGGCGTCACGTTGCGTTTGCAGAGCCCCTGATCTGCCTAAACAGTAGAAACCCCTCACAAGTGACCCCATTTTGGAAACTAGACCCCCCCAAGGAACTTATCCAGATGTGCGGTGAGCACTTTGAACCCCCAAGTGCTTCACAGAAGTTTATAACGCAGAGCCATGAAAATAAAAAATCATTTTGCTTTCCTCAAAAATTATGTTTTAGCAAGCAATTTTTTATTTTCGCAAGGGTAACTGGAGAAATTGGACCCCAATAGTTGTTGCCCAGTTTGTCCCGAGTATGCTGGTACCCCATATGTGGGGGTAAACCACTGTTTGGGCGCACGTCAGGGCTCGGAAGGGAGGGAGCACATTTGACTTTTTGAACGCAAGATTGGCTGGAATCAATGGTGGCGCCATGTTGCGTTTGGAGACCCCTGATGTGCCTAAACAGTGGAAACCCCTCAATTCTAACTCCAACAGTAACCTCAACACATCCCTAGCCCTAATCCCAACTCTAGCCATAACCCTAATCACAACCCTAACCCCAACACACCCTAACCACAACCCTAACCCCGACACACCCCTAACCCTAATCCTAATCCCAACCCTAACCACAACCCTAACCCCAACACACCCCTAACCATAACCCTAACCACAAGCCTAATCTTAACCCTATTTCCAACCCTAGCCTTAATTCCAACCCTAACCCTAGGGCTATGTGCCCACGTTACGGATTCGTGTGAGATTTTTCCGCACCATTTTTGAAAAATCCGCAGGTAAAATGCACTGCGTTTTACCTGCGGATTTACAGCGGATTTCCAGCATTTTTTTGTGCGGATTTCACCTGCGGATTCCTGTTGAGGAACAGGCGTAAAACGCTGCGGAATCCACACAAAGAATTGACATGCTGCGGAAAATACAATGCAGCGTTTCTGCACGGTATTTTCCGCACCATGGGCACAGCGGATTTGGTTTTCCATAGGTTTACATGGTACTGTAAACCTGATGGAAAACTGCTACGAATCCGCAGCGGCCAATCCGCTGCGTATCCGCAGCCAAATCCGCACCTTGTGCACATAGCCTTAGGGTATGTGCCCACGCTGCGGATTCCATTGCAGAATTTTCCGCAGCGGAATTGATAAATCCGCAGTGCAAAACTGCTGCGGTTTTTACTGCGGATTTATCGCGGTTTCTAGTGCGGTTTCTACCTGCAGTTTTCTATTGGAGCAGGTGTAAACCCGCAGGGGAATCCGCACAAAGAATTGACATGCCACGGAATATAAACCGCTGCGTTTCCGCACGTTTTTTTCCGCAGCATGTGCACTGCGGATTTAGTTTCCCATAGGTTTACATTGTACTGTAAACTTATGGGAAACCGCTGCGGAGACCCGCAGCTGCGGAAACACTGCGGTTCCGCAGCGAAATCCGCAGCGTGTGCACATAGCCTAATTCTAACACTAACCCTAATTCTAACCCTAACCCTAGTGTAAAAATAAAAGTAAATATATTTTCTTTATTTTTATTATTGTCCCTACCTAAGGGGGTAATAAAGGGGGGGTTCATTTACTATTTTTTTTATTTTGATCACTGTGATAAAACCTATCACAGTGATCAAAATGTAGCTGGAACGAATCTGCCGGCTGGCAGATTCGGCGGGCGCACAGCGTATGCGCCCGCCATTTTGGAAGATGGCGGCGCCCGTGGAGAAGACGGACGGACACCGGGAGGCTCGGTAAGTATGAGGGGGGGAGCGGAGCACGGGGGAGCGGAGCAGTGTGCAGGACAGGACAGAGGACCGGGGAGGAGATCGGTGGGGGGGGGGGGGGGCAGATCAGGGTTTCCAGCCATGGCCGATGATATTGCAGCATCGGCCATGGCTGGATTGTAATATTTCACCATTTTCATAGGTGAAATAATACAAATCGCTCCGATTAGCTGTTGAAAGTGAAACAGCCAATCAGAGCAATCGTAGCCACGAGGGGGTGAAGCCACCACCCTGGGCTGAAGTACCACTCCCCCTGTCCCTGCAGATCGGGTGAAATTGGAGTTAACCCTTTCACCCGATCTGCAGGGACGCGATCCTTCCATGACGCCACATAGGCGTCACAGGTCGGATTGGCACCGACTTTCATGACGCCTACGTGGCGTCACAGGTCGGGAAGGGGTTAATGAAATAAAACACAGTTTCCCATATTTATTATACGTCTAATTCCTTCGACGCCCACGTTCTACTGCAAAAAAAAAAATAAAATAAAATAAACCAACACAAATACTCCCTGTTCTGATGTAATCCATTTAATAACGACTGTCCCACGACGATCTCCGGTGTAGAGCTATCACATCGGGAGATGTAACAGCTCTACAGGGGCCTCCGATGATACTTCCGCAGTGTAGTTCATCGGAGTTCGTGCTCTCACTTTAAGGCACTACAGCTGCGTGAGAATTTTCTCACACAGCAGTGCCGTAAGTGACAGGACGAACTCCAGTGACCTCTAAGCGGTGGAGTGATACAATGTGGGAGGATACCTCCTAACACTATCACTGGAGCCCCTGAAGAGCAGTCACATCAGATCGTCGTGGGACCCTCGTTATTAAATGGATTACATCAGAACAGGGCATATTGGGTTGGTTTATTATTTTTGAAGGCGATCGAGGGCGTGGGGGATTAGCTGTTTGGTAAGTATGTACTGTATGTGTATATGTATGTACTGTATGTGTATATGTAAATGTTTTGTTTTTTTTTCTAATATTCAACACAGTAGCCGGATGATGGGACTACTATCCCATCATCGGCTAATGCTGCCACTGTTCTATGTGACTGCAGACATAGCTGGATGGGACTAGTAGTCCCATCAGACGATGCCTGCCTACACACAGACTGCACGCACACACGCCCCCACAGACACACGCAGATACACACAGACACCCGCACATCTTCTCCACACACAGTGTCCGCCCACACACACTCTCCCCTCCAGATCTGCAGCGTTTTTAGCACCCACATCCACAGCAAATCCGCAAATCTTTTTACACCTGCAGTTTTGCTGCAGATTTGACTGTATCAATGGAAGTCAATGGGTGCAGAAACGCTGCAGATCCGCAAAAAGAATTGACGTGCTGCGGAAAATAAAACGCTGCGAATCCACGTGGATTTTTCCGCAGCATGTGCACAGCAATTCTGGATTCACATAGATTAACATTGGTTGTGCACTACATTGTGGATTTGGTGCAATTCAGCGTGTCCAAATATGCTGCGGATCCGCAACAAAATCTGAAACGTGTGCACACAGCCTTACACTACTATTTTAGAAAGCTTCTTACTCTGCAGCGGTTTTCCCCACTAACACTTTTGCACAGTCCTGTATATAAATACATTATCATATAGACTAAGTATGTGACCCCCTCCACGTCACACCTACAGCAGATTTTCTCACCTCCCCTCCTACATCCATAGACATAATATGAAGTCGCCCCTCTGCAGATATAACGGCTCCTGCTCTTCTAGGAAGGATTTCTACAAGATTTTGGAGGCGTCTGTGGGAATTTTTGTCCCTTCATCCAGGAGAGCATTTGTGAGGTCAGACCCCGATGTTGGGGGAAAAGGGGTGGTTGGGGTCAATCTCTGCTCTTGGATGGGGCTGAGGTCCGGGCTCTGTGCGGACGGTCATGTTCCTCCACTAAACTCCCCCTCCATGTCTGTATGGAGCTTGTGCGCTGGGCACAGTCATGGGGAACAGAAAAGGGTCTTCCCCAAACTGATCCCACAGAGCTGGAAGCTACTATTGTGAAATGTTAATGCTTCAGCACAATACATTTTGGACATCACTGGAACCAAGGGGGTCGAGGCCGACCCCTGGTAACAAGCCCATAGTGTTATCCTCCTTCACCATCTGTACAGTGTAACAATGCAGTCAGGGGGGTAACGTTCTCCTGGAAACACCAATCCCAGACTCCTCCATCAGACGCCAGATAGAGAAGTGTGATCCGTCATGGCACAGAACATGTTTCCTCCAGAATCCAGTGATGGCAGCTTTACACTACTCCATCCATCGATCGGCATTGTGCTTGGTGATGTAAGGCTGCATGCAGCTGCTTGGTCATAAAGCTCTCGGTGGGTGCGCAGTGTTTGTTCTGATGTTATACCAGAGGTCTGGACTCTGCAGTTATGGAGTCACCAAAGCGTTGGTGACTCTTCTGCCCTCAGCTCCTCAGCACTCGGTCCCCCACTTTGTAAAGTTACGGGGTCTCCACTTCGTGGCCGAGTTGCTGCGGTTCCTTGCACTTCTCAATAATAGCACTCACAGGTTATGAGGGAAGGTTTAGGAGGGAAGAAATGTCATGAACGGACTTGATACCCCGGTGGCTCCTATTACAGGACAGCGCTGGTATCAGTGATCTCTGCAACACTGGCCACTGTCACATTTATAAAGGCAGACATAATGGCGGGTGGCCGGAGGTTATATACCAGAGCATGAGGGACCAGATGTTGTACACCGGAGGGGTTAGGGACCGGATTAGAAATCTGAATTCAATAATTAAGACGCAACACTTTTCTCTACTGTCCTTTAGCACTTTCTTGACATAACAGAACAGATTCCTATTGGTGATGTCTTATTTCCCTGCACAACATCCTCCACAATACACAAGGATTATATAAGGTTAATTCTCCCTTCTTACTGTTTCCTTGAAGCTGTCAGACAACCAACGGTTGCGCAGTACAGCAATCACCGAGGTAGGAGGGTTTTCTAGGTCCTCAAAGGCATCCATTAGGATAAAATCCAGCACAATGTCAAAGAAATTCATGCAGACAACCTGGATGGGAGAAGACAACACACATTTACTATCCAGAGAGGAGGTCTCCCAAGTCCTGTCCCCAAACCTATCAGTCCTGTTTGTACTAATCCACAAGACGCTCCTTTGGGGAGACGTGTTCCTGTAAGCAGATGTGTTATTTACTGCCGTCTTCTCCCCAGATACCAATCTCTGATCTCTACAGAACAACAGGTAAATAGAACGACATAACAGAAAGCTGTACAGCCAAATAGAAATTACTTCTACATATGTTAGTAGTTACCTTTAGTTTATAAGATTGCACCAAGTTTCAGCCAACAATCTTCATTCCTTCATTTTCAGACTCCTGATATGTGGTTGCAGGCTAATCTAACGTTTAGATCTTTCACTTGTAGGAGCATCTCTTCCAGTAATTTAGACTGGATGTGAGGACTGTGTCTCTCCCGGTAATATAGGCTGGATGTAAGGGCCGTGTGCCTCTCCCACTAATATAGGCTGAATGTGAGGTCTGCATTTCTCCTAGTAATACAAGATGAATGTGAGGTCTGTGTCTCTCCTAGTAATACAGACTGGATGTGAGGACTGTGTCTCTCCCGGTAATATAGGCTGGATGTAAGGGCCGTGTGCCTCTCCCACTAATATAGGCTGAATGTGAGGTCTGCATCTCTCCTAGTAATACAAGATGAATGTGAGGTCTGTGTGTCTCTCCTACTAATACAGACTGGATGTGAGGACTGTGTCTCTCCCGGTAATATAGGCTGGATGTAAGGGCCGTGTGCCTCTCCCACTAATATAGGCTGAATGTGAGGTCTGTGTGTCTGTCCCACTAATATAGGCTGGATGTGAAGTCTGTGTGTCTCTCCTAGTAATACAAGATGGATGTGAGGTCTGTGTGTCTCTCCTAGTAATACAAGATGGATGTGAGGTATTTGTCTCTCCCGGTAATATAAGCTGGATGTAAGGGCTGTGTGCCTCTCCCACTAATATAGGCTGAATGTGAGGTCTGTGTGTCTGTCCCACTAATATAGGCTGGATGTGAAGTCTGTGTGTCTCTCCTAGTAATATAAACTGGATGTGAGGTCTGTGTCTCTCCTGGTAATATTGGCTGGATGTGAGGTCTGTGTCTCTCCCGGTAATATAGGCTGGATGTAAGGGCCGTGTGCCTCTCCCACTAATATAGGCTGAATGTGAGGTCTGTGTGTCTGTCCCACTAATATAGGCTGGATGTGAAGTCTGTGTGTCTCTCCTAGTAATACAAGATGGATGTGAGGTCTGTGTGTCTCTCCTAGTAATACAAGATGGATGTGAGGTCTGTGTCTCTCTCCTAGTAATACAAGATGGATGTGAGGTCTGTGTGTCTCTCCTAGTAACACAAGATGGATGTGAGGTCTGTGTGTCTCTCCTAGTAATACAAGATGGATGTGAGGTCTGTGTGTCTCTCCTAGTAATACAGACTGGATGTGAGGTCTGTGTGTCTCTCCTAGTAATATAGGATGGATGTGAGGTCTGTGTGTCTCTCCTAGTAATACAAGATGGATGTGAGGTCTGTGTGTCTCTCCTAGTAATACAAGATGGATGTGAGGTCTGTGTGTCTCTCCTAGTAATACAAGATGGATGTGAGGTCTGTGTGTCTCTCCTAGTAATACAAGATGGATGTGAGGTCTGTGTGTCTCTCCTAGTAATACAAAATGGATGTGAGGTCTGTGTGTTTCTCCTAGTGTCAAGGTGAGAATATATTTTCTTACATACCTTTGTACTTTTATATATCTTATACTGTGAAACAATAAGTTTTTCCTATCTGCTAGCTAATGCAAATGTAATTGTATCTAAAGATGGCTGCCAGTGTTCACTTTCACTTTAGTTCAGCGTCTAAAGAGTTAAGAATTATTTCTCCTGAAAAGATAACTCTGGAATGTGAAGAAAGAAGTAACCATCGGAGATGTCCTGACGAATCAGAGAGAGAGACTGAGCACTAGATGTATGCTGCATAAACTCCGCCTAATGCATTCCTTTTTCCTAAACAATAGTACTGTGTATTCAAGAATAAAGTCAGTTGCTGTGACCGTTACACACATGTGTGTGGATCCACGAGCATGCACTGAGATTGAACCAGCTACCTGTCTGACTCATTCTTACCCGGTACCACATGCTTATAGTTTAATTTGGAATGACTGGTGAATGAGGGTATATTGTTGTTACGACCCCGACAATTTGGCAGCCCAACGGGGGGCGTGGCCAGCGATCCGAGACCCCCTGGACCCATGCCTGGATGTCTGTGGATGATACCCGTAGTGGCTGACCTCGAGGACTGATCACCCTCCGCACACGGTAAGTGGCGATCATATACACTGTATGTGTCACACTTGCTAGTGTCTCAGCCGTTATTGATTTGTCTGTGGTCTCCTTGGGTCTGGGAGGTGACCGGTCGAGTGGTGAGATCGAACGTGATCCTGTGCCACGCTCTGAACCAGCAACTGAGAGACGTCGCATCCGGCGCGTCCTCATGTACACCACACCTCCTCCACCGGTCATTGTACTCCGTTCAACCACCCTACCTGTGACTATTGTCCAGTAGTGAAGTGGAGTGAAAGATTGAGCTAGTTGTAGATTGTGGGGCGGCTTAGAGCAAGGGATAGGAGACGCAGCCTCTGTGATATTGTACTAACCGGTAATTAAGACGTCCCAAGTGGGGGACCACCAGAATTTTGAGTACAAATAGGTAATTAAGACGCCCCGTACGGAACCACCAGAAATATGTAATTAAGACGTCCCGGAACGGGACCACCAGAAACAGGTAATTAAGACGCTCCGTACGGGACCACCAGAATTTTTGTGGAGGGGTCTCATTAGGAGGCTGCCTCCCAACGGTTTGGAATATCGTGGCAGGATAGTCTGTTAATCACTGTGTTCAGGTTAGGGACAGGAAATATTGAGCGCGAGGCTCTTTTCCTAGTACATCGAACGTGAGGCTCCGTACTGTGGAACACCAGTGTTGACATCGCTGCCAGTGGTTTTACTGCAGAAAACCATAGTATTCTGTGAGTCAAGCTGCGTATCTTAAAGCAGAAGAAGTCTGTGCCCCACAAGTTAGATGAGGATTCTATGGAAGTCAAGGCAATAGTGGAGTCACGGGAGGGAAAGAAGGCAGTCAAGAATGTTGAGAGATTGTATAAGCATGTAGGATTGCCCTTGTCAGGGAGATTGTAGCCGGCTATGTGGCCCAATCTCATAGAAAATAAAAGGGGCATGTTGAAAGATAAAGGATTGTTAGAACAAGCGCAAGCTCATCTGCGAGTTGCGCGAAGCTTAAAGAACAAAGGATGAAAATAGGTTGATGGAGAGGAAGGATCAGACAATGTAGAACCCGTGTTTGGTTATAAAATGCCTTTGAACTGTGATCTTACAGATTGTAAAATGGCCGCCGTGCCACTGGTGATGAGAATGCGGTCCCAGCCATCGCCCTGTAATGGCGGCGGGATGAGCTTTCCAGAAGCGTAGGTGTGTCCTGTTTGTGTTGTGCAGAATCCAACCTGGGTGGAGACCTGCCGCGTGTGTGTGTGTGTGTACGGGCCGTCCTTGGGGCTCCGCCCAGACCACGGAGAATCATAGGAAAGTTTTGTAGAAATTAAGTCTGAAAACTGCTGCAATTTGTGACTTTGTAGAAGATACGGAGCCTTGTATCAGTGCTGTGTAGTGTAGGGGAGGGGCGGAGCGGACCGCTGCGAGATTTCTTTGTCGGTTTTCTTCTTTCCTCATGTGACATAAATTCCCTTAAAAAATCTAAATCTTTATTAGAATATCTTTAAAAATACCACTTCCCAGTGTAAACAGAAAAAAGGAAAAATATATACAAATAGGCTCCAGAGATTTCTAGGTGCACCTAACCTGATGATTAACCCTTCACTCCCCTGCTATCCCTGCCTAACAGTGGAGGTTGGCACCCTGATAGATTATTTGGCGCCCCCACTCCGCGGCGGCTGTGACCTGCTGGCCCTATTAAAAACTAACCAGCTGCAGGTGAGAAAACAATGAGCAGTTAAAAGTCATGAAGGAAGCAGGAGTGAAGGAACTAAGGTGCATACTAGAAGAAAAATCTCAATCCTCCATATTCGAGACCCCACTCAGGACAAAAAAATGCATAAAGCCACATAGGCTAATAAAACAATGATAAATTTGTCCTCCGCACAGTCAAGCAACATATATGGGTCAAAGTGCATAAGTGGTGGGAAAATCAATAGGAGAAACAATATATAATAACAATGACCTGGTTAGGTCTAGATATAAACTGCATATGCCCGTCTTGGCTGACACACATTGATACAGATAGACTATGTTAACTGCATACAGGTATAGATGCCTGCTGCTGTCTAGGCATCCGCATCTAGAGACAGCAGTCATACATGTTAGATAATCAATAATAGCAAAAGGTCAGCAACTAAATTTTGGCACAGTGCAGTAGACCAAATAACATGAATGATGCCCAAGACCGCTGAAAAAGATAAAAGTGTTGTCCCAAGATTGGACACTTAGCTGTCCATGGAACGCCCCGACGCGTTTCCCCGTTATACGGTTCCTCAGGGGGCCAGAGTGGATACAATAAACCAGAGGTCACAGATATAGGTGCCCTGATGTCCGGACAGACCTGTCTGAATCCATGGGGAGGGGACTTATATAGTGAAAATCAACACCCACTAGCAAATCAACAGGGTGTTCGAAGTCCCTCCTCTCCCAGATTTCTGAGAAACACTCGGTATGGTACCGCCCACAGATATAGCCAGGAAATGTATGGCAAATAATAAACTCATGTCCATATTAGCAAGGGATCCCACCCCCTATAGTAAACAGATCAGAGATGTAACAAATAGATACGTTCACATACCGCACCAGGCACTTGTACACACCTAGATGTTGTACCACATGGGACACGCTGGGCGCCGCCATTGCATACTGCAGGACACCAGACAGCGCATGCGCGCGGCGCCGATGCTACTCCAGGAAGACGGTGTCTATGCTCTTAGTAGAGCAAGAGCTACAGCGCTGGAGCGCAGGCTGAGTGCCGCCATATTTGATGTGATATGCGCCATCGCGCATGTGTCCGGTCTCAAACGGTGCCGTGCAGTCGGCTATAGGGGACTAAAAGATAAACTCATTAATTGAACAAGTTCAAAAGCATAAGGCGGATTCTGAATATACAAGAAGGGAAAACTTCCTACAAACATCTATAGAAAAGTTTCAAAACAGGCTGAAAGAGAGGAAGCACTCGCAGTTTTCTAGGGACCTTAACGAGTTTAAGGATAACAAGGCCTACGACTATCAGTCCCAGAACACTGTGGACGCTTCATCCTCCGACATCGATACGTCTGATACAGAACGGTCGGAACAGGGGGCTGCCTCCTTTCATAGATGGCGGTCAACCAAGAACCAATACAGGCAGAGGGGAAGAGGGGGGAGGGGCAGAGGTGTAAAAGTATCCTCAAGTGGTCCTGGACCTGCACCCCAGGCGTCCTCCTCCTCATCCTTTGCAACATCGTCTTTTTTAGACAACAGACCTCTAGCGAAGTACGATTTGAGGAGACGACCCCTGTAGTGCAGGGCCAGATTATTAATTTGACTTCTTTTTCATTTTCTAGGGAGGAATATGCTGTCTTGCAGAGGGGCTTGAACTTTGTCCCCACAAATACCTATAACTGTTTTAATTGGGTCAAGGACATTCATTTATTTGGCCGTAATCTCAAATGGAAACTGTTTTTTCAAAAAAACGACTGGGAAAAGTGCAGAGAACTGGGTCTGAATGAGGAGGACCTTGAAGGATATCATGCCCTTGTGGACCTTCTACATGAGAATGAGAGGGGGAGGGGGGAAGGACCCTTTACATCTTTAAGGAAGAGGAGTAAGAGAATGCCACCCTTGAGCGATGTCACTAGTGTGGATATTTTTGTTAAACTTGTTGAGGCAGATCTATGTAAGATCACCAATAACCATCAAAATAGAGATCAGAACTTACCAACAAATGAGTCCATCGCTTTAAAGAGACTTGAAAAAAATACCAACTTGATTTTCAAAGCATCTGACAAAGGTGGAAACCTGGTCATCCTTGATCACCCAAAATATCTACAGATGTGTGGAGCGCTCCTCAATGATCATCAAACGTATGAAACCTTATCGGGGGATCCCACAAACAACTACTCCAATGAGCTGATGGCTATATTGGACCAAGCTCTGGATAGGAAGCTGATATCTAAAAACGAACACTCTTTCCTTGCTCCTACCTGCCCTAGTGTGCCCACCTTCTATGCCCTCCCGAAGGTGCACAAGGGTCTCGATCCATTGAAAGGCCGCCCAATTGTGGCAGGGATCGATTCAATGTCCCAGAACATAGGTATTTATATAGATCAGATCTTAAGACCCTTTGTTCAATCACTGCCCTCATATGTGAGGGACACTCTGCACCTGCTTGGCCTATTGGAGGATGTTGTTGTGGAACCTCATATGATACTGGCCTCCATCGATGTAGAGGCATTGTACAGTAGCATCCCCCATGAATTTGGTGCCAAGGCAGTTGACCATTTCCTAAGGACACGAGCCATTGAATGTGCTGAACATAATCAGTTTGTCCAACAGCTTCTTCTCTTTACCCTCACTCGGAATTTTTTCATCTTTAATGGTAAGTACTTCCACCAGCTCAGGGGTACAGCGATGGGGAGCCCCTGTGCCCCCACGTACGCTAACCTGTTCCTGGGCTGGTGGGAGGAAACCTGTATTTTTCCGGATGAGGAGAGATGGTGGCAGCCCCATATCGGCCTCTGGGCCAGATACATTGATGATATTTTTGTTCTTTGGTCTGGCCCAGGGGCTGACTTCGAGAGATTTGTGAGGGAGATTAATATTAACAACATTGGGATGAGATTTACGTCTGAGTATCACGAGCGTACTATTGCCTTTCTGGACCTCAATATCTCGATTAATAAGAATGGGGGCATCAGCACTAACACCTATCGAAAGCCAACTGCTACCAATAGCCTTCTACAATGGCACAGTCATCACCCGACCCCTCTCAAACGCGGCATACCCAAGGGGCAGTTTCTGCGGATTCGCAGGAACTGCTCCGAGGTGGATACCTTTAAAAGCCAAGCTAGCGAACTACACCGTAGATTCAAGGAGAGAGGATATCCCTCTGAGGTTCTTATGAAATCCTATAGGGCGGCACTAGATAGTGATAGATCGACCCTGTTAAGAACTCGGGAGAAGTCGGAGGGAACCTCAGACTTGGTCAGACTTATAGGGACCTTTGACAACCAGTCTGACAAAATCTATCAGATCATCAAAAGACACTGGGGTGTGCTCCTAGCTGATCCTCTTCTTGAGAACTTTGTCCTCCCTACACCCAGCATCACATATAGAAGGGGGAGATCAATTGGGGACCGCTTAGTACATAGCCTGTATCAAAAACCGCAGGCAGCGGGCACGTGGCTTGATAGGAGACCTATTGGCTTTTTCAAGTGTGGTCAATGTTCCAAGTGCCAGTATGTTAGACAGACTAAACATTTCACCAGTGCAGCTAACGGCAGATGTTACGACATTAGGGATTTCGGCAACTGTAAGTCTATGGGTGTAATCTACAAGATCACTTGCCCTTGCCCCCTTGACTATATCGGAAAGACCAAAAGGGAATTAAGAACGAGATTCGGGGAGCATCTCGGTGACATTAGACATAAAAGGGACACTCCGCTGGCCCGACATTTTAATCAAGTACATGGGGGGACCCCCAAGGGGATCACTCTGTGTATGATCGACCTGTTAAAACCTAGGATTCGAGGGGGCGATTTCAATCAGGCATTACTTAAACGGGAGGCGGAGTGGATTTTCCGAATGCAGTCGATGTCGCCGAGAGGCCTGAACGAATCTCTCACCTATACGTGTTTCCTGTAAGACAGCATATTCCCTCTATTATTTTATATATATATATTTACATTTAAATCTATGTTTTCTGCACCTGACTCATGGTGCATGAACTATGGGGTTATTGAACTTTGTACCGCCATACCATATGTTTACAGTATATCTGTAAGTGTCGATTGCGACCAGTATTTAATTATAATTTCATTTATACTCCTTTTATTTTGATTATCACACAGGCACTTTTGGTATTGTATACGTATCATACTCTTGTCTGCTGTCTGCTAGTGGGGCTATTATCTCACTCTGGTGCGTTGCGCCGATCCTTTGATTTGCGGATGACGCATGCGCACTGGTTTAGCCTTTTTATCTTTTAGTCCCCTATAGCCGACTGCACGGCACCGTTTGAGACCGGACACATGCGCGATGGCGCATATCACATCAAATATGGCGGCACTCAGCCTGCGCTCCAGCGCTGTAGCTCTTGCTCTACTAAGAGCATAGACACCGTCTTCCTGGAGTAGCATCGGCGCCGCGCGCATGCGCTGTCTGGTGTCCTGCAGTATGCAATGGCGGCGCCCAGCGTGTCCCATGTGGTACAACATCTAGGTGTGTACAAGTGCCTGGTGCGGTATGTGAACGTATCTATTTGTTACATCTCTGATCTGTTTACTATAGGGGGTGGGATCCCTTGCTAATATGGACATGAGTTTATTATTTGCCATACATTTCCTGGCTATATCTGTGGGCGGTACCATACCGAGTGTTTCTCAGAAATCTGGGAGAGGAGGGACTTCGAACACCCTGTTGATTTGCTAGTGGGTGTTGATTTTCACTATATAAGTCCCCTCCCCATGGATTCAGACAGGTCTGTCCGGACATCAGGGCACCTATATCTGTGACCTCTGGTTTATTGTATCCACTCTGGCCCCCTGAGGAACCGTATAACGGGGAAACGCGTCGGGGCGTTCCATGGACAGCTAAGTGTCCAATCTTGGGACAACACTTTTATCTTTTTCAGCGGTCTTGGGCATCATTCATGTTATTTGGTCTACTGCACTGTGCCAAAATTTAGTTGCTGACCTTTTGCTATTATTGATTATCTAACATGTATGACTGCTGTCTCTAGATGCGGATGCCTAGACAGCAGCAGGCATCTATACCTGTATGCAGTTAACATAGTCTATCTGTATCAATGTGTGTCAGCCAAGACGGGCATATGCAGTTTATATCTAGACCTAACCAGGTCATTGTTATTATATATTGTTTCTCCTATTGATTTTCCCACCACTTATGCACTTTGACCCATATATGTTGCTTGACTGTGCGGAGGACAAATTTATCATTGTTTTATTAGCCTATGTGGCTTTATGCATTTTTTTGTCCTGAGTGGGGTCTCGAATATGGAGGATTGAGATTTTTCTTCTAGTATGCACCTTAGTTCCTTCACTCCTGCTTCCTTCATGACTTTTAACTGCTCATTGTTTTCTCACCTGCAGCTGGTTAGTTTTTAATAGGGCCAGCAGGTCACAGCCGCCGCGGAGTGGGGGCGCCAAATAATCTATCAGGGTGCCAACCTCCACTGTTAGGCAGGGATAGCAGGGGAGTGAAGGGTTAATCATCAGGTTAGGTGCACCTAGAAATCTCTGGAGCCTATTTGTATATATTTTTCCTTTTTTCTGTTTACACTGGGAAGTGGTATTTTTAAAGATATTCTAATAAAGATTTAGATTTTTTAAGGGAATTTATGTCACATGGTTAATTCTTCCCTTCTGGACCAAAATTGTTCGCTTCGAATATTCTTTCTTCTTTCCTCCTCATCTGTGCTACGAACTTAGAGAAAGGGGGGCAAAGACGAGGGCTTTGCTTCTCCCTCTTGCGCTGAGGAATGCAGTGATTTTTCTTATCTCCGTGTTACTAGATGGGAGGGGGCATGTGAATCCCTGCGCGACCTGCTTGAAATTTTTCCCCTCGGTGCTGTGGGCTACAGAAAGGGGGGCAATGTATTGCATTCCAAAGTTTTCTCTGTCCTTGGTTTAGTACACGCTGAGAGATTTATGTTTAAAGCAATAAGTATTGTATGAAATTGGAAGTGAAATAGATCTGTGTCTAGTCTTAGAGGAAAACTTGTAAGTAATTGAAAGATTGGTAATTACCTGTATCAAGTTGAGTGGTTGATATATAGCAAATTGAAGATAAACAGGGGGGGGCTCCCTGTTAGATGATATGGTCTTTTCTCAGGAAATTAAGCCTCCACTCCCGACTGTAAACCCTGTGCCCCTTACAGTCAAGGCAGCAATATATACTGGATTGCCGAGAAGTTCTATGGGCGTCTTATGGTAGTGTTTGAAGATCTGGGATTTTCACTGTAACAAAAAGCCCATTCATACCTTTTTGTAGTAGATCCGATATTGAGATTTCCACTCCGGATGATGCATTGAAAATAGTAAAGAGTTTTCAAAAGAATTCAGCCCAGCAGGAAAGGAAAGGGGTTAAATCAGCAGCTCGCTCACCAGCCCCCACCAGCTGCAAGGACACAGCTACTGTATGTTTCTTTATCAGAGTCTATGTAACAGAGTTCAGCCTCTGCCCTCCCCCCACTTCACACTCCAATACGCCTTTAACCCTGTCTGGGAATCTCCCTCCCCAGCCCCATGTCAATTTTCAGACCAAGAGCTTGCTTTAATCGGTGTAAATGCCAGACCCCCCCAGCCCGGAAAGGCCCCTAGATCTCCTCTTCCCATGAAACCTTTACACCTACAAGGCCAGACTCTCCAAGAATCTGAAGTTTGTTTCCCTGTCATTCACGTTGCTACATCACACTTCAGGAATCCCAGGTTCTCTTCTCAGTGGGGTATGGGGACATAGTTACCCACCAGGTAGGAGCTATAAGTGAACCCAGCTAATTCTACCCTGTCACATAGAGGTGGTTTGGCCCAACAGATAGCTAAAAAGGGAAGCCCAGCCATAGCCCAAGAGTGTCAGGCCTACTGTGCCACTTATGGCCCCTTGCATCCAGGAGATGCTATGTCCACCCAGGAAGGGAATTTACCCTGTGATATAGTGTTACACACTGAAGGCCCCGTATATGATTCCAAGACACCCGAGCACTGCCGTACAGTATTGCAGACTGCCTTGCAGACAGAGCTCACCTGCAGGGCATGCTACAGGTGTGCTGACTCAGCTTCATGGAGACAAACAGAGACCTGTTGCTTATTATAGTGGCCGCCTGGATAGGGTGGCAAGAGGAAATCCCTTATGTGTTTGGGCTGTGTTGTCTGTCCAGCTGTTGCTACACAAATCTTCAGAGATTGTTTTGGATTATCCACTGATGGTCCACACCCTACACAATGTATATAGTATCCTTAACCAGGTATAACCTAGCCACATGTCCATGGCTGGACAGCTGCGACTTCAGTGTGCTATTCTCATGCCTACTAATGTGACTTTGAAAAGGTGCACTGTCCTGAACCGCGCTACTTTTCACCTAGTTCCCCTGGATCCAAAGGGGGGAGGAGTAGGTGATAGGTGACATGAGCAAGGACACTCTTTTTCTTTTTCTTTTAAGAATGGATCCAGAGGAACAAGATTAGGTTTCCAAACCACATGATTGTCTAGAATTGATGTCTCAGGAAACGGCTGGTCTCTAGTGTGCCTATTCTAATGCTGATTTTGAGCTTTTTGTAGATGGATCCCGTCACCAAGATGACCAAGGACGCTACTGTACCAGATATGCTGTGGTCTCAGAACATGAGGTAATCAAGGCAGAGTCAATGCCAGCTCATATGTCTGCACAAGAAGCAGAGCAAACTAGCAGAAGGTAAGACTGTAAATATCTACACTGATTCCAGGTATGCTTTTGGCATTGCACACGGTTATGGGCCTATCTGGAGAGCCAGGGCTTTCCTGACAGCAAATGGCCACCCCTTTAAACATGCTGAGGCAGTCCAGCAACTTATGAATGCACTACAGCTCCCCACTCAAGCAGGCATCATAAAGGTAAAGGCACATACCAAAGGCACTGGTGGACGGACAAAGGGTAACGCATTGGCAGACCAGGCTGCCAAGAAAGCAGCAAGCACTCCTGTAGCCTTTCAAGTACATCACCTAGACACCCCACCATCTCCATTTGTGTTGAAAGACATCTTAGCCCGGTTACAAGAACAGGCAAGTAAGGAGGAGAAAAATAGGTGGCAAGAGATAGGGGCTTGCTCTGATACCGTCACTGGGCTATGGGGGAGGGGTGAAAAGGTCTGCCTACCACAGGTACTGTACCCAATGATGGCACAGGTTCTGCACGAGAATGTGCACCACTCGAAGACGGCCATGTGTGACACCCTACAGAAACAATGGATTGCTCCCGGGTTTTCCACCTGCGCAGAAAGGCAGGTACAGAGCTGCATGATATGTGCCACACATAATCAGGGTAGGACAGTGAAAACCCCATCCAAACACACTCCCCGGCCCTTTAACCAATTCCAGAGACTGCAGAATGATTATATTCAGTTACCCAGGGTAGGGACGTATGAGTATGTGTTGGTCTGCATTGATTTATTTTCAGGTTGGCCAGAAGCCTACCCAGTTGCCAAAGCTACGGCTAAGACAACGGCGAAGAAACTGATGGCTGAGATCATATGCAGGTATGGAGTTCCTGAAGTCATTGAAAGCGATCGGAGTTCCCATTTTACTGGAGAGATCATGTCAGAGGTAATGGCAGCACTGGGGGTAAGTCAAGCGTTGCATACTCCATACCATCCGCAGAGTAGTGGAAGAGTGGAGAGACTAAATGGAATTCTTAAGCCTAAAATCCAGAAGGCAATGACAGAGACTGGTAAACCATGGACAGAATGCCTTCCTCTAGTTTTGTTTTCAGTGAGATATACCCCAAACAGGAAGACAAGACTGTCACTGTATGAGATTCTGTTTGGCAGGAGCCCCAATTTTGAATGTTTCTTTCCACAACAGTTGCAACTCAAGTACCAGGACTTGACTAGCTATGTGCAGGCCTTACATGGACACCTTGCCAAAGTGCATTTAACTGTCTTCAATTCTCTTCCAGACTCAGACAAGGTTCCTAAACACCATCCCTTTATGCCATAAAACCTAGTGTATATAAAAAAATTTGTGCGCAGAGATTGTCTCCAGACAAGATTTGAAGGACCCCACACGGTGATCCTGGTCACCCCCACTGCAGTAAAATTTGAAGGAAAGAGCACTTGGATCCACGCCTCACACTGTAAAAGAGACCGAACCAGTGTTTAGTCACAATAGTGACTTAAGGAAAATGTTGCTGTTGTTTTTGATCCTGGAAATGGGGGCCATCCTCGCCCCTACCTCTTCGGCCCCTATTGTAAATAAGAATCCTGGTTCCACTATTCTCTGGGTAAACCTGACAGCCCCGGTGAATATCTGGCGATTTGATTTCTGTGATGTAGTCAAGTGCCTCGAGACTGAACGGGTGGTAGAGGGAATCATCCAGTTTTTTATGTGTGTTACCAGACATGACAACAATAACTGTTATTATTGGTCAGATGCTGCCTGGAATACGGGGGATGATTGGGGATATAAACCTAGTGAAGCCATGTTCCCTAAGGATGGGACGGGTAGGAGTCTTCGTGGAAGAATGCATCTAACAGCTTTTCTGCAACCACCTAGAGGCTGTAAATGGGGTAGAAGCTGTCACCCCCTCCTCCTGAATCTTGAAACCCCCCAATCTGCTGATCTGCAGACGTTCGTATTGGGAAGGCATTATAATTATGTATTTAGTAGTGGATACCATGGGAATTTAGGCCATATACAGCTCCAGGATATTAGTTTCAGACCAACCAAGGCCCCTGTTACCAGTACACCTAAAATAAGCCCAGGTGAGCGTTTGCAAAATGTAGTTAATGAAGTGATCCCCATTCCAGGTCTCAGTTGGCAAGAGGTTTTCTCCATAGAAACACAAACAGCCCCAAGGAAAAACCTGTGGTTAGAATGGGTGAGATACAATGTAGCTGCGAATACACATCTATACACACATGCATTGCTTTTTCCTGATGACACCACTGCCTGTGTCATGAATTTGTTGAAAGGTTTGAAGTCCACTGATTGCCCAGATTATGTCCCACTATTTCATAAGGAACCTAAACTAAAGGTCCCAGGAGAAGTAACCGTATTAGCTGACAATTACACCTGCTATAATTCCCACGACACCACAGGTACACCAGTAGGGATCTTCGAGACAGGTTTCTGCAAAGAGAACAGTCCTCTAGATACTGATTTGCTAATCAAACATACACAATATATGTACGATATTTATTGGTTATGTGGAAATGGTAAGCTCCGTCCTAGGTTGCGCAATGCTTGGACAGGCCAATGCACCCCTGTTAAACTAGCTATGCAGTTCAAGATTTTACCTTGAGATCCAAAGATACCTGATGAACCTACCAGAAAGAGGAGAAGCCTTGATCAGCTCCACATGAGTTATGAAGAAGATCCACTAATATATATTGATGCCATTGGAGTGCCAAGGGGGGTGCCTGACCAGTTTAAAGCCCAGAACCAGATTTATGCCGGCATTGCTTCTATAGTCCCACAGGTGCAGAATAATAAAAATGTTGACTGGATCAAATATATATATATATATATATATATATATATATTACAGAGAACAAAGATTTGTCAATTATAGCTGTGATGCCTTCCAGGGTATAGTTGAGGATTTGGGCCCTAACACTTGTATGACCCGTGCTACAACCCGACCTAAGAGAATTACACTGAATCCTGTCCAGACAAGATCACATGCAGTGATATAAGAAGCTGACACAGGATTGTGGTTGGTGGATAGTGGAGACATAAACTTTTGGGAGTAAGTAGGCTGACAGTAATCCTTTTGGGAAGGAGCTGTAGACCAGCATGTCATGTCACCCCCACCACCAGAGAACCAACCACATCAGGTAGGGTAAGACAGATACAGGAGTATTATCCCTGGAGGCCCTCTGACTAGCTAGCTATGCAGAAACAATTGGCTGACCCTGAGAACCAACCTTTCTCATTCTACAGACAAATAATGACCATATGATGGACGTATAAGTGCACCTAGGCAGGCCTAGGTAGTTAGTGAGCACAAAAACAGGTGACGTGCTAAGACGCAAATTAAGATTTTCTACAGATGTGACAAAGGAGAGAGTGTAGAGCTATACTTTGGACGGTTACAGCTGAAATGGGAAGACCTGGAGTACAGTCCCATAAACCCACTTGATGTTAGAGTATTGGTAAATACATTCATTGACGGTATGACCAAAGACTTACGAGTAGTGTTGAGCATTCCGATACCGCAAGTATCGGGTATCGGCTGATACTTGCGGGTATTGGAATTCCGATACCAAGATCCGATACTTTTGTGGTATCGGGTATCGGTATCGAAACATTAATGTAAAAATGTGTAAAAGAGAGAATTAAAATAAAAAATATTGCTATACTCACCTCTCCGACGCAGCCTGCACCTTACCGAGGGAAGCGGCAGCGTTCTTTGTTTAAAATTCGCGCTTTTCTTTCCTTACGTGAAGTCCCGGCTTGTGATTGGTCGCATGCCGCCCATGTGGCGGCGACGCAACCAATCACAGCAAGCCGTGACGTAATTTCAGGTCATTCAGTATTTTAAAATTACGCTCCGGCTTTGTGATTGGTTGCGTCGCAGTCACATGGGCCACGCAACCAATCACAGCAAGCCGTGACGTAATTTCAGGTCCTTAAGGATTTTAAAATTACGTCCCGGCTTTGTGATTGGTTGCGTCGCAGTCACATGGGCGCCGCAACCAATCACAAGCCGTGACGTCACGGGAGGCTGGACACGCGCGCATTTTAAAATGGGCGCGTGTCCAGCCTCCCGTGACGTCCCGGCTTGTGATTGGTTGCGGCGCGGTCAACCAATCACAAGCCGGGAGGCTGGACACGCGCGCATTTTAAAATGGGCGCGTGTCCAGCCTCCCGTGACGTCCCGGCTTGTGATTGGTTGCGGCGCGGTCAACCAATCACAAGTGTGTACCAAGCTCACAATCAAGACCTGAGCCTCGCAATACATCAAAAAGTGCCAAGCTAAGCCAAACTACAGGGTTGAAAACATCATACTTCTGTATACATATAAATAAGTGTACAATTTGGACACGCGCGCATTTTAAAACGCATTTTAAAATGCGCGCGTGTCCAGCCTCCCGGCTTGTGATTGGTTGACCGCGCCGCAACCAATCACAAGCCGGGACGTCACGGGAGGCTGGACACGCGCCCATTTTAAAATGCGCGCGTGTCCAGCCTCCCGTGACGTCACGGCTTGTGATTGGTTGCGGCGCCCATGTGACTGCGACGCAACCAATCACAAAGCCGGGACGTAATTTTAAAATCCTTAAGGACCTGAAATTACGTCACGGCTTGCTGTGATTGGTTGCGTGGCCCATGTGACTGCGACGCAACCAATCACAAAGCCGGAGCGTAATTTTAAAATACTGAATGACCTGAAATTACGTCACGGCTTGCTGTGATTGGTTGCGTCGCCGCCCCATGGGCGGCATGCGACCAATCACAAGCCGGGACTTCACGTAAGGAAAGAAAAGCGCGAATTTTAAACAAAGAACGCTGCCGCTTCCCTCGGTAAGGTGCAGGCTGCGTCGGAGAGGTGAGTATAGCAATATTTTTTATTTTAATTCTTTCTTTTACACATTAATATGGATCCCAGGGCCTGAAGGAGAGTTTCCTCTCCTTCAGACCCTGAGAACCATCAGGAATACCGTCCGATACTTGAGTCCCATTGACTTGTATTGGTATCGGGTATCGGTATCGGATTGGATCCGATACTTTGCCGGTATCGGCCGATACTTTCCGATACCGATACTTTCAAGTATCGGACGGTATCGCTCAACACTACTTACGAGACGAAATATAGACAGCCAGACCTGAATGGCGAAATGTAGATCCGAAAGACCTGAAGGTTTCTAAAGAAGTTGAACAAATTAGGACAATAAGACGACGTGTCATGTATGCTGGAGCAGACACATCTTTCTTCTCCAGTTGGTTAGGTGGGATCAAGGGATTCCTTCAATAAGTTTGTTTGGTACTGATTGCCCTCCTTATAGTTGGATCGATAATTCTCTGTTGTGTTATTCCCTTGTATAAAAAGGTTATTGCCAAAGCAACTCCGACTGGCACTTTCCTCAATCAAGAAGTAGACTTACCAGAGTACGATGGTACTGATCCAGGGGAGATCCCTAAGTACATTTCTCTCAAGAGAGTAGACAAAACCCCCCATTCTCAGATGATGCCAAGAGATTTAGTTTAGGGACAGTGGGAGAACTCCATGTGAGGATAGTGAAGGGTTCAGCTGCCTGGAGGCCTCTCGCTAGGGGAGAGTTTCTGAGGTGTCTGGATGAAGAAATCCACCTCCCCTTTTCCCATCACATGGACAGTCTCGAAGGATCCTTCTTTAAGGGAAAAACTTAGTGTTTAGGGGGGATTGTCAAGGTGAGAATATATTTTCTTACATACCTTTGTACTTTTATATATCTTATACTGTGAAACAATAAGTTTTTCCTATCTGCTAGCTAATGCAAATGTAATTGTATCTAAAGATGGCTGCCAGTGTTCACTTTCACTTTAGTTCAGCGTCTAAAGAGTTAAGAATTATTTCTCCTGAAAAGATAACTCTGGAATGTGAAGAAAGAAGTAACCATCGGAGATGTCCTGACGAATCAGAGAGAGAGACTGAGCACTAGATGTATGCTGCATAAACTCCGCCTAATGCATTCCTTTTTCCTAAACAATAGTACAGGTAGTCCTCGACTTACGACGTTGATCCGTTTTTACGCGTCGTCGTAAACCGAATTTCGACGTAAGTCGAACCATACGTTCATACAGTACTGTACCATAATAAAAGTACAGTGCTGCCTATCCAAACACCTATCCTAACACAGTACCCTATATAATTAGCAATAAAGATAGGTACAGTAAAATATTGTGCAGTACAGTACGTTTAATAATGAAGTACAGTACTACTGTACTGTACTGTAAGTGCTGTAACAGGTAATAAACAGTGTACTGTACAGTACTGTAATAAACAAAGATAACAATTCCAAAGAGAGAACAGGCTTATTGGGAGGAATCAGCAGAAGGTGTTGGAGATACTGGGGCAGGTGAGTCAAGAGGGGCAGGGGAGTCAAGAGGGGCAGGAGAGGTAGAGGGTACAGGTACAGGATCTGTTGCAGGCCTCTCTGCCTTCTTGAAGTACTGCTGAATGTTAGTTTGGAAGGAGACCATCTTCTTCTCCTCCAAGATCTCCTTGTAACACCTAAGGGAATCCATGACTCCTCTGGCAACCCTAGTGTACCTTTCCATGTTGGGATCCTCAGCCTCAAACCTTGACAATCCTTCCTGTATCAGGGCAAAACCTCCTGCCAAGCCCTGCCTTGTAAATCTCTTACGTTCTGGGGTTGGTATGTCTTCCTCTTCCTCTATCATCTGCTTCTCCAGTTGCATAAGGTCCTCAGCAGATAACTCCTCTCCATGAGATGCCAGTAGCTCTGTGACATCATCCTCCTCCACCTCCAGATTCATTGTCTTACTCATATCAACAACGTTCTTTATGACACTAGTCACTGACTCTTGGACCTCTGTGACATCATTCACAAACTGGGGACACAGTTTTTTCCACACACCATTCATACTGGTCTGCTTAACCTCATCCCAGGAATCAGCAATGTTATTCACAGCATCAAGGATGTTGTATGTTTTCCAAAAGGCCTTTAGAGTCAAGTCCTTATTCTTTTCAGTTGCTGCTAAAGCATTACCAATGACCCTTCGGAGGTAGTAGGCCTTGAATGTAGCAATGACTCCTTGGTCCATAGGCTGTATTAGGGCAGTGGTATTAGGTGGAAGGTAAACCACCTTGACATTACGGTTAAAGTCATCCAGACGGGCAGGGTGTCCAGGGGCATTGTCCAGAATTAGCAACACCTTAAAGGGGATATCCTTGGAGGTACAATACCGCTCCACGCCTGGCACAAAATGGTGGGTGAACCAGTCATCAAACACTGCGAGTGTCACCCATGCCTTCCTATTAGACTTCCAGATGACTGGTAGTTGACTCTTTGAAATGCCCTTGAGTGCCCTTGGATTCTCAGCCTGATACACCAGCATGGGCTTCAGTTTGTAGTCGCCAGCAGCATTGCCCCCAAGAAGCAAAGTCAGTCTCTCCTTGCCGACTTTATGACCTGGTGCTGACCTCTCCTCCTTGGCGATGTACGTACGGTTAGGCAAACGTTTCCAAAACAAGCCTGTCTCATCCACGTTGAACACTTGTTGAGCACAGTAACCACCCTCCTCAATTATCTCAGCCAATGCTTTAGGAAACTCAGTTGCTGCTTTCTCATCAGCACTAGCAGCTTCACCTTGCACTTTAATGTTATGGAAATTGGCACGATCCTTAAACCTCATAAACCAACCCCTACTCGCCACAAATTCTTCACTTTCACTTTCTTCCCCCTTATCTCTTTTCAACGCCTCAAACAGTCGCCTAGCCTTCTCCTGAATAACCATAAGGCTCACAGGGATACGGCGTTGATTTTGGTCTTCCAACCAAAGCACCAATAATCTTTCCATCTCAATAATAAGCCCACTCCGCTGCTTTGTTATCACTGTCGCTTTCATAGGAGCAGATCCTTTCACATGTTCAAGGATACGATCTTTATCCTTGATAATTGTAGCAACAGTCGAACGACTAAGTCCTAATGACCTGCCAATTTCTGTTGGTGTTTCCCCCTTATCAGATCGCCTTAGGATATCCACTTTCACCTCCATGGTGATGGCCTTCCTTTTCTTTGATTCACTGCTGGTGTCAGATGAGTCTACCTTGCGTTTGGGAGCCATAATGAAGTGTGTTATGGTGTGCAGGAGGCTCAGTTTCCTCTGTAACCGGGTACAGTGTACAGTAGTTCCGCCCCTGCACGTAGTTCGACTTACGACGCAAAACGTCGTAACTCAGAATGAGGCGTCGTATAAAGCGTCGTAAACACGAAACGACGTAACCCGAGACCGTCGTAAACCGAGGACTACCTGTACTGTGTATTCAAGAATAAAGTCAGTTGCTGTGACCGTTACCACACATGTGTGTAGATCCACGAGCATGCACTGAGATTGAACCAGCTACCTGTCTGACTCATTCTTACCCGGTACCACATGCTTATAGTTTAATTTGGAATGACTGGTGAATGAGGGTATATTGTTGTTACGACCCCGACACTAGTAATACAGACTGGATGTGAGGTCTGTGTGTCTCTCCTAGTAATATAGACTGGACGTGAGGTCTGTGTGTCTCCCTAATAATATAGACTGGATGTGAGGTCTGCATCTCTCCTGGTAATATAGGATGGATGTGAGGTCTGTGTGTCTCTCCTAGTAATACAAGATGGATGTGAGGTCTGTGTGTCTCTCCTAGTAATATAGGATGGATGTGAGGTCTGTATGTCTCTCCTAGTAATACAAGATGGATGTGAGGTCTGTGTGTTTCTCCTAGTAATACAAGATGGATGTGAGGTCTGCATATCTCCTGGTAATATAGGATGGATGTGAGGTCTGTGTATCTCCCTAGTAATATAGACTGGATGTGAGGTCTGCATATCTCCTGGTAATATAGGATGGATGTGAGGTCTGTGTGTCTCCCTAGTAATATAGACTGGATGTGAGGTCTGTGTTTCTCCCTAATAATATAGACTGGATGTGAGGTCTGCATATCTCCTGGTAATATAGGATGGATGTGAGGTCTGTGTGTCTCCCTAATATAGACTGGATGTGAGGTCTGCATATCTCCTGGTAATATAGGATGGATGTGAGGTCTGTGTGTCTCTCCTAGTAGTACAAGATGGATGTGAACTCTGTTTGTTTCATCCAGCAACATAGACTGTGAGGTCTATGCATATCCACAATACTTCTGTCTCCATTAGCTCATATATCATCACAGCTTCTATCCTGCAGTTATTTCCTCTGTATGTGCTATACTCCTCGTCGTTTTTTCTGACCTGCTTCAGAGTGTACATGCTTTCTTCCCTCTCCATCTAATAGAAATCTGTGCACATCCCTACTCCATGTTGCCAACACTTAAGGAGAGGAAAGAGAGAGCAAAGACAGCCATCAGGACCTGGAGGCGAAGGATATTGCTCTTATCAAGGCAGTACATAGAACTGATACTTAGCCCTCTCTGAGCAAATGGTGTGCCATAGACAGTCACAGTGTTGTGCAGAGATCAATACAGGAACAAGGACTCTCAGCTTGCAAATGATGGCGGAGGCCCAGTAGTTGCATTAATCTGCAGGTGACTACACATCATTAGAGATAGGCAGTCACAGGCCATGGCTAGAAATCCCCTTTATCTGGAATGGGGCCTTTGAACGATTGTTCGTAAAAGAAGAGTAAACTTTCCTTACCCCACGTCCTTCCAGCTCCCTCTGCGTGGTCGGCCACGATTCCTCCTTTGACACATACAGCAGCATCTGTTCATAGTTCTCAATGAATCCCTTGGGGTTCTAGCAGGTTTACAATATAAAGATCTCACTCAGTGAAGTCCCCTATTACACCCATCACTTACTGACATGTACAACGCCCAGTACCTTCTCTGCTCTCACAAGAAGTCCTGTCACCATCTGCTTTCCAACTTCACCAAAAAACAGCAGATTCCCATTATCCTGGAGTAACAGCTGCAAGAGAAAACCCAGAGTGGATGAAAATCTCCTTCCTAACAGTTATCTATGATAGAACACGTTGGTTTCGGTACCTTGAAGGCTTGACGGACGCAGTGGAGTTTAGCCAGAAAGTCATGGTCGTTGTAGCATTCCAATAACTGAGTCCTGAAAGTGGAAAACACCTTTAAATAATCTTTAAATGTAAAATACCTTTAATGTTAGTGTTTTCACTCCTACTCCCTTCTTGGACATTTAGGACATAAATGTCTGATATAAGCCGGTCCCACCACAGGGACCTGGTTATATTCCGAGGCTGGATCACAACTTGCCCTACTGAGAATAGAGCAGTGGCTACATATGTGCAGCTTTCTAGATTTTCTTGCATGTGACTTCGGAAATTGCTAAACATGCTTTAATAGCTCCTACAGAAGTGAATGAAGAGAGACACAGATGCGAGGCTGCCTCTCTATTTGTGGCCCTGCAATTATTAGAAATCCAGTGCAAATTAATTAGGAAAGCCACAAATGCAGAGCCGTCTCTCTATTCCCAACAGTGCCAAAAACGGGCCCTGTTGTCAAGATATCTCGGAATAGACATTTACCATCAATAATTGGGAGTGGTAAAAAATGTCTGAGAATTGTGGGTCCCACATATGTGACTCCCTATCACTTATATAGGGGATCCCGACCACCCCATCCCTCTTCACTGAACAACAGTAGCAAGGAGGAGTTTAAACTAGTGATGAGCGAGTACACTCGTTGCTTGGGTTTTCCAGAGCATGCTCGGGTGTCCTCTGAGTATTTCGGCGTGCTCGGAGATTTAGTTTGTGTCGACGCAGCTGTATGATTTGCGGCTGTTGGACAGCCTGAATACATGTGGGGATTCCCTAATAAACAGGCAACCCCCACATGTACTCAGCCTATCCAGCAGTCGCAAATCATGCAGCTGTGTCGACAAAAACTAAATCTCCGAGCACGCCAAAGTACTCGGAGGACACCCGAGCATACTCGGGAAAACCTGAGCAACGAATGTACTCGCTCATCACTAGTTTAAAGAGGTTTTTTTTTTCTTAAGATATTTCCCCTTAAACATGATGCAGATGGGTTGGGTTCTGGGTCCAAAAACCCCCACTTGTCACATGGCTACTGAAAGAATGCACACAGAAAGTGACACCTGGAGCCATATTGATCCCATACAGTGCTAAAACAAACAGGAACTGAGCACTGCTACTGAGTGAGTGATCTTTTCAGGGATCATTAGGGGTCTCAAGACATAGCCCCTCACTGATCTGCAGATCGTTTAAGATACTCTTTAAAGTGGAGGGTGGTCAAGGATCTAAACTATGGGGCAGATGGAGTCTGGCAGGGCACAAACACTCATCAGAAATCTGTGCATTTGCTGCAGAAACAAATAAGAGGAACAGATTTTCAATTGCAAAAAAATTCTGCTGCTTGTTCATTTGTCCCCCTGACACAACCCTTACCTCACAGTCCGGCACGTTACTTCTCCGATGCTGACCAGCCTCATGGCGTCCTCGTAGGCTGCTGCAGGCTTGGCTGGTAGGAATGGACCTTCGTTCAGTTGAATGGACTCAAAAAGCTAAAAAGCAAATAATGTCAACATTAACAAATAATTCTGTCAACAGAAAACAAGCTACATAAAAAACAAACAAAAAAAATGACGAGCATGGATCTGAGAACTTCATGCATCAAAAAAATAAAAAGGAAAGTGGAGGAGTGTCATTCGGCGGACGTCAGCCGGGATCAGACGGATTACTGTGGGTAATGCCTATACCTGCCCATTCACTACGTCATAGGAGTCGTCACCTCTACTGCGGAGAAGAAGGAATCGTCTGACGTTGTGCTGATTTCGTCATCCATTTGTAACTGCCTCCTGCCCTCCAGTAATGGGAACATCAGGGCTCCTTCTGTTTTAGGAGAGGATCAAATAAATATACAATTCTCTAATAACAAGCAGTAGGATTGTTATATTCTCTGAAATTTTTATGTTTTTTTTAATTACTTGACTTTCTTACTCTTCTGGAATCTAAAGGCCCCCATAGAAATTAGATTTAAAAGGGGTAGTGCAAGCTTGTGGCTCAATTCTTCAGGATTCTCCAATGTAGGTAGCACACGGGCGCGTGACTGCAAGTATGAGATTTGCATACATGCAGTCACATGCCGACTAGACGTGCACAGCATTGCACAATGCAATTGAATGGAGCAAGACTGGACACGTCTAGTCAGAATATGACCGGAATAATGCAACTTGTGATCACATGACTGCTCGCTCCTGGTGCCAGAGACCCTGACAGTGCGTACTGCGAAAATTCGCAAGTCTGCAGACACATAGTGAATGCAGACTTGAGCCCCAAGTCTGGACAACCCATTTAAAGTTGGCCAAACCTGTCAATATGGGCAGGATCGTCCAATAGACTAATGTGTATGGAGGTCTCTAGACTCCCAGTGGGGGTGAGAAGGATCCAGTCAGCAGAATTTCAACAACTGATCCTTTTATTTGGGGCAAATATAAGTCGTGCCTAAGAAGGCTCTCAAAGAGAAGACAGGACACTCAGCCATGCGTTCCTGCATATGAGGGGAGTCAGAAGAAATGTGTATGAAGTGTCTGACATTGCCTCAACAGACAATAAAAGAGCCCAGTATTGGGAGTCCCAATCGGATGATCTCCCCTCTATTAGCGAATTACCCATTATGAATCCTGCGGCATAATGTGTCCCAAGGATCTGATCAAACAATGGAGGTGGGATAGATCAGATACCACAAAAGCCCCAACTCACCCAGATCCACCAACATGTTATCAGGAGGAACACTTGTGCCAAATTCTTCCTGCAAATTGTAAGCTCGGCTCAGCAAGGATTCTAACTTCCCAGCAAACTCTTTGGTTTGGGACGTCTAGAATTAAAAAAAAAAAAAAAAGAAGGATAAGAACGACTTTATTACGGCTCATGCAGAGGTCTGTGCAAATCTCCCTGATCTCTGACCGCAATGCAAGGACTGGTCGAGAGTCTTCCGACCTGAGCATAATCGCTTCATGTATAAAATCTATAATGCTGTCACGCATGGGTCGGGAGAGCTGAGGTCAGTCCGTGCACTGTGGTCCTAGACCAGACCGATTTGCACGGCCGCCTGAATGCGCCCTTACATTTATAGAAAAGCCATCTTATTACAAATTATTAGCAGAACATATAATTTACATATTTCACAATAGAAGTGGTCTAACCTCGAGTATACTTGCAGATGGCTCATCATTGATGACTTCACTACTCTGTGCGGTCGGGGTATTGGAGCTGCACCTCTGCCCAATATTCAGTGCCAGCTCCCACTTATGCAGAGCCTCTTCAAAAAGTTCCACTCCTAAATAGCAATAAAGTCAATTTAATAAAAAATAAATAAAAAAAGCAATTCTGATCAAGAAACATGCTTATCAGTTCATGGGATGAGCACCTACAGTGGCACGATGTGAGAACCACATATTTCTACAGTAACAGTACGTAACGATCATCAAATGTGATACGGCACCTGATCACCATTTGCTCCAAAACCTTCAGATTATGCTCCCATGTGGGGGTATGTCTTTGCTCAGTAATTGCTTTAACAAATGTGGCGTAATTTCTATTTGTTATTCCTTATGAAAATGATAAAATCGGATCTTAAAATTTTTTTATTTTTTTTTAATAGTTCCAATATTTTACAGGTTTTCATTGTTACATCAAAATGCTAAAAAAAAAAAAATATTTAAAAAAATGACGCAGACAAATGAGACGTGGTAAATATTAACTATTTTGTGTGCTATAACTGTCTTAAGGGCATAAAGATTAAAATTTATAAAAATTGTATTTTTCAATAAAATATTTTTAAAACTCTTCAACCTGAATTTACTATTAATATAAAGTACAATGTGTCACGCAAAAAACAACAAAATCTCAGAATTATTTGGATACATAAAAGCATTCCAAGTGTTTAAAGTTACAGCTATCACAATGGGGCTTCATTCTACCATCCGATTCATCATTCAGGTGGTTAACACATCTTAAAGGTATTTTGGCATGCTATATGCTCCTGTTAACACCTCTCTGCTTATAATAACAGTCTCCATGTCATGTCATCTATGATTGGTGATTTAGGAGTGCAGTAAATCCTACCTTGAATGTAAAGATGTTCTGCTTCAGACTCATCAGCGGCAGTGAGCTGTTCATCCATTTCTCGGGGCTCCCATGATGCCAGCGAAGTAGCATTTGCGTTGGAAGAGTTGACCGCCACTACCTAACCAAGCGAGATCAATGGAGGGCAATGCAATTTTTCACAGACATTTATAACTTTTTAGAAGTCTACAGGACGCCATAAGTAGATTATTGCACTTATGAGTCTATAAGTGCTGTATATTAGTGGACGCACCCACAACAAAATGAGCGATTCAGGCTACAAATATATGTACGTATTATTTATGCAGTTCCCTAAAAACGGTAATTAGACCTACCGGTAATTGTATTTCCAGGAATCTATCCTGACTGCACCATGGAGAACGTCCTTCTTATCCATAGTGGGACAGGAAACCACGAGAGTTTAAAAGGACCCTCCCCCTACCACCCTTCATTTTCCAAAGTAACACCTCTGGATGGATGCAAAAAGAGAATTTTATTTGAACATAATCATTATACAAATTTTACTTCACATAAGTATGCAGAGTATTTGTAATAGGGAGGGAACTAACAGTGCTGTCAGGATGGATTCCTGGAAATACAATTACCGGTAGGTCTAGTTACTATTTTCCAGGTCACCACCTGACAGCACCATGGAAAAGTACCAAAGGAGATTTTTGGTCCTAGGGTGGGACTACTGCATGAAGCACCTTCCTGCCAAAGGCTAGCTGAGATGACACTACGTCTAGTTTGTAGTGCTTAGAAAAGGTACTGAGACTAGACCAGGATGCCACCCTGCAGATCTCATGAAGCACCCCCTTTCTCTGCCCATGAAGTGGCTATAGCCATGGATGAATGAGCTTTAAGGCTGCCTGGGGGACTCTTTCCCTGTGCCCGATAAGCTAGGCTAATGGTGGACCTAATCCATCTCGCAATGGTAGATTTCGATGCTTTTCTCCCTTTATTAGGACCTCTAAAAAGGATAAACAGATTACTATCCTGTCTCCAGGCCCTAGTTGCCTCCAAGTACTTAAGCACAGCCTCCCTAACATCCAAGTTATGGTAAAATTTCGCTTTCTGGTTTTTAGGAAACTGACAAAATGATGGAAGCACTACCTCCTGATTCATATTTGAATCTGAGAACACTTCAGGAAGAAACCCTGGATCAAGTCTTAAGACCAGTCTACCATCAAATATTTGCAGATAGGGGTTCTGAGTGGACAGGGCCAGAAGTTCCCCCAGTCTTTTAGCCGATGTAATGGCTACTAGGAAGGCTGTTTTGAGGGAAAGATTAGCAATGTCTATATCTTCTGCTAGATCAAAAGGATTTTTGCACAACTCATTAAGGACCAGGGTTAAGATCTCAAGGGGGAACAGTTTTCCTTATTAAGGGTCTTAGCCTCAGAACTGCCCTGGAAAAACTAGCTATCCAGGGGCAGGAGGCTAGGGAAGAATCATAGAATACGCTGAGGGCTGCCACTTGGACTCTCAGAGTACTCGGTTTAAGACCTTTCCTAAATCCCTGCTGCAAAAAAAAAAAAAAAAAAAAAAAAAAATCAAGAATTTTGGGAATGTCAGGATGGTCAAAATCAACCGTTGTGTCTCCACAAAAACTGCAGAATTTTTTCAAAATTTTTAAAAAGATAGCAGAAGTTACTGGCTTCCTACTTGCTTGGAGGATGGAGATAACCTCTTCTGATAACCCCTTTGATTTCAGGATCTGGCGTTCAGGATCCAAGCTGCTAATTGGAGGCTGTCTGGGTTCTGATGTAGAATCTGACCCTGAAGGAGTAAATCTCTTCTTTTCGGAAGGAGAAAAGGTTCTTCTACTGCCAACTTTTTTAGTAAGGAGAACCAGCTCCTTTTGGGCCAGAAAGGAACCACTAGAATGATCTGAGCTCTGTCCTATATCTTCCTGAGGATTCTTGGGATTAATGCAAGAGGAAGGGAAAGCATATAACAGACCCCTGCTCCATGATTGAGAGAGAGCGTCTATACCCGCCGGTCTTTCCCACAGGTTCAGTGAATAAAAGGTTTCGACCTTCGCGTTCCGTCTGACGGCAAGTAAGTCCACCTCCGGCGTTCCCCAACGTTGGCATAGCTTGCTGAAAACTTCGCTGTTTAAATCCCACTCTGTAGCTGACAGCTTCTTTCTGCTCAGAAAATCCGCAACCTGATTCTTCGAACCCTCCAGATGCAGAGCTGAAATTGAGAGCACCCATCTTTCCGCCCAACTGAAGATCTGATCAGCTAGATGTTGTAATTTTGGATGTCTTGGACCACCCTGATGCCGAAGAAAGGCTACCGTCGTCGTGTTGTCCGACAGAATCTTCAGGTGTTTGTTCTTTAGTAGAACTGGTGCTGAATAGAGGACCTTCCAAACCGTGTGTAGTTCTCTGTGATTTGAGGAATTTTTGCTGTCTTCTGAATTCCACTGCCCCTGATAGTTTCTTCCGAGGACTTGACCACCCCAACCTTGTTGGCTTGCGTCTGTGGTCACCGTAACTGCTGGAACACCGACATGGAGATTTCTGTGAACAGTCCACCAGCGTAGGGACCGTCTGACCTGATGGGATAGACGGAACTCCCTGTCCAGTGAGGCTTGTTTTCTGTTCCTGGAAGCGAGAACTGCCCTCTGTAACCGACGGGAATGAAACTGGCTCCAGTTGACACAAGGAATGCAGGCTGTCATTAATCCGAGGATCTTCATTGCATCCCTGATGGAGACTCGGCTTCTTAAAAAAAAATGGCAAATTCTTTTTGTTAAATCGGTCCGCTTCTCGTCTGGAAGAAAATATTGTCTGACATTTGAATCTAGGATAACTCCCAGAAACTATATTCATGGTTTGGGCGTCAGGTCTGACTTTGACCAGTTCACCACCCAACCTAATTTCTGCAGAGCAGAGATCACCAACTGACAGTCGATCTTGAGCTGCCCTATAGAGTCTGCCACTATTAGGAAATCGTCTAAATAGGGTACTATCGTGATGTCTCGATTTCTCAGATAAGCCACTATTTCTACGACAAGCTTTGTAAAAACTCTGGGCGCTATAGCCAACCTGAATGGGAGGCAACGAAACTGGTAATGGTAGACTCTTCCTTCTTTTTTTACCGCAAATCTGAGGTATTTTTGGTGATCTGTGAAGATTGGTACATGATAATATGCACTCTTAAGTCTAAAGTGCACATTACCACATCTTTTCCTAACAGGGGAATTGTAGAGCGTATAGATTCCATTTTTAACCTTTTGTATTCTAGCCATTTGTATAGGGGTTTGAGGTTTATTATAGTTCTGGATTCCCCAGAAGGCTTCTTTATAGAGAGAAAAGGCCCGAGTAATGACCCCTTCCTATCTCCTGAGGAGGGACTGGGGATATTGCTGCCATCCGCAGAAGATCCTGGATGTCCAACCACATAGGGGAGACTGAAAAGAGATGGACGTTGGACACAAAGTTTTTTTTCTGGGGGAAGGGAGTCGAATTCTATTCTGTACCCCTGAGAGATAACCTGGAGAACCCAAGGACTTCTGGTAATCTTCCCCCACTCTATCCGGAAGTTCAACAGCCGCCCCCCTATTCTGATGGCGTCATTTCCTTCGAAATTCTGACCTAGAGGTCAAGGGACCTGAATCCCTATTTTTGTTTCCATTTTCTCCCCCTTTTTGATAGCTCCATCTCCCCTGCTTTCCCTTACCCCTATAGTCTGATCTTTGACGGGCCTGCGAAAAGGCTGATATTTTCCACGTTTTTCCTCTGGAAACCCCTTTTTTTCATCTGAAGCTTTTTCCAGAATATCATCAAGAATGGGTCCAAAAACTCTACTCCCTAAGAAAAAGATGGAGCACAGCTTATTTTTAGAATGAACATCACCTGACCAGTTCTTCAACCATATAGCTCTCCTGGCTGCATTTGATAAAGACTGACCTCTAGCTGTGAACCTAACTGACTCTGCAGTAGCATCTGCTAGAAAGCCGGTTGCTAGTTTTAGTAGAGGAATTGCTTTAATAATGGTCTCTCTAGGGGTTCTAGCTGACAACTGATCCTTCAAGTCATCTACCCACAAATGCATAGTCCGCGCCACAGATGTTGCCACTATATTTGTGCGGATTACCGCCGCTGAGCTTTCCCAGGCTCTCTTTAAGAGCCCATCCACCTTGCGATCCATCGGCTCCTTTATGTTAGAGGAGCCCTCAAATGGAATGGCGGTTCTCTTAGAAACTTTTGCAAGAGGAATGTCAATTTTTGGGATATCCTCCCAGTCCTTGACTTCTTCATGATCGAAAAGGAGGAAGAGTCTGAAGTCTCTAGGAATTGATAACCTCCTTTCCGCTTCTTCCCATTCTTCTAAAATCATAGAAAGAATATGGGCATTAACGGGAAAGACTTTTGAGGTCTGAGAATGTAGCCCCCCCAAAACATTTTGTCCTGAACCGTCGGAGTAGATGCGGAGTCCTCAATCTGCATAGTCTGTCTAACTGCTCCCAGGAGCTCTTATATTTCATTAGATGAAAACAAATATTTCTTCCCTCTCTCTAGAGGATCTCTGCTTAACTCTTCCTCCTCCAGATCTGATTCAAAAGAGCTGTCCTCGGACGGCAGATCCGATTCGCTCTGCCTTTTCTTGGATCTCTGTGGATCCTGGGGGTCAGACTGGGGAAATGTGATGCCAGATATTGAGGCCTGCACCTCCTCTCTGACAATGGCCCTCATATTCGTCATTAGAGAGGCCTGTTCTTCCCCCACAATACGACTGGTGCATGACTCGCAGAGAGACTTCTGACAGGAGTCCTTAAGTCTTATGGCACAAATGGGACATTTCCTGCACTTCCTGGATTTCTTAGCCACCGCAGAAGCCTATAACACACAATATATATATATATATATATATAAAAAAAAAAAAAGTCGCATGGGCCTATATACTTGATTGAAGATCTGAGTGAGCAGGCCTCTGCCCGGGACTCACATGCGCCTGGGCCTCCTGCAGTATCTGGGGTTTCGGATTATCCTCCATACCGCCGGATAAGTCCCCCATAGTCCACACATTCCTTTATACTGTTGCTGCCCTGTCCTGGACCTTCGGACGCTCAGGGAGTAGGAGGAGAGAACACGCTGCCCCATGCTGCCGGCCGCGACCCGGAAGTGACCTGCGCGGCAGCCGGGAACCGGAAGTGACTGGCGCAGGAGCGCGATCCGGAAGCGAGCACCCGCCACGCTCCTGGACTGCAGACACGCCGATCCCACTCCGAGATGACCTGCGGCACTACTCCTGGATCCGCTTGCGAAGGATGTACCCAGCAGAGGCGTTCAATGGCAGGTACATCTGGGTCTTGCGCCAAGGGTCAAGAGCCCCCCCCAGGGGGAAGTGACCCTGAACCAGGAGCAGCGCTACACTGGTGCTGCTGAGGGACCCTATAATTCGGGTGTCAGCGCGGCAGAGTCTTCTAGTGGGAAGGAAGAGGCCGAGCCCCCCCGATCCTCACTCTCTGCACGAGACAGACAGACAAACAAACTCTCGTCGTTCCCATCCACAGTGGGACAGGAAAAACACTGAAGGGTGGTAGGGGGGAGGGTCCTTTTAAACTCTCGTGGTTTCCTGTCCCACTATGGATAAGAAGGACGTCCTCCATGGTGCTGTCAGGTGGTGACCTGGAAATACTATTTACAGTGCTCCAAAAGGCACATTCACTAAAAAGACGGCAACCATAAGCATCCTGGCTGTACATGAATCTGAGCCTCCCAGGATACAAACCAACGCCAAGTATATTGATAGGATGGGGAATAACGTGTTGATTGCTGGGGGTCCGATCCATGGTCCAATCCTCTCTGAATGGAGCCGAGTTCTAGCATGAGCACATTTCCGCTCCATTCATTCTCTATAGGACTGCACAGCACTCGGCAATCTCTGGCAGTCCAATAGAGAATGAATGGAACAGATGAACATGCCGCAGGGCCACATTCTTGAGAGTGGAGGGGGTCCCCCGCCCGTGATCAATCCTATGCAGAAGGGATAACTTATACACCTAGAACAAAGGCTTTAGCCTCACCTGATTTTTTTTTTCTTTTTTCTATTTGGCATAAGAAGCGGACTCAGAATCATTCCCCTGATGTAACAGTGGCGAAGCTTACCGATGCCAGACTGTGAGTGGAGCTGGAGTGCTTGCTTGGTTCAATTGAAGAGATGCCGCTCAATGTGTCATTGCTCTTACTGCTCGGACTTTGTACCCTGCGCGAGCATCCTAAAAAGGGTACGAAAACAAGAAAAAATTAGATATTAAAAAAAAAAGGGATTTTTGTGTACTCACCGTAAAATCCTTTTCTCCGAGCCACTCATTGGGGGGAATGTGGCGAAGGAGAAAAAAGCACAACCAGTACAGATGTTCCTTCCCAATACGTGTGATAGAAAACCCCCAAACATATATAACATTAAATTACTAATCAGGGCACACGTGAAAATGTCACAAAAGTGCCGGGAGACACAGTGCAGAAGTCGCAAGAACGGCACCAGTCCAGAAGGCAAGTATGTGATTTACCAGAAGTGGAAAACCCTTTTAAAACTGGGAAATGCACTGCGCCCTATCCAATGCCCCCTGACAGCCGCACAGCACACAATGGTATCTCACCAGTCTCTCACTACACTGGAGCGGTGAGTGACAATGCTGCCGGCTTCCCATCATTATAATCAGCTCCCCTCCGCTGTATTTTTGGCAGGTGTCCTATTTTGTACTAACACTTGGATTTAGATTAAAGCCCATCTCGGGGGAGAAGGTCTCCTAGGAGGCAGCGTGCAGCCAAAGTGAACCAAATTGATTATTTTTATGGATAAACAAGATGTAAATGTCCCAATACCAGACATTTGCTGAACAGCAATGGAAAAAAAGTAAAAGGTCTGAGTGCATCATATGTTGTGTGATTTAACGGTGATGGCAGGAGTAGTGATACCGGTACTGCCACGCTGGGATCTCGCAGGATATGGCCACTGTGCTGAATTGTGGGCCCCATCGCTGCAAAGCAAAGTCTCACAAGGACAGGAATATAAAAAGGTGAGACAAATTGTAGAAGATAGGGAGATATATATTATGCATACACCCTGATCAGTCACAATAGATCAGGTATTATGTGCCAAAGAAAGATCCAAATACTGCCAGGACCCAAGGTTTCCCAGCAGAACATTGCCCCATCACTCTGCCTCCGCTGACTTGTCTTCTTTCCATACAGCCTCCTTGGAGAATTTCTTCAAAAGGGAAATAATGCACAATGACACCCGGTCATCCACATGATGTGAAATCTGATTTATCAGACCAGGGCACCTTCTTCCATTGCTCAATGGTCCTGTTCTGATGCTCACACGCCCACTGTAGGCACCTTTGGCTTGGATTATTTTGGGCGCTCTGACCGGTCTGTGACTATTCAGCCTCATATACAGTGAGCAGAGTCCATGGGTCTGTCGCATGTTGCATTTTCACCTAATAAAGTGAATGGGGTTGAGCTGTAGCACCAGGTCCAAGCAGACTTCCCTCAATTCTCTACGTGGACTTAAAATGTGCATCTGTCTGCAGGACATCCACAACGTCTGTGCAGATCCTAAGGCTACATAGGGGACATTACAAGGAGAAGCGAGGCTGCCGAGGACAAGTCAGTACTGTCTGTGCAGTCTCATCCATAATATTACACAACATGTGGTGCTTTCCCACAGTCCAAGACAAGTGTCTATAAACATCAGACAGGAATGTCCTGAGATTATCTGTCCATCACGGCAGTAAATTCCACAACGTGAGGACTGAGGCCTTTACGTAAAACCTCTCCCACTTTTCAGTTATTGGCTCAAATGCAAACATCAGATAACGAGCTGGTAATGGGGTATGAGGCGATAATGGAGCCGCCCCTCTTAACCTTTGCCCATTAGGGTGACTAACCTTTCTGTACAGAAGAGGAGCGTCTGACAGGTAACACGACTGGTGGGACCCCTCCTGCCTTCTTCAGGTTTCCACCTCCTGCGGTTATCTGTTTTTTCTTGTGTTTCCGTCTCTTCAGCTGATGAGCTGCCAGGGCTAAGGCCACGGTGCCCAGAGCGGTGGCAAAAAGGACTTTCCTCAGGCCCGGAGACAACCTGAGCTGGGAGAAAGTGTTCTGCGAAGAGGCGTAAAGCGTAAGACGAGCTGCACACAGAATAAGGCCCTGCAAGTTACGCCACACTAACATGTCCTGCTAAAAGCCTCAGGATTCACGCATGATGCAATTAAAGGGGTTGTCCAAGAGAGTATTTGATGCAAAATAAAACTGCAGGTAGTATGATATATAAAAGTACCCGCTAAATCCCCCGCCGCACAGTTCCAGCAGGCTTTGTCTAATAATAGACAAATAGAGTAATAATACGGTGTAGAACCATGGGACCACTGCAGCCAATCACTGGCCTCTGCGGTAACGCATGCAAGTACAGCACATGACCTCGCAGGCCAGAGATTGGCTTGCAGGGGTCAGTCGTGTGAATGTCCGGCACATCATCACTCCAGGAAAATTAATAAAGAACGACAGGGACCACACATCACATACCCACAGAATATGCCATAAATGAATAGTAGATGCGGATCCCATCAATGGGGCCTGCATATATCAAGAGCAGGGCCCCGTCATCGGCTCCTGTGAGGGAAGAGGTGGTTGGAAATCAAACAGAAGTAGGAATTCAGACCACCTCTACACTGACATATGTCCCCATCCTTGAGATTGGCGAGACCAGCACCTACAGTACTTTAAAAGGTGTGTCCTGAGGAAAAGCCATGAGCGTACATAAGTGTAATAACCCTAAAAATCATAGTTGTTGGCAGCAAATGTTATCATGGGAGCATGGGATGTACTGCCAACAATATGTCAACTCTACGGGGACCATATTAGCAATTATTTAACCCCATGCAGTTTGTATTGTACCATGTGAACATTAGAAATAATGAAATCTGCAGTTGTGAATGCACCTTAAAGGGGGCCAGTGATTTGATGTGAAAATGTAATTTTTTCTACCTGGTGTAAATGCCCCTGTTTTCCTGAATCCGGCGCTATTTTTCTTTTGTTCCCTCACCTCTCCGTTCCTGAGATATAGCCCCCTCTTCCCTGTATAGAAATCTAGTCTTGATTGTCAAGGAGGCATGGCTCTCAACTCTTTTCATCTTGAGAACCACACCCACTTGCCTAAAAAAAAAAATATATATACTAGATTTATAAACAGGGAAGAAGAGGCCATATCTCAGGAATGGAGAGGCGCAGGAACAAGAGAAAAACAACGCTGTATTCAGGAGAAGAGCGACATTTATATCATGTAAGAATAAATACATATTTACGGCAGGCGACAGCTCCGGTTTATAATATCCTTCACACACACTCTGATATAGCACACGGAGATGGTGTATGACGGCTGCTCTCGCTGTGGAGCACCAAAGCCAGAAGTGGATTAAGCAGGAAGGAGAAGTGCAAGTCCTTTTGAAACAGAAAGCTACAATGGCGTTTTTCTACGAAACATTATGTGTGAATCCGTCCTAACCGGGTTAGAATCAAAATCAGTAATCCTGTTACTGCGGAGCTGAAATCCAAGCGCGGTCACTGATCACACAGACATAAGCTCATACAGATATAACGGTGATAACGGCCTGTGTTTACCTGTCCAAAGGTCGTGTACAAGAACACAGGGATCTCCGCCACGGTCATTGCTAAAGCCTGGATAATGGACATACCCTCTGCCCTCTGGAACGCCATGATAGTCGGAAGGACACAGACAGATGGAGAGCGATTTATTCCACTTGAGATGCTAAAATCTTCTGTTCTTCACCAGAAACAAATCCTTCACTGCTCGGATGTCCCATCTTCTAAGCGGCCGCTGCAGATTCAGGTAAAAAGAGGAGACCATCAGCACATATACAGAGAGGAAATGTGTTACATGTCAGGCATGCTACTGAGGTCTGCAGGGACGCCAGACTTGTCTCCCATCAAGCACATCTGTGACATGATTGGTCAGTGATCACACAGGAGCTGCCAGCAGCGGATCTTGATGATTTGCCCAAGTGCATTCAGAGCAGCAGAACCTTCCACAGATGACCATTAGTAATCTCAGCGATAGCAGCCGTGGCTGTAAGTGACGGGATTTCTGCACGTGCCGCTCATACTCCAGGCTGAACACATCGAGATGTTTTGAAAATTTTGTTTCAATTTTTTCATCATTTGCAGATCAGTAACCAGTCTATAAATACCGTGATATACATAATCTTAGTGCTGTCACTTCAGTGTAGAGCAGTGCGTATGGAGATCTACATTTATAGTGACAAATAATATGCAGTTATAAGATTATATAACAATGTATGGTCAATAATAGATAATGCATGAAATCACTGCACAAATAACATAACGAGGATACATAGTAAATATTGGCTACTAATAATACATCACCCGCAGTAATAATAATGCATAGTAGTAGTAATAACATCACTATAGTAATAATACATAGTTGTAATAACACTACAGTAATAATAATACATAGTGGTAATACCGCATTAATAATAAAAACACTACAGTAATACCGAAGTAATAATACTAAAGTAATATAATGGTACTGCTGCAGTAGTAATAGTAATACAGTAATAATACTCCCTAGCGGTAATATAGCAGTAATAATAACACTGCAGTAACGCCGCGGTACTATGCAGTGTCCATGCCCTCTGTATAGGAGTTGTGCAGTGCTGCCCCTTATCCCCTGACTGCAGCCTTATTACCGGGGCTGTACTAACAGGTCAGCAGCCGCCGGCAGCTCCACTCCTCACTCTCCGCTTCCTGCCTCCAGAAGGGCAGCTTCTCCTCCAGCGCAGCGCAGCCAAACCCTAAGGCCAATACAGCAGCCCGTTCGTCCAATCACAAACATTGCAGCCCGCCCCTCTCCTTCAGAAAACCAATCAGCAGAGGGCTGCAGCCACCTCATATTCCCTCACACGGGTATGGTTGCACTTGTGCAGCGCTTCCTAGTCTCTGCTTCCTCTGATTGGTTTAGAAAGAAGAAAGGAGGCGTGTTCACAATTAAAGTGACAGTAGTATGAGGAATAAAAAAGGGCTTGAGATGACCTAGCAATGGCTGCTGGGGGGTGTAGTTAGGTGAAGGATCATTTCAGCTCAATTTTTTTCTTTCTCAGGATACAGCAGTTATTAATTTGCAAACTAAAAGTGTTGCTAGGCAACCAGCAAAACAAAACCACTGCACCCAGTTCATACCTCCCAACTTTTGAAGATGGGAAAGAGGGACAAAGTTTGCGGCGCGCAAATTTTAGGCCACACCCAATGGGACCACACCCATTCATAATTAGTCACACCCATATCCACGTCCCAAGCACACCCATTTAGCACTGCTGATCACACTGTTTCATATACAATAGTTATAAACAAAAAAATATGGCCACACAGTGCTCCATACTGTATAATGGCCACACATGAGGCTCCATACTGTATAATGAACACACATGACGCTCCATACTGTATAATGGCCGCATGCATACTGTATAATGGCCGCACATGATGCTCCATACTGTATAATGACCGCACATGATGCTCCATACTGTATAATGACCGCACATGATGCTCCATACTGTATAATGACCGCATGCATACTGTATAATGGCCGCACATGATGCTCCATACTGTATAATGAACGCACATGATGCTCCATACTGTATAATGACCGCACATGATGCTCCATATTGTATAATGACCGCACATGATGCTCCATACTGTATAATGACTGCACATGATGCTCCATATTGTATAATGACCACACATGATGCTCCATACTGTATACTGGCTGCACATGATGCTCCATATTGTATAATGACCGCACATGATGCTCCATACTGTATAATGACTGCACATGATGCTCCATACTGTATAATGACCCCACATGATGCTCCATACTGTATTATGGCCACAGTTCTCCATACTGTATAATGACATACAGGCACGCAGCTCACACACATGCAGCATCACACACAGTATCACACATACACACGCAGCATCACAAACGCAGCTCACAAACACATGCAGCTTTGACACAAATGCATCACACATGCAGCCATCACACACACACACAGCCATCACACACACACGCAGTCATCACACACACACACGCAGCCATCACACACACACACAGCCATCACACACACACGCAGTCATCACACACACGCAGTCATCACACACACACGCAGTCATCACACACACGCAGCCATCACACACACACACGCAGCCATCACACACACACACGCAGCCATCACACACACATGCAGCCATCACACACACACACACACACGCAGCCATCACACACACACACACACGCAGCCATCACACACACACACAGCCATCACACACACACGCAGTCATCACACACACGCAGTCATCACACACACACGCAGTCATCACACACACGCAGCCATCACACACACACACGCAGCCATCACTGTTGTGAATTTTGATTCTGGGCTCCCCCGGTGGCCGCTTGTGGAATTGGACTTGTCATCCTCTTTCCTGTTTCACCTGGTTCCATCAGTAGTGGGTGTCGCTATTTAAGCTCATTTCTCTGGTGGTTTCTTGCCGGTCAACAATGTTATCTGATGCCTCTCAGAGCTTGTTCCTGCTTCTAGACAACTACTAGATAAGTTGGACTTTTGTCCATGTTTTGTTTTGCCTATTTGTTCCAGTTCACAGCTGAAGTTTTGTTACTGTGTCTGGAAAGCTCTCGTTGATCAGGGATTGCTACTCTGGCGTTATGAGTTAATGCCAGAGTTTAAGGTAATCTCTGGATGGTGTTTTGCTAGTGTTTTTCTGCTGACCATGAAAGTATACTATCTGTCTTCTGCTATCTAGTAAGCGGACCTCAAATTTGCTAAGACTATTTTCCTGCTGCGTTTGTTGTTTCATCTGAACTCACCGTCATTATATGTGGGGGGCTACTGTCTTCTTTGGAATATTTCTCTAGAGGTGAGCCAGGTCTTATATTTCCCTCTGCTAGCTATTTAGGTCTTAGGCCAGAGCTGGGCATCTAGCGATAAATAGGAAATGCTACCTGGCTATTTCTAGTTGCGCGGCAGGCTTAGTTCATGGTCAGTATAGTTCCATCTTCCGAGAGCTTGTCCCTCTATAGGCTTGCTATGATCTCTGCCTGCAGAGATCATGACAGTTTGACCGGCCCATAAAGTGTTAAAGACCCAGGTTGAGAAAGGAGAGTTATAAGAAGTCTGCTGGAATTTTTTTTTTTTTTTTCCTCCAGTCTGCCTTGCTGCAGTCTTTTTTCTCTCTCTCCTCCTAATCTCTGTATGGCTCTGTGTGCACCTGACAATCATGGATCTCCAGAGTGTAACTGCGGGTTTGAATAATCTCATCACGAAAGTACAAAATTTACAAGATTTTGTGGTACATGCTCCGGTATCTGAGCCGAGAATTCCTTTGCCGGAGTTCTTCACAGGGAATAGAGCTAGCTTCCAGAATTTCCGAAATAATTGTAAGCTTTATTTGTCCCTGAAGTCTCGTTCAGCTGGAGACCCTGCTCAGCAGGTTAGGATTGTGATTTCCTTGCTCAGGGGTGACCCTCAAGATTGGGCCTTCTCATTGCCAGCAGGGGATCCTGCGTTACGCGATGTGGATGCGTTTTTTCTGGCCTTGGGCTTGCTTTATGAGGAACCTCATTTGGAACTTCAGGCAGAAAAAACTTTGATGGCACTATCTCAGGGGCAAGACGAAGCTGAAGTTTTCTGCCAAAAATTCCGTAAATGGTCTGTGCTTACTCAGTGGAATGAGTGCGCCTTGGCGGCAATTTTCAGAGAAGGTCTCTCTGATGCCGTTAAGGATGTTATGGTGGGGTTCCCTGTGCCTGCAGGTCTGAATGAGTCCATGACAATGGCTATTCAGATTGATAGGCGTCTGCGGGAGCGCAAACCGGTGCACCATCTGGCGGTGGCTATGGAAAAGACGCCAGAAAGTATGCAGTGTGATAGAATTCTGTCCAGGAGCGAGCGACAGAATTTTAGACGGAAGAATGGATTGTGTTTCTATTGTGGGGATTCTACTCATGTTATATCAGCATGCTCTAGGCGTACAAAGAAGCTTGATAAGTCTGTTTCCATTGGCACCATTCAGTCTAAGTTTATTTTGTCTGTAACCCTGATTTGCTCTTTGTCATCCATTGCCACGGACGCCTATGTTGACTCTGGCGCCGCTCTGAGTCTTATGGATTGGTCCTTTGCCAATCGTTGTGGTTTTGATTTAGAGCCTTTGGAGACTCTTATTCCTCTGAAGGGGATTGACTCCACCCCATTGGCTAATAATAAACCACAATACTGGACACAAGTAACCATGCGTATCAATCCGGATCACCAGGAGATTATTCGTTTCCTGGTGCTGTATAATTTACATGACGATTTGGTACTGGGATTGCCATGGTTGCAGTCTCACAACCCAGTCTTGGACTGGAGAGCAATGTCTGTGTTGAGCTGGGGATGTAAGGGTATTCATGGGGACTTACCTTTGGTTTCTATTTCGTCGTCCATTCCCTCTGAAGTCCCTGAGTTCCTCTCTGATTATCAAGACGTCTTTGACGAACCCAAGCTTGGGTCGTTACCTCCGCACCGTGAGTGCGATTGTGCCATAGATTTGATACCGGGTTGTAAATATCCAAAGGGTCGTTTGTTTAATCTGTCTGTGCCGGAACATGCTGCTATGCGGGAATATATAAAGGAGTCTTTGGAAAAGGGACATATTCGTCCATCTTCTTCTCCCTTGGGAGCTGGGTTTTTCTTTGTCTCAAAAAAAGACGGCTCTTTGAGACCATGTATTGATTATCGGCTTCTGAATAAGATCACTGTTAAGTATCAATACCCATTGCCATTGCTTACTGATTTGTTTGCTCGTATAGAGGGTGCTAAGTGGTTCTCTAAAATTGATCTTCGTGGGGCGTATAATTTGGTGCGGATCAGGCAGGGGGATGAGTGGAAGACCGCATTTAATACGCCCGAGGGCCACTTTGAGTATTTGGTCATGCCTTTTGGTCTTTCTAATGCCCCTTCAGTTTTCCAGTCTTTTATGCATGATATTTTCCGCGATTTTCTGGATAAATTTATGATAATATATCTGGATGATATTCTGATTTTTTCTGATGACTGGGACTCTCATGTCCAGCAGGTCAGGAGAGTTTTTCAGGTTCTGCGGTCTAATTCTTTATGTGTGAAGGGGTCTAAGTGCGTTTTTGGGGTCCAGAAAATTTCCTTTTTGGGGTATATTTTTTCTCCCTCTTCCATTGAGATGGATCCCGTCAAGGTGCAAGCTATTTGTGACTGGACTCAGCCCTCCTCTCTTAAGGGTCTTCAGAGATTTTTGGGCTTTGCCAACTTTTACCGCCGATTTATTGCTGGTTTTTCGGATGTCGTTAAACCACTGACTGATTTGACCAGACAAGGCGCTGATGTTGCTAATTGGTCCCCTCATGCTGTAGAGGCCTTTCAGGAGCTTAAGCGCCGTTTTGCCTCTGCCCCTGTGTTGCGTCAGCCTGATGTGAATCTGCCTTTTCAGGTTGAGGTTGACGCTTCGGAGATCGGAGCTGGGGCAGTGTTGTCGCAGAAAGGTTCCGACTGCTCCGTCATTAGGCCTTGTGCCTTCTTTTCTCGCAAATTTTCGCCCGCAGAGCGGAATTATGATGTTGGGAATCGGGAGCTTTTGGCCATGAAGTGGGCGTTTGAGGAGTGGCGCCATTGGCTCGAGGGGGCTAGGCATCAGGTGGTGGTATTGACTGACCACAAAAATTTGATTTATCTTGAGACTGCCAGACGCCTGAATCCTAGACAGGCGCGCTGGTCTTTATTTTTTTCTCGCTTTAATTTTGTGGTGTCATACCTACCGGGTTCTAAGAATGTTAAGGCAGATGCCCTTTCTAGGAGTTTTGACCCGGACTCTCCTGGTAATTCTGAACCCACAGGTATCCTTAGGGAGGGAGTAATTTTGTCGGCCGTTTCTCCTGATCTGCGGCGGTCCTTGCAAGAGTTTCAGGCGGATAGACCGGATCGTTGTCCGCCTGATAGACTGTTTGTTCCGGATGATTGGACCAGCAGAGTCATCTCTGAGGTACATTCTTCTGCATTGGCAGGTCATCCCGGAATTTTTGGTACCAGGGATTTGGTGGCAAGATCCTTCTGGTGGCCTTCCCTGTCACGAGATGTGCGAGTCTTTGTGCAGTCATGTGACGTTTGTGCTCGGGCCAAGTCTTGTAGTTCTCGGGCTAGCGGACTGCTGTTGCCCTTGCCTATTCCTAAGAGGCCTTGGACACACATCTCGATGGATTTTATTTCAGATCTGCCTGTTTCCCAGAAGATGTCTGTCATCTGGGTGGTCTGTGACCGTTTCTCTAAAATGGTCCATTTGGTTCCTCTGCCCAAGTTGCCTTCTTCTTCTGAGTTGGTTCCTCTGTTTTTTCAGAATGTTGTCCGATTGCACGGTATTCCTGAGAATATTGTTTCTGACAGAGGTACTCAATTTGTGTCTAGATTTTGGCGGGCATTCTGTGCTAGGATGGGCATAGATTTGTCTTTTTCATCTGCTTTTCACCCTCAGACTAATGGCCAGACCGAGCGGACTAATCAGACCCTTGAGACATATCTGAGGTGTTTTGTCTCTGCTGACCAGGAGGATTGGGTTGCTTTTTTGCCATTGGCAGAGTTCGCCCTCAATAATCGGGCCAGCTCTTCCACCTTGGTGTCCCCGTTTTTCTGTAATTCGGGGTTTCACCCTCGATTTTCCTCCGGTCAGGTGGAATCCTCGGATTGTCCTGGAGTGGATGCGGTGGTGGAGAGATTGCATCACATCTGGGGGCAGGTTATGGACAATTTGAAGTTGTCCCAGGAGAAGACTCAGCGTTTTGCCAACCGTCATCGTCGTGTTGGTTCTCGGCTTTGTGTTGGAGATTTGGTGTGGTTGTCTTCTCGTTTTGTCCCTATGAGGGTCTCTTCTCCTAAGTTTAAACCTCGGTTCATCGGCCCTTATAGAATATTGGAGATTCTTAATCCTGTTTCTTTCCGTTTGGACCTCCCTGCGTCCTTTTCCATTCATAACGTTTTTCATCGGTCGTTATTGCGCAGGTATGAGGTACCTGTTGTACCTTCAGTTGAGCCTCCTGCTCCGGTGTTGGTTGAGGGTGAGTTGGAGTACGTTGTGGAGAAAATTTTGGACTCTCGTGTTTCCAGACGGAGACTCCAGTATCTGGTCAACTGGAAGGGTTACGGCCAGGAGGATAATTCTTGGGTCAATGCATCTGATGTTCATGCTTCTGATCTTGTTCGTGCCTTCCATAGGGCTCATCCTGGTCGCCCTGGTGGATCTGGTGAGGGTTCGGTGCCCCCTCCTTGAGGGGGGGGTACTGTTGTGAATTTTGATTCTGGGCTCCCCCGGTGGCCGCTTGTGGAATTGGACTTGTCATCCTCTTTCCTGTTTCACCTGGTTCCATCAGTAGTGGGTGTCGCTATTTAAGCTCATTTCTCTGGTGGTTTCTTGCCGGTCAACAATGTTATCTGATGCCTCTCAGAGCTTGTTCCTGCTTCTAGACAACTACTAGATAAGTTGGACTTTTGTCCATGTTTTGTTTTGCCTATTTGTTCCAGTTCACAGCTGAAGTTTTGTTACTGTGTCTGGAAAGCTCTCGTTGATCAGGGATTGCTACTCTGGCGTTATGAGTTAATGCCAGAGTTTAAGGTAATCTCTGGATGGTGTTTTGCTAGTGTTTTTCTGCTGACCATGAAAGTATACTATCTGTCTTCTGCTATCTAGTAAGCGGACCTCAAATTTGCTAAGACTATTTTCCTGCTGCGTTTGTTGTTTCATCTGAACTCACCGTCATTATATGTGGGGGGCTACTGTCTTCTTTGGAATATTTCTCTAGAGGTGAGCCAGGTCTTATATTTCCCTCTGCTAGCTATTTAGGTCTTAGGCCAGAGCTGGGCATCTAGCGATAAATAGGAAATGCTACCTGGCTATTTCTAGTTGCGCGGCAGGCTTAGTTCATGGTCAGTATAGTTCCATCTTCCGAGAGCTTGTCCCTCTATAGGCTTGCTATGATCTCTGCCTGCAGAGATCATGACACATCACACACACACACGCAGCCATCACACACACATGCAGCCATCACACACACACACACACACGCAGCCATCACACACACACACACGCAGCCATCACACACATGCAGCCATCACACACACCCAGCCATCACACACACCCAGCCATCACACACACACACACCCAGCCATCACACACACACACACCCAGCCATCACACACACACACTCAGCCATCACACACACACACCCAGCCATCACACACACACACCCAGCCATCACACACACACACCCAGCCATCACACACACACAGCCATCACACACACCAGATACCTCATACACACATGACACACACACAAATGCAGCATCACACATCTCACACACACACACACATCACACACACACACAATCTCCTCTGTGGTGCAGGGGCGGCTGATCTGTCCATGTGCAGCTCTTCAGTTTCTCCGGCTGCTCACAGCTCTGCACTGTCCCGGCACCTCCCCCGTCTCTCCTTCTCTGCCGGGATAGCAGCTAAGAGCAGGAGACGCCAGAGCTCTGTGCACACACCTCAGGTAGTGAGTCGCTGACCTCTCATCTTGATCGCTGCTGGCTCTCTTCCTCAGCGTGGCAGCGCCGCACACACAGGGGGCGGGGGCGGGGGCGGGGGAGGGATCGGTCGGGAGGAGACCCAGCATGTATAAGAAAAAAAAAACAGCCACAAACCTAATCGGGCTCTCTCTACGTCCCGGAAGTGGGCGGGGCTTCACCGGCGGCCGCAAATTCGGGATTTTAAATGCCCGAAGCGGGACAGCGGGACCCCGGGGCCAAAGCGGGACTGTCACGCTGAAATCGGGACGGTTGGGAGGTATGCCTAATCGGGCTCTCTCTACGTCCCGGAAGTGGGCGGGGCTTCACCGGCGGCCGCAAATTCGGGATTTTAAATGCCCGAAGCGGGACAGCGGGACCCCGGTGCCAAAGCGGGACTGTCACGCTGAAATCGGGACGGTTGGGAGGTATGCCCAGTTTACAATAGTTCAGGACGTCTGGCAGCCTGATCGCTGTTGTGTATGGAGCAGGCTCTGCTTCTCAGCCCAATCATACACCCGCTCCCATCATGGGATGCACCAGTATGTCCTATGGTGGGAATTAGTAAAAAAAATGATGGTCAATTTAATGGGGGACTGACTGGCAGATGTTTTACCAGGTTTGGTGGGCTCCTCGTAGGCGGAGTTTGTGAGAGAGCGCTGCTGTGGCGATGAGTCCTGGACAGACCCCGACATCGGCTCCACTGGCGAAAAATACTTAGGACCATGGGTGGGAATGGCTGGAGCTCCATAACATGGGGATAGAAGGTAACTTTCATACTCTACTCGTGGTTATGTATAATAATCCCACAGCACGGGCTTACACTTCAGGCTCTCCATCCTCCCCCCTCTCTCCGAAGAAGGGGATTAGATTTAGGCCCCCGACCTCTCCCTGGAAACATTGTGTTAGCAGGGACCCACAGCACACGTACAACACCATTAGCGGATTATGTGAGCCTTTTTTTTTTTAATCAAATTAACCCCCTTCCCCTATCTTTGGGGAATTTGTGTGGTACAATATAAATATCACCAAGGGCAAATTCTTGGAGCTTGGCTCTCTTCTTCACATGTCCTGTGGCTTATACGGAATCTGTTAGTAGAATCAACCCTCTAAGCCTCCATATGGGCATGTAGGTGTCACCGGGTTTCTGCAACAGAGAGGGGCCAGAAGACCGCGGCGTCTGCTACCATTCCTGCGCTGAGAAGAAGCACTTCTCTTTTATTTTAATGGCGTTTAACCCCTGTTCTGCCAGGAGAAATAAACAGCCATGTTGGAGAGCAATGAGCTCGCAGTTGAACTCCATTAGCCACTCCTGTTCCCTTTATAATCTGGGCTCAGATGCAAATCCTTGTCAGAGCTAGCATTTGCCGCATGGTTTCAGGAGGGAGAGGTGTTCATATGAGAAGGAGTGTTGGAGGAGTTATCAGTGACTGTTGAATGGTTTGTATGTGTGGTAATTCCCTTCCTTTCTCTATTTTGGTTTATTCCCCTACCTCCACGCCCCCATCCATTCCTCTTATATGTGAGTGTATATTTTGTATGCCTGGAGTTTTCTGTTAACCCTTGTTTGTTTAGCCTTGTTTGTTGGGTTGTTGTACTGTGGTGCATAATAGCACTCCTCTTCCCTGGGTGGTGGAAGAGAACAGACAGAGGACTAAGTCAGGAGACAGGGCAAGGGTGGAGGACCCGGCATCTTCACCTTCGGAAGTGTCCCAGGTAAGAGGGCGAGCTACGGAACCCTAGAGATAGGGACAGAAAAGGAGTCCCTGGTCCCGGATAACCCGAAGGCTGTGTCATGACAGTAGGTCATCGAAAGCTGAATAAAATGATACCTTGATATTTATGATATAATATTTTATTCCAGAAAAATCCACATTTTTCTTAACATGTAAATAAGCTGCTAAGATCTATGGGCCGAACATAGATCTCTCAGAAAATCTGCCTCCAGAGCTTATTTTAAGTGAAAAGGGGCATTACCTGTGAGACATGTAATGAATGACAGCCTGATCTCCGTGTCACACACAGGCAACATCTCCTTTCATTTACATTAAGTTCTGGCGGTATATTTTCAGAGAGATCTATGTCCGGCCCATAAATCTTAACAGCTCATTTACATATTAAGAAAAACATGAATTTCTCTGGAATAAGGCATCAGATCGTAGATATCACAGCACCATTTTATTCAGCATCCAATGACCTGGCTGCCCATATAGACAGCTTAGGAGTGTTTCTCCTCCTGACAAATTCCTTTTAAGCCAATAATTGGCCATATTATGTATTTAGGTATCAAAATGGGGAAATCCCTGGACAAAATTTATGGCCTAAATTACCACCTCTTTGCCTCTCAGTATTTTGTTCAGATGTCAACTAATTAAAATGTTGAAAATCCCCAAACTCTCATATCCCTCCCAAACTTTACACCTCCTAAAACACTCCGATTTAACAAACTGAACTCAGCTTTTACCCACTTTATCTTGACATGCAGAAGGTCCCAAAGAGGAAGGTGGCATTAATATTCCAAACTTTCAGGGATATAACTAAACTCATCTCTTTAGGCATGGGCTTGTTTGGGCCCATAACAGTCATTTTTCTAACTTGTCTTTACAAAATGCCTTATCGCCCCCTTGGGTTTGAAGATCTACTCCCCTGGTGACATCTATGCTTTTAAGAGACACCTTATCAGCCTGGAAGGAAATTTCCAAACTCCTGAAACTATCCATACTCCTTTCTAAAACCATGCCCTTGTGGGGGATCACTCCTGGAAAAAATTACCAACTCCATGTTCCTTGTGTGGTAACAGAAGGGAATTCATTTGGCGAGTCACCTTATACATACAGAGGAGCGTAGATGGTCTACTCTGCGGGAGGTGAGAGATAAATATTCCCTCCCATACCTTCACCACAGGACAGACTGTCCATCAAGATTGAGGGACCTCAAGGGCGGGGCTATTATTGCCAACCTTTTTAAAATGTAGCCAAGTGGCTACACCACCAGACACTTACAACCCTTTCTAATTGTAGGACCCCATTCACGGATCTGTGGCAATATTCCTATACATTATAAAAGTATCAGGACAAGGTAATACTTTACAACAACACCCAGTGGTCCGTACAACTAAAAAAGCTGGAACCCACCCATCTTTTTCACTTTATAAGATGGAGAAACCCAAAATGGGCATACAGAAAAAAATTCCTCATAATGCATACAGTGATACTAGTAGTCCAGAGATTCATAGTTCCTCGCTGGTTGACCCCTGACGATCCCTCATTAAATACAGTCACAGGTCAACTTAGATTATACCTAAAAGTTAATATAATTGACACGAGATGTCAAAAGGAGAGAGGGGGTTGTAGGTTTTTTTTTCACAACCTTTATCTAACCACAAGATGATGACCGCTAAGACACTGGTGGTACTGTAAGGAGGACTGTAAGGAGCACTTTTTATAGACTGAAGATTTGGCTTTGTACTGGTAATGTGGAGTTGGGCTTTTCTTGTTACACATTGCCTTTGAGGAACATCCCACTAAACCACCGGGGTACACTTGATTGCTTATGACCTGTACTCCCCTTGTTTTATCCCAGAGGCACTGTTCATAACTTGATCAGGTGAGAGGTAAATTCCTAGTAAAAATCCCTGAGCAACTCTGATACGGCCATTCTGGAGCACATTATGTGAAATCTCTGAACTGCAGTCCATCTTGGTGTTTTTTTAGAGTTTAGTTTTTTTCTGGGGGGCGTGCACTTTTACCCCTCTCTCCCAGGTACTGCCAATCACAGCTCTGCAGCATCTGATACTGATAGCCTACTAGATCTTCTGCCGAGCTGTGATTATTAGTGCCTGGGAGGTAGGGGTGAAAGTGCACGACCCAGAGAAGACTAAGAAACTGCCAGTTGAGCTATTATTATTAATATTAGATGTTTCCAGCCAGCTAACGCTCGGCACGCTCATTGCTATCTAATTAACGCTGCTGGTGATTAATCTAAAGTAAATAATGACAACATTCAATAGCGCTTACACAGGTGGTACATTAACTTAAAATGAAGTTAATAACAATAGTGTGGTGATGTGTTGGGGGCGGGATTATGTGTGGTGATGTGTTGGGGGCAGGATTATGTGTGGTGATGTGGTGGGGAGGCAGGATTATGTGTGGTAATGTGGGGGGGCGGGATTATGTGTGGTAATGTGGTGGGGGTGGGATTGTGTGGTGATGTGGTGGGGGGCGGGATTATGTGTAGTAATGTGGGGGCGGGATTATGTGTGGTAATGTGGTGGGGGGCGGGATTATGTGTGGTGATGTGGTGGGGGGCGGGATTATGTGTGGTAAAGGGGTGGAGGGCGGGATTATGTGTGGTAATGGGGTGGAGGGCGGGATTATGTGTGGTAATGTGGTGGGGGGCGGGATTATGTGTGGTGATGTGGTGGGGGGCGGGATTATCAGTGGTAATGTTGTGGGGGCGGGATTATGTGTGGTGATGTGTTGGGGGGCGGGATTATGTGTGATGATGTGGTGGGGGGCGGGATAATGTGTGGTAATGTGGTGGGGGGCGGGATTATGTGTGGTGATGTGGAGGGGGCGGGATTATGTGTGGTAATGTGGTGGGGGGCAGGATAATGTGTGGCAATGTGGTGGGGGGGCAAGATTGTGTGTGGTGATGTGGTGGGGGCGGGATTATGTGTGGTAATGTGGTGGGGGGCGGGATTATCTGTGGTAATGTGGTGGGGGGCGGGATTAAGTGTGGTGATGTGTTGGGGGGCGAATTATGTGTGGTGATGTAGTGGGGGGGCGGGATTATGCGTGGTGATGTGGTGGGGGGCGGTATTTTGTGTGGTGATGTGTTGGGGGCACGGGATTATGTGTGGTGATGTGGTGGGGGGGTGGTATTATGTGTGGTGATGTGGGCGGGCGGGATTAGGTGTGGTGATTTGGTGGGGGGGCGGGATTATGTGTCATAATGTGGTGGGGGGCAGAATTATGTGTGGTGATGTGGTGGGGGGCTGGATTATGTGTGGTGGGGGGCGGGATTATGTGTGGTAATGTGGTGGGGGGCTGGATTATGTGTGGTAATGTGGTGGGTGGGCGGGATTATCTGTAGTATTGTGGTGGGGGCGGGATTATGTGTGGTAATGTGGTGGGGGGTGTCATGAATCCCAATGGCTAGGGATAGCAAGGGACAAGCAAAGTAATACAAAATATCGGACGAGCTCTAGGGTGATGGAACCTGGGCTGACCGCTGCCCTACGCCTGACAAACGCAACTAGAGATAGCCAGGGAGCGTGCCTACGTTGGTTCTAGACGCCACGCACCAGCCTAAGAGCTAACTAGTACTGCAGAGAAAATAAAGACCTCACTTGCCTCCAGAGGAATGAACCCCAAAAGGTATAGTTGCCCCCCACATGTATTGACGGTGAAATGAGAGGAAGGCACACACATAGAGATGATATATATAGGTTCAGCAAATTGAGGCCCGCTGTAAACTAGAAAGCAGAACGATACAAAAGGGATCTGAGCGGTCAGCAAAAAACCCTAATCAAAAAACCATCCTGAGATTACAAGAACCCATGTGCCAACTCATGGCACATGGGGAGAACCTCAGTCCACTAGAGCTACCAGCTAGCATAGAGACATAATAAGCAAGCTGGACAAAAAAAAAACAACAACTGAAAATCAGCACTTAGCTTATCCTGAAAGATCTGGGAGCAGGTAGGCAGGAACCAAACAGAGCACATCTGAATACATTGATAGCCGGCAAGGGAATGACAGAAAGGCCAGGTAAAATAGGAAACACCCAGCCTCTGATGGACAGGTGGAAACCAAAGGCCGCAACCCACCAAAGTCACCCAGTACCAGCAATAACCACCAGAGGGAGCCCACAAACAGAATCCACAACAGTACCCCCCCTTGAGGAGGGGTCACCGAACCCTCACGAGAACCCCCAGGGCGATCAGGGTGAGCTCTATGGAAGGCGCGGACCAAATCAGTCGCATGAACATCGGAGGCGACCACCCAGGAATTATCCTCCTGACCATAACCCTTCCACTTAACCAAATACTGGAGTTTGCGTCTGGAAACACGAGAATCCAAGATCTTCTCAACAACATACTCCAATTCTCCCTCCACCAGCACCGGAGCAGGAGGCTCAACCGAAGGAACAACGGGCACCTCATACCTCCGCAACAACGACCGATGGAACACATTATGAATAGCAAATGATGCTGGGAGATCCAAACGAAAAGATACAGGGTTAAGAATCTCCGAGATCCTATAAGGACCGATGAACCGAGGCTTGAACTTAGGAGAAGAGACCTTCATAGGGACAAAACGAGAAGACAACCACACCAAATCCCCAACAAGAAGTCGGGGACCCACGCGGCGACGGCGATTAGCAAACTGCTGAGTCTTCTCCTGAGATAACTTCAAATTGTCCACCACCTGGTTCCAAATCTGATGCAGCCTGTCCACCACCACGTCCACTCCAGGACAATCCGAAGACTCCACCTGACCAGAGGAAAAACGAGGATGAAACCCCGAATTACAAAAAAAAGGAGAGACCAACGTGGCAGAACTAGCCCGATTATTAAGAGCAAATTCGGCCAGTGGCAAAAAAGCAACCCAGTCATCCTGATCAGCAGAAACAAAACACCTCAAATAAGTCTCCAAGGTCTGATTAGTTCGCTCCGTCTGGCCATTCGTCTGAGGATGGAATGCAGACGAGAAAGACAAATCAATGCCCATCTTGGCACAAAACGTCCGCCAAAATCTAGACACAAACTGGGATCCCCTGTCAGAAACGATATTCTCCGGAATCCCATGCAAACGAACCACGTTCTGAAAAAACAAAGGGACCAACTCAGAGGAGGAAGGCAACTTAGGCAAGGGCACCAAATGAACCATCTTAGAAAAGCGGTCACACACAACCCAGATAACGGACATTTTCTGTGAAACCGGGAGATCAGAAATAAAATCCATGGAAATGTGCGTCCAAGGCCTCTTCGGGATGGGCAAGGATAACAACAACCCACTGGCCCGAGAACAGCAAGGCTTAGCTCGAGCACACACTTCACAAGACTGCACAAAGGTACGCACATCCCTAGACAAGGAAGGCCACCAAAAAGACCTGGCCACCAAGTCTCTAGTACCAAATATTCCAGGATGACCAGCCAACACAGAAGAATGGACCTCGGAGATGACTCTACTGGTCCAATCATCCGGAACAAACAGTCTTTCTGGTGGACAACGATCCGGTTTATCCACCTGAAACTCCTGCAATGCACGTCGCAAGTCTGGGGATACGGCGGACAATATTACCCCATCCCTAAGGATACCAGTAGGCCCAGAGTCTCCAGGAGAGTCAGGCACAAAACTCCTGGAAAGAGCATCTGCCTTCACATTCTTTGAACCTGGCAGGTATGAAACCACGAAATTGAAACGAGAAAAAAACAACGACAAACGAGCCTGTCTAGGATTCAAACGCCTGGCAGACTCAAGGTAAATGAGATTCTTGTGATCAGTCAAGACCACCACACGATGTTTAGCACCCTCAAGCCAATGACGCCACTCCTCAAATGCCCACTTCATGGCCAAAAGCTCCCGATTACCCACATCATAATTGCGCTCGGCGGGCGAGAATTTTCTAGAGAAGAATGCACATGGCTTCATCACCGAGCCATTAGAACTTCTCTGTGACAAAACCGCCCCCGCTCCAATCTCGGAAGCATCAACCTCAACCTGAAAAGGAAGTGAAACATCTGGTTGACACAACACAGGAGCAGAAGAAAACCGGCACTTAAGTTCCTGAAAGGCCTCCACGGCCGCAGGAGACCAATCAGCAACATCAGCACCCTTTTTAGTCAAATCAGTCAAAGGTTTAACAATACTGGAAAAATTAGCAATGAACCGACGATAAAAATTAGCAAACCCCAAGAACTTCTGAAGGCTCTTAACAGATGTAGGTTGTGTCCAGTCACAAATCGCCTGAACCTTGACGGGATCCATCTCAATAGTAGAAGGAGAAAAAATGTACCCCAAAAAAGAAATCTTCTGGACTCCGAAGAGACACTTCGAGCCCTTCACAAACAGAGAATTGGCCCGCAGAACCTGAAACACCTTCCTGACCTGTAGAACATGAGACTCCCAGTCATCAGAAAACACCAAAATATCATCCAAATACACAATCATAAACTTATCCAGATATTCACGGAAAATATTGTGCATAAAGGACTGAAAGACTGACGGAGCATTGGAGAGTCCAAAAGGCATTACCAAATACTCAAAATGGCCCTCAGGCGTATTAAATGCGGTTTTCCACTCATCACCCTGTTTTATCCGCACCAGATTATACGCACCGCGAAGATCTATCTTAGTGAACCACCTAGCCCCCTTAATGCGAGCAAACAAATCAGTCAATAATGGCAATGGATACTGATACTTGACTGTAATCTTATTCAGAAGGCGATAATCTATACAAGGCCTCAGGGAACCATCTTTTTTTGCCACGAAAAAAAAACCTGCTCCCAGAGGGGACGAAGATGGACGAATATGTCCCTTTTCCAAAGATTCCTTAATATAATTCCGCATAGCAGTATGCTCTGGCAGTGACAGATTAAATAAACGACCCTTAGGGAACTTACTGCCAGGAATCAATTCTATAGCACAGTCACAATCTCTATGCGGAGGGAGCGAATTGAGCTCAGGCTCCTCAAAAACATCCCTATAGTCAGACAAAAACGCAGGGATCTCAGAAGGAGTAGATGAAGCGATTGAAATCGGAGGTGCATAATCATGAACCCCCTGACATCCCCAGCTTAACACAGACATTGTTTTCCAGTCCAGGACAGGATTATGAGTTTGTAACCATGGCAGACCAAGCACTAGTACATCATGTAAATGATACAGTACAAGGAAGCGAATCACCTCCTGATGAACGGGAGTCATGCGCATGGTCACTTGTGTCCAATACTGCGGTTTCTTCATAGCCAATGGTGTAGAGTCAATTCCCTTCAGAGGAATAGGAACTTCCAGAGGTTCCAGACTAAAACCGCAGCGTTTAGCAAATGACCAATCCATAAGACTCAGGGCAGCGCCTGAATCCACATAGGCATCGACGGAAATGGAAGACAGTGAAAAAATCAGAGTCACAGACAAAATGAACTTAGGCTGCAGAGTACCAATGGCAAAAGATTTATCAACCCTTTTTGTGCGTTTAGAGCATGCTGATATAACATGAGCTGAATCACCACAATAAAAACACAATCCATTTTTCCGCCTATAATTTTGCCGTTCACTTCTGGACTGAATTCTATCACATTGCATAGTCTCAGGTGCCTGTTCAAAAGACACCGCCAACTGGTGCACGGGTTTGCGCTCCCGTAAACGCCGATCAATCTGAATGGCCATAGCCATCGACTCATTCAGACCTGTAGGCGTAGGGAACCCCACCATAATATCCTTAATGGCCTCGGAAAGACCATTTCTGAAGTTTGCAGCCAGGGCGCACTCATTCCACTGAGTAAGCACCGACCATTTCCGAAATTTTTGACAATATATTTCCGCTTCATCATACCCCTGAGAGAGGGCTAATAAAGCCTTTTCAGCCTGAATCTCCAGGTTGGGTTCCTCATAGAGCAATCCCAATGCCAGAAAAAACGCATCCACATTGAGCAATGCAGGATCCCCTGGTGCCAATGCAAATGCCCAATTCTGAGGGTCGCCTCGCAGGAAAGATATTACAATCTTGACCTGTTGAGCAGGGTCTCCAGAGGAGCGAGATTTAAAGAAAGAAACAATTTACAATTGTTCCTGAAATTCAGGAAGGTAGATCTATCTCCAGAAAAGAACTCTGGAATAGGAATTCTAGGTTCAGACATGGGAGTGTGAACAACAAAATCCTGTATGTTTTGAACTTTTGCCGCGAGATTACTCAGGCTGGAAGCCAAACTCTGGACATCCATGTTAAACAGCTAATATCAGAGCCATTCAAGGGTTAAGAGGAGGTAAGAAGCAGCTAGACAGCAATTAAGGGCTAGGCAGCAAAACTCTGAAGGAAAAAAAAAAAAAAAAAAATTTCCCTTAAACACTTCTTTTTCTCCTGCTTCAGCCCAAACAATTAACACTTTGTGGGCCGGCTATACTGTCATGAATCCCAATGGCTAGGGATAGCAAGGGACAAGCAAAGTAATACAAAATATCGGACGAGCTCTAGGGTGATGGAACCTGGGCTGACCGCTGCCCTACGCCTGACAAACGCAACTAGAGATAGCCAGGGAGCGTGCCTACGTTGGTTCTAGACGCCACGCACCAGTCTAAGAGCTAACTAGTACTGCAGAGAAAATAAAGACCTCACTTGCCTCCAGAGGAATGAACCCCAAAAGGTATAGTTGCCCCCCACATGTATTGACGGTGAAATGAGAGGAAGGCACACACATAGAGATGATATATATAGGTTCAGCAAATTGAGGCCCGCTGTAAACTAGAAAGCAGAACGATACAAAAGGGGTCTGAGCGGTCAGCAAAAAACCCTAATCAAAAAACCATCCTGAGATTACAAGAACCCATGTGCCAACTCATGGCACATGGGGAGAACCTCAGTCCACTAGAGCTACCAGCTAGCATAGAGACATAATAAGCAAGCTGGACAAAAAAAACCCAACAACTGAAAATCAGCACTTAGCTTATCCTGAAAGATCTGGGAGCAGGTAGGCAGGAACCAAACAGAGCACATCTGAATACATTGATAGCCGGCAAGGGAATGACAGAAAGGCCAGGTAAAATAAGAAACACCCAGCCTCTGATGGACAGGTGGAAACCAAAGGCCGCAACCCACCAAAGTCACCCAGTACCAGCAATAACCACCAGAGGGAGCCCACAAACAGAATCCGCAACAGGGGGGCAGGATTATGTGTGGTAATGTGGTGGGGGCATGATTATGTGTGGTGATGTGGGGGGGTGGGATTATGTGTGGTGATGTGGTGGGGGGCGGGATTATGTGTGGTAATGGGGTGGGAGGCGGAATTATGTGTGGTGATGTGGTGGGGGGCGGGATTATTTGTGGTAATGGGGTGGGGGGCGGGATTATGTGGGGTAATGGGGTGGAGGATGGGATTATGTGTGGTGATGTGGTGGGGGGGCGGGATTATTTGTGGTAATGGGGTGGGGGGCGGGATTATGTGTGGTAATGGGGTGGGGGGCGGGATTATGTGTGGTGATGTGGTGGGGGCGGGATAATGTGTGGTAATTTGGTGGGGGGGCAGGATTATGTGTGGTGATGTGGTGGGGGGCGGGATTATGTGTGGTAATGTGTTGGGGGGCGGGATTATGTGTGGTAATGTGGTGAGGGGCGGGATTATGTGTGCTAATGTGTTGGGGGCGGGATTATCTGTGGTTATGTGGTGGGGTCGGGATTATGTGTGGTAATGTGGTGGGGGCGGTATTATCTTTAGTAATGTGGTGGGGGGCAGGAATATGTGTGGTAAAGTGGTGGGGGACGGATTTGTGTGGTAATGTGGTGGGGGGCGGGATTATGTGTGCTAATGTGGTGGGGGCGGGATTATCAGTGGTAATGTGGTGGGGGGCGGGATTATGTGTGGTGATGTGTTGGGGGGGCGGGATTATGTGTGGTGATGTGGTGGGGGGCAGGATTATGTGTGGTGATGTGGTGGGGGGCAGGATTATGTGTGGTAATGGGGTGGGAGGCGGGATTATGTGTGCTAATGTGTTGGGGTGTTGGGGGCGGGATTATCTGTGGTTATGTGGTGGGGTCGGGATTATGTGTGGTAATGTGGTGGGGGCGGGATTATCTTTAGTAATGTGGTGGGGGGCAGGAATATGTGTGGTAAAGTGGTGGGGGACGGATTTGTGTGGTAATGTGGTGGGGGGCGGGATTATGTGTGCTAATGTGGTGGGGGCGGGATTATCAGTGGTAATGTGGTGGGGGGCGGGATTATGTGTGGTGATGTGTTGGGGGGGCGGGATTATGTGTGGTGATGTGTTGGGGGGGCGGGATTATGTGTGGTGATGTGGTGGGGGGCAGGATTATGTGTGGTAATGGGGTGGGAGGCGGGATTATGTGTGGTGATGTGGTGGGGGCGGGATTATGTGTGGTGATGTGGTGGGGGCGGGATTATGTGTGGTAATGGGGTGGAGGGCGGGATTATGTGTGGTATTGTGGTGGGGGGCAGGATTATGTGTGGTGATATGGTGGGGGGACGGGATTATTTGTGGTAATGGGGTGGGGGGCGGGATTATGTGTGGTAATGGGGGGAGGTTTGTGTGGTGATGTGGTGGGTGGGCAGGATTATGTGTGATGTGGTGGGGGGCGGGATAATGTGTGGTAATGTAGTGAGGGGGCGGGATTATGTGTGGTGATGTGGTGGGGGGCTGGATTATGTGTGGTAATGTGGTGGAGGGGCGGGATTATCTGTAGTAATGTGGTGGGGGGCGGGATTATGTGTGGTAATGTGGTGGTGGGGGGATTATGTGTGGTAATGTGTTGGGGGGAGGGATTATCTGTAGTAATGTGGTGGGGGGGCGGGATTATGTGTGGTGATGTGGTGGGCGGGTGGGATTATGTGTGGTAATGGGGTGGGGAACGGGATTATGTGTGGTAATGTGGTAGGGGGCGGGATTAAGTGTGGTGATGTAGTAGGGGGCGGGATTATGTGTGGTGATGTGGTGGGTGGGCGGGATTTTGTGTGGTGATGTGTTGGGGGCACGGGATTATATGTGGTGATGTGGTGGGGGGGCGGGATTATGTGTGGTGATGTGGTGGGCGGGCGGGATTATGTGTGGTGATGTTGTGGGCGGGCGGGATTAGGTGTGGTGATTTGGTGGGGGGCGGGATTATGTGTCATAATGTGGTGGGGGGCAGGATTATGTGTGGTGATGTGGTGGGGGCGGGATTATGTGTGGTAATGGGGTGGGGGGGCGGGATTTTGTGTGGTAATGGGGTGGGGGGCAGGATTATGTGTGTTGATCTGGTGGGGGGGCGGGATTATGTGTGGCGATGTGGTGGGGGGCGGGATTATGTGTGGTAATGTGGTGGGGGGCGGGATTATGTGTGGTAATGTGGTGGGGGCGGGATTATGTGTGGTAATGTGGTGGGGGGTGGGATTATGTGTGGTAATGTGGGGGGGGGGCGGGATTATGTGTGGTAATGTGGTGGGGGGGCGGGATTATGTGTGCTAATGTGGTGGGGGCGGGTTTATCTGTGGTAATGTGGTGGGGGGCGGGATTATCTGTAGTAATGTGGAGGGCAGGAATATGTGTGGTAAAGTGGTGGGGGCCGGATTATGTGTGGTAATGTGGTGGGGGGTGGGATTATCTGTGGTAATGTGGTGGGGGCGGGATTATGTGTGGTGATGTGTTGGGGGGCGGGATTATGTGTGGTGATGTGGTGGGGGGGCGGGATTATGTGTGGTGATGTGGTGGGGGGGCGGGATTATGTGTGGTGATGTGGTGGGGGGGCGGGATTATGTGTGGTAATGTGGTGGGGGCGGGATTATGTGTAGTAACGTGGTGGGTGGCGGGATTATGTGTGGTAACGGGGTGGGGGGGCAGGATTATGTGTGGTAATGGGGTGGGGGGTGGGATTATGTGTGGTGATGTGGTGGGGGGCGGGATTATGTGTGGTAATGGGGGGGGGGCTGGGTTATGTGTGGTAATGGTGTGGGGGTTCGGGATTATGTGTGGTAATGGGGTGGAGGGGCGGGATTATGTGTGGTAATGGGGTGGGGGGCAGCATTATGGGTGGTAATGGGGTGGGGGGCGGGATTATGTGTGGTGATGTGGTGGGGGGGCGGGATTATTTGTGGTAATGGGGTGGGGGGCGGGATTATGTGTGGTGATGTGGTGGGCGGGCGGGATTATGTGTGGTGATGTGGTGGGGGGCGGGATAATGTGTGGTAATGTGGTGGGGGGCAAGATTATGTGTGGTGATGTGGTGGGGGGGCGGGATTATGTGTGGTAATGTGGTGGGGGGCAGGATTATCTGTAGTAATGTGGTGGGGGGCAGGATTATGTGTGGTAATGTGGAGGGGGGCAGGATTATATGTGGTAATGTGGTGGGGGGGCGGGACTATGTGTGGTGATGTGGTGGGGTGGATTATCTGTGGTAATGTGGTGGGGGGCGGGATTATGGGTGGTGATGTGGTGGGGGGGCGGGATTATATGTGGTAATGGGGTGGAGGAGCGGGATTATGTGTGGTGATGTGTTGAAGGGGCGGGATTATGTGTGGTGATGTGGTGGGGGGCAGGATTTGTGGGGGGCGGGATTGTGTGTGGTGATGTGGTGGTAATCACGATGCCTCATATATATATAGATTATTATTTATTTATATAGTGCCATTGATTCCATGGTGCTGTACATGAGAAGGGGTTACATACAAAATACAGACATCACCGGCCGTAAAGTAAAAGCAGAGCACAGCGGTGACGTTTCACCGCTGTGCCCTGCTTTCCGGCCGGCACTCACAGTCAGTGCGGGAACCAGACGGCGAGGGACCTGACGGACACCGGAATGTGAGTATGTACTGTTTTTTTTGTTTTTACATTTACGATGGTAAACAGGGTAAACATGGGGTTACTAAGCGCGGCCCTGCGCTTAGTAACCCGATGTTTACCCTGGTTACAAGCGAACGCATCGCTGGATCGGTGTCACACACCGATCCAGCGATGACAGCGGGAAATCCAGCGACAAAATAAAGTTCCAAACGATCTGCTACGACGTACGATTCTCAGCAGGGTCCCTGATCGCTGCTGCGTGTCAGACACAGCGAAATCGTATGGATATCGCTGGAACGTCACGGATCGTACCGTCGTAGCGACCAAAGTGCCACTGTGAGACGGTACCCTAAGACGGAAGCATAAACTGGTGTACCTGCACTTACACGTGTACAGTGTTGTGATACCTGCATAAGTGGGGACCCCCATGCAGTGTTGTGAATTTTAAAGGGGTTCTCTGTCTTGGTGTTGCTGTGGTGCCCCAGGATCCTGGTCGTCACAGTAGCATTGCTTTCCTCGCAGGGAGAGTGATGTTACGTTTGGAGGCGATGAAGGAGATCTTTTATCAGGTAACCACAATGCATACAATATGTTCACACTCCAGGCCAGAAGGGGGAGCTCTAAACCTGTTTAGGGTGAACTCCCCTATAAATACATCCTGATCTGGAGGGAAAGAGTTCAGTTTCAGTTCAGAAAGTGAGAGACACAGAAGAGAGCAGACCGACATAGAGTCTCAGAAGGTCTGAAGGGGCCTGTAGTCTGAAGTACTACTGCTCCTGGAAAGAGAGATACAGAAAGCCGAACATTGTTCAGTGAGTGTGCAGGAGAGTGAAGCACAGGAGAGTAACATCAGGGGAGAACAGCTAAGATTAAGCTGCCTCCCTCTGAGGCGCAGATAACCGGTAGCCGGACCACCGAGGTTGTAGGACTCTACGACTTACAACAGAAACCGGCAGGACAGCTGAATTGCAAATTATCTGCCCCCACGCACACCTGAAGACACGGTCACACCTTTAGAGCCAGGGGCATACTAGAGTCCCTATAAACAGGCTCAAGTCAGCAGTCATACGGGTTATGTCCTATCCTGTACGGAGGACAGAGAGAGAACATCTGTGAGGACCTTATCTGAAGCCGTAGGCAGAAAGGGACTACAACACCACCGCACTAGAGGAAGGCTTTTAACTCCGCTTGGTAAAGGGGACTCTGGATTCGCTTCCAAGCTGGCTGGACCCTGCCTGCCCTGTGATCTGGCGTCCTCGTTCTTTACTGCGCCATTCACCATCTTCCATCTACACACCGGGAGCCCTGAGTATATACTTCACCTGTCGGAAGTTATACCATCTAGCAGCCATAACATCACCCCAGAGGACCCCTTAAAGCAGTGTCGGTCCCCACTGACCGAATACCACAGGTGGCATCACGAACAGGAGAGTAACATCAGGGGAGACCAGCTAAGATCAGGCTGCCTCCCTCTGAGGCGCAGATAACCGGTAGCCGGACCACCGAGGTTGTAAGGACTCTACGACTTACAGCAGAAACCGACAGGACAGCTGAATTGCAAATTATCTGTCCCCACGCACACCTGAAGACACGTTGACACCTTTAGAGCCGGGGCGTGCTAGAGTCCCTATAAACAGGCTCAAGTCACCAGTCATACGGGTTATGTCCTATCCTGTACGGGGGACAGAGAGAGAACATCCATGAGGACCTTATCTGAAGCTGTAGGCAGAAAGGGACTACAACACCACCACACTAGAGGATGGCTTTTAACTCCACTTGGTAAAGGGGACTCTGGATTCGCTTCCAAGCTGGCCGGGCCCTGCCTGCCCTGTGATCTGGTGCCCTGGACTGTGGCTGCCTGAAGTCTTCAGTAAACAAGGTAAAGAGACTGCAAACCTACGTCCTCGTTCTTTACTGTGCCATTCACCATCTTCCATCTACACACCGGGAGCCCTGGGGATATACTTATATACTGGGAAGTTATACCATCTGGCTGCCCTTAAAGCAGCGTCGGTCCCCACTGACTGAATACTACAGGTGGCGTCACGAACATAAACTTTATTCCCTTTAAAGACCTTTCCCCTTTTAACGTTGATGCCCAGGGCCACGGACCGGGTGACATCCCCCTCTGAATACAGGACCCGGTACCGAGTACCCCACTGCCCTTTGGGCGCGTCATTGCTTCTCTGATTTTCCAGACGGATGATGTTTAAAAGCCCCTTGGTGACGGATAATGTGAGTATATATACTTAATCATTATATGTATTTAATCTTTATAAGTACTTAATCTTTGTATCTCAAAATATACAAAAGTGTATGGAATCATACTATTCAATCATACTATTCCTTTAATTTTGTACTTTGAAATAAAATTGCGTTATATCGCAAGTAGTAGCCTTCTTTACAGTAAATCTGTATCTGAACCTTAGTGTTAAAAACTTGGCAATACAGTGGCAAGATGGTATAAGCTGATACATGAGCAGAGAACGAGGACTGTCATGAATCCCAATGGCTAGGGATAGCAAGGGACAAGCAAAGTAATACAAAATATCGGACGAGCTCTAGGGTGATGGAACCTGGGCTGACCGCTGCCCTACGCCTGACAAACGCAACTAGAGATAGCCAGGGAGCGTGCCTACGTTGGTTCTAGACGCCACGCACCAGCCTAAGAGCTAACTAGTACTGCAGAGAAAATAAAGACCTCACTTGCCTCCAGAGGAATGAACCCCAAAAGGTATAGTTGCCCCCCACATGTATTGACGGTGAAATGAGAGGAAGGCACACACATAGAGATGATATATATAGGTTCAGCAAATTGAGGCCCGCTGTAAACTAGAAAGCAGAACGATACAAAAGGGATCTGAGCGGTCAGCAAAAAACCCTAATCAAAAAACCATCCTGAGATTACAAGAACCCATGTGCCAACTCATGGCACATGGGGAGAACCTCAGTCCACTAGAGCTACCAGCTAGCATAGAGACATAATAAGCAAGCTGGACAAAAAAACCAACAACTGAAAATCAGCACTTAGCTTATCCTGAAAGATCTGGGAGCAGGTAGGCAGGAACCAAACAGAGCACATCTGAATACATTGATAGCCGGCAAGGGAATGACAGAAAGGCCAGGTAAAATAGGAAACACCCAGCCTCTGATGGACAGGTGGAAACCAAAGGCCGCAACCCACCAAAGTCACCCAGTACCAACAGTAACCACCAGAGGGAGCCCACAAACAGAATCCACAACAGTACCCCCCCCTTGAGGAGGGGTCACCGAACCCTCACGAGAACCCCCAGGGCGATCAGGGTGAGCTCTATGGAAGGCGCGGACCAAATCAGTCGCATGAACATCGGAGGCGACCACCCAGGAATTATCCTCCTGACCATAACCCTTCCACTTAACCAAATACTGGAGTTTGCGTCTGGAAACACGAGAATCCAAGATCTTCTCAACAACATACTCCAATTCTCCCTCCACCAGCACCGGAGCAGGAGGCTCAACCGAAGGAACAACGGGCACCTCATACCTCCGCAACAACGACCGATGGAACACATTATGAATAGCAAACGATGCTGGGAGATCCAAACGAAAAGATACAGGGTTAAGAATCTCCGAGATCCTATAAGGACCGATGAACCGAGGCTTGAACTTAGGAGAAGAGACCTTCATAGGGACAAAACGAGAAGACAACCACACCAAATCCCCAACAAGAAGTCGGGGACCCACGCGGCGACGGCGATTAGCAAACTGCTGAGTCTTCTCCTGAGATAACTTCAAATTGTCCACCACCTGGTTCCAAATCTGATGCAGCCTGTCCACCACCACGTCCACTCCAGGACAATCCGAAGACTCCACCTGACCAGAGGAAAAACGAGGATGAAACCCTGAATTACAAAAAAAAGGAGAGACCAACGTGGCAGAACTAGCCCGATTATTAAGAGCAAATTCGGCCAGTGGCAAAAAAGCAACCCAGTCATCTTGATCAGCAGAAACAAAACACCTCAAATAAGTTTCCAAGGTCTGATTAGTTCGCTCCGTCTGGCCATTCGTCTGAGGATGGAATGCAGACGAGAAAGACAAATCAATGCCCATCTTGGCACAAAACGTCCGCCAAAATCTAGACACAAACTGGGATCCCCTGTCAGAAACGATATTCTCCGGAATCCCATGCAAACGAACCACGTTCTGAAAAAATAAAGGGACCAACTCAGAGGAGGAAGGCAACTTAGGCAAGGGCACCAAATGAACCATCTTAGAAAAGCGGTCACACACAACCCAGATAACGGACATTTTCTGTGAAACCGGGAGATCAGAAATAAAATCCATGGAAATGTGCGTCCAAGGCCTCTTCGGGATGGGCAAGGATAACAACAACCCACTGGCACGAGAACAGCAAGGCTTAGCTCGAGCACACACTTCACAAGACTGCACAAAGGTACGCACATCCCTAGACAAGGAAGGCCACCAAAAAGACCTGGCCACCAAGTCTCTAGTACCAAATATTCCAGGATGACCAGCCAACACAGAAGAATGGACCTCGGAGATGACTCTACTGGTCCAATCATCCGGAACAAACAGTCTTTCTGGTGGACAACGATCCGGTTTATCCACCTGAAACTCCTGCAATGCACGTCGCAAGTCTGGGGATACGGCGGACAATATTACCCCATCCCTAAGGATACCAGTAGGCCCAGAGTCTCCAGGAGAGTCAGGCACAAAACTCCTGGAAAGAGCATCTGCCTACACATTCTTTGAACCTGGCAGGTATGAAACCACGAAATTGAAACGAGAAAAAAACAACGACCAACGAGCCTGTCTAGGATTCAAACGCCTGGCAGACTCAAGGTAAATGAGATTCTTGTGATCAGTCAAGACCACCACACGATGTTTAGCACCCTCAAGCCAATGACGCCACTCCTCAAATGCCCACTTCATGGCCAAAAGCTCCCGATTACCCACATCATAATTGCGCTCGGCGGGCGAGAATTTTCTAGAGAAGAATGCACATGGCTTCATCACCGAGCCATTAGAACTTCTCTGTGACAAAACCGCCCCCGCTCCAATCTCGGAAGCATCAACCTCAACCTGAAAAGGAAGTGAAACATCTGGTTGACACAACACAGGAGCAGAAGAAAACCGGCACTTAAGTTCCTGAAAGGCCTCCACGGCCGCAGGAGACCAATCAGCAACATCAGCACCCTTTTTAGTCAAATCAGTCAAAGGTTTAACAATACTGGAAAAATTAGCAATGAACCGACGATAAAAATTAGCAAACCCCAAGAACTTCTGAAGGCTCTTAACAGATGTAGGTTGTGTCCAGTCACAAATCGCCTGAACCTTGACGGGATCCATCTCAATAGTAGAAGGAGAAAAAATGTACCCCAAAAAAGAAATCTTCTGGACTCCGAAGAGACACTTCGAGCCCTTCACAAACAGAGAATTGGCCCGCAGAACCTGAAACACCTTCCTGACCTGTAGAACATGAGACTCCCAGTCATCAGAAAACACCAAAATATCATCCAAATACACAATCATAAACTTATCCAGATATTCACGGAAAATATTGTGCATAAAGGACTGAAAGACTGACGGAGCATTGGAGAGTCCAAAAGGCATTACCAAATACTCAAAATGGCCCTCAGGCGTATTAAATGCGGTTTTCCACTCATCACCCTGTTTTATCCGCACCAGATTATACGCACCGCGAAGATCTATCTTAGTGAACCACCTAGCCCCCTTAATGCGAGCAAACAAATCAGTCAATAATGGCAATGGATACTGATACTTGACTGTAATCTTATTCAGAAGGCGATAATCTATACAAGGCCTCAGGGAACCATCTTTTTTTGCCACGAAAAAAAACCCTGCTCCCAGAGGGGACGAAGATGGACGAATATGTCCCTTTTCCAAGGACTCCTTAATATAATTCCGCATAGCAGTATGCTCTGGCAGTGACAGATTAAATAAACGACCCTTAGGGAACTTACTGCCAGGAATCAATTCTATAGCACAGTCACAATCTCTATGCGGAGGGAGCGAATTGAGCTTAGGCTCCTCAAAAACATCCCTATAGTCAGACAAAAACGCAGGGATCTCAGAAGGAGTAGATGAAGCGATTGAAATCGGAGGTGCATAATCATGAACCCCCTGACATCCCCAGCTTAACACAGACATTGTTTTCCAGTCCAGGACAGGATTATGAGTTTGTAACCATGGCAGACCAAGCACTAGTACATCATGTAAATTATACAGTACAAGGAAGCGAATCACCTCCTGATGAACGGGAGTCATGCGCATGGTCACTTGTGTCCAATACTGCGGTTTATTCATAGCCAATGGTGTAGAGTCAATTCCCTTCAGAGGAATAGGAACTTCCAGAGGTTCCAGACTAAAACCGCAGCGTTTAGCAAATGACCAATCCATAAGACTCAGGGCAGCGCCCGAATCCACATAGGCATCGACGGAAATGGAAGACAGTGAAAAAATCAGAGTCACAGACAAAATGAACTTAGGCTGCAGAGTACCAATGGCAAAAGATTTATCAACCCTTTTTGTGCGTTTAGAGCATGCTGATATAACATGAGCTGAATCACCACAATAAAAACACAATCCATTTTTCCGCCTATAATTTTGCCGTTCACTTCTGGACTGAATTCTATCACATTGCATAGTCTCAGGTGCCTGTTCAAAAGACACCGCCAACTGGTGCACGGGTTTGCGCTCCCGTAAACGCCGATCAATCTGAATGGCCATAGCCATCGACTCATTCAGACCTGTAGGCGTAGGGAACCCCACCATAATATCCTTAATGGCCTCGGAAAGACCATTTCTGAAGTTTGCAGCCAGGGCGCACTCATTCCACTGAGTAAGCACCGACCATTTCCGAAATTTTTGACAATATATTTCCGCTTCATCATACCCCTGAGAGAGGGCTAATAAAGCCTTTTCAGCCTGAATCTCCAGGTTGGGTTCCTCATAGAGCAATCCCAATGCCAGAAAAAACGCATCCACATTGAGCAATGCAGGATCCCCTGGTGCCAATGCAAATGCCCAATTCTGAGGGTCGCCTCGCAGGAAAGATATTACAATCTTGACCTGTTGAGCAGGGTCTCCAGAGGAGCGAGATTTTAAAGAAAGAAACAATTTACAATTGTTCCTGAAATTCAGGAAGGTAGATCTATCTCCAGAAAAGAACTCTGGAATAGGAATTCTAGGTTCAGACATGGGAGTGTGAACAACAAAATCCTGTATGTTTTGAACTTTTGCCGCGAGATTACTCAGGCTGGAAGCCAAACTCTGGACATCCATGTTAAACAGCTAATATCAGAGCCATTCAAGGGTTAAGAGGAGGTAAGAAGCAGCTAGACAGCAATTAAGGGCTAGGCAGCAAAACTCTGAAGGAAAAAAAAAAAAAAAAAAAAATTTCCCTTAAACACTTCTTTTTCTCCTGCTTCAGCCCAAACAATTAACACTTTGTGGGCCGGCTATACTGTCATGAATCCCAATGGCTAGGGATAGCAAGGGACAAGCAAAGTAATACAAAATATCGGACGAGCTCTAGGGTGATGGAACCTGGGCTGACCGCTGCCCTACGCCTGACAAACGCAACTAGAGATAGCCAGGGAGCGTGCCTACGTTGGTTCTAGACGCCACGCACCAGCCTAAGAGCTAACTAGTACTGCAGAGAAAATAAAGACCTCACTTGCCTCCAGAGGAATGAACCCCAAAAGGTATAGTTGCCCCCCACATGTATTGACGGTGAAATGAGAGGAAGGCACACACATAGAGATGATATATATATAGGTTCAGCAAATTGAGGCCCGCTGTAAACTAGAAAGCAGAACGATACAAAAGGGATCTGAGCGGTCAGCAAAAAACCCTAATCAAAAAACCATCCTGAGATTACAAGAACCCATGTGCCAACTCATGGCACATGGGGAGAACCTCAGTCCACTAGAGCTACCAGCTAGCATAGAGACATAATAAGCAAGCTGGACAAAAAAACCAACAACTGAAAATCAGCACTTAGCTTATCCTGAAAGATCTGGGAGCAGGTAGGCAGGAACCAAACAGAGCACATCTGAATACATTGATAGCCGGCAAGGGAATGACAGAAAGGCCAGGTAAAATAGGAAACACCCAGCCTCTGATGGACAGGTGGAAACCAAAGGCCGCAACCCACCAAAGTCACCCAGTACCAACAGTAACCACCAGAGGGAGCCCACAAACAGAATCCACAACAGAGGACACAGGTTTACAAAGTCTTTACCTGGTTTACTGATGGTAGTAGTAGTCCTCAGTCCAGGGTACCAAGTGCAGGGTAGCTGTGGTTCTGCCGGCTTGGAGGCAATAGGAGATCCTGCTCCCAGGTGAGGTCTGTAAGCCTTTCCTACTTGCGCCAGATGGCGAGGTCCCTGCGGCTTAAAGCTTGCTGACAGGGTCCCCTCTCTCCTGTCCTAAGACAGATGTCTGTACGATTGGCAGTTTGAGCCTGTTTATAGGATCTCTTACATGACCCGGCTCTTAAGGTCACTGCTTCACCTCAGACTTGTTACCGGCAATTGACATATAGTACTATGCCCTCCGGTTCTGTCACGCGTCCTGGAGAACTACACGACCTCGGGCTTCCGATACCCGGCTTCTGCTCTCTGGCTCTTAGAGTGTCCTTCCGCTGTTCCCCCACTGAGCCTCTTCCATCTAAGCTCCTCCACAATTCAACTCTCCTTCTGCTTCTTACTCTTTCCAGGGGTAGCAGCTCCCTCGTGGCTGCTCGGCCCCTACATCTGCTCCAGACATCCTTCTACTCTCCTTTCCTCTTTCAGACTCACTAAGACTGACTGGCTCCTCCTCCAGACCAGGATACATAAAGTCTAAGGAAGCTCCCCTGAATCCGGGTCCGGATCATGGGGCAGGATGGATACAATGGAGACAGATGGAGCAGGATGGGGAGATCATATGAGGCAGAATGGATACTCATGAGGGCAGGATGGGAGAACATATAAGGGATATTTCTGCAGTCATGTATTCATTTTATTTTTTGAGGATACTGTTTTAAATGGGGGGCAGTCCTGTTACTGTGTAGAGTGATACTATGTCGCCTTTTTTTCTTCATGTGGTGTAATGCAGAAGTTGGGAAAAATTAAGTAATGTGTTCTGCAAGCGGAGCTCGAGATAACCGTGTTATTTCCTGTAGAGACGAGCCCTGGCCGGAAGAAGTGATGGCGGTCTGTGCTGGATGAAAGATGAAAAACAAAGATGAAGGACTTCACCTAGAGACTACACTGGTGAGTCAGTGTGTTACCTATACACTGACACTATACACTGTATACTATATACAGATGTCCTCTGTATAATGTCACCAGTGATCACTGTATTACCTGTACATTATATACAGAGCTCCTGAGTATAATACAACCAGTGATCACTATTACCTGTATACAGACACTGCATACTAAGTACAAATCTCCTGTGTATAATGGCACTGATGGTGATAGTATTGTGTTTTTTTTATTACTGATCAGTATTGTAGTATTCAGACATTATGTGGTGGTAATATGTGGTCTGGACATGTTGTAGCGGTATTTGTCCCTTGTTTGTGCTATTTGATCACTTTGTGGTGGTAATATGTGGTCTGGTCATGGTGTTGTGGTATTTGTTCCCTGTATTTGATATTATTCGATCACTGTGGTGGTAATATGTGGTCTGGTCATGGTGCGGTGGTATTTGTTCTTTGTATGTGATATTATTCGATCACTGTGGTGGTAATATGTGGTCAGGACATGGTGCGGTGGTATTTGTTCGTTGTATATGATATTATTGGTCATTTTAAAAATTGAAAAATAAATAAAAATATACCTAAATTGTATTGCATATTTTAACAAATATTTAGTAGCTTACAGTAGAGTAGGGCCCGGCCAAAAGTGTCTACCGTGTTATGGTGGTGGCTTAAAAAATCTTTTGGCCAAATCAAAAGCTGCCGGCTATATGTGTGATCTGGTGATGGGAACTGTTAATGTGTGATAGGTGAGAAGTGGAGTTTTTCCAAGAGAGAGCTGTGGGACTGTGGACAGTTCAAGGGGTGGAGGCGGGGCTGGGGTGGAGCCTGGGTGGAGTCTCAAGGGGGGCCGAAAATTTTGCTAGTATGGGGCCCCGAAATTTCTAGTGGCAGCCCTGTCTCCAACTCCCATCATTTTGGAGCTTGGCAATAATGGTGTGAAAATGCCAAAAGTAGCAACATTTTTGTGCAGCTCTGTGTTGTGCCAAAATTTAGCGACTTTTCAAAGAATTCTGATGTAATAACTTTGATGAATCGCGGTCTGTGTATAAGAGGGATCCTCCATGTCATGTCCAGACGAAGGAGGTCTTTGTAGCCTGTCCTCCTTTTGCTTCTCCTATTGATTAAGTGACACCCCAGGCATTATGATGATTGTTTTTGGGGTCACTATGGACTTTTTTATTGATTAAAGAGGCACTCTGAGTGTTATGTTTGAGTAAGGGGGCACTCGGGTTATTAAGGGGACACTGTACACATTGTTATTATTAAGGGAAATTTTAGGCATTATTATTGGTTTAGAGGACTCGGGTGGAGATGACTTGCTGATCGCTGAGGGTCTCCCCTCAGGCAGTGTCGGACTGGGGTAACAAGGGCCCACCAACAACATTGACTTTGGGGGGGGGGGGGGCACTTTTCACCTGCATGCAAATATTATACTACCTTCATTCACAAATTTACCTATATCTCTATATAATAATAAACTGGAAACTGGGTACCGTGGTTAATGAATGATGAGATGCTGCTTTTTTCTGTACAGAGTGAATCAAGTGAATTATGCCAAGTACTGCCCATACAGTGGGGTTGGGGGCCCAGATCTACACAGGGGCCCACCGGGGATTGCCCTGTTACTCTGTGGGCCAGTCCAAGCCTGCCCCCAGGTATCCTCAGATCGGGACTCTGGAACCCCGAAAATAGGGCTCTGCAGCCCCGTCCTAAGCCTGAGCGGAGGTGTGCATACTCACTTCTGCTTTATTTATGACATGGCAGCAGATTCCTGATCTCGGGATTCCCAGTCTTCAGTTTCAGGATTCTTGGGGTTCCCAAGCGGTTGGACTCTCAACGGTCATCAAATTATCCCTCATCTAAGATAGGGGATAACTTTTATTTTTTTTGGGGTAGTGAGGGAAAGCTAGGATGAGGGAGGAAGCCTGGAGTGGTATAATCTTTTAATAGATTTGACTTTTGTAGGTGGAAATATTTGAACTTTGAGGGACCAATGTTTTTGTGAGCTTTCACAAGTAATATTATATGTGACCAGTAGGGGGAGCACTAAAACTATATTTCAGAGTACAATTACAGCAATCTGTGCCAACTTCATTTACAGCACTGCTTTATTATTATTACTATTATTATTTATTGTTATTAGGCTACTTTCACACTAGCGTTGTTTGCTGTCCATCGCAATTCGTCGTTTTGGAGAAAAAACGCATCCTGCAAAGTTGCCCGCAGGATGCGTTTTTTTCTCCATACACTTGCATTAGCGACGCATTGCGACGGATTGCCACATGTCGCATCCATCGTGCGGCGGATGTGTCGTGTTTTGGCAGACCGTTGGCACAAAAAAAGTTCCATGTAACTATCGGCCCGTACCGACGGACTAATGTGAAAGTAGCCTTATCTATTTATATAATTACCTTAAATTGTCTGTCATCCACTTCCGTCTGGACGTCCTCGAATCCCACAATCCACTGCGCCGCACAGGAAGTACGCCGACTGCCATATTGGAATACCCAATTGATGGGTACTCCAATATGGCACCCGCTGGTGGTACCAGGCCCTTGCACAGTACCACCAGTGGGTCATCGCCGGACCCCCTGCTGCTGAGACTTCCCCGCCGCAAGAACCCCACGCCGCAAGGACCCCTCCCCATCGTTGGGATCCAGGCCACCGCTGGGATCCCGACCGCCGCTGGGATCCAGGCCGCCAGGGCACCCTCCCTGCCGGGCAGCCGTAGGAAAATCATTCACTGCGCAGCTGTGACCTTGGAGTCAAAAATGTTTCCAGGGGCGATCCCCATGATGTTCCTGTGTCTCAATATGTAAAGCATACCTCCCAACTTTTGAAGATGGGAAAGAGGGACAAAGTTTGCGGCGCGCCGCAGCAAATTTTAGGCCACACCTCTGACCACACCCATATCCACATCCCAACCACACCCATTTAGCACTGCTGATCACACTGTTTCATATACAATAATTATAAACAAAAAAATATGGCCACACAGTGCCCCATACTGTATAATGGCCACACATGATGCTCCATACTGTATGATGACCGCACATGATGCTCCATACTGTATAATGGCCACACATGATGCTCCATACTGTATGATGACCGCACATGATGCTCCATACTGTATAATGGCCACACATGATGCTCCATACTGTATGATGACCGCACATGATGCTCCATACTGTATAATGGCCGTACATGATGCTCCATACTGTATAATGACCGCACATGATGCTCCATACTGTATAATGACTGCACATGATGCTCCATACTGTATAATGACCACACGTCGGGCGGGGTCGGTCGGGAGGTGACCCAGCTTTTATAAAAAAAAAAAAAAAACAGCCACAAACCTTGCTCAGGTGCCGCCCCCTGCATTGTCCCCGCCCTAGGCACGTAGTGCGGGACAACTAATGTCCTGCCCGGGATCGCGGGGCTGACTGTCAAAATCAGGACAGTCCCGCGGGATCCGGGACGGTTGGGAGGTATGTGTAAAGTGATGGGTGTCTCAATATGTAAACTGCTGCTGGTAACAACCTATTGCACGTTACCACCAGTGGAACACCGTCGCAACACACACACACGCACACTGTATATGCCGTACGCACCACACACACACAAACACACACTGTATATGCCGTACGCACCACACTCACATTCACACTCTCACACACTTACACTTACATTCACACACTCACACACATTCACACTCACACACATTCACACACACTCACACATACTCACATTCACACTCCCATTCACACGCATGCTCACATTCACACTCACGCAGCCTCTTGCGCGATACCACCAGCAGAATACCGGTGCGGACATGCTGCCGGGATCAGCTGAATGATTCACTGACTGCCGCCGTCTTTGTACAAGAGGAGTGCATGCGCAGTTTTAATGTGACCGCCACATTAATGTGGTGGCAGCTGTCTGATTTACTACGCCTGCGCAAATTATGCAAAACATTGGGATGATCCTGGCAGCAGATGCGCGATATGTCTACAGGCAGAGGAAGCCGGTCACATTAAAGGGGTTTTCCCACGAACGAAAGTTAATTTTAAAAATTGTCTGTGTCTGACCGTGTACGCACTGTACGGAGCATACCACATCTCCTTTGCAGGGGAGGAAGCAAAAGACAATACTGACATTACAGCAGGGGATCACAGTGGATGCATTTTGTAAGGTAAAATATTTCACTGACTGTTTTTTTTTAAATATTTTACCTCACAAAATGTATCCTCTGCGATCTCCTGCTGTAATGTCAGTATTGTCTTTTGCTTCCTCCCCTGCCCAGGAGCTGTAGTATGTTCGGTACAGGGTCAGACACAGACAATTTTTAAACTTAACTTTTGTTCGTGAGAAAATCCCTTTAAAATGCAAATATCAACGCCAACATGGCTCCTCCTAAACAGTACGCCAATGACAATGAAAGGAAAGCAGCAAAGGCACAACGTCGAAGACAACAAAGGGCAAATGAGACTCTTGAACAGCAACAGCATCACTGGGACAAAAACAATGCATATAAGCGTAGGCATCAAGCACAGTCCCCTGATGCAAAAGTCATTAGATTATCACAGGATTAGGTAACAATAGCACCGCATGCCTGCCCCATCGTGATATTACCGCTCTCCTGATGCGATAGCATTGGGCCTCCATCTAGTTTTATATAAATTCCATATTTTCAGATTCGTGATTTTTTTAAACATTTTTTTTTATGAAAATGTTTCATTTAACCCTTCTTTCATTCCTTAAAGGGAACCTGTCATGTTGAAAATGGCACCTTATCTGCAGGGCGGGACGTTGTAGAGGGTTTGTTTTTTTGTAGTATTCAATATGTTAATGATTCTCCACGTCAGTACATTAATGGTGATACTGAACTTATAGGTTTTTTTTCACATTATTATTTTAGTAGTGAAAGAAAATACTGACATTGTGAAAGGAAAAATTGTAAGTGTCGCCATTTCCTGAGACCCGTAACTTTTTTGTTTTCCATCGAAAAAACAAGCAGCTACATATGGGCTTGTTCAGAATTTCATTTTTCTCACGAGAAAAACAGAATGATTATTTTGATCAGAGTTTAGTCCAAGTGTCATCTGCTTTCTTCATAGGTTGAGAAAAAAAAAAATTCTCGCTTTCTCCTATGTGACAGTCCTTGAAAATCGGACGGCACTCTGATGGCAATTTTTCCCCCGACCTATTGACTTGCATTCCCAATTTTGATCCAACCTTCGGATCAAAATCGGACATGTCTCCATGACCTAAGGGCTTGATTTTGCAATCTTTTTTCACATTGATATCACTTTAAGATACATATGACATTCTGATCGCTTTTAATTGGATTTCTTTGGAGGTGCAATAACCCCAAAAATTTAATATATATATATATATATATATTTAAAAAAATACAGAAATAAAACTTTTATGGGGACTTGAATCTAAGATTATTCGGTTGCTTATACTATGTATGGCCATAGCGCACTAATTGCAGATTACAGTGTAATTGATAATATATATGTGTCCCTGCCTTAGTAAATCTTGCAGTGGTGATCCATAACTGTGTTGAAATGCAAACCATAATAGTATGTGTACCTACAAATATACGGAAGCGAATGCCAAGTATTTTTTGCAAAAGTACAAAAATCTTTATTAAACAATTACATAAAATGTGAAATACCAATGGGAAAATGTGTCTATGATTATTATTATTATTGTTAGAAGAATTACCAAAGTGAATTTTCTAAAATGACAGGTGGATGGCTGATGCTTCCCGTTTAAGAGGCTGGGCAGTGGATCGTGGAGCGGCTGGATGCAGCAGGTGGATGGTGCGGGGATAGATTGAGCTGGTCTGGAGGGAGGATCTGGGAGGATCTGGGAGGCAGCTGGTCTGTGCTAGCACACAGGAGCAGGAGCTGCTGCAGACACCATGGATTTCAATGTGAAGAAGCTGGCTTCTGATGCTGGGGTGTTCTTCACCAGGGCTGTGCAGGTAGGAGGCAGCAGGGCTGTGTGTGTGGGAGGCTGGGGAGCTGCACTGCACCCTCCCCTCTGCAGCATCCTCTGCTTCTTCTTATCCCTCCATCTTTGCTGCATCTCCCAGCAGACTGGCCTCTATCCACCTGCTAAGCAGAGCTGCTGGGAAGTGGAGCTGCTTCTCTCTGCTGTCAGCCTCCATTGCTGTCCCTGAGCAAGTGCAGCTGCTGCAGAACATCATCCTAATGCATAGCTTATATTTGCACTTCCTTCCCTTTATTCCCCATGCATAGTGACCCTGGATTTATCACTCAGCCTTGCACAAGGGTGGAACAATTAGGGTGCAAGGATGTAACCGATGACAAAATGTTGGTTTCCCCAGTGAGCTTAGTGAGTCTGGTCTCTTAGTGACCTGCAGGGTGAGGGTCATGGCTGGAGGGAGGGGAGTGGGTGGGCTACTGGGGTGTATGCTAGGGGGCGCAACAAGCCGCTTTTGGCTTATGCAGGGTATTTCAGATCAGCGGTAGGACAAGCCTATGAGCTAAGCGTAGCCGCAGTTCTTCTAATCCATAGGTGTCAATGGGCATCAGTATGGGTGATTTTGGGGTTACAGCAGCGAGATCTGACTCCCCATAGACAAACATATGAGGCTGTGAGTCCAAGTCTGCCCAGGCATTGTGGTCCATGTACGGACTGTGATATATGCCCATCTGCACCCGGCTTAAGGAGCCTGCTCATACTTGGGTCATCTTATTGTTCCCCAACTAGGCAGAACTGTCAGTCCTGAGCTCTCTTTCGGGCAGTGAGGACAGGTACTGGCTTTTTTTTTTTTTTGCTCTGCCACATTGGATTTCATTTTGACACTGTAGGTGTTATTTGTATCGATCGTGTTGACCAGGGTCAATCTTGGCGATGATCACGATATGCCCAAGAGTCTGCATTGGGTGAAGGTTCATGTTATAAGACAGGTGACTAATGGATGTAAGTGGGAGCGGCCCAGTGGGGTAAACCTGCTGACTGTTTCCCTTTACTCTACAAACTGGGTTGTTAAATGAAAATATCAGATAATTCCATACTGGAATTCTGTGGTCATGCCTTATTCCTGTAGGACAGAAGACCTGTATTTTTTTTCTTCTTTGGCCCAACTTATGGCGGGTTGATTCTCTCAATAAGTATACAATAAGTTGAATTAAGCAAAAAGATGTGCAGGATCCTGGTTGGAGGTCCATGGCCACCGATCCCTGGGCCTTGCAAACTTCCTCCTACCTGCTGACTTTCCTGGCGCCTGTTTTGATTAGTAGTCCTATCGCGACATCATGTGTGCTTCACCCGCTGGATGTACTGATCAGCAGAGATTCCGGTAGATAGGAGGAGTTCACGCGGTTCTGGTCTGGCGGCCACAAGTCTTCAAATCTTTTTGCTCAGCTCCTAATAATAATCCAAAAACGCTCAATAGAAAGTGTCTTTTTTTTGTCGGTGCCTGCTGGCCGTGAATGGACTTTGGCCCTTTTATCTTGCCCCTATTTTATACCTTTTTAAGAGTTTTGGATTTTATATCTTTTTTTTTTTTTTTTTTTGTGTGTGTAGCTCCTACAAGTAAAAGTTGGGTGGGCCGCGTACCACCACAATCCCCTCAAAATAGGGACTTCCAAAACAAGAAAAACAAACCTGACTAAGGTTTTGCTCCATTCTGACCAGTGACGGTACCAATCTGCATCCATCCCAGTAGATGTGGTCGTAGACCGTAGAACAAATACTACTTGTCCACCCTGTGATCTGCGCAAGGAGCTCCTTTTGCATTGATCCATTCATGAGGCTTCAACCAGCAAGGAGGGGACATCATGAAGACCCTTGGAGGGGTACTGCTGTGCAAACTAGTGCATGTTGTATCTCGAAATTCCATGAAAGGGTTAAGGCCGTGCCAGTCGCAGCTGTCTCGTGACTGTCACACTCCCTTGGGTTTCTGTGGAATAACAATACTCTGTTCATTGAGCTGTGGCCGCAGGTAAGCGCCAAACTTCTGGATTTGTTGAGCTTTCTAATAATATGCATGCCGCTAATTATCGACAAGATCTGTCTGTCGTATGGAGATGGGAAGAAGGATCCTCGAGAGGAAGGCTCAGGCTCTGAAATATTAATAACTCTGCTCTTTAATGCCGCCTGCTCTGTAGTTAGTGATGTGTTGATGGCATCATGGTAGTCATACGCTTCTGGGCAGCTTTGCACCTGGTTACATTTTTGAAGCTAGTGCATTGGTCCTTGTGCTCCTACGGTGGGCCACATAATAAGGTACTACGACTGTTAACACTTGGACCCTCTATAGGTCTACTGATCAGATCTTGTGCAATCCTTTGGGAATCAACAGTGCTTGCGAAAGTATTCACCCCCCTGGCTTTTTACCTATTTTCTTACATTACAACCTGTGTTTAAATATATTTGTAATCTGATTTGTGTGTGATAGTCTAAAATGGTGAAGTGAGAAATATAGGCTTAAATTTATGGGATCAAATAACTAAAAATTGGCATGTGTATATGTATTCATCCCTTTTGACATGAAGCCCCTACAAATTTACGGTGCAAGTAATTACCTTCATAAGTCCCATGCTTAGTGACAGGACGTCTCCCTATGTGCAATCTAAGTGTCACATGGTTGTCAGTATCTTACTTTAGCTTTTCTGAAAGGCCACAGAGGCTGCAACATCATTAACAAGAGGCATCACTGACCAAACACCATGAAGACCAAGGAGATCTCCAAGCAACACCATGAAGACCAAGAACATCTCCAAACAAGTCAGGGACAGGGTTACTGAGAAGTATAAGTCAGGGCTCTGTTATATTAAAAAAAAAAAAAAAAAATATCTATCTCTCACAGTCTCTTATGATGTTCCCCCCCCCCCTTCCCCCGAGCACCATCACATCCGTTATCAAATGGAAAGAACATGGTACCACAACAAACCTGCCAAGAGAGGGTGCTCACCAAAACTCTCAGCTCCGGCAAGGGGGACATTAACCCCTTCACCCCCAAGGGTGGTTTGCACGTTAATGACCGGGCCAATTTTTACAATTCTGACCACTGTCCCTTTATGAGGTTATAACTCTGGAACGCTTCAACGGATCTTGGCGATTCTGACATTGTTTTCTCGTGACATATTGTACTTCATGATAGTGGTAAAATTTCTTCGATATAACTTGCGATTATTTGTGAAAAAAACGAATATTTGGCGAAAAGTTTGAAAATTTCGCAATTTTCCAACTTTGAATTTTTATGTCCTTAAATCACAGACATATGTCACACAAAATACTTAATAAATAACATTTCCCACATGTCTACTTTACATCAGCACAATTTTGGAACCAAATTTTTTTTTTGTGACGGAGTTATAAGGGTTAAAAGTTGACCAGCAATTTCTCATTTTTACAACACCATTTTTTTTTAGGGACCACATCTCATTTGAAGTCATTTTGACGGGTCTATATGATAGAAAATACCCAAGTGTGACACCATTCTAAAAACTGCACCCCTCAAGGTACTCAAAACCACTTTCAAGAAGTTTATTAACCCTTCAGGTGTTTCACAGGAATTTTTGGAATGTTTAAATAAAAATGAACATTTAACTTTTTTTCACACAAAATTTATTTCAGCTCCAATTTGTTTTATTTTAACAAGGGTAACAGGAGAAAATAGACCCCAAAAGTTGTTGTACAATTTGTCCTGAGTACGCTGATACCCCATATGTGGGGGTAAACCACAGTTTGGGCGCATGGCAGAGCTTGGAAGCAAAGGAGCGCCATTTGACTTTTCAATGCAAAATTGACTGGAATTGAGATGGGACGCCATGTTGCATTTGGAGAGCCCCTGATGTGCCTAAACATTGAAACCCCCCCTAAGTGACACCATTTTGGAAAGTAGACCCCCTAAGGAACTTATCTAGATGTGTGGTGAGCACTTTGACCCAACAAGTGCTTTACAGAAGTTTATAATGCAGAGCCGTAAAAATAAAAAATCATATTTTTTCACAAAAATGATCTTTTCACCCCCAATTTTTTATTTTCCCAAGGGTAAGAGAAGAAATTGGACCCCAAAAATTGTTGTGCAATTTGTCCTGAGTACGCTGATACCCCATATGTGGGTGTAAACCATTGTTTGGGCGCAGGGCAGAGCTCGGAAGGGAAGGAGCGCCATTTGACTTTTCAATGCAAAATTGACTGGAATTGAGATGGGACGCCATGTTGCATTTAGAGAGCCCTTGATGTGCCTAAACATTGAAACCCCTAACAAGTGACACCATTTTGGAAAGTAGACCCCCTAAGGAACTTATCTAGATGTGTGGTGAGCACTTTGACCCAACAAGTGCTTTACAGAAGTTTATAATGCAGAGCCGTAAAAATAAAAAATCATATTTTTTCACAAAAATGATCTTTTCACCCCCAATTTTTTATTTTCCCAAGGGTAAGAGAAGAAATTGGACCCCAAAAATTGTTGTGCAATTTGTCCTGAGTACGACGATACCCCATATGTGGGTGTAAACCATTGTTTGGGCGCATAGCAGAGCTCAGAAGGGAAGAAGCGCTATTTTACTTTTCAATGCAAAATTGACTGGAATTAAGATGGGATGCCATGTTGCGTTTGGAGAGCCCCTGATGTGCCTAAACATTAAACCCCCCCACAAGTGACACCATTTTGGAAAGTAGACCCCCTAAGGAACTTATCTAGATGTGTTTTGAGAGCTTTGAACCCCCAAGTGTTTCACTACAGTTTATAACGCAGAGCCGTGAAAATAAAAATTATTTTTCTTTTTCACAAAAATGATTTTTTAGCCCCCAGTTTTGTATTTTCACAAGGGTATCAGGATAAATTGGACCCTAAAAGTTGTTGTCCAATTTGTCCTGAGTACGCTGATACCCCCTATGTGGGGGGGAACCACTGTTTGGGCGCATGACAGAGCTCGGAAGGGAAGGAGCGCCATTTGGAATGCAGACTTAAATGGATTGGTCTGCAGGCGTCACGTTGCATTTGCAGAGCCCCTGATGTACCCAAATAGTACAAACCCCCCACAAGTGACCCCATATTGGAAACTAGACCTCCCAAGGAACTTATCTAGATGTGTTGTGAGAACTTTGAACCCCCAAGTGTTTCACTACAGTTTACAACGCAGAGCCGTGAAAATAAAACATATTTTTTTTCCCACAAAAATGATTTTTAGCCCCCCAAATTTTTATTTTCCCAAGGATAACAAGAGAACTTGGACCCCAGAAGTTGTTGTTCAATTTGTCCCTAGTACGCTGATACCCCATATGTTGGGGTAAACCCCTTTTTGGACGCACGGGAGAGCTCGGAAGGGAAGGAGCACTGTTTTACTTTTTCAACGCAGAATTGGCTGGAATTGAGATTGGACGCCATGTCGCGTTTGGAGAGCCCCTGATGTGCCTGAACAGTGGAAACTCCCCAATTCTACCTGAAACCCTACCCCTAACCTCACCCCTAACCGTTTACTGAACATTTTCTGACAGTCATAAGAGCCACGTATTTAAGAGCCACGTATTTAAGAGCCACGTATTTCAGTGCCACGATATTTCAGTGCCACGATATTTCAGTGCCACGATATTTCAGTGCCACGATATTTCAGTGCCACGTATTTCAGTGCCACGTATTTCAGTGCCACGTATTTCAGGCACTGAAAAATACGTGGCACGTAAATACTTCAGTGCCACGATATTTCAGTGCCACGATTTCAGTGCCACGATATTTCAGTGCCACGATATTTCAGTGCCACGATATTTCAGTGCCACGATATTTCAGTGCCACGATATTTCAGTGCCACGATATTTCAGTGCCACGTATTTCAGGCACTGAAAAATACGTGGCACTGAAATACGTGGCACTGAAATACGTGGCACTGAAATACGTGGCACTGAAATACGTGGCACTTAAATACGTGGCCACTGAAATATCGTGGCACTTATATACGTATATACGTATATTTCAGTGCCACGTATTTCAGTGCCACGTATTTCAGGTTAGGGGTAGGGTTAGGGGTAGGGTTAGGGTTTTTTTCTTGTTTTCTTGTGTTTTTCTATAAAAACGCATGCGTTTTACCGCGTTTACATGCATTTTTTCACACATGTGGTTTTTTTAAAAAACGCATGCAGATAAAAACGCAAGTGTGAAACCAGACTAAAAGACGCTTTTTATAGCAAAAAAGTTTTTGCGTCTCCACATTTTGAGACCTATAATTTTTCCACATTTTGGTCCACAGAGTCATGTGAGGTCTTGTTTTTTGCGGGACGAGTTGACGTTTTTATTGGTAACATTTTCGGACACGTGACCATTTTTTATCACTTTTTATTCCGATTTTTGTGAGGCAGAATAACCAAAAACCAGCTATTCATGAATTTCTTTTGGGAGAGGCGTTTATACCGTTCTGCGCTTGGTAAAATTGATAAAGCAGTTTTATTCGTCGGGTCAGTACGATTACAGCGATACCTCATTTATATCATTTTTTTATGTTTTGACGCTTTTATACGATAAAAACTATTTTATAGAAAAAATAATTATTTTGGCATCGCTTTATTCTGAGGACTATAACTTTTTTATTTTTTTGCTGATGATGCTGTATGGCGGCTCGTTTTTTGCGGGACAAGATGACGTTTTCAGCGGTAACATGGTTATTTATATCCGTCTTTTTGATCGCGTGTTATTCCACTTTTTGTTCGGCGGTATGGTAATAAAGCGTTGTTTTTTGCCTCGTTTTTGTTTTTTTTTTTTCTTACGGTGTTTACTGAAGGGGTTAACTAGTGGGCCAGTTTTATAGGTTGGGTCGTTACGGACGCGGCGATACTAAATATGTGTACTTTTATTGTTTTTGTTTGTTTTTTTTAGATAAAGAAATGTATTTATGGGAATAATATTTTTTTTTTTATTATTATTATTTATTTAGGAATTTTTTTTAATTTTTTTTTACACATGTGGAAATTTTTTTTTTAACTTTTTTACTTTGTCCCAGGGGGGGACATCACAGATCGCAGATCTGATAGTGTGCACAGCACTCTATCAGATCTGCGATCATACTTTCATCGGAGCAGGCTGCAGCTTTCATCTGCAGCCTGCTCCGACCCGGAAGTGCTCCCTGCAGGACCCGGATACAGCCCCTCGGCCATTTTGGATCCGGGGCCTGCAGGGAGAAGACGTTCGGTACGAGGTGAGTACATCACCTTGTACCGATCGTCTCAGGGAAGCACGCAGGGAGCCCCCTCCCTGCGCGATGCTTCCCTGTACCGCCGGTACACCGCGATCATGTTTGATCGCGGTGTGCCGGGGGTTAATGTGCCGGGGGCGGTCCGTGACCGCTCCTGGCACATAGTGCCGGATGTCAGCTGCGATATGCAGCCGACACCCGGCCGCGATCGGCCGCGCTCCCCCCGTGAGCGCGGCCGATCGCGTATGACGTACTATCCCGTCGGCGGTCATGGGGGCCCACCCCACCTCGACGGGATAGTACGTCTGATGTCAGGAAGGGGTTAATCAGAGAGGCAGCACAGAAACCAAAGGTAACCCTGAAGGCGCTGCAGAGTTCCCAAGCAGAGACTGGAGTATCTGTTCATAGGACAACAATAAGCCGTATGCTGTATAGAGGTGGCCTTTATGGAGGAATGGACAGAAAAAATCCTTTACTTGCACATTAAAAATTGTAAGGCTCGGTTTGAGTTTTCCAAAAGGCGTGGGAGACTCCCCAAATGTATGGAGAAAGGTGATGTGGTCAGGTGAGACAAAAATTGAACTTTTTTGGCCACAAGTAAATGCTACACCATGTTCCATGTTATTATGCAAATGACATTTTTCTCGGATTTTCCTAAATGGTTGGTGCAAATGACAGTCAGTCTAATAAAAGTCATCACCCGTTAGAGTATACATCGAATTTTATTGGAGAAACCTCCCAATGATAACAGTATAATCTCCAAAATGAATAAAAACTCAAAATGCACTGTTCCAAATTATTAGGCACAGTAGAATTTCTAAACATATGATATGTTTTAAAGAACTGAAAATGCTCATTTGTGGAATTTGCAGCATTAGGAGGTCACATTCACTGAACAAAAAAAGCTATTTAACTCCAGAACATCCTAGCAGGCCAAGTTACATGTTAACATAGGAACCCTTCTCTGATATCACCTTCACAATTCTTGCATCCATTGAACCTGTGAGTTTTTGGAGAGTTTCTGCTTGTATTTCTTTGCATGAAGTCAGAATAGCCTCCCAGAGCTGCTGTTTTGATGTGAACTGCCTCCCACCCTCATAGATCTTTTGCTTGATGATACTATATACTTTGCTGAGGTAATTTTCACACGTTCGGGAACCTTAAAGGGCCCTACCAGCTGTTTCCCCATGATTCCGGCTGAAAACTTGACTCCTCCACCTCCTCGCTGAAGTCGCAGGCTTGTTGGGACATGGTGGCCATCCACCAACTATCCACTACTCCATCCATCTGGACCATCCAGGGTTGCTCTTCACTCATCACTAAACAAGACTGTTTGAAAATTTGTATGTCTGGGCCCACTGCAACCAATTCTGTGGACACTGTTTAGGGGTGGCCGAATAGTAGGTTTATGCACCACAGCAAGCCTTTGAAAGATCCTACACCTTGAGGTTCGAGGGACTCCAGAGGCACCAGCAGCTTCAAATAACTGTTTGCTGCTTTGTAATGGTATTTTGGCAGCTGCTCTCTTAATCCCATGAATTTTTCTGGCAGAAACCTTCCTCATTATGCCTTTATCTGCATGAACTCTGTGCTCTGTTTCAGTCACAAATCTCTTCACAGTATGATGATCACTCTTACGTTTTTGTGAAATATCTAATTTTTTTTCATACCTTGATCAAGGCATTGCACTATTTAACTCTTTTCAGCAGCAGAGAGAACCTTTTTATTTCCCATATTGCTTGAAACCTGTGCCCTGCTTAATAATGTGGAACAGCAGTTTTAAGTAGTTTTCCTTTAATTAGAATCACCTAGAAAACTAATTATCACATGTGTTTTAAGATTGATTTCAGTGATCCATTGAGCCCTGAGACAAAATACCATCCATGAGTTTATTTGAAAAGCAAAACAATTACCGGTACATCTTTGACTCTTAAATTCAATTTGCATAATAATGTGGAACATGGTGTATGTCTGACGTCAAACCAACACAGCTCATCATTCCAAGAACAGTGAGATATGGTGGTGGCATCATCATGCCGTGGGATGTTTTTCGGCAACAGGGACAGGTAAAATAGTCAGTTGAAAGGAAAATGGATGGTGTGAAATACAGGAATATACTTGAACAAAACCTGTTTGTCAGTGATTTGAGACTGGGATGGAGGTTCACCTTCCAACAAGACAATGTCCCAGAGCATACTGCTAAAGGCACACTCGGGTGGTTTTAGGGGTAATGTGTAAGGCCATGTTCACACTTCACGGTTTTTACCGCGGATCCGCGGCGATTTTGATGCTGCGGGTCCGCAGCAGTTTCCATAGCGTTTACATTAACATGTAAACCCTATGGAAACCGCAAACCGCTGTGCACATGCTGCGGGAAAAACCGCGCAGAAACGCAGCGGTTTAAAACCCGCAGCATGTCACTTCTTTCTGCAGAATCGCTGCGATTCTGCACCCATAGAAATGCATTGAACCGCTTACTTCCCGCATGGGGCTGTGCCCACTTTGTGGGAAGTAAGCGGATAATGCGCGTTTGCTACCCGGGGTGGAGGAGAGGAGACCCTCCTCCAGGCCCTGGGAAGCCTAAATAGTGTAAAAAAAAAAAAAAAAAAAAAAAAAAAAAAGAATTAAAATAAAAAATGATGCTATACTCTCCTCTCAGCGCTGCCCGCGGCCGTCCGGTCTTCGGTTTGCTGTGCGAGCAGGACCTGCAGTGACGTCGCGGTCACATGACCGTGATGACACCGCGGTCACATGACTGTGACGTCACGAAGGTCCTTCTCGGCACAGCAGCTTTGGAATCGGACCGCCGAGTGCAGCGCCGAGGAGATCCGGACATCAGAGGGTGAGTATAAACCATTTTTATTATTTTTATCATTACTATTGATGCTGCATATTGCTGCATATGCAGCATCAATAGTACAGGAGTAAACCCGCAGCGGAAACCGTGGAACAAACCGCGATAAATCTGCAGGGATAACCGCAGCGGTTTTGCTCTGCAGATTTATCAATTCCGCTGCGGGATAAACCCGCAGAGTGACGCCGCAAAGTGTGCAGATAGCCTAAATGTTTTGGAGTGGCGTAGTCAAAGCCCAGACCTTAATGCAATTGAGAATCTGTGGTCAGACTTGAAGATTGCTGTCCACTAGTGATGAGTGAGCGGGCTCGGAAATCGTATTCGTGTTATCAGAGCATGCCCGGGTGTAATCCAAGTATCTCAGGCATGCTCGAGTAATATGTTGAAGTTCTCGTAGCTGCATCTTTTGCGACTGTTAGCTGCAATAATTTCAGGGATTGCCTAACAAGCAGGAAATTCCCACATGTGTTGTGGCTGTCTATCTGCCACAAAACATGCAGCCACAGGGACTTGAACATTATTACTCGAGCATGCTCTGATAATGCTATATCTGAGCATGCTCCCTCATGGCTACTGTTCACCAGAGGAAACCATCTAACTTGAAGGAGCTGGAACAGTTTTGCCTTGAGGAATCAGCAAAAATGCCAGTTAAAATATGTGGAAAGCTCACAGAGACTTATCCAAAGAGACTTGTAGCTGTAGTTCCTGGAAAAGGAGCCTCTACAAAGTACTGACTTTAGGGGGGTGAATAGTTATGCACAATTAAGTTTTCATTTATTTTGTCTTATTTGTCATTTGCTACACAATAAAAAGAAAATGAAATGTTCACAGTTGCAGGCATGTTTGTTACGTGAACTGATGCAAGCCTTCAGAAAGCAGTGAGATAACATGCGGTGAGACAGCAAAACATTAAAAATGCCTGTGTGTATACTCTCGCAAGCCACTGTAAGTGGGTGAAGGTGTTGCAGCCATATGGGGGAGGTTCTCATGCTGCAGATTCTCCGACTGACAACTCTCTCTAGATCTGAATAGAGTTGTCTTTGCAGCAGCACATGGATTTTTGCAAGCTCCATATACATGTATAGGAGGGATGCAGACTTTTTTTTGCAATAAATCTGCAGTTTGTAAAGTCCCCATATGGCCGTTTTTTATGTGTCCGACATTCAAGGTCGGAGTATGGACCGTGATGTTCAGACTGTTCATGGGTCTCCTGTCCCAAAAACTACAGCTTAATAGGCATGTATGAGGCTCTAACAAATGGGTCAAGCCCCATGGTGGGTCAGGACATCGTGGTCAGTGTTTGGACCAAGAATGTTGGACTGAAGCTGTAGAGTTCAGCAGTTCATATCATGTCTGTACCCTACAAAGCCCCTCTTTATCACTTAAATGTTTTGGATATTTATCTTATGTGCAGCGTTTGTACAAATAGACATTGGGGGTGTGTACCAAACCACAATTACTTCAAAATATGGACTTACAAAGTCTGGTGTGTGGAGACTAGAAAAAACAACCTTTGCTCTATTCTGACCAATGATGGTATCTCATTGTATGGGATGAGGGTCAGAAGGATTAGCTGTCGGACAAACAAGCATTTGGCCAACTATCTAAGCCTTATTGCCAGTTAGAGGTCCTGGCAATTGCTTAAAAATTGGAATTAAATACCTTGTAAAAAAAAAAAAAATCCTTGAGCTCCCCTGATTCTGCCGCCCTTTTCCGTTTTGCACTGCGTCGCTCCATTGCAAAGATATTCACATTTTTTTTTTTCTAAAGCTCCATATGTGAAATCTCTGCTTTGAAGTCTAACTGGGTGTTTTTTCAGAGTCTTCTCCATAGGCATGTGCTTTAATCACTCCCCCTCCCCATTCCCCATCAGACGCTGTCAATCACAGCCCAGCAGCATATGGGGAGAGGGGTGAAGGCGCACGCCTCCAGAGAACACCGTGAAGAAATGCCCAGTTGCACTACAAGTCAGAGATTTCCCATACTATGCTTCAGAAAAAAACAAATGTGAATATCTCTGCAATGGATTGATGTAGAGCAAAACGGAAAAGGGCAGCAGAATCCAGAGAGCTCGGGATTTTTTTACAAAGTATTTAAGTCCAATTTTTTTTTTTGTTTGTTTTTTACATTTAGTAAAAGGTCCTCCTTAAAGACCTTCAGTAGTGCTTGGAGAACAATTAATTTCATTGCAAATTCTTTGCAGCAATTGGAGAAGGGATTTCTCATCAGTGCGAGAGATTTGTGATCTTAAACCCCTCTTATTTGACACCCAAGTTTCTCGCCTTTCGAAAACCTTTTGCTTTTCCTTACCTAGCACTGGATGAACTAAGGACTCTACTGGGACATATAGAAGAAGGTTTTTCCCTTTTTTTGCCATGGTATAAACGGCTGCTTTATTTTAGTGCCCATTTAAGCTATAAAACCAGATATTTTTTAGCGCTATGTTTACACAATGACTGTTTTCTTTTTTTAATGCAGCGAGACACTGTGCCATGTAATGGCTTACAAATAATTGATGTTCCCCTCTTAAAGCGAGGGATGATCTGTGCTGCAATCAGGGCTTTTAGTGAGTCACAGGTCATTATATGTTCCATTTTAAGAAGTTTAAACCTTGGAAAATGTGCTTGGTTTTGTGCAATGCTGGTATTTGTGTTATGGGTCGTGGAAGGATTTTTTACAGCATCACTCAGTATGGAGTAAATATCTGTGAGGTGCTGACGGTGACTTAAAGGGACAGAGCTCTTTCTGTCGATGTTTTCTGTAGTTCACTGTGTTGGAAATTAGCAGAAGTAAAACGAACGTGTTTCTGTCAACTTTATAATCCACATAACAGAAATGCTTTTCTTAGGATGCCCAGATGGCATATCTACCAATATGTTAGAGTGGCTTAGGGTACAAAAGCAACTTGTGTGAATGTATGCATGTCTTAAAGGGGACCTGTCACTTTCTGTAAATATGTATTTTTTTTTTCCTTGTGTAAATGTAGCTGTTCTCCTGAATCCAGCACTATTTTTATTTTGTGCCTGTGAACCTCCATTCCTGAGAAGTGGCCCCTTCTTCCCTGAATGTAAATCTAGTCTTGTTAGCTAAGTGGGTGTGGTCCTCAACTCTTCTGTGGGCGTTGTCTTGAGGGCCACACCCAATTGGTAACAATACTAGATTTTATATATAAGGAAAAAGAGGCCATATCTCAGGAACAGAGAGGCGCAGGAACAAAAGAAAAAGAGTGCCGGATTCGGGAGAACAGTGACTTGTATACCAGACTAAGGGGAAAACAGCAGCTTTATAAATGATAAGGTTTTGGAAGAGTTTGTTTGAAGCATACTTTGCAGCCTTTTGATTGGACAGTGCTTGGTTTACGGTTTGTTCACATGGAGGGTTTTTTTTTCTCTTGTTACATAAATTTTGGAGCGTATTCTTCTTCAAAATCCTCATGGGGGGGGGGGGGGGGGCTTCATATACCCTTATACAAAAAGCATGTTCACACAAAGCTTTTTGAGGGGGATTTCAAAGTGGAACCTCCTCAAAATCCACATCAGAGTATTTGAAGGGATGTTTGTGGATTTTGTGAAACTGCTTTATACTGATCTTCTCCAAAATTCACATCAAACGCAGCTTTGCTTCAAATGCTATTAGATGTGGATGTTGGAACAGATCTGCTTCAAGATCCATGTTACAAAAAAAAAAAAAATTGTATGTATGTTTTTGGAGCAGAAACTGAGTGGAAGTACTCCTTTAAAAATTGAGTTTCTGCTCTAGAAACGCAGGCCTAGTGTGCACATACCCCTATGCTTCTCCATCCTGCTGAATCCACTTATGTCTTTGTCAGAAACACAGGAAAAAAAAGTTCAGTGGCATGTTTTTTTACGGCAAAACCCCCCCAAAAAAAACGCTTGACGTTCTGCCATCATGCTTCACATCGTTACTTGCCAGCTAGCAGTTCTTGTTTGTGTCTACAGCGCGCAGCGTGTTATTCAGGAACCTTTCCAAATTCTTGTTCAGAAATTCCATCTATGTGACACATATCTCCATAATCTTTCTTCAGATTCCTGTTGCCAGATTATAGAAGGGTTAGTAAAGCCGCCGAGTAGCTGGTGTGTGTAGGTGGATAAGCCCTCGAAGCAGACAATGGATTCTGTTTTACGTGTAAGATGATTATATTTACCCTGCTGAGATTTTGCTGATGGGCAAACTTCCTGTTAGGCCATGTTCTGGGGTCGTGCGGATTCCAAACTTTAAAACCCGCAATTAGTTCATTATTGCCATGGATTAGCTCCATATTAGGCCAATTTTTTTTTTTTTTTTTGTAATCATGATCCACTATCCAATTTCATTTTCAGATTTATGACATGGATTTTTTTTTTGTTCTTAAAAATCTGAGTGGATTTGCTTATAGCAAATCTGTGCTTTGGGAATGTGACCCTACAGAGGAGGAAATACATGGGCCTGCCTAGTATCTAAATTCTGACCCTCTTTGCCATGGTTAAGGGATGACCCTTATCCATGGCACTGGTGTTCCCATGAAAATGGGTTTGGGGCACCGACCCTTTAACATAGAATGGAGGAACCTAACTTCTATGCCACTTCATCATCCTCTTCACCTCTATACTTCGGCACACTTGGATTTTTTCTTCTAAAATGTGCAGGGGTGTACAGTGTATTCCCCCGAGATAAAGAATTTGTTTACCTTGAGGTCAAAGAGCACTTAGAATTTCACGACATTCTAAATCTTTATAGCCCTTGAACATGGAGTGCAGGAACCTAAAGGTACCGTCACACTAGGCGATATCGCCAGCGATCCGTGACGTTGCAGCGACCTGGATAGCGATATCGCTGTATTTGACACGCAGCAGCGATCTGGATCCCGCTGTGAAATTGCTGGTCGCTGCTAGAAGGTCTGCACTTTATTTGGTCGCTAGGTCGCCGTGTATCGCCGTGTTTGACAGCAAAAGCAAGGATGCCAGCGATATTTTACACTGGTAACCAGGGTAAACATCGGGTTACTAAGCGCAGGGCCGCGCTTAGTAACCCGATGTTTACCCTGGTTACCAGCGTAAAAGTTAAAAAAACAAACAGCACATACTCACCAGCGCGTCCCCCAGCCTCTGCTTCCTGACACTGACTGAGCGCCGGCCCTAAACTGAAAGTGAAAGCACAGCGGTGACGTCACCGCTCTGCTGTTAGGGCCGGAGCTCAGTCAGTGTCAGGAAGCAGAGGCTGGGGGACGCGCTGGTGAGTATGTGCTGTTTGTTTTTTTAACTTTTACGCTGGTAACCAGGGTAAACATCGGGTTACTAAGCGCGGCCCTGCGCTTAGCAACCCGATGCTTACCCTGGTTACCCGGGGATCTCGGCATCGTTGGTCGCTGGAGAGCGGTCTGTGTGACAGCTCTCCAGCGACCAAACAGCGACGCTGCAGCAATCGGCATCGTTGTCGCTATCGCTGCAGCGTCGCTTAATGTGACGGTACCTTTGGGGTACCGTCACACAGTGCCATTTTCATCGCTACGACGGCACGATTCGTGACGTTGCAGCGTCGTATGATTATCGCTCCAGCGTCGTAGACTGCGGTCACACGTTGCAATACACGGCGCTGGAGCGATAATTTCATGACGTATTTGCGATGTAGAAGTCATTGGTTACTGTGCGCACATCGTATACAACCTGTGTCACACGATGCAATCATGCCGCCACAGCGGGACACTTGATGACGAAAGAAAGTTTCAAACGATCTGCTACGACGTACGATTCTCAGCGGGGTTCCGGATCGCAGTAGCGTGTCAGACACTACGATATCGTAACGATATCGCTAGAACGTCACGAATCATGCCGTCGTAGCGATGAAAATGGCACTGTGTGACGGTACCCTAACTTCTGTGCCACGTCATTATCTTCTTCGACACCATCTATGCCACTTCACCACTGATAACGGGCACACCGGGGTCTCTTTTTCTAAAGGGGGCAACTTTACATCCCAAAAGAAGCAATGTGTTGACTGTGTGGTCAAAGAACATTTTTAGAGTTTCTCCAAATGTTATCTTCGGGAAAATTGTCTGTCGCTGTCACCGCCTGTCCATTTATACTGCAGAATTCATATTCTTAATGGAAAGTCTGTTACAGACAAGTCCCATGTGGCTGTATCCTAAAAATCCTTTTGTCTTGGTAATGTGCTGACCCACATATCAAAACTCTGATATTATCGGTAGATGTGAATCGATTCACGCCAATGGATATTGCTTGTAAACTTGGCCTTCAACGCTAATGTTTAGCACTGGTTCTTCCTCTTGGGCTTTTTTTGGTTATGCTGTTTGGGCCGATTGTGTATATACAGCAGACCTCTAACTTTAATGATGTCACTCGGGTCTTGGTCTCTGCCGGAGTTTCCACCTCCAAACAGCTCTTTGGAAGTTCCTCTTTGAAGTGACCATTGGAAACCTTAGCACCCATGAATAATAGATGCCAGGTCCCACTGGATACGTGACGCAGGGGCTACAGGTGTGCGCGTTGCATTATTTATCTGTTCAGCAGCAGGAAACGGGTCGTAAGATTCTGATGGCATGAACGGACGTGGAAACTATTACTTTCCCTGTGGGCAGATAGCCGTCCATCAAATAAAATCAGCTTAGCTTGATGCTGAACTGATTTCCCCGGTCGGCTATTGGCTTATTCTGTCTGGGAGGGTGCTGGGCCCAATCCTGTGCCGTTATCCCACATGGTAATGGCCGGCATTCTGCCTTTCTCGCCTGCAAGACGGCAGGCATTACCTGCTTGGGTATATAAATCTTCATTTTCCAAACCTAACCTCGCTGCTCTTATAGATTGGGACAATAGTGGGAGTTGGTGTCTCGTTGCATTAATTTATACAAAGTAAATAATTCAGAGATGAGTGAATAGTACCAGCCGGATGTGAGCCCTGTGAAGCCCCTTTTCCCTGCTGGCATCCCTGGCTCCCCTTCTCTTTTATTTTTTTTTATTTTTTTTTTTTATTTGTAGGCCTTGCACGACGTCATCGTTGTGAGGTGACTCTTGCATGACTTTGCTCCAGGGAATGCCGTCAGGTAGGAGACGGTTCACAGAGTTCCTGTCTGGTGGTCACGGACTACCGACATGGCCACCTGAAACCCCTGTACACATGCACACTCAACTTATGAATTCAAAAGGGAGCAAGGTGTAAGACGCTACCAGACAGACCTGGAGGTGGGCTATCTCCCCAGAGAATTAGGTGTTCTTTTTACCCCTAAAAGCTGCAATTGAGAGGTCGGGGGCTTCAAATGTGGTGACCTATATACCCATTAAATGGTCATTCGATCCTGCAGAAAGATGAGATTTGTTGGATTATAACATGTCCCATTCTTGGTTCTCAGATTTGCAGCTGGAAGTGTTTGACCGTGGTTTATTCCCCTCTCGACATTAGACCCATGCACGCTCAGCCTTCTAGTATCCAAGGTGTATGACCACCATAATGGACAGAAAATCTAATGTTCAGATCCCTTTTTGTTTTTCAGTTCACAGAAGAGAAGTTAGGCGCAGCAGAGAAAACCGAGTTGGATGCTCACTTTGAGAACCTCTTGTCCAGAGCCGACTATACAAAAAACTGGACCGAGAAGATCCTCCGTCAGACCGAGGTCCTCCTGCAGCCCAATCCCAGTGAGTAGATAAAAAAATATATATATATTGGTTCTCTTGGTTTTCTATGTATTTTTTCCTAAGTAAGAGACGGTACCCATTGTCTTCTTACAGGCGCTCGAGTAGAAGAATTTTTATATGAAAAATTGGACCGGAAGATTCCCTCTCGGGTGACTAATGGAGAGTTATTGGGCCAGTACATGACTGAAGCGGCCAACGACTATGGGCCTAGTTCTCCTTATGGTGAGTTGCAGTGGTTGTGTTTGTTGCCAGCACCCGGTAACAAAGAAGTATTTTTCAGCCCCCCTAACCTGTGATCTGTTAGCGCTCCCCGAGTCCTTCCACCAGTCTGGTATTGTACCCCATACCATCCAAGCAAATGTATTGCAATTTGTGGAAAATGCTGATGTAATTATAATTTTTGTGCTTTGACTTCCCAAGTTTTTTGTCTGCTTTTTGCTGAAATTGGACCCTAAATTTTGAAAAATAAAAGTTGTTTTTTGTTTTTTTTTTAAACTTTTAATTACATTTTTTTTTTTTACATTTAACTATTATATTATTGAAGCTGTATTCACAGCCCTCACTCTAAATGAATCCCTATCTCTAAGTCTTGCATTTAGTCTAGCTATAACCCTAGCCCCAACTCTAAACCAACCCCTAGCTTAAACCCTAGTTAGGGTAAGAAAAATTATTTTTGTACTACACTTCATTCAATACTGGTTTCAGTTATTGGCTGCTCATCTTCTATCATATTGTTTGCAACTTATGCAGAGTGCAGCAGTCTAGATGAGCTTGTCATTGAATTCTGCGTTCTGCATTGTCAGAAATTGAGAAGTCAAACCTTTTTTCACTATACTGCGCTTTGTCATTTTGGTACCTGTCTACACACAGAGCAGCAGCTGCTGCGCTCTACATAAGCGGGAACTCGCCTCTCTGCACAATGAAAGAACTCAAATTATCTGAGCTTGCAGGTGCTGATCATCTGAAAGTGGCGACAGCATGTGTGGCAATTTTGCAGCCTTAGATTTTGTATTTCTTTGCCCCAGGCAACCACCCCCTTTACGCTGTGCCATATGAGTTATATATAAGATTAACCTGTTCCCACACCTTGATGTAATAATATTAAGATCCCCAAGTACAGCTGCACTATCAAGCTCAACTTTCAGGATCAAAGAAAAGTGTTTTTAATGTTGGCCTCAAGCTTGATCGCAGCACGACAAGGGGTCTTTAACATGTTTTTCACAATGACAAATCCTGTACATATGCCTGTGATGTTATGTATATACAGTCATGGCCGAAAGTGTTGGCACCCTTGAGTGTTGGCGCTTTCTCCCAACAGTAATTTTTAAGATTTCTCCACAGTTCTTCAATGGGATTTAGATCAGGACTCCTTTCTGGTCACTTCAGAACTCTCCACGTTTTGTTTCCATCCATTTCTGGGTGCTTCTGAAGTATGTTTTGGGGTCATTACCCTGCTGTAAGACCCATGACTTAGGATGTACACTAGGCTTTCTGACACTGGGCACTACACTTCGACCCAAAGTATTTTTGGTAATCTTCAGATTTCATAATGCATTGCACATAGTCAAGGCACCCAGTGGCAGAGGTAACAAAACAACCCAAAAAGATCTTTGAACCTCCCCCATATTTGACTGTAGGTATTGTGTTCTTTTCTTTGTAGCCCTCATTCTGTTTTCGGTAAACAGTAGAATGATGTGCTTTACCAAAAAGCTCTATCTTGGTCTCCTCTGTCCACAAGACCCTTTCCCAGAAGGATTTTTGCTTTCTCGCGTACATGTTAGCAAACTGCAATCTAGCTTTTTTTATGTCTGTGTCAGCAGTAGGGTCCTCCTGGGTCTCTTGCCATAGCGTTTGCTTTCATTCAAATGTCGATACATTTCATTCAAGTGCTGACACTGATGCACCCTGAGCCTGTAGGACAGCTTGAACTTTTTGGAACTTGATTTGAGCTGCTTATTCACCATCCAGACTATCCTGCTTTGCAACCTTTCATCAATTTTTCTCTGCCGTCCACAACCAGTGAGATTAGCTACAGTGCCATGGGTTGTAAACGCCTTGATTATGTTGTGCACTGTGGACAAAGGAACCTCAAGATCTCTGTAGATGGATTTGTAACCTTAAGATTGTTGATATTTTTCAACAATTTTGTTTCCCAAGTCCTCAGACAGTTCTATTCTCCTCTTTTTGTTATCCATGCTTAGGGCTCATTCTCACTTGCGAGAAACTCGGATGAGTCTCGCACGTCAATACCCGGCACTGCACCCAGCACTCGGATCAGAGTGTGTCGCCGTGTAGCAATACATGCAGTCACACGCTCCACTCCTGAGTGCCTGGTATTGACGTGCGAGACTCATCTGAGTTTCTCGCATGTGAGTATGAGCCCTTAGTGTGGCACACAGACACACAATGCAAAGATTGAGTCAACTTCTCCCCTTTTTATCTGGTTTCAGGTGTGATTTTCATATTGTCCACACCTTTTACTTGCCACAGGTGAGTTTAATGAGCATCACATGCTTGAAACAAAGTTGTTTACCCACAATTTTGGAAAGTTGCCAACCATTTTCTCCAGACCATTTTAGACGTTTTGTGTGAAATTATGTCCGAATTGCCTTTTTATTTGTGTGTGTGTGTTCTAATGAACGAAGGAAATAAACATGTGTAATTACAATAATTTTCTGGGACAAATACTTCATTCTCTGGGGTGCCAACACTTTCAGCCATGATTGTAAGTTAGTGACTAAAAGAAATTCAGAACTTTGTTAAAAAATAAATAAATAAAACTAAATGGTGCTGCTATATTCTGAGACCCGTAACTTTTTTTTTTTTTTTTTTACATTCCAATTTTTATTGTACAGTTTTGAGGTTAACAAACCAGTTTGGTCACTTCAAATTGAATCTCTTTAAGGCAGTGCTGCAACAGAAAAATGACAATTATGCCCTTTCAAAATTTGTATTTTCATTCTTTTGGTTAAGACAATTAAGCACATGGCAATACCTGATGGATAACAGTACATATATAATTTTTTCTTCTTCACATTTTGCTATTTACAACTCTACCAAAAATTAAGAGAGCACCACATCAAAACCCTGTCATGGCCAGCCCAATCTCCAGACCTGAACCCCATTGAAAACGTCTGGAATGTACCGTATATACTCGAGTATAAGCCTAGCCTAGCCACAAAAAACTGGGAAAACTTATTGACTCGAGTATAAGCCTAGGGGGGAAAATGCAGCAGCTACCGGTAAATGTCAAAAGTAATAATAGATACCAATAAAAGTAAAATTAATTGAGACATCAGTAGGTTAAGTGTCTTTGAATATCCATATTGAATCAGGAGCCCCATATAATGCTCCATACTGTTCATTATGGCCCCATAAGATGTTCCATATTAAAATATGCCCCATATAATCCTGCATAAAGGTTAATAAAGGCCCCATAAGATGCTCCATAGACATATTTGCCCAATATAATGCTGCACAAATGCTGATTATGGCCCCATAAGATGCTCTATAAAGATATTTGCCCCTTATAGTGCTGCACAAACGTTATGGCCCTATAAGATGCTCCATACAGACACTTGCCCCATATGCCGTAGTGCCCTACAAATGTTAATTATGGCCCCATGCAGACACTTGCCCCATATAGTGCTGCACAAACATTATGCCCCTATATAGTGCTGCAGAAACGTTATGGCCCCATATAGTGCTGCAGGAATGTTATGGCCCCATATAGTGCTGCAGGAATGTTATGGCCCCATATAGTGCTGCAGGAATGTTATGGCCCCATATAGTGCTGCAGGAACGTTATGGCCCCATATAGTGCTGCAGGAACGTTATGGCCCCATAGATGCTCCATACAGACACTTGCCCCATTTGCTGCGATAAAAAAAATAAATCACATACTCACCTCTCCGTCGCTCAGGCCCCCGCACTTTCAATAGTCACCTCTCCTCGTTCCGGGCGCCGAACTGTCTCCAGCACTGACGTTCAGCAGAGGGCGCGCACTGACCACGTCACCGCGCCCTCTGACCTCAGCGTCACTGCTGGAGACAGATCGGCGCCCGGAACGAGGAGCAGGTGACTATCGCGCAGCGCTGCGCTCCCCTCCCCGTATACTCACCTGGTCCTGCCACTGTGTAGATCCTGCTTCCCCGACGCCGCAGCGCTTCATCCTGTACTCAGCGGTCACATGGTCCCGCTGATTACAGTAATGAATAGGCGGCTCCACCCCTATGGGAGGTGGAGCTGAATATTCATTTACTGTAATGAGTGGGACCATGTGACCGCTGAGTACAGGAAGAAGCTGAAACTGCTGCTGCCGGCAGCGGGGAAGCAGGGACCGCGCCTGGACTAGGTGAGTATTTTTAGACAGCCCCCGCTCCCCCTCTCCTGCCGACCCCCGGTATGACTCGAGTATAAGCCGAGAGGGGCAATTTCAGCCCAAAAAAGTGGGCTGAAAATCTCGGCTTATACTCGAGTATATACGGTAATCAAGAAGATGATGCCACAAACCATCAAACACAGAAGAACCGCATACATTTTTGCGCCAGAAGCAGTGTGAAAGACTGGTGGAAAGCATGCCAAGACGCAGGAAAGCTGGGATTAAAAATCATGGTTATTCCACAAAATATTGATTTCTGAACTCTTCCGGAGTTAAAACATTAGTATTGTTCCTAAATGATGATGAACTTGTTTTCTTTGCATTATTTGAGGTCTGAAAGCACTGTTTGTTTGTTTTTTTAATTTTGACCATTTCTTTAAATACAAAATTTATTGCTTGGAAATTCGGAACTGAACATTTTTGCAGTGGTCTCTTAATTTTTGCCAGAGCTGTATGTTTTGGGAAAACTTTGTAGAGAAATGTTTCAATACACTGCAATAATACACTATTGCAGTGCACTGTATAGACACTCAGGGCTTCATAATACCATGGTGGAAAAAGGCTTTGAGAAGACCTCCAACTGCCATGATCATCCTGAAATCGCTTTGCACAGGGGAGGGTGATTGTCTCGGAACTGATGACGGTCATCTTGGAGGATTAGAGATTAAATTCATGCTATCAGAGCTAGCTATGTAATACAGTTCTTGACGGGGTATTCTCAAGTTTTGAAAGTTATCCCCTATTTGATCGCTGGGACCTGCGTGGTGGAACGGTGGTCGATCACTCTCACTGGCACTCCATTCGTTTTTATAGGCGCTCAGTGATCACCGGCATTCCCTTAAAGAATGAATGGAGCGGCTGTGCACATGATCGACCACTGTTCCATTCTCACGGGGATCTTCAGGCCCCAGTTCTCAGTTTGATGGAGGTTTAACCTCCAGTGATCAGGATGTTATCCCATGTCTCATAGGCCATAGCTTTCCATCTTGAATACCCCTGTAAGCCCCCCCAACTCGAGTGGGTTACTACATTACTTTACTTTTGCATGATAGAACTCTGGTCTGGGGAACCTTCAGAAACATTTCTCCTCAGATGTGACTGATGATAGCTGCTTGCTCTTGTAGTCTCGTATTTCCACACCATGGAGCAGTCCGCTTGCTCATCCCTCCTAGAGTTTAGTATTGTGGACTGACCATGGGTGTGAATCCTTCACTTCAGAAGCCATAAAAGTGCTGCCATCTCTCCATTCCGGATAGACAGTGGGTACATTTCCCAGATGTCCTCGTCTCGTTTCATCCTAAGTGTTCCTGGCTGGGGCTGGCCGGCTGATAAGACTGATGGGGCTGTAATTGGAGCCTGTGGGCAGGTTATGTCCTTCTCTTAATTGCGTTGTTCTCTCTCTACGCGCTCAGCTGGCTTTTTAATCTGATTCCGTGTACAGCTAAGCCGCCATGTCTCCCCTACACCACCAACCTAATTGTACACCGTTCCTCCTTAATCTCAGGACAAACGCTTATTAAGGTCGGGGAGACGCAGAAACGTCTGGGGATTGCAGAACGAGACTTCATTCACTCGTCATCTATCAACTTCCTGACTCCTCTGCGCAACTTTCTGGAAGGAGATTGGAGAACCATTTCTGTAAGTTAAGCCTGTGTTGAAATTGTGTCCAAACTTTTTTTTTTTTTTTTTTTTCAGGCATGGCCTTACAGAGGTGTCCACATTTTGGCATTAATTTTCTTTCCCACTGCTCCTCCGAGTATTCAGCTTTATATATACATTTTTTTTTTTTTTGCAAATCCCCCCCTACGATTCCAGTTATGGGTCTTTTTATTTACTAATATTTATGCTTTTTACAAGAGGGCGGTACTCACAAGGTAATTATGCAGACCAGCCTAAAGACACGCCCCTGAGGAGCCTTAGAGCTGCACCTTCTCGGTAAAAGGCATAAAAATTAGCACTAAATACAAAAGGCCTATATCTCTGGAAACGTACGGCGGATTTAAAGTAAAAAAAACAAACTTGTAAACCTGGCAACAGAAGAAGTAAAAGGGCAAAAATTGTCCACTGTTGATCTGGTGACATGTTCTTTTTAAAGGTTTCAGAACCAGGCAAATCAGGATCATTATTAGGCCCCTCGCTAACTTTGCACCCTACTATCTTTCTGCAGGGCGCCAGTCGTCTTATAGAGGTAGCGCCTCTCTCTGTAAACCACTTAGGTGCTGTAGCCGGGATGATCACAGCAGTTGATCAGTTAAACAGCTGGGATTGTAGCTGACTCTGATCCTGGCCATTTCATCCAGGTAACAGTATGTTATAGCTGATATCTTGCTGGAGAGGTTTCCTGTTATGGAACAAGTATTTTGCTGCCTGGTGATTAACCCTCTAGTTGCCCAGTTTTCTGTCTGTAGGTACGCCCCTATTGGCAGATGGAATGGTGGCACCCCATTGTCCTAAGTCATACATTTCCAGGTGGAATAATGGAGGAACAGCATACATGTAATTATTTGTTTTGTAATGTATAGTCACGTGTATCTGTTTCTGTTTTCCAGAAAGAAAGGAGAATCCTACAGAACCGCCGCTTGGACCTCGATGCTTGCAAAGCACGACTGAAAAAAGCCAAAGCAGCAGAGGCAAAAGCCACGGTAATGTCCTGTCCGATAACCCTGTTGCTATGCGCAGGGGGTGGGTGCATGCATTTGGGGTGTAAAGGGGCCATCTTTCCATATACTTCCCCCTGTTTGCATGTTTTTTTCATTTTCAAAACCATTTTCTTTTCTAGAAATTTAGAGTTGAAATCAAGTTATCTCCTATCCAATGAATAGGGAATAGCTTGCTGGGATCCCCAGTGATCCTGAGATCAGGGCTGTGAATCCAGAGACGTAGCTCTGTAGCAGCGTTGCACCTGCTTGGCCTCTGCTCCATTCATTGTCTACGGGACTGACGGAAAAAGGCGAGCACTGCATTCCCTGGCAGGCCCATTAATAATTAACGGAGCGGAGATGGGGCTCGTGCACCTCTTCTCCATTTAGGACAGGCTTGCAGAACCCCATTCTCGGAGTTCCAGAACCATGATTTTAGGACCTCTGGGGTCACAGCATTTGACTCCCAGGGATCAGCATGTTATCCCCTAATCTTTAGTTGGGGATAACTTGATTTTTTGGGAGTAACCCTTGATGGGGCTTTTAGTAAATATTGGTGGTGAGTGCGCTTTCATTATCCGTGCAGTATAACCTGCACCGACTCATTACTGCCATCTCATTGGATGATAATTGCAGATCTGGTCGTATCGCCATCTTTATACTACTTTTTGGGGTGCCTTGTTTGGCTGCTATTAACGTCCTCCCTTCTTCCGTTCTGTTTGACCCTCTCACTAACCTTGTGGTGTTTGTTTTTTTTGTTTCTGTTGTGTTTTTTTTTTCTTATTGTGATTTGCTCAGCTCGAGGGCGATGTGAGTATTTGTCGCTGAGGTCATTGCTGTGACTTCCTCTATTTGCTTCTTTCCGTTCATCTGTAAACCTTTTATTTTTCCACTGTCCTTGTGATGGATGTAGTCTTGAGTGTTTGTAGGATACGGGGGGTCGGCGTGCGTTAGTGAAATCATAGAGGTGTGGTGGAGAGAGTTCCTCTTCTATTTGCCAAAGTGGAAAACCACAAGTAGGCAGTGGCTCTCATAGACTCGGCTCGTCTGAGTTCTCTTTACCTGCATTAGTTGATGGCTCACAATCTGAGCTCTGCTACATCTATCTGGGTGTACACAATATACCATCTAGCCATTTCAGGATTGGCCAACACTGCTAGAATTTTGACCGTCCTGCCCTAATTGCATGTGTGCAGAGTGATGCAGTTTTGTGGGTTTAAACGCAGATGTAGCAGAGCTGAGTGAGTTGGTAAATGGTTATTTTAGGTTTTGCAGCCAGTGCGTTAAGTTATTACACAGCGGTGCAATAAAACTCTGCTGTACTGCATTGATTGACACCGCTCTGCTGTACTGCATTGATTGACTCGGCACTGCTACATCTGTTGCATACCTTTTTTTTTTTTTTCATTTTTTTTTTTTTTTTTTATATACTATGCACTATTTCTATAATTTCATACCATACGTATAACCCCATTTCCCACTGCTAAGTGCTGCATGGTCCATCCAGACACCATTTTAAAGGGGATTTCCGGGCACACAGATTATTAAAGCATTGTAAAGAAAATGAAGAAACGTTATAATTTACTTGCGCTCATTAAAATTCTGCACTGTAACGTATCCATTCAAAGCACAGAGCAGAGATTTCCTGTCTGTGCTTTGTACGGCTCAGCTAGCAGCTCCACAGTGTATTCTCAGCAGTGATGTCAGGGGGGCATGGTGTGTGATGCTCTGCAAGTTTACAGTGACTGGGGATATGCACAAGGAAGAAGGGAGAGGACATACACATTGGATGCTCCACACAGACCAATAAATATCATCAACTTGTGACTTTGGCCAAAGGGGATTGTGCTGGTTATTCCAGACTGCTTGATTACATTCTAATTGAATACATTTATATGACAAACTGTTGCCCTGCAGTACACTGATGCTGTGTGATGACAGTGTCTGCACATGGAACATAATGTCAGTAAAATTATTGAATGCCAGAAGAGTTTGGTGAAGTAGGAGAAACTGTATGTGCAGACATTTATCCATCTTGAGACAGTATAAGAGTCTCAGTATGGTGCTTTGTAGATGGATTGTGTATGAATCCGCTGTGGGACAGATACAGCTCTGCCTTTTGGAAATTGTAGGGGGGAAATCTGGCAGGAAGTTCAGGATGTAAACAGTAGCAAAGCACAAGTATGTATGAAGAGCAGATATATGAAAATAACAAGTAACAAAGGTTTGGGGACTTATTACAGGGACAGACGGATCCCTTTTTGTTTGTGCCCGGAAAAACCCTTTTAAGGTTTTGCCCATTATGGTGGTGGGCACAGTTATCGGAATGGTTGGTAGCCGCAGTCAAATTCAGGATTATAGATGTTTTGCCACATATCCAGATGCAAATGACCTTGACAATATACAGATTTGGGTCCCTATGACAACACTGAACGGCCTCATATAGATAAGTGTAACTGAGCAGCTGAATGAAGAATGGAGCCATTAATGTGATGGGAGTCGGTGTCAGTCTCATGGTGGGATACCTGCAGCCTCTTGTCTGTATAGTTGAGGGCAGCAGAATAAAAATACTAATTGCCTCTTGTTTGTAAAAGGGTGGCGTTAGTTGTGTGCTCCTGTATGGCACTGTGATCCCCCACCTCCTACCGGCTGTGACATTTCCGTCCTCCTGTGTCGTGCCTCCCTCCTCTGCTCTTTGCATGTTGCTGGCCTCTCTGCATTGTGCTTTGAAGTTTTGTATCGCAGCTAATTAACTGGACAGGAAATATCTTTATGGAAGGAGATGCCCCTGACATCCCACTATGTCCGCCTCATCCGAACGACTATGTATAGTGGTCGGCGGAAGCAAATTAACAGTTCTGAATAGATTTATGTTCTGTTGTGCCGGCCATAGTGGGTAACTGTGCTGCCACTCATAGCAACCAACCAGGCTGATGCCCACGGACGTTTTCTATATTGCATAAAGGCAACTTTCATTATCAAATCTCCCACCTAAAATGTTTTTTTTGCTCAATCTGTGGACCCTTTTTCTTCCAGCAGTCGGATAGTTGAGGGGAACTATTGGTAGAATCTAGTGGGAGGTATAAATGGAGGAACTACATGACCCAGCAGCCACCCCGTCCTTCATATTTATAAAGGACATGCTCAATTTTTAATCTTCCGCGGCAATACACAAAGAACAGTTGGCCAGATATATATTGAAAACCTATGGTTGCAGCCCTCTTTGATTCCTTATTTCTGGGGTGGGCCCTTAGTTACGCTGCTATTTGTCCCATTTACCCATCCATGTTAATTTTTTATTTTTATGGTTTGTGTGCTTCTGTTATCACATTCATGTTCTCCCTGCATGACATGAGCTCTGTTCCCCACAGGCTTTGCCTGATTTTCAGGAGACCCGACCTCGTAATTACGTATTGTCGGCCAGTGCGTCAGCGGTAAGATCAATCAAAACCACCTTCCCCCTAATCCTCGTCAATTCCTATCCGTCCCCCCACTCTCCCCAGCCTCGCTAGATTATTAACCCTAATAGCAATGTATTATCCTAAACACCTCTCCCTTCTAACATGGTAGAACGCTGCTGATATAAGGAGAACCACCTCACTTTTCCAGGTTTAGATCCTTTTTATATATGTGATTTTGGAAGAGTCCATGTGTTTTTGATGTCTATAGCACAATATTGAGACCTTATTTTGTGTATGACTTGTTAACTGCTGATCTCCATAATGTAACCCTGGCCTAAAAGCATGGTGTGTGGTTGTTGGCCAGGAGACCACGTCTGGATGAACATCTAAAAACGTGTCTTCGTTGGGTTGGTGATGCAAATTGTGACCATTCAGAGTTAAAATAACTTTATCCAAGACGTTATTTGGTGTGTTATTCTTGCCAAAATGTACCTTCAGAGGATTATGATGACCATTATTGGTGTAAAGTTGGAATGTGTCAGGTTGGAGGAAAGTAATATGTTCTTAAAGGTGATAAGCCATTTGCCATAAATTAGTAATTATTTTACCTGGTGAAAATGCTGAACACGGCCAAGTTTTTATTTTTGTGCCTGCTCCTTTCCATTCCTGAGATATGGCCTTGTTTTCCCTGTGTTTTAATCAAGTCTTATTGGCCAACAGTGCATGGTCTTTGAGAAGACACCCATAGAGATTACGTCCACTTTTTTTAGGAGACAAGATTTATATACAGGAAAGAATGGGCCACATCTTGGTAACGGAGAGGCGCAGGAAGAAAAGAAAAACAACCCCAGATTCAGGAGCACATCAGCATTCACACCAGTTTAACAGAAATACATTTTTATGGCAAGTAACATTCTTCTTTAAGAGTCCAACATTTCATCTTGGTGTCACCTCTCAGATAACTCCCATCCACAGTCACTTACGTATTTAAGTTGAAGGAAAGTTGCTCTTTGAGGATATAGATGGTTATGATGGTCTCATAATAAGGTTGGCATGGATGGGTACCCCATTAAATGTGTCTACAATCTCTTGGTTGAATATGGTAAATAGTGGGATTTTTTTGTTGTTGTTCTTTTGTTAAGTTAGCAAATCAGAGATACTATATGTCTATGATTGCCCCTTTAGGCCTTGGTTGATTGCCACATGAAGACCTTTTTTGACTCTCTGGAGGGAGTTTTTTTACTGTCTGGATCTGTTTGACTATAGTTGGCCCTTGAAGCAGTTTTATGGCCTTGCCATGCCCAGATGATGTCAGTTCAGCACACATGTAGGGCACTTTGCTAGGCTTTTGTTGTTGTGAACACGCTTTTCATGAATTGAGTTTGGTGTTAGGGTCCACATGACACAAAAATAATGGCTCTCCATTGCAAAATCAAGATGGTTTGATGGGTTGGGTATTGCAGATCCCTCAAATCTCTTCTTCCTGAGTAAGAAACTAAGTAAATGATGACCCTCCATTGATCAATGCCCCAACTTAACCCTTCCCTTTCCTTCCCATCTGTGAACCATCACTGGCTGTTGTGTTTTGTTGAGTGCCTATGACGTATCTCAGACTCATCTCTCCTGTTACTCTGTGACTGCAGCTTTGGAGTGACGAGGTGGACAAGGTAAGCGCATCCAAGACCACGCAGGTGACTAATGTTGTGGACGGTGCTAAACCAAAAAGTGCATCGGGATTAATACAAGGTCCTCAGAAAATCCCATCACTACACAGTTCATGGAAGCCAACTCCTGACCCCATATCTGTATAAATAGTACATTTGTTTACTGTCCCTCTTTTAAAAAAAATTGGACTGGCTGAGACCAGGCAGATCCAAGTGTTGTTCTTTGAAGGACAAGTTCAGAAAATTGACTGCACCTATATGATCAATACTTTGTCTCCCTTTCTGAAAATGTCCAGAGTTACCTAATTGTGAATTATCAACCTGTCTCATAACCCACAGTATCGCCCCGAGATTAGTGGCCCTTTAAAGGGAACCTTTCAGCACATATGAGCCCCTAAATTTAAGTCCTAGCATTATACATGATACTGGGTAATGAAATATGTGCAAATGTTAAACCTGTAAATAGTCATTTTCAGCTATGAAGGGGAGGAAAATAATTGTCACGTGGGTGGTCCCAGGCTTGCAAACCAGCACTGTCAGCCTGCGGCACGTGTAGAGTAAAGGGCGGTGTACCGGCCTCGTCTTCATTTGTGCACTGTCCATGTATTGGATGCTGCTGGATCTGGCTTGCAAACTGGGACCACAAGAGATCGGGACCACCCACACATAATTATTCCAAAATAGTTAATGCTATTTTACAACTTTAGCAACTTTTCATATCCCTTTAGAGCTTGCACAACCCCACTCCATGCAGATCCCCAATATTGCGATCACTATGGTCAGACCACTCAACAATCAATAAAATATCCTCTATCCCATGGATAAGGGGTAACTTGATTTTATGGGAATAATCCTTTTAAATTTATTTTAATTGAAATCCTCCAAGAAGCACAAATACTCCCAGCATAGCGTCACTATCCAACAATGCCCACGAACCAGAGGCACGAGCCACAGACATGAGCTTCTGGCCGGTATCAGAAGTAGTCCATGGTATGGAGGCTTGTATGATATCAGTAATGGACAAACCTAATGTGTATAAAGGGGTCTCCGCTGACCTGGTGTTCACCAGTGCACTGTGTAGTGTGGACTTTCCTGAGGAGCAGGTTCAAGATGCAAAACCTACATCTCCATATCGGAAGACATTTGCAATAAGAATTATTCAAGCCCCCCATTGTAAACTCAGCTTGTTAGCAAAATGTACAAACGTTCTGCTGTTTGCATGAAACCAATAAAACAAGAACAATGTAAATAGCAACACAAAGATTATAACAAGTGATGTCTCCACGAATTCAACATCAATTGTGCCTTTTACTGACAACTGAAGTCTCTGAATGCCCCCCTCAACCATTCCCATCGTAACAAGCTTCTTTAGTGCTTAATGGAGGATCTCTGGCTGTTATGACCTGCTGCAAATATGATGTGACGGCGGCTCTGTGATGCCTACGTCTGAGCGTGACGGCGGCTCTGTGATGCCTACGTCTGAGCGTGACGGCGGCTGTGATGCCTACGTCTGAGCGTGACGGCGGCTGTGATGCCTACGTCTGAGCGTGACGGCGGCTCTGTGATGCCTACGTCTGAGCGTGACGGCGGCTCTGTGATGCCTACGTCTGAGCGTGACGGCGGCTCTGTGATGCCTACGTCTGAGCATGACGGCGGCTCTGTGGCTGCTTTACTTTCACCGGCCCTGGAAAAATGCAGCGTGTGGATGTAAAGAAATATTCGATCAAGTATCTGTCTTGCAATCCTAGGATAAAATGTTACGCCTTCTGGGAAGAAACTGAAAAAGCTTATCTTAAAGTCCCATCAAGACTTGGATCAATAGAAGTCCTGGTCTATTCAGTAGTGACTGTCACATTTGTCTGATTTTCAACCGCGTCCTTCTTATCCCATCAAAGGTTTTCTATGGGGTTCAACACACAAACCCAAGAAGATTTGTGAATGGGAGGTTATTGCCTATGAGGATTGGGCTAGGATTCCTTAATCATGTGCCCAAAGCTGGTGTCTAGCTATGGATAATATTTGCAGTATGTCAGAACAGTTGCAGGTGCAATATTGCCTTGCGCAGGCGTGTACTCCGGAGGACAGAGAATGAACTTCAATCAAATATTGCGGCCAGCATGCAGCCAGCGGGTAAGGAAAGGGTGAATCAAACACCCGAAAACCCCGCCCATATGACCCAAAACTGGTCCTGCCAAATTCAGGTGACAGGTTCCCTTTAAAGGGGTTGTTAACTGCTAGAACAACCAGTTGTCGATTTGTTTGCCCCCAATATCGGTGCTGTTCCAGCAGTGTTGGTTCCCGGACCTCACGTAATCCCTGCACTCAATCCGCGCTGGCATCGCGAGCGCCACCATCATGTGAGATGAGTATTTAAGGGTTCTTATTTTAACAGGGTCAATTGAGAAGCGGTTGTCTTAAAGTGGTTGTCCACTAATAAGTACTAAAGATTCTCGTCATGAAGGGGGTGAATAATACTGAGACTTCAGTAGTCAGTGTCATTTTCTGCTGAATTTAGAGAAATTATTTGCTCTCGTGTTCAACTATTTACCTTGCTCTTGATTCATTGGTTTATTGCAGAAAAACTATAAACTTTGATAATAAATCTAATTTGTGGAGGTAAATAATCTTTATTGACACTGTAGGTATACTAGATTTCTCCAGATATAGGACCGGTTCAGGTGCCACGTGTTTGTTTTATGTATAATGTTTCTTGTTTTGTTGATTGCTGCTTCCCTCCCAGCATGATCCTCTGCACCGCCTGTAGGATGCACGTTCCCACCGCCGCCTGTAGGATGCACGTCCCCGTCCATAACATTGGGCGCTTACACCATGTCCAATCATACATTCTGTTCCCCATATCACCAGGACAAATGTACTTTTTCCTATAACATGAGCTTGTCCCAAGGAGAGGCAGCCATATTGAAAAGTAACCCACACTTACCGGCACATTAGCCCTTTAAACCGTATTGATATCCTGGAGGCGGCTGGTTACCCGTCCCTACAAGAGAGATACAGAGAATTTCTCGTCTGCCTTCCATGTGCATTCATCAGCTCTTCACCATTTGGGGATGTTCACATAAAATATTCACAGCAAATCAGCACCAAATCACGAGATTTTGGCCCAGAATTGCAGCAGATTTCCCATCCAGTTACATTTCATTAAAGTATGCAGGAAAGTTTTGTGTTAAAAACTATTAGGGTATTTTTATAGGGTTACCCTTTTCAATTTCCAAGCTAATCTCATCAGCTAGTACGTTCCTGACCTCAGGCACATCATTAGATCTAGATTTTGCCATTTATTTTAGATTTCTTATGAGCAGTCCTTTACTTGAATATAGTAGATATCCCTATCAGTGTAGTGGAATATCTGTCCTAGTTATTCAGATGCATCCAGGCTATTTCAGCACAAGTGGCGTTCCCTACGTCATGCAGATGGTCCATCTATGTGACGTGCCTTTTAGGCTAAAGCTTTGCAGCCACCTTTTAAAATAAAAGTCCACCATTAAAAAAAAAAAAAAAAAAAAAAAAAAAATGTATTTTTTAAAATATACATTTATAGCGATTAGAGCTTGGTTTCTGATACAAAGCCCCCAAATCTTTTATATGCATGGATTTAATTAATAAAGTTGTAGCTGCTTGCAGACACCACTAGAGGGAGCTAACTGCATTATATGTTGTACTCAGTAATAACATTGTAGCTGCCTGCAGTCACCACTAGAGGGAGCTCGCTGCATTTTGATATACACTCTGTATATACATTCACTCCCCTATAGAGGGAGCTCACAACCTGATTTACTTTGCACTCAGTAATAACATTTTAACTGCCTGCAGTCTATACTAGAGGGAGCAAACCACATTCTGATATAGTTTGCACCCAGTAATAAAATTGTAGCTGCCTGCAGCCACCACTAGAGGGAGCTCATTGTGTTATGATACATTGTGCTTGGTAATAACATTCACTCACCACTAGAGGGAGTGCACGGCCTTCTGATATACTGTACTTTCAAAAACAAAAAGACAATCAAAATGAAAAAATACCTTACTGTAAGTGAAGGCAATAGTGCAAATAAATACCATTGGGTACTTGGTAAACACCATTACAAAAAAAAAAACGTAAATGCCATCCTACCACCATCAAGGTGTAGTCAAGTTCGGGATGTTAAAACCTTGCCATGTGTCAGAGTGACGACCTGTGTGAATAAGGGCTGGCTGAACATCAGTGGGTCACAAACATGGACACACAGCTAGTGGGGAGCTTTTTAAATGTAAAATCCAGCTAAAAGGAAGGGAGGCCGCACGCTTACCTGCACTAAATGTAGAAACCTAAAACTAATTAAAAAAAAAAAAATGAACTAGAGTACAACATTGATATGCAGGCAAAATAGGAGCATGTTCACACTGGCCATAAAACAGACAAAAGCCAAGAGCGCAACAAAATGGAAAAACAAAAACCCTGCTGTAAGTACTTGGTACTCAGTAATAACATTTTAACTAGAGGGACCTCACTGCATTCTGTGTAATAACATTGTAACTGTCTGCAGCCTCCACTAGAGGGAGCTCACTATATTGATACATTGTACTCTGTAATAGCATTCACTCATCACTAGAGGGAGTTTACCACCTTCTGATAGACTTTACACCCAGTAATAACATTGTAGCTCCCTGCAGTCACCACTAGAGGGAGCTGGCTGCATTGTTACTACTGAATGCGATTTTTTTTTTTTTTTTTTTTAATCACATCACGTGGATCAAGATGGAGATTCATTTTAAAGCTATTACTGGACGGGTTAAATAGCAATTCACTAATGTCTGTGGGAAGCTGATGGTGCTGCTTACATTAGGGAAATGCTATTTGGGCGATTTTCTAGCAGCTCAGATGGGTGTTCCTTGTATCTGTGACTGTGTCTTTCTCCTAGGCCCTGCTTTCTTGGGTTAATGTAGAGGCGATTGATTTCTCTTGCAGGCAGAACATGAGCTGAGGGTGGCTCAGACCGAGTTTGACCGTCAGGCAGAAGTGACCAGACTGCTCCTGGAGGGGATCAGCAGCACTCACGTGAGTGTATACCGGCGGCTGGGAGTCCTCCATGCATTACAGCTCTGGGTGATATAATGCAGCCTGGAGTTTAGGATTTATTGCAGCTATAGAAATGCTTGTAAATATGGAAATAATCCTGCAAAATAAATAAAATGTCTCCTTGATGTTGGGGAAAGGTCAATTCCTGTTCACCAGGCGAATCCGCTCCTCCGTCAGTCCTCAGTCTGTGACTTTGCATCTTACTTGTGTACCAAGTGGTGTTGGCCACGACGTAGGAAACCATATCCTGGAAAGAAGGGCGTGCGTCACCTGCCGTGTCTTCCACAGGTCAATCACCTTCGCTGCTTGCACGAGTTTGCGGAGGCCCAGGCGACATACTATGCGCAGTGCTACCAGTACATGGTGGATCTGCAGAAACAGCTGGGCAGGTATGTAGGGGACGGCTGGGGTTGGCTTTCACACTACTATTCTGCAGCCATTGCCCGTCTCTCATAAACGTTACCAGCAGCCACCACTAGGGGGAGCATGTTGCATCCCAGATGATACTGCTCCCATGGACTTCTTCATTGGGAGGAGGCAACCACATTTACAAAAAGAAAAAAAATACACATTTTGCAATAAGTCTGTGGCCGCCCAGTGGTTGTGATGTGAAGTGCAGCTTGAGTTTTGTTCAAAATGATTATTCCAATTGAGTAATTACATTTTCCATACTTACCTCACCAATTCTTCATTGCTTCTTTTTAATAGAAATCTCTGTTTGCTTCCATGGATCCATATCTGTCCTAGGCTCATTTATAATAGAAAGCTGTACTTTAAAGGGAACCTGTCACCCCCAAAATGGCTGGTGAGGTAAGCTCACCGGCATCAGGGGCTTATCTACAGCATTCTGTAATGCTATAGATAAGCCGCCGATGTTACATGAAAGAGGAGAAAAAGACGTTACATTATACTCACCCAGGGGCGGTCCCGCTGCGGTCCGGTCGGATGGGTGTCTCCGGTCCGCTCCGGTGCCTCCCATCTTCATTCCATGACGTCCTCTTCGGGTCTTTACGCCGCGGCTCCGGGGCAGGCGTACTTTGTCTGCCCTGTTGAGGGCAGAGCAAAGTACTGCAGTGCGCGGGGAAAGGTCAGAGAGGCCCGGCGCCTGCGCACTGCAGTACTTTGCTCTGCCCTCAACAGGGCAGACAAAGTACGCCTGCCCCGGAGCCGCGGCGTAAAGACCCGAAGAGGACGTCATGGAATGAAGATGGGAGGCACCGGAGCGGACCGGAGACACCCATCCGACCGGACCGCAGCGGGACCGCCCCTGGGTGAGTATAATCTAACGTCTTTTTCTCCTCTTTCAGGTAACATCGGCGGCTTATCTATAGCATTACAGAATGCTGTAGATAAGCCCCTGATGCCGGTGAGCTTAGCTCACCAGCCATTTTGGGGGTGACAGGTTCCCTTTAAGGAGCCTTACGCCTTTGTGTCTATAACACGACCAGGACAGACCTGTATGAATCCATAGGAAGAGTGGCATTTATGTGCTGGAACCTGCAGGGGGCACTGTTTCTCCTTGTGGAGACTGAAGAAAGCTATGCCAGATAAATCTCTAGGTTCTCCTCAGTCAGAGCCGGACATTGTAAAGGGCAGCAATGATTAGAAACTAATGAGTACGTCACCTATTGTTTAAATCAGATTTTTTTTCCCATATTGCAATTTGTAATAAATGTTAGAATTTTTGCAGTTCTCACATCGGCACCTTGGGCTTTTTTTTTTTTTTTTTTTTTTTTTTAGACTTTAACTTCCCGTTTCAGGAAACATGTACATTAGCTGCAATAGGCAGGCTCCAAGCCTATTTTGTATTTGTGCCTAATGGGCATGTGCAAAGCTCATTGTGAAGGGAGGAGGTGAGCTGTGATAACACAGGATCCACCATTCACAATAGGTAATGTCACAGCTCACCTCCTCCTCCTGTACAATGACAGATAACACCTCTATATACAGTAGATAACACAGGATCCACCATTCACAATAGGTGATGTCACAGCTCATCTCCTCCCCTCCTGTACAATGACTGATAACACCTCTATATACAGTAGATAACACAGGATCCACCATTCACAATAGGTGCTGTTATCTGCTGTATATAGAGGTGTTATCTGTCATTGTACAGGAGGAGAAGGTGAGCTGTGACATCACCTATTGTGAATGGTGGATCCTGTGTTATCTACTGTATATAGAGGTACCAACCAAAACCCACGAAGAAGCAGTCAAAAGGTCCCATAAAATTGTAAACTTTATTAAACAACAAATTAAAAGTTATAAAACAGGTACAACGGCATAATTGGAGGGATGAATAGTGCCCACAGTGGTTGTAGGCAGAAAGAGGGCAAAATTGGCCACACACTCCTGCATAATCAGATTATTACACCAAACTATGGCACATAACCACTTTCCGAAAATAACAATGCAGATATATATCATTACTTGTAACAAGGTACAACCTCATAGTACAAACCTATGGAGTGCAGGAGTGGGAGGCCAAAAGCCCAACCCCGACGCGCGTTTCAGAATGGCAAAGACTCCTTCCTGGGGGTTGGGCTTTTGGCCTCCCACACTTGCCATAGTTTGGTGTAATATTCTGATCATGCGGGAGTGTGGCCAATTTTGCCCTCTTTTTCTGCCTACGACCACTGTGGGCACTATTCATCCATCCAATTATGCCATTGTACCGGTTTTATAACTTTTAAATTGTTGTTTAATAAAGTTTACAATTTTATGGGACCTTATGACTGCTTCGTTGTGGGTTTTTGTTGGTTTCGGGTGACGTCAGATTGCTTGCGCATGCACAATTATTTCCCCATCACACCGACACTTAGAACAGCTGTGCACATGATATATATAAGGTAGAGTAGCGAGTGATAGACACTTACGCCCCTTATGTGAGGAAGCCGTCAGGCGAAACGGCGCTGTCGGGGTCACTGTGGAACACTCTGCTGTGAGTTCACACTTATGTAAGTTTGTACTATTCGGCATTATTTTTGGGCACGGTCCAGTTTTTATAGCACTATGCACTTTTTTTCAGTTTGGCTTAGGTATTGGGAGTTTATATACAGGCTTACACAGCCATAGAGTATGTAGGAGATTTTTTGTTTCCACTATAGTCCTGTTACATTACTTATAATTTGTGAAGGACTGGGAGTTATATCTGAATAGTGCAGTTGGTGTGCATATTGGTACAGTTAGCCTGTAGAATTTATTGCCTATTTTTGTATTTCTTGCACTGAGTTGTTGTTCCCAGCTATTTTAATGAAGAGGTTTTCCTGTTGTATATATTATTTTAATTGTTGTTAATAAAAAGATATATTTTAATTATTGCTAAAACCTCGTTTTTCTTCATTTATTTTGGATGAGGAAATTGGTTTGATATGATTACTGTGAGGTATGCACTTTATTATTTATGGGCATTTGATAAAAACTATTTTTTGTTGTATATAGAGGTGTTATCAGTCATTGTACAGGGTGAGGAGGTGAGCTGTGATATTACTTATTGTGAATGGTAGTGATAACACCTCTATATAGAGTAGATAACACAGGATCCACCATTCACAATAGGTGATATCACAGCTCACCACCTCCTCCTGTACAATGACTGATAACATCTCTATATACAGTAGATAACACAGGATCCACCATTCACAATAGATTGTCACAGCTCACCTCCTCCTCCTCCTGTACAATGACACCTCTTTATACTGTAGATAACACAGGGTCCACCATTCACGCTACCTCTCTGAAAACATGTTGATGTATTTCAGAAATGACTAATCCGCTTTCCTTTTTCCCTCTCATGCCACCAGTTCCAGGGGTGAGGTGTAAGTATTCTGTACAGATCAGTCCTTACACGATGGAGGATGTCACTATGTATTAGGTGCAATCTGTTAACCCTTAAGTGTTATTGAGAATCATGGGCCATGGCATTTGCTGCATGTTACAGTGATGCTGCTGGGATCACATAGCGGCCTTGGCCCAGCAATATGTTACTCCTGCGATGTCCAGCAAGGTTCATAGGATGTCATTGTGGCCTTCTTAAATGATATTGTACTCGCTTCCCAAATGAAACAGGCTAATAAGTGGGAGGGAAGTGTGAGTGCTGCAGCTCATCAGTGGCTGCTGATGGGCTGCAGCGCTCATGTGGCAGACGCTGCTCTGACAACATTGGAATAGGAGGAGAGTATTTGGGGTTTAAACTAAAAATGGGGCACTGTTTCATTTAAGGAAGGGTTGTTCAATTAGTAGATGTCCCCCCCCCCCCCCCATAACCAGTATGCACCATTGTCCTTGACAGGTTTCCTTTAACATTTGTGGGGAACGCAGAAGCAGTTGTCTCCCCTCCAATCAGTGTCTCCCCTCCTGCCGCCACTCTCCCCTTGCTCCAAGCCGTAAGCCCCAATCCTGCAGAAGGAACGCTGAATCCAGCAGATTTCAAACCCCCTGCGAGTGGCACACGGAAAGCAAGAGTGCTGTATGACTACGAGGCTGCGGACAGCACGGAGCTGGCCCTCATGGCTGACGAGGTGAGCGCTGGATGCGGCATTTCATGTAGTATGTGTGCAGCCAAATTCTGACGAGCTGAGTATGAACTGCAATCCACGGACTGGCTGAGCGTGACCGCTTATGAGGCCATCCAGTCTGAGTAAGGAGACCTCCGCGGCCAGTTTGTGCACCATGTCTCATACTCTGCCATTGAAACATGTCTGAATTTGGCCTTAGGATTTCCACTTATTAGCCATTTGCTTTCCCCTTCCAGCTAATCACGGTGTACAGCCTCCCTGGCATGGACCCCGACTGGCTTATCGGAGAGCGAGGAAACCAGAAAGGCAAAGTCCCCGTTACATACCTGGAACTCCTCAGTTAGACTGAAGGCGACCACTGTGCAGAATCTCTCATCAAGCCAATCGCCCCCCCTGGGGGTTGTCGTTGCTCGGAGGCTGCTGCTTTCTTTCCCCCTTGGTTCCTTTATATGTCTGTCCTTGCAAATCCTTTCTCTACCAAAATCCCCCTTCACTGTGTTTGATTCAGCCTCCATTTATGTAATCATTTCCAGCACATAAGAGGTTAAGCACCGTGACACGATTCTGCTGTTTGGAGGGGGCAGCACAGAAGTAATCCCATTATGCTTGCACTAAGGTCATAGATTTCAATCATTTCCCCACCACCACCTCCTCCCCCATCCCCACACCTGTCCTGAAGTCTTGTTTCAAGCCTAAAATGTGCATTGTTTGTACTAATGTGGAAGCGTGGGGGGTCCGAGCCGTGAACGTCTGGTCCTAACCAGTGTAGCATTCTGATAATACAATCACTTTATCGCCACTATGCAGAGGGGGGGGGGGAGCGTTGTGCTGCTATGTGACCCCCTGATTGTGCCCTTTACTCACTATCCCAGCCATCTATCCACCCCTTCTTGTGTGTCTCCGGCGCACTCCTACCTAGCAGATAAGTCACTTACAGAGAGGGACGGTATCTTGTAAGAATCTTCCCATTGTACAAAGTGATAGCATTTCTGTATAATGGGTCCCCACTCCCCCCCCACAAAGATCTAAAACCCTGGTACAGCGGGCCGGTGCATACTGTGTGGCTGCAGTCATCCACAACTCCTCTTCCGATTAGTCAGCCTGGTGCTGTGACACGACGCACACCCGCATGTCGTCACATATGGCTCCTGTCCAGCGGCCACAGCGTACCGGCCTGCCCACTGGACAAGGGTCTGAGGATTTTTCCTGCTTGTCTCTATCCCCCTACTCATCCTGAAAATGTAGAGAAGGCATTGTTTCGCCTTCCAAGCTTCCCCTGGGGTCCTGCTATGCTAAATCAAAGCTGTGTCCCCGTCAAAAATAAAAAACTAACTCTTCGTTAAAGAATTCTACAGCACCTGTGCAAACCTTTGTGTTTCCATACGTCAAGCCAACCCTGTATAATCTATTCCTGCATTCACGGCTAACCAAAAAACAGTGGAAGAATAACAGAAGACTACAGGATCAGACTACTCCGGGTCTGTAACCATAGTGACACATGAGTCTGCATAGGAGCTGGAGGCAGAAAACTGCATCAAAGCTGCTAAAAAACAAAACAAAACTAAGTTCTTTAAAGTAGTTTTGTCAGGTCTCTAACAAAGGCAGCGGTACAGCGGGGGTGAGATAAAGAGGGGGTGTCCATTACTTTTATATTGATGACCTACTCTAAGGATAGGCCATCAAATATCAGATCAGTGGGCATTCGATGCCTGGCACCCCCGCCGATCCATTGCTCATGCAATACTAAGGAATTCCTAAAAACATGATCTGATGGGGGGCAATGAGGACTGAAGTTTGGGAAACACTCATCTCCCAGGTTACCGACCACTCAGACTGGAGCGGTGGCTGGTAACTTGGGCAACAAGCGGTTTATTATAGAATTCCTTTGTTCTTGAGACCAGAGAGGATTTTTTTTTATAAGGGACAAATTCCAAAGTTGCTTGTTTTTACAAGTATTTTGCAATTTTACCCATTTCAGGATGAGAAAACCCTTATAAAATCAATATTAAAATAAGGAAGCACTGGTGGAGAAAGCCTTCGAGTCATTCTCCATCCCCCACCAGATATAGGATCACTGTGTGGGTGGGGAGGGAATGCTGGACTCTCAGACTTCCTCTAAGAGTCCTGGCAGCTATTTATGTGTAAATATGGAGTCAAATAATAGAAAAAGGGGGGCGTGGCTATGGAGTGAGTGAGGAGAGACGTGTTTTGGGAGAGCTCCTCAATATCCTGATATCATTTAATCCGTTGGACCCCTAAATCGGCACGTACCTCACCGTTACCGAGACTCCTGGAAGCACAGAGGCTGCTGGCCCCTGGTGAGGACTGAAGTGACGGCTGGGGAACGCTGGTGAGGAAGAGAGACCGGCGGCGTGGTGAGCCCTGCATGTGGCGGCGGCCATCTTCCCGGCAGGAGATCCTGTGATACAGGGCACGGCGCTGCGGAGTAGCGGCAGCTGAAGATCCTCCTCGGCCTTCAGAGGGCGGCGGACACCTGCGGGTGGGAGCTGCAGGACCCCCGACCCGACGAGTAAGAAGAGGAAGCTATAAAGGTGACGGGGGAGGCTGTGTGCGGCGGCCATTGCTGAGGCGCATGCCCCTGTAGCTGAGGAGGCAGCGCAACTTCTCATTACAGCAGCGCGGCTGAGCAGCTCGTATTTGCCTCACATGGACGCAGGGACAGCGTGGTGTGAGCTCTGAGCATAGAGCCCCACGTTCTCCCCATAAATAGTATTCCAGCCGGCTGCACCTTTAATTTGCAGACCCCCCCAGCCCCTCCTAAACCGTTCTCTGCCATTATTTGGAACTTTCCCTATTGAAGGGACTGCCGTTCTCTTACAGCATACATCTCCTGATAATACATCAGTGCTCCTCCTGGTCATAGAGGTTCACAGCAGCACTGCATACTATATACAATAACTTTGGTGTGGCTTCTGGACATTGTTGTGATTCTGTTCTGAACTGTCCTGCTACGCCACCTACTGGTCAATCATGCAGCGCACAAAGAGTACATCTGTAGCTGACAAGCTTAAGGAGTTTGCTAGGAGTGATGCCCATGATAATACAAGATCTCTTAGAAATAGCTCATCACAAGCCCAGCGGGGGAAAAACCGTCCCTCTGATAGTACTGATGAGATTGAACAAGATGAACTGACACTTGCGCAGGCATCTGCACAATTAATGCAGGCTATATCCCTGACTAGAACGTCCCTTTCTGGACAGATAGAGGATGTGCACACTGAGGTGGGACGTCTAAGACAAGACATGCAAGCTATGAAGGGACGTATGACGGAAGTGGAAACGAGGGTATCTCAGGTGGAAGACACCATTAAACCTATGGAGACAAAATTGGCAAAAGTTGCTGGTTCCACAAATGCCTGGAAGCAAAAGGCTGATGATTTAGAAAACAGAATGCGCCGCAACAACATCCGCATCATAGGTCTACCGGAACGCGCAGAAGGCCAACAACCTGAAAAATTCTTGGAGGACTGGCTCAAGTCCTCGCTGGGAGACATGTTTTCCCCAATGTTCTCAGTGGAAAGAGCTCATAGAGTGCCCACCAAACCTCATCCTCCTGGAGCTCCACCCAGGCCTTTTCTGGCACGCATCCTCAATTGCAAAGATAGAGATGCTATCCTGCGGTTGGCACGACAAAAGAGTCCCATCAAGCTCGACGGTGCTACAATCTCAATATTTCCAGACTTCTCCGCTGAGCTCCAGAAACAGCGGGCAAGATTCGTAGATGTCAAGAGGCAACTTAGGGATAAGAACATTATTTACTCCATGATATACCCGGCGCGTTTGCGGGTTGTCAGCAATGGCTCCTCCTTGTTCTTCACTGACCCGTCAGAAGCGGCGGACTGGCTACGTTCTCGCGGGAAGTCTAATGGAGCAGATCCCTGATAGATTTTAAGCTGATTTACAACTCTTCAACTGTTGAATTGGAGCTCTCCCGATGAGCGTTTAGTATACCAACAATACCGGACGCTGGAATCAGCGGGGGTATCCCCAGGTTTACTTAAGGATGGGAGCGCTGAGTTAAGCTCCTGGATTATGCAGTTTTTGTTAAGTTGTGTTTTTTTTCTCTCTCTTTTTTTCTTGTTAAATTTAACTAGCCTCAGTAGGTATCTAGGTAAAAGCCGCCTTCGATACTGCTATAACCTTCTATGCGTAGTATGTGGACTTTTATTATTGTTGTCGATGCATATTATGTTTTTTAATGAGTGAATATGGGGTCTGAACTAATATGCATGACATGGAACATACGGGGTATTAAATCACCCCGAAAGAAAATTAAGGTGTTTTCTCAGATAAGACGGTACCATCCCCATATTGTGGGCCTGGTGGAGACACATTTGACCAGAGACACGGCCAAATACGTGCAGAAGCCCTGGGTACAATGGCATGCTCACGCATTTCACACTAGCTATTCGAGAGGGGTGTCATTGTTAGTACATAAAGATGTCAGGTGGGAGGCTCAGACGACTCGACGGGACTTGGAGGGACGTTTTGTTTTTGTCCATGCATTAATTGATTCCCGCGAATATGTTATATTGTGTATTTACAACCCTCCTCCGGCCAGTACCTCTGTGCTTAAGATGGCAATGAGCTTTGTGTTAAATTACCCAGACGCACATGTTATCTGTATGGGTGACTTCAATCTAATTATGGATAGTGATCTTGATAGAATGAGATTGGGGGATGGATCTCCTGGGGGTCCCCTGCCCTTCCCCCCTTCTTCGACTCCGACTCAGCTGGCACTGTTTATAGAAAATAGCGGCTGGGTGGATTTATGGAGGGTACGTCATCAGGAGGAGAGGGGATATACCTGTCACTCATCCACTAAGCGCTCTCTCTCACGTATAGACTATATCTTTGGATCCAGCAACTTAGTACAGTGGGTGGATAATGTGGAACATGGTAATAGGGGAATCTCGGATCACAGTCCAATTATACTTAAACTTGTGTTTGGAAAGGTGAATAATGGTAGAATATGGAAGTTAAATCCCTTCTGGCTCAAACTATTAGATTCGGGTGATAGGACGGTTGATCAGTTGAACTGCTATATCCAATCCCATTCAGACCTTCAAAATGTTAATTTATTTTGGGATACACTTAAGGCATATTTAAGAGGCTGTCTATCGTCTACAATTTCTTATATCAAAAAGAAAACGTCAAAGGAGGACGATGAGGTTGAACAACAACTGAGAAAGGCTGAGGCCGCATATACGGCCGATCAGACTAATAATAATAGGATTGAGTGGCTGACTCTACAAAGACTATATACCCAACACTTAGATACCAAATCTAAGCGCAAACTCTTTTTCACACGACAATCGTATTTTGAAATGGGGAATCAGGCGGGAAAATTCTTGGCCTATCTAGTGCGTCAACATAACATATCCAATATGATAATACAAATTCGCTCACCTGATGCTTCACTAAATTCCACTACTGAGGGGATTCTTCAATGTTTCTATAATTACTATAAAGGACTGTATGAATCTAAGAGTAGTTTTAACGTCTCTGATTGTCTAAGTTATTTATCTGATATAACATTCCCCACGTTGAGTCCCACCCAGCAGGCCTTTATGGACGCTGAGTTTACTCTGGAGGAAGTAGAGAAAGCTATAACGGATATGGCTTCTGGGAAGGCCCCTGGACCGGATGGCTTCCCTATAGAGCTGTATAGGAGATACCGGGAAATACTGGCTCCGCTGTTACTGAAGGTATTTAGAGGGATTTGGGAGGGTGGATGTCTACCTGATACTTTTTACGAGGCACATATCATTGTGCTCAAGAAGGAGGGGAAAGATCCTTTGGAGTGTGGTTCCTATCGTCCCATATCGCTGGTAAATGTGGATTATAAGATCTTTACTAAGATACTGGCGACCAGACTGAACTCCATCATATTAGATATTATACACCCAGACCAAACAGGCTTTATGCCCGGTAAGAGTACATCTATAAACATTAGACGGGTTCAATCAGTGATCCAATATAGCTCTTTATTACCAGATAACAGTTGGGCGCTGGCGTCACTGGACGCGGCTAAGGCGTTCGACTCTCTCGAGTGGCCCTTTTTGTCTGCTTGTCTGCAGAGGTATGGCTTTGGGGAAAAATTTCTACATTGGATTAGCGTGTTATATGTGAAACCCAAGGCCCGCATAATCGTAAATGGCTCCATGTCTGAGTCAATTCCACTGCATAGGGGAACCCGTCAGGGGTGTCCCCTATCCCCAGCCTTGTTTGCTCTAGCAATAGAGGCATTAGCTATTCGTCTACGTTCTGCTCCCGATATTGATGGTATTAAAATAGCGGACCGTACCGATATCATCGGTCTATATGCTGATGACATGATAGTATTCATGGATGAAGTAGAAAAAACATTGCCAAAGGTAATAGATACCATAGACAAATTTAGTGGGTTTTCAGGCCTATATATTAATTGGGATAAGTCTACCCTACTACCTCTGTCCCAGTCCCCAATACCTGATCTTGATGCTCTTTCCCCGTTACCTGTAGTGTCTGAATTTAAATATTTGGGTATCTATATGTCCCGGTGTAGTGAATTAGATTTACAACTCAATGTCCTTCCCCTGCTAGAATATGCCAAATCGAAATTCACGTCCTGGGGTAAACTTCCACTGTCTGTAACAGGCCGTATCAATCTCATAAAAATGATCTTGCTCCCTAAGTTCAACTATTGTCTTCAACATAGCGCAGTTACCGTGCCAAAATTCTTTTTCACTAACTTAAATTCTTATGTTACTTCATTCGTGTGGGGGAAAAGTAGACCCAAACTTAAATTGACAACTTTACAAAGGCCTAAACAGGGGGGAGGAGCGGCATTACCAGATTTTTTCTTATACTACTTAGCAGGGCAGATCAAGGCACTCTGTAAGTGGATGCCTCATAATTATCTCCCTAATTCTGAAAGTCACCTGGTTAGTTCTGCCGGTACTAATTGTCCACTGGGCCTTCTAGAATCAGGGAAAGTAAATGCCCCCCGATTGTTGCCCATGATAAGATTGGCGCGATCCACTTGGAAGAAAACTAAAAAGGTCATTGGATTTGGGGACATTGTGGCTGAGATGCCTTTATGGGGTAATGATTATTTCCCTGTGCTGGTGGGTCACCCGTCTGCGGGCTTTTGGGTTTCCCACGGGGTCCTGTTGATAGGTGATTTATATGATCAGGGGGT